>NC_140932.1:90115854-90785854 GCF_014529385.1 Adiantum capillus-veneris
CGATTAGAGTACTAGGGTGCTGATCACTTGATAGTGAACTTGATTGGAAGATATAAGGAGCTGACAGTGTCTGTGTCTGAGCGGCACCAAGCCTAGCGACTGCGACTTAAACAGCTATGGGCTTCCAATTTCACTATATGAGGTACTCATTAATCAGCTTTCACTGAACAATTACCACTTGCTATAATAAAACACTTAAACCAATTAGCACAAGGCTTTGATATCAATTTATGCAGGATCTAGACATAAATGATAATTGAGAAAAAGAATTCGGAGATGCGGAAATGATTTAGATAACACAGACAAGGACAAAAGAGGTACTTGATTTATCATAAAGGATTACAAGCTTAACAGAGATGAGCTGCCAGGGTAAGGCTTGACTAGTAGGCGTTCTATAGGTAAGAATCTATTTGCTTTGGAGTGGTAATGAAGGTCGCCTTTCAATTGCAAAGAACTTGCTCCTTTATAGGGGAGGAGCCAGGATAGCTTCAAGCATACACGAGTGCGGGTTGCATTAGAATGAGGGTATTTTTACAGGTGTCGCTTAGAAGGCTTTCGGCATAAGTGAGTGCAAGTTGCTTTAGTGCGGGTATCTTTACAGGTGTCAAGTAGAAGACCTTAGTGCAGATATTGTGTCGCCTAGAAGGCTTTCGGCATAAGTGACTGCAAGTTGCTTTAGTGCTAGTATCTTTACAGGTGTCAAGTAGAAGACCATAGTGCATATATTTTACAAAAGTAAGAAGTCATTGTTGAGATCTTATCCTTTCTGGAAATGTTGTATGACCTCCTTGCTTAGGTTTCCTTCACGTGGGATAACAAATCCGTAATATTATTTTTGCAACCAGGCACATATTCATAAGTCACATCAAAATGACTAAGCTTGTAGGCCCATCTGTATATGCGAGCATTTCCTACTTTTCCTGCATCTTCTCTTGGAGGAACTTATCAAAATGCTTCAAGTCACTCCTTAGTGTGAATGGGATCCCCAATAGAAATAATCTGAATAATAATATCGCATTCACACCAGTTAGCAGTTCTCTTTGGATTGAATGATACGGTTGCTCAGCATATTTGAACCTTCGAGAAGCCCATCTACAAATAATAGGGGTATCATTAACCTGTTCACACAATATACGGCCACATGCTTCTTTGGATGCATCTAAATATACAATTAAAGGATTATTAGTAGGAATTTGTAAGGGAGGCAATTTCTGGCAGATCTCCTTTATCTTATGCACAATAGCTGTCAAATTCTCAGACCAAAAGAAATCTTTGCTCCTTTCCAATTGCTTGAATGGTAGTAAATCCTTTGCAAGGTGAGGGTATTGTGGCGCTATCCATTGTAGACAGCCGACAAAGGATTGAACCTGTTTGCGATCTTGCAGCTGATCTGGAAAATCCAATAATTTTCTCAAAACATGGTCTTGCATTTGTATACAGCCATAGGAGATTTCCACCCCTAACAAAGTAGTGTGAGGTCGACAAAGCTCCATTTTCTTGAGACTAAGCACTAATCCACTGGTTTGGAGCTTTTGCATAAACCTATTAAGATACTTGATATGGCTGTCAATGTCCTTAGAGTAGACAAGGATCCCATCAATATACAGCAGTAAGAATTTCCTACAATCTAAGAACAAAACCTCAATGCGTTCTTGACAAAGTGACGGGGCTGGCTTTAGTCCCATAGGCAATACTGTCCATTCAAACATTCCTTGTGGGACTACAAAACTTGTTTTGGAGCGATTAGCTGGTCATATTTTAAATTGCCAAAACCCGCTCTTCAAATCAAACTTTGAGAATACCTTACTGTCCTTGATTCTGCGAAGTAGATTATCCTTCAATGGTAAAGGAAATCGCCTTGCTTCTAGCCAATCATTAATTGGTTTATAATTAATAACGAGCCTCTTTTTTCCTCTTTTCTTTTTTGAATGATTATTCACATAGAAAGCCTGACATGCAAAAGCATTGTTAGAGGGAACTATTAAACCATTTTTAAGCAGCTGATCAATTTCTTCTTTGCATAGCTTTGAGTCTTCTAAAGACATTCCAGAATGAGTAGCCTTCAATCCTACTGGCTGTGGGTTGCCAGGGAGTGAGACCCAATATTCTTCTTTCTCCCAGAAAGCTAAAGGATCTCACTAGTTTGTTTGGCTAGCTGAGTGGCAATTGATTGCAGCTCATTGTGGTACTTCAAAACCATGCTAAAAAACGCTCATTCTTTTGTGGATTAGGGAGTGTGGGAATTACCCCCCCAAGCAAAAGAGTTCCACGAGCTTTAGTAAGCACTGTGTAGTTTCGGCTATCTAGCCGAAATCGGATAGATAGATCAGGGTTCACTGTGTAGGGTGTGATTTGAGATATAATATCAGCCCCGATTGTAAGATCAGTATTGGGATTGGGATGAAGATAAAGAGTGACCTGTAATTTAGCATATCCCAAAGCCATTTTTCATATTACAATCTTAGAAATTCACCACGAGTATTATTGGCATAAGAAACAGTGATACCATAAGGAAGATCTTTGACCAAACATTGAGGCACTAGAGCTTGAATAATGTATGAAACAACAGGCCCTGAATCCCATAATGCATCAAGTTGAAAAGGCTGCTCAAATGGAAATTTGATCCAAGTTTGAGAATAGAAAGCACGATTATATTTGGGATCAAAGTCAATGATACTGCAATTATTTATAGACCGAGTAGGGACCCAATTAGTGGGGGCTTCATTAGCAATGTCTGTCATAGCAACTACATCAGACAAATGATTAGCAATCCCATGAACATGATCAATCTTGGTTTCAAGGGTAGCTAACTGATTTTCAACATAATGAATCTGTTGCTGCAATTGATCACACTTGATATGTTTCTCATGTATAGCCTTTAGAATGGCCTAAACATTTTTACTACAAATTTGAATATACTCACAAGCTTTGTTTAGAGGATGATCTCGAGAAGTAGAAGCTTCAGGTATCTCTTCGTCTAGTTGTACTGATGATGGATTTCTTTGATATCTTTCGTGATGTCTACTTGTTTCTTTGTTGGAAAAGAAATGGGTAGAATCAAGTTCCCTTTTTTGATTCATCATCCTGCGCCATTCTTCCCTTTGAGCTATAGCAGGGGCTTCTTCAACCATATCCCTAAAAAGAGGTAGTGGCTAAAACCTTTGTTGCTCTTTTTGGGACAGGCAAGCTTAAGAAGAGGATATTTGTTTCTCCATTCTTCTAGTTCTTCTTATGAACTCGAACCTTACTCTGGACTAGAGGATTGAACCCTTCTTTACTTAGGAAAGGAGAAAGGTTTTCTTACCATTCTCCTAGTTCTTCTTATGAACTCGAACCTGACTCTGGACTAGAAGATTGAACCCTTCTTTACTTAGGAAAGGAGAAAGGTTTTCTTACCATATTATGTAGTCGAAGTTCGATGTTGTCCGAAAAGTTAGGCTATTCTGAAGTCTCTGAGTTAGAAGAACTTTCAGAGGTAGATTCTTCATCAGCATCAAAATCAATATATTCTGCAATAGGGAAGTCCTTCTTTTGCAGGGTATTGCAGTAGATTACCTCGTATTCATATATGTCATAAGGCCAACATTTCCAAACTTCTTTAATCCTTTTGGACATTCTAGAGCGATATGGCTAGGCTTGTTATAGATGTAGCATCTAACTTGCCTTCGCTCTTCTTTGCTCAATTTTCTTTTCTTGCAAACAACCTTGAATCTTTTTCCAAATTCATTTCGGTGGGATTTGACTTTACAGCTGCATTCTATGGAGGTTCTGCATCCAAATGCTTTAGCTTTCGTTTCTTTTTCACGGAAACTGGTATTAAATCCCTTTACTTGCTTTATTTCTTTTCTGGACCTTATCCTAGCACACTCCAAGTCTGTAACTTCATCTATGAAAGAATTTATTTGTGCTAGAGAAGGGTTTTCATCTACATGAAAACCTACTGCTTTAATCCTTTCTTTGATCAAGTTAGAGAAAGGCTTAGGAAAAGAATTCAAGTAATATTGCTTATACTCTGCTTTGAAATATCCACCAGGAAAATGGTACATGAGTTGTGTCATGTGGTGCTGATATTTCTTAACCTGGGTTAAGTCACTGAGTTTGCTTCTGAAAAAAGCTTCTTTGTTGCACTCCTATATCTTTTTAGTAGATCCCAAAAACTGCATAACAAGAGCTGCAAAAAATAGAGAAATCACATTATCAAAATTTTCTTGTCCTTCAGTTGCATGATGTAGGATTTACTATCCAGATTGAGGTCATCCCACCAGGCCCTCAGCATTTCCTGAAAACCTGCTATAATCATAGACGCAGATTGTCTCTATGTCAGATCCTTATAGTTGATTCCATAATGGGTTGAGTTGTAGATGAACTCAAAAACCTTCCAGATCTCTTCTTGAGAAAAACCATCAATGTCGATTATTGTCATATCCCCTATCTTTGTTACTCCTTTTAGATTCGAGGATATTGACAAAGGTGATTCCACTTTGACTCCTTCTATTTCCATTTTGATGGGATTCATTACCCGATCTTCTTCATCAGAATAAAGCATAATCTTGGAACTAATTACTGACTCATCATCGGAGGAAGCCTCTAGGATAGGAAATATTTGTGGTAGCAGCACATCTAATTCATCCAATTCTTCTTCCTCATACTGCCCACGAGTATTATTGGCATAAGAAACATTGATACCATAAGGAAGATCTTTGACCAAACGATGAGGTACTAGAGCTTGGTTAATGTATGAAACAACAGACTCTGAATCCCATAATGCATCAAGTCAAAAAGACTGCTCATATGGAAATTTGATCCAAGTTTCGAAATAGAAAGCACGATTATACTTGGGATTAAAGTCGATGATACTGCAATTATTTATAGACCGAGTAGGGACCCAATTGGTGGGGGCTTCATTAGCAATGTCTGTCATAGCAACTACATCAGACAGATGATTAGCAATTTCATAAATATGATCAATCTTGGTTTCAAGGGTAGATAACTAATTTTCAACACAATGAATTTGTTGCTGCAATTGATCACACTTGATATGTATCTCCTGTATAGCCTTTAGAATGGCCTGATCATTTCTACTACAAATTTGAATATACTCACAAGCTTCGTTTAGAGGATGATCTCAAGAAGTAGAAGCTTCAGGTATCTCTTCGTATACTTGTACTGATGATGGATTCTTTTGATATCTTTCTGATGTTTACTTGTTTCTTGGTCGGCAAAGAAATGGGTAGAATCACATTCCATTTTTTGATTCATCATCCTGCGCCATTCTTCCCTTTGAGCTATAGGAGGGGCTTCTTCAACCATATCCCTAAAAAGAGGTAGTGGCTGAAACCTTTGTTGCTCTTTTTGGGATATGTCAAGCTTAAGAGAAGGATATTTGTTTCTCCATTCTTCTAGTTCTTCTGATGAACTCGAACCTGACTCTGGACTAGAGGATTGAACCCTTCTTTGCTTAGTAAAGGAGAAAGGTTCTCTTACCATATTATGTAGTTGAGGTTCGCTGTCATCCGAAAAGTTAGGCTGCTAACCCTCACGGCTCACGGACACCATCTCACCTACGACGGACGTTGTATTATTTACTTGGTAGAGTCAGGTACCAGGCTTGTCGGTCCAATAGGAAAAGGGTAAGAGTGATCGTCGATGAGAGGCACACTCTAACTGAAACATTCAAGGGATTAGTTGGCTAAGCATGGGCACCCAAGTGTGAATGGGGTGAGCTCATATAAAAGTCAACTAAACCTAAAATTCACTCATTCTCTCATTTGTGCAATTGAAGAGTGCTCTTGCTCCATCTCCATCTTCTTCTTCTTCATCTCCTGTGTGTGTGTGTGTGTGTGTGTGTGTGTGTGTGTGTGTGTGTGTATGCGTGAGAGAGAGAGAGAGTGTGCGATCGAGCATTGCAGCGGCACGACGGCGGCGAGGCGGTTGAGCGCGGCGTAGCGGCGTCTCCCTCTTCTTCGCAGCAAGGAATCCTCCACGAAGCAAGCGTAGAGCGGTGAGTGACACACCATCGTCATCTTTGAGCTTACTAGTTTAGGCTTGTTGTGTGCTTGGAGCCATTTGTGGCTCGCACGCGGTGTATCGGCAAGTTCCTTGCATTGACACGTGCGACATACGCACACATTTTTGGCGCCGTTGCCGCGGAATGCCATACACTAAGCTTGAATGGCACTCTGTGCTTCTTTTGTGGTGCAATTTCAATTGTAGGAAAGGTAAGGAAGGAGGGTGTGTGTGTTGAGAAGAAGGAATTGTGTTACTACTGCGTATTTTTTTTGTTAATGGACTTTTCAAAGGTACTGTGTTTTTTTTCTCTATGTAAGGTATTAGTATTAAGGTGGTTAGTTATGTGTAATGTAATGTACAGTAAGTAGGAAGTAGATCTGTGAGAGCTAATAGAGTGTGTTAGTGTGTAACAGTAGGTGTATTAGTTAGAAGTGGGTAGGTAGAGTGTGTGTGTGCTCTCGCGCAGGCCGCGGCGACCTTATCTTTTTATTATTAAATTAAAAAATTAAAAAAATAAAAAAATTTAAAGGTAGGACCGGGATCGGGAATATCTCCCAGACCCAAGCCCAAGCTCACGCTCAGGCAGGCATCTATCGCCTTCTAAAATTACGAATTTTAGCTTCACACATAGCTAAAAATCGATTTTTTGAGGACCAACGGAACTTCAGATGCCCGAAAATTGTGTTGTAAAGCACACAGCGACCCTCTAAGTGATACACTCGTTTCGAACTATCACACACTTTAATTAAAAAAATTGATCATTAAAAAATATTAAAAATATTAAAAAACATTTTAAAAAAACGAGTGAAAACGGACGCCTAAAAAAAAGTAAGCGGATAACCTTCGAGGTTATTCACCGACGCTTGTAGGTTGTCAAAGGCACATGCATCTGCGATCTGGTCGTGTGCTAGAGACGGAGCAACTAGAGAGAATTTCGACTTACGCGAGTTCTCAATATCCACCTACCTTAGGTTTCGGGCCCTCGGTGGGGACCCAAGGTAGTATAAACCAAGACCCGAACATAGCGGCTAGTGACTCTTCCTCTGACTATGACATCATGGAGGGTTTTCCAATGCCTAATCCCGATAGCTCAAGCCAAGACATGCATGCCATGGACCCGCAGTCCGGGCCGAGCGTGCTTAGCCGCTTGAAGGAAACCTTTAGTAGAGCCACTCACTCCGAACAAGGAGCTAATGATGTAAATTAGGGAGGTGGGGAACTAAATTCTCCATTCATGACTAACGTAGATCCTATGTCCTTAGAAAATGTGCATGTGAATACTTCATTCACTGCACCTCCCGACTCTTTAGAGTTATTTCCCTTCGAGGTCATATTACCCGATGGTAGAAGCCTTGCTGAAGTGCAAAAGGTTTAGCGATATATCATTGCGGCTAGGGAAAAGGAAGTCGAGAGCTTACGCAAGGCAGAGCAACGAAGAGAGTTAAAGGGAAAGCATCTATGTCAATATCCTTGCTAAGAGAGAAATCGAGTGCTCCTGACTTAGCAACCACTAAGGGGCAACCCCTAGAAAGCAACATTGCATCTAGCTCAAAGGACACCCCTAGCACCTCAATCCTAGATGGAGTATTCTTAAATGAGAACTAGGAGTACGAACTACAAATAGAAACTCTGACCGACCTATACGCAGGTCACACCTATCACGTGGGTTGGTTAGATGTCCTACAATCCACAATGGGTGCTACTAGTGTGGAGGATCAACAACAAAGAGTTTGTGAGGTCATCCATAGGGTTATCTAGTTAGAGAGACAGAACAAGGGTATCAACATGCCTTCAACGGGTCTCAAGAGATTCTTGGATACAGGAAAGGCTAAACAAACGACCTTATCGCAAATGGAGACTCCCTTGGTAAGTCCGATGGATCCTCCATATGTTGTTTCTCTAGGGGTCTCAGTGCAATCTGAGCCCACAAGTGATAACTTCACCTTTCCAAGTCTAGCTCATCTTTCCCTTGATGACACCACGGCTACCATGCCTACCCCAATGATGGGCATGCCGAGAAACACGCCATGGACCTCATTTGTTAGTAAAGCACCGCTACATGGTAGCTCAATGCCTGCAATAGTACCTACAAGTGTGTACCAATCGTATAAATCCATGGATCCTCGTACTCATGTAGTCCCTACCCCTCCCATTGTTTCAACTACCTATGCTCCCCAACCACAACACCCAAGTTCTTATTTCCATGGGACTATACCGGCTAGCATTAGCATGTCACATCCGACATCTGCTATGCCTAGGGCCACACATATGAACTTTGCGCCACCACATGCACAACACCGTACCCAACGTGGAACCCAAGGGCTTCCTATGCACCAAGCCCAATGCCAATACCTACTCCACATGTAGTCTCTGGAGCACCTCCACCCACGGTGCCAGCTCACTTAGGTGACTTGGCAACATTTGCTCAAGCTATTGGTCGATCTATTGCTGAGAATATGCGTAACACGCCTGATAGAGGGCCTAGAAGTAAGGCAGTACAAATAGCCAAGCTCACACAAAAATTTAGTGGAGACGGGGATGTGAGAAAGCATATCAAAGTGTTTGAACAAATATGCGATTCTCTAGGAGAACACAATGACCTACATAAGAGTAATGCTTTAAGCCTAACCTTAAGTGGGAAGGTAGGGGATTGGTATAGAACCCTAAGGGTGGAAGAAAAAACGATTTACCCTACTCTTAGGAGACTATTCTTGAAAGAATACATACGAGAGGGAGTGCTTTGGGGTGTAGCCTCTCAGCTCCAGAAAGCCCAACAAGAGGAAGGAGAGTCGGTGAGAGACTTTATTAGTCACTTGAAGCATTTGAATTCTCGTTATAATTCAAATGAGCGCTTCAATAATAATCAATTGCTGGATAGATTCATTAGGGGATTACGACATGAGGATATCTACAATGGCCTAGTCATTAGAGGTATCACCACTTGGGAAGTAGTCACCACCAATGCGATCCAATTGGAGGATAATTTAATGATTCAAGGAGAAAGAGTGTCTGTTGAGTCTAAATCTATTAGCTCGTAAGCATCGGGGCATCAGCCAATGACCGTTAAACCTATTGCTAAGGAGCCAAAGATATCTGAGATGACTTTAGCAGATCTCACCAAGGCTATTCAAGAGAGTCTTAGAGACAATCATGCTCCGCAAAACAATCATATGTATCCAAGAAGGGAGCAACAATGGTGCTTAGTATGCTATGGACCGCATAGTACCAGTGAATTCCCTACTTTTAGAGTAAAATTCAATGGAAATTGCAATGCCTGTGGAAGGTATGGTCATCAAGCTAAGGATTGCATAGTATTTAAGCGCGTGATGGCCAATAGACCAACCTTAGCATGGACAGACACACCTCGAGTGTATGCATTGATGCCGACCCCACCTCTTGAACAAACAACACAACACATGGTCCCTAGGGCCCAAAATGTTGTTCAAACAACAGCCTTACCACCTCCAGTGCTAGGACCGCAACCACCACATCCGAGAATCACTTATGTGAATCAAGTGGGTTGTGAGTCACCTATTGCTTGTTTGGAAGGTTGTGAGGAAGATATAGATCCTAATATTGCCTATGGGATGGATGTGCTTGAATAAAGTCCACAATACTACATGGAGGACTATTGAGGACAAGTCAAACCTGTATATCAAGTAGTTGCTCTTGCGGCAAGAGGCCAAAATATCAATTCCACTGCTAAGAGACCACCTCTTCAATGCTATGAGTGTGGAGGTCCACATCGTGTATCCGGGTGTCCTATAGGCTACAAAAGAACGCCACACTAATGCAAACCAATCAAGCAAGCACGTCTACAATGCTGATACTCATGTGTAATCAATGTGGCATAGATCATTTGATTGCCCAATGTCCAAATAATCCAAATCCACCAAAGATCACACCATTAAACTTGATTGAAGTTACCAAGGAGCCATCACAAAGTACACCTTTGGTACCAGTAAACGTACTCACACGATCGATGCTCCAAAAACAAAATTATGTCCTTGAGGAAAGAGACACGGCATCAATTGCCTAATCTCATAAAAAGAAGAAAACACGAAGAAAGAGATCGCAAAAAGCAGCGAAGTCACACCCCAGTTCAAAGACCAACATAGGGACTGGTGACGACCCCGTATATATGAACGACGCTGAAGAGAATTTGGATTCAGGTGAAACCATGGAGACCAAACGACCACTAAGATAGAAACCAACAAGGAAGATCTTCATGAGCCACAATGGCCAGGATCCAAAAAGAAGATAGGAACTTACCCAAACTCTACAGAGGAGATTGAGCAAGTCAAGCAATTAAGGAGTTTGGTAGAAGATACCCAAAGGGATCTAGAACCAGTACCTAGGAAGATCCAGATTACAGACACCGTGTTCCCTACGCAACAACAACCTCACCAAGACCATAGACCCTTAGCCATACCTAGCGTCATCCAAGAAGAAAGTGACTTAAAGTCATGGGAAAGTGGGCATACTCACTTCTTGATGGAAAGAATATTTACAGAGGGACTACTTGATTCGATCGATGAAATGGAGATCCCATCTTCCCCACGTCAAGGGACTCAAGGCCAAAAGGTGCCGTTAAACATTGCCAAATTGATGGATTTCATGTCTTCAAAAGTTAGAACCACCATCATGTCCAAACTATATAAAGACCCTGAGCTAGTCTCAGCTCTTCGAGCATTCTTCAATGGAGAACTAAAGTTTGGGCTACCACAATTTGCAGATGGATGGAGCTGGAGAGATGCCAACAGAGGAGGAACACTTAGATCCACAACCCAACCTAGATGAGAACCTTGTTATAGAAATACATGTTAACAAGTTGGGACAATACTTTGAGGGTGATGAATTTAATGCGACCATACCAATCACTACTAAGGGATTAACTATGAAGGGAATCCTTGATGGTGGCGCTGGGGTTAGCATTATGACTAAAAATTGCTGGGAAACTATGGGAAGACCTCACCTTGCGACCACAACCATAGTAGTGAAGATGGCCAATGGGTCTATTGTTAAACCTATTGGGATGCTAGAAGATCTCAGATCAATGTCTTTGGACATAAAATAAGGATTACCTTTATTGTTATGGATTTCTCCAAACAGACTATGGCATCAGAGATGATCTTAGGACGTCCTTTCATGAGGGAAGCAAAAATGGTACATGACTCGTCTAAAAACCATGTCTACTTGCAGTTCCAAGATTCTATCATTCGAGTGGATCTTGTAACAGGTCGAGCACATCCTCTAGGAAACAGGTTTATAATTGATCATAGACCTGACACCACAATTCACTCGCTCCATTGCAGTATTGTTATACATGTAAAGCAGACACTGATGTTGGGGAAGATTCTCCTTATACGGATGTACTACCTAGGATGACTGAGTCGGACAATGTGGATTGGGTCCACCTAGCAGCAACCATAGACACTTGGGGAAATAGGGGGACGACTTGGGTAACGGATGAAATGCCCGTACCCTTAAATATGCTACAAGCAATGCATATAGCTTATGGCAAGACTCATCCTAACATAACGAAGAAAACATACAAGTGGGTCCCTAAATCTTCTTTAGCGACCAGGGCTGACGCTAAAAAACAGAAGCCATGTAAGAAACGTCCCACTCACTCCAAGAAATGTAAGGAAATGTGGCGTTGGATTCCTAAAAAACTATTGGAAGCCCAAGGCTACTATCAAGGAAGTGATCAAATCTGGGTGCCAAAACGTAGATTGTGTTCTTACCTGTCACATGACCCTGTGCGCCCAATCATGTAGCTCCAAAACGAATTGACGATCGTGGAAAGAAAAAAATCACAGAATGCTACACACGCACTCAGAGCTAGTTTGGGTACCAAAGAAAGAACAATTTGTTCCACCTAGCTCAGGAAGGGGGGAGTCCCATGAAGCTTCTAGCTCCTCATGTAATGCATCCATAGAGGTAACAAACTCTCCACAGCCTCCACCTACAATAGTGGACCTCCATAAAGCTACAAAGGATTCCACACCTCCTAGTGTTCAAGAATCACCTGATGAACCACTTCAAGTTCGATCCTGGAAGAGTACCTTACCACCCTTGCAACTCGACGAGGCACCTAAGGTAATAGAAAACTATTGGCAAAAATCCTCACCTATTACCAACTGGAACAATTGGTTTCAAAGGGTGACAAGCACATTTCAAACGGTATGGTCTACCTAAGGAAGGGGGAGTGTTTGCTGATAGTCATCATTCACTCACTCCCCTCACAACCTTCTTCCCTGACCTCTCAATCTCCCAATCTTAGGGAATGTACATATAAAGCCTCATACTCACAACAAACAAAAATAATAAAGAGCAAGAGCAATTAGCAAACGAGTATGCACAATAAAAGTCAAAACATTGACCCAGACCTACACATTCACATCCAGTTCACTGAAACAGAAACCTATGTCATAAAACACCTTTGATCCTCATCACTCGAGTGATAGAGGGTAGGTAGGATTAGTACAATAGGAGTGTTTCTGTTTTAGAGTTTAGTGATTAGCAAAGTTCTTTCTTCCCACTGATGTGCCTCCTAGAGGTATTCTTTGTGTTTCCTCATGTGTACAGGGACGTGTTGCTGTGGTTAGGATTTGGACCTTCATGGAATCTTTATCTCAACTCACTCTTCAAATCAAGTACAATTATCAACTCAAACAGGTGTTTCTCCATTAGCATTGCCCCTTATCTTTTTTGCATCTATGTTTGTCTGCTTTGATTGTGATTGGTAGCATAATATTTAGTGCCTTTGTTTAGCACCAAACATTAAATTCAATGTAATTTTTTGTCATAATCACTTTTCTAAGTTTAAAAATCAAGCAGTCCGACTAAGCTAGTTTGACCAAGCTAGGTGTTAGAGATCTTCTCTTAATACCATGGCAGCATTGTGTGAAATATACTAGGGCTTTCTAGTGGGCTTAGTCCCTATTGACCTTTAGCTTAAGTATTATAAAGGGAGTTTACTAGTGTGATGAGCCTGGGGAGGTGTAACAGTGTTATATGACCCCCCAAAGTTACAAAATTAAAATGCTAAAAACGAACAAACAAAAAAAATCAAAGTGCGATAATGTAAAATCTTAAGCTGGAAGAGAAATCTCAGCTTGATTTGGTACTTCACTCACATGTATCGCCTATGGTACTAGAGCCCTAGAGGTTCCCAGTGTGGACGCTTTTCCTTGAAAAGCAAAAAACCCAAGGCATACAAAATAAGCACACATCAAAACTGAATCACTGTGAAAAAACTTTGGGGGGTCAAAGAAAAAGTAATCAGTCAGGCGATGATTTCATTAGAAATTCCTTTTATCGTAGCTTAACTACAAGGTCTTCTAGGTGTAGCCTCTAGTTAGCCCTCGAACATGAAATACTTGGCTCTCGCGATTAAACAACTTAATTGACCAGAGAAAATACACAAGTAACTGAAATCCGTACTACGAACAAATGCTATCCGAAACATGATCTAGAGTCATCGAATCAACCTCGAACTCAAAGGGGGGTATCTACACTAAGTAAGGACAATACCCTATGAATCTACAATACAATCTCAACATGTAACCACTCCATGCGGTAAACGCGTATTAAGACAGGCCAAAAAGAGTTCTATAGATATATGGCACGCTCAATTCCGACACACAGGTAGGGAGAAAACTCACATAGAAGCTCGTCGGATCTCACCTCGCGTAAAAGCCGAATGCACGCACGCTTGGTATCCGTGCATAGCTCTTGCCGTTGCTAACACAATGGCGGTGTCGCTTCTCCAATGGCGGCTCCGTAGCTTGCGTAGCAAGAGGATAGACTCTCTCTCTCTCTCTCTCTCTCTCTCTCTCTCTCTCTCTCTCTCTCTCTCTCTCTCTCTCTCTCTCTCTCTCTCTCTCTCTCTCAGACACAGTCACGACGCTCAAAAACTCACCTTGATTGATTGAAGCTTACCCATGGTATTAATAGTCGATCTTTAGTGCCTTTCGACCGTTAAATTAGCGACCCCATACTTTTTTAATTTTTTACCTTTACATCTGTTTATGCATTTGATTATATTGCAATTTAATGTTTATTGCTGACAAATGGTTTAAAATTCTGTTACCAATCACATTGTCTGCCTACAACTCCATATGCTTTTTAATTCTATATGAGAATGCAATTACTGTGCCAATGTTGTTTGATTTTGCAATAACTGAAGAAGGCTAAGGACATTCATCTCAAATGCTCTTCCACCTCGACGAATGAGCTTCAACTCAATAGCTTCCGAGGACGGAATCTACATCAGGAAGGGGGGCATGCTAACCCTCACGGCTCACGGACACCATCTCACCTACTACGGACATTGTATTATTTACTTGGTAGAGTCAGGTACCGGGCTTGTCGATCCAATAGGAAAAGGGTAAGAGTGATCGCCGATGAGAGGCGCACTCTAACTGGAACATTCAAGGGATTAGTTGGCTAAGCATGGGCGCCCAAGTGTGAATGGGGTGAGCTCATATAAAAGTCAACTAAACCTAAAATTCACTCATTCTCTCATTTGTGCAATTGAAGAGTGCTCTTGCTCCATCTCCATCTTCTTCTTCTTCATCTCCTTGTGTGTGTGTGTGTGTGTATGCGTGAGAGAGAGAGAGAGAGAGAGAGAGAGTGCGATCGAGCATTGCGACGGCACGATGGTGGCGAAGCGGTTGAGCGCGGCATAGCGGCGTCTCCCTCTTCTTCGCGGCGAGGAATCCTCCACGAAGCAAGCGTAGAGCGGTGAGTGACACACCATCGTCATCTTTGAGCTTACTAGTTTAGACTTGTTGTGTGCTTGGAGCCATTTGTGGCTCGCAGGCGGTGTATCGGCAAGTTCCTTGCATTGACTCGTGCGACATACGCACACATAGGCTCTTTTGCAGTCTCTAAGTTAG
Source organism: Adiantum capillus-veneris (assembly GCF_014529385.1). Classification (NCBI taxonomy): domain Eukaryota; kingdom Viridiplantae; phylum Streptophyta; class Polypodiopsida; order Polypodiales; family Pteridaceae; genus Adiantum; species Adiantum capillus-veneris. Next base: position 90,130,770 of record NC_140932.1, read on the forward strand.
AAGAACTTTCAGAGGTAGATTCTTCATCAGCATCAAAATCAATATATTCTACAATAGGGAAGTCCTTATTTTCCAGGGTATTGCAGTAGATTACCTCATATTCATATCTGTCTTTCAGGACAGCATTTCCAAACTTCTTTGATCTTTTTGGGCATTCTAAAGCGATATGGCCAGGCTTGTTATAGATGTAGCATCTAACTTGCCTTCGCTCTTCTTTGCTCAATTTTCTTTTCTTGCGAACAACCTTGAATCTTTTTCCGAATTTGTTTCGACGGATTTGACTTTATAGCTACATTCTTTGGAGGTCTTGCATCCAAATGCTTTAGCTTTCGTTTCTTTTTCATAGAAACTGGTATTAAATCCCTTTACCTACTTTATTTCTTTTCTGACCCTTATCCTGGCACACTCCAAATCTGTAACTTCATCTATGAAAGAATTTATTTGTGCTAGAGAAAGGTTTTTATCTACATGCAAACATGCTGCTTTAATCCTTTCTTTGATCAAGTTAGAGAAAGGCTCAAGAAAAGAATTCAGGTAATATTGCTTATACTTTGCTTTGAAATATCCACCAGGAAAATGATACATGAGTTGTGTCATGTGCTGCTAATATTTCTTAGCCTGGGTTAAGTCACAGAGTTTGCTTCTGAAAAAAGCTTCATTGTTGCGCTCATCTATCTTGTTAGTAGATCCCAAAAACTGCATAACAAGAGCTGCAAAAAATAGAGAAATCACATTAGCAAAATTTTCTCGTCCTTCAGGCCTACCTTGCATGATGTAGGCTTTACTATCCGGATTGAGGTCATCCCACTAGGTCCTCAGCATTCGCTGAAAACCTGCTATAATCATAGACACAGATTGTCTCTATGTCAGATCCTTATAGTTGATTCCATAATGGGCTGAGTTGTAGATGAACTCAAAAACCTTCCATATCTGTTCTTGAGAAAGTCCGTCAAGTCAATTATTGTCATATCCCCTATCTTTGTTACTCCTTTTAGATTCGAGGATGTTGACAAAGGTGATTCCACTTTGACTCCTTCTGTTTCCATTTTGATGGGATTCATTACCCGATCTTCTTTATCATAATAAAGCATAATCTTGGAACTAATTACTGACTCATCATCAGAGGAAGCCTCTAGGATAGGAAATATTTGTGGTAGCAGCACATCTAGTTCATCCAATTCTTCTTCCTCATACTGCACACATGCATCATCTTTAAAAAATGTTCAGTCACTATCCTCTAGTAGGATAGTTCTAACAACTTCACCTTGTTGTTGTCGTTGCTCCCAAGTTTGGACTTGAGCATTAATTCCCCATCTAACATTAGGATTAAACCCATCTTCTAAGTCCTCTGTTGCAAATGGTGACATATCTGCAGGAAACTGGGTTACTGACTCAATAGTTGGTTCATGCAAAACGGCTGAAAACATCCTTGGGAAAGTTTTGTCAGTAGATTGATTATCATACTAAATTAACTGCACAGGCTTTGCTTCCTTTCCTTCTTTCTTATCTTCCATTTCCTGATATAATACCCCCCCAGGGAAAAAGAGGTGAAGACTGAGTAAGCAGGGAAAGTTTATTAAGTACCTGGTACTGCAAAGCAGCAAGCTCTTTCAGAGCATTAGTGTGCCAATTTGCAGAAGACTCCAAGGGTTGTAACCGTGTATTTGGAGAAGGCACGATATGGCATACAATGAGACAAATATTTATCATTGATATCCTTATGATTCAAGACCTCAATTCCATTAGCAATATAAGCAGAAGCCATGATGCGGTTGCATAATTTACATCGAAATAAACCTTCTGAATCCTTGTAACTTTTTGGATGAAGACAGGCCAGAGAGGGCCTTTAATTGTATATTCAGATGCATCCGAAGAAGCATGGGGAGGTATATTGTGTGAACAAGTTAATGATAACCGTATTATTTGTAGATGGGCTTTTGGAAGGTTCAAAGATTCTGAGCAGCGGTATCATTCAATCCAAAGAGAACTGCTAGCTGGTGTGAATGCGGTATTATCATTCAAATTATTTCTATTGGGGATCCCATTCACACTAAGGAGTGACTTGAAGCATTTTGATAAGTTCCTCCAAGAGAAGAATGCAGGAAAAGTAGGAAATGGTTGCATATACAGATGGACCTACAAGCTGAGTCATTTTGATGTGACTTATGAATATGTGCCTGGTTGCCAAAATAATATTGATGATTTGTTATCCCGTGTTAAGGCAACCTAAGCAAGGAGGTCATACAGCATTTCCAGAAAAGAAAAGATCTCAGCAGTTCTCAGCAATGACTTCTTGCTTTTGTAAAATATCTACACTACGGTCTTCTACTTGATACCTGTAAAGATACTAGCACTAAAGCAACTTGTACTCATTGAGTACTCACTTATATCGAAAGCCTTCTAGGCGACACAATATCTGCACTAAGGTCTTCTACTTGACACCTGTAAAGATACCCACACTAAAGCAACTTGCACTCACTTATGCCAAAAGCCTTCTAAGCGACACTTGTAAAAATACCCTCATTTTAAAGCAACCCGCACTCGTGTATGCTTGAAGCTATCCTGGATCCTCCCCTATAAAGGAGCGAGGTCTTTGCAATTGAAAGACGACTTCATTACCACTCTAGAGCGAATAGCTTCTTACCTATAGAACGCCTACTAGTCAAGCCTTGTGTTAATTGGTTTAAGTGCTTTATTATAGCAAGTGGTAATTGTTGAGTGAAAGCCGATTAATGAGTATCTTCATATAGTGAAATTAGAAGCCCATAGCTGTTTAAGTCGCAGTCGCTAGGCTTGGTGCCGCTGATCAAACACAGACACTGTCAGCTCCTTATATCTTCCAATCAAGTTCACTATTAAGTGCTTAGCACCCTAGTACTCTAATCACCCTCAACATCACCTAATTGTGTGAAGCCTTAGCATCTATCATTATGGCTATGATAATCTCTTCCTTTAAGAAGTTACTTTCTGATCATATCGAATTCAACAAAGCTAATTCCTCTAGAAAATGGAGCCTCCCAAAGGTATCTTCTGCTCAAATCTATAAACATCACAAGGTTTTTGCCCTTTCAATCAACACCCTGTATCCTAAAACACATGGAAAAGACCATGTTTTGAAAAAATTATTGGATTTTCCAGAACAACTGCAAGATCGCAAACAGGTTCAATCCTTTGTCATCTGTCTACAATGGATAGCGCCACAATACCCTCATCTTATAAAGGATTTACTGCCATTCAAGCAATTGGAAAGGAGCAAATATTTCTTTGGGTCTGAGAATTTGTCGGCTACTGTGCATAAGATAAAGGAGATCTACCAAAAATTGCCTCCCTTACAAATTCCTACTAATAATCCTTTAATTGTATTTTCAGATGCATCTGAAGAAGCATGGGGAGGTATATTGTGTGAACAAGTTAATGATACCCCTATTATTTGTAGATGGGCTTTTGGAAGGTTCAAAGATGCTGAGCAGTGGTATCATTCAATCCAAAGAGAACTTCTAGCTGGTGTGAATGTGGTATTATCATTCAGATTATTTCTATTGGGGATCCCATTCACACTAAGGAGTGACTTGAAGCATTTTGATAAGTTCCTCCAAGAGAAGAATGCAGGAAAAGTAGGAAATGCTCGCATATACAGATGGGCCTACAAGCTGATTCATTTTGATGTGACTTATGAATATGTGCCTGGTTGCAAAAATAATATTGCTGATTTGTTATCCCGCGTTAAGGCAACCTAAGCAAGGATGTCATACATCATTTCCAAAAAAGATAAGATCTTAGCAGTGACTTCTTACTTTTGTAAAATATATGCAGTACGGTCTTCTACTTGACACCTGTAAAGATACCCGCACTAAAGCAACTTGATCCTCCCCTATAAAGGAGCGATGTCTTTGCAATTGAAAGGCGACCTTCATTACCACTCTAGAGCGAATAGCTTCTTACCTATAGAACGCCTACTAGTCAAGCCTTACCTTGGCAGCTCATCTCTGTTAAGCTCGTAGTCCTTTATGATAAATCAAGTACCGCTTTTGTTCTACCTTGTCTGTGTTATCTACATCGTTTCACATCCCCAAATTCTGTTTCTCAATTATCATTTCTGTCTAGATCCTGCTTAAATTGGTATCAGAGCCTTGTGTTAATTGGTTTAAGTGCTTTATTATAGCAAGTGGTAATTGTTGAGTGAAAGCCGATTAATGAGAACCTTCATATAGTGAAATTGGAAGCCCATAGCTGTTTAAGTCGCAGTCGCTAGGCTTGGTGCCGCTCAGACACAGACACTGTCAGCTCCTTATATCTTCCAATCAAGTTCACTATCAAGTGCTTAGCACCCTAGTACTCTAATCACCCTCAACATCACCTAACTGTGTGAAGCCTTAGCCTCTATCATTATAGCTATGATCATCTCTTCCTTTAAGAAGTTACTTTCTGATCATATCGAATTCGACGAAGCTAATCCCTCTAGAAAATGGAGCCTCCCAAAGGTATCTTCTTCTCAAATCTATAAACATCACAAGGTTTTTGCCCTTTCAGCCAACACCCTGTATCATGAAACACATCGAAAACTTACTGTCAGAGACATTGAGATGGATATTCATATTATCCATCTCTTTGAAGAGCTTTTTGATTTTAGGCAAAAGGCTTTGAAGAAAGGTCACCAGTTTATGCATACAGGATATATAGCCATAAGCATAATCCCCTTGTTTTGCAAAGGTTTGAACGTCTCATGCATTGGAGCATTACTGGACACTAGGCATAAAAATTTGGCAGACCAAACTATTAGTGTCTTGTAAGGAAGCCTTTCAAACGGACCTATCTACATAGAGTGTTTTCCTAAATTCCCTTGTAGTCTCACTGACAAATACTTCGATGAGATTGTCTCTTTGTTAATCAAAACCCATGGTTTGGATCTCAAACATAGTTCAGATCACTTGCAAATCGCTTATCGCATGATCATTAGAACTGTGAACACATGTTTACCTTCCGTGTACAATTCTGGGTACTTAAAGGAGGATGCTTCTTTAGTTAAGGGACAAAAAAATGTCATGAAGGTTGACGAGACTACTCAGGGTACCTTACCTGAAATGGTTACTTGGCAAGAAGTCCAATTTCCTCATGAATGGCAGTTGGATATTTCTAAGACCCTTCTAAATGAAGTGAATGCTCAACTCCATTGCAAGTGTAAAAGATCGGTTCTACAAACCAGTATAAGATACTTGGTCGATCAATGTCCAAGAAGCAGTTGGAAGCTGTACTGGCTAAACCCCAATACTATGCCTCTACATCAAACTCTGCTAAGTCTACTTCATCTGCTAGAGCATATCCATCTCTGGTCTGTCTTCATCCATAAAGTTACAAGGATTCATATGGTTTATTTCAATGTAAATTATGCAATCCCATAATGGCTTCTGCTTATGGTGCAAATGGAATTGAGGTATTGAATCATAAGGATATCAATGATAAGGATTTATATCATTGTATATATCATGCCTTTTGCAATACACGGTTACAACCCTTGGAGACTTCTGCGAATTGGCACACTAATGCTCTAAAAGAGCTTGCTGCTTTGCAGTATGAGGTACTTAATAAACTTTCCCTGCTTACTCAGTTCACCTCGTTTCCCCCGGGGGGTATTATATCAGGAAATGGAAGATAAGAAAGAAGGAAAGGAAGCAAAGCCTGTGCAGTTAATTCAGTATGATAATCAATCTACTGACAAAACTTTCCCAAGGATGTTTTCAGCAGTTTTGCATGAACCCACTATTGAATCAGTAACCCAATTTCCTGCAGATATGTCACCGTTTGCAACAAAGGACTTAGAATATGGGTTTAATCCTAATATTAAATGGGGAATTAATGCTCAAGTCCAAACTTGGGAGCAACGACAACAACAAGGTGAAGTTGTTAGAACTATCCTACCAGAGGATAGTGACTGGACAGTTTTTAAAGATGATGCATGTGTGCAGTATGAGGAAGAAGAATTGGATGAACTCGATGTGCTGCTACCACAAATACTTCCTATCCTAGAGGCTTCCTCTGATGATGAGTTAGTAATTAGTTCCGAGATTATGCTTTGTTCTGATGAAGAAGATCAGGTTATGAATCCCATCAAAATGGAAACAGAAAGGAGTCAAAGTGGAATCACCTTTGTCAACATCCTCGAATCTAAAAGGAGTAACAAAGATAGGGGATATGACAATACTCGACATTGATGGTCTTTCTCAAGAACAGATCTGGAAGGTTTTTGAGTTCACCTACAACTCAACCCATTATGGAATCAACTATAAGGATCTGACACAGAGACAATCTGTGTTTATGATCATAGCATGTTTTCGGGGAATGGTGAGGGCATGGTGGGATGACCTTGAAGGAGTACGAGCGAAAGTGTGACGCGAGAGAGAGTGCAAGAAGAAGAGCACGACGATATGGTGAACTCGCTCTGTTGTAATGTGTAGAGCATAGTGAGTTCTTATTAGGTTTTAACAAAAGAATATGTGTACATACCTGGCGGCCCGCCCACTTACCTGGGTGACCACATTGGGATTTATACCCCAACAACCTCCCACTTAAAGTCCAATGTGGTACTTTAAGTGTGAGAGAAGCTACTATACAAGCTAATATACAAGAGATGTAGAGAAGTGATGTACTACCCTACACCTAACTGCTTGCGAAAATGTGCAAAGCTCTCTGAGGGAAGTCCTTTTGTAAGTAGATCAGCAGGATTTTCTGTGGTGTGAACTTTGACAAGTTGAAGTTTCTTATCCTCGAGCATTTCCCTGATGAAATGATACTTCACATCCACATGCTTTGTCTTTGAGTGATAAACTGGATTGCGAGCCAATTGTATAGCACTCTGACTATCACAATATAACACAGGCATCTCTTCTTTGGTTCCCAAATTTGTTACTAGTCGATTGAGCCAAATTGATTCTTTGCATGCCTCTAATGCTGCAACATATTCAGCCTCTGTAATAGACTGAGTAACACAATCTTGTAATCTAGAACGCCATGATACTGCTCCACCAGCCAATGTAAAGACATACCCTGACATAGACCTTCGGTTGTCTAAGTCACCTACATAATCTGAGTCTGTAAAACCCTTTACACTTAGCTCCTGACTCCCATAGCATATACGCATACTCTTTGTATCTTTCAGGTATCTCAATATTCCTTTCACTGCCTCCCAATGTTTCTTGCCTGGGTTTGACATGTATAGACTTACTACTCCCACTGCAAATGCAATGTCTAGGCGAGTAGCAATCATTGCATACATCAAACTACCCACTGCAGACGCATATGGAATCTTATCCATTTCAGCCTGTTCTTTTTCAGACACAGGACAATCTTATTTGCTAAGTTTCACATATGGTGGCAATGGAACACTCAATGCCTTTCCCTTCTCCATATTGAAACATTGCAAAACCTTGTCAATATACTCTGTTTGAGATAACCAAATCAACTTCTTTGATCTGTCTCTCTCAATGTGGATACCAAATATATGACTTGCCTCACCCATGTCTTTCATGTCAAACGATTTTGCCATCTTTGACTTCAAAGCTGAAATTTCTTCCAAGTGCTTGCCAGCAATCAACATGTCATCCACATACAAAATAAGGATCAGCCAACTGCCATCCTTAGCCTTCTTTGTATATAGACAATGATCGAACTCACTACGTTTGTAGCCTTGAGAAAGCATAAACTTGTGGAACTTATGGTAGCATGCCCTCGGTGATTGTTTTAAGCCATAAAGACTCTTTAACAACTGGCATACCAAATCTTCCTTGCCTTTCTCAACAAACCCTTCTGGCTGCTGCATGTAAATTTCCACATCTAAATCAACATGCAAGAACGCTGTCTTGACATACATTTGGTGCAACACCAAATCTAATATGGCAACCAATGCAAGAAAGCATCTCAATGTAGTCATCTTGACCACCGGAGATAGGACTTCATCAAAGTCAATGCCTTGTTCTTGCTTAAAGCCTTTGGAAACAAGCCTTGCTTTGTACTTTGGTTGACTATCATGAGCGGTGATCTTATACTTGTTTGTAAACCCATTTACAAGGTAGAGCCTTTTTGCCCTGTGGTAATTTAACTAGCTTCCATGTCTGGTTTTTATGCACAACTGTCATCTCTGACTGCATGGCCAATTGCCAATTCCCAGAGTCCTTCATTTGCACTGCTTCCTTGTAACATGAAGGCTCATTGCAATCAGTCAACATGACATAGTTCATAGATGGAACAAACCGATCAGGAGCTCGCGTGATACGTCCAGATTTACGCAAAATAGGTGGCTTAGGCTCAGCCACAACCTGTGGTTCCACTCTATCCTGTCCTTGCTCCTCTTGAGCCCTGACATTTTGTCTTGCACGTGCAGATCCATCTTCTTGGAAGACAACTCTTCTAATCTCCTCAACCCTCTTTGGTTTAGAATGATACTTGGCTTCATTAAAGTGAACATCATTGCTGCGGATAACCTTTCTGGATTCGGGATCCCAAAGTCTGTACCCCATCTCACCAGAATTACCATAGCCTAGAAAGATGCACTTTCTACTCTTTGGCTCAAGTTTGTTCCTAAATTCCTTTGGAACGTGAGTATATGCCTCATAGCCAAAGACTCTGAGATTCTTGTATGAGGGCACCTTGCCTGACCATACCATTTCTGCCACTGAATCCTTCTGCAAAACCTTGCTAGGAGATCTATTTATAAGATGAACAGCTGTTGATACAGCTTCAGCCCAAAACCCATTTGGCAGCTGTGCATTAGACAACATACTTCTGACCTTCTCTTGTATGGTCCTATTCATCCTCTCAGCAACACCATTTTGAGGAGGATTGTAAGGAGAAGTAAGTTCACGTTTTATACCTTTTGACTCACAAAAGTCCTGAAAGGCCTTTGAAACATACTCTCCACCATTGTCAGTGCGTAAGCATTTAAGCTTCTTGCTACTCTGATTCTCCACAAGTGTCACAAACGTTTTGAAAACACTAAACGCTTCATCCTTGTGCTTGAGAAAGTAAACCCATACTTTCCTCGAGTAATCATCTATAAATGTCATAAAGTAAGAAGCTCCCCCTAGAGATAGGTTAGGCATAGGTCCACACAAATCACTATGAACAAGTGCCAACTGTGTATCTCTTCTACTGCTTCTATGCTTATGTGGCTGCTGTGTTTGCTTACCATACAAACAATGTTCACATAATTCAAAACCATTAAATGAAAAGCCAGGCAAATAACCAGAATGAGACAAGATTTCTATTCCCTTCTTGGACATATGTCCTAACTAGCTATGCCACAAAGAAACGTTCGGCTGCTCGGCTACATTGATTACATTTTTAGAGACATTTGATAAATAAATCATGTAAAGTCCTCTAGACTTTACTCCATGTGCTACTGTCATAGAACCCTTGGATATCTTCCACATGTTCTGTCCAAAAGTGGTGACGTAGCCAGCATCATCAAGTAAACTTGTGTTGATCAAGCTCTTTGTAATTGCGGGAACATGTCTCACATTCTTTAGCGTGAAAGAAGAGCCATTCTGAAACTTCAATTGAACATCTCCAACACCTAAGATCTCACATGTCTGCCCATTGCCTAGCCGAACATGATCTTTAGTGGTCACATAAGAGGTAAACCACTCCTTGTTTGGAGACACATGAAGTGATGCCCCTGAGTCTATAATCCAGTCACTCAGTGCATGTCCATCAGATGCTGTAAGAAGAGCTGAGTCCATTGTATTCTTCAAGAAGTAGATGTCTCCTGACACTAGACTGTCATCCTCTGCAACAGTGTTTGTCACATTTATTTCTTGAATTTTCACTGAGGACTTGTTCTTCTCACCATGGTCTTCAGCTTTCTCTTTGCCTTTTTCTACTTTCCATTCTCTGCAGACTCTTTTCATGTGACCCTTCTTGCCACAATGGTAGCATTCTATGTCACTCTTGCCTTTAGCATTGCGGGACTTGCTACGAGACTGATTCCTCTTTCCACCTTTGTCCTTTTCTTTGGTCCTTCCCCTAACAACTAAGGTCGTTCCTTTGCCTTTGTCCATTGTCTTTCTGTTGGTTTCTTCAGTAAGCAGACTGCCTTCTACACCTGCTATGGTCAAACCATCTGGAGGTGCAGAATTACTCAAAGCTGTGCGAAAAGTGTCCCAACTTTTCGGCAATGTGATCAACAGGAACATAGCTCTAACAGGTTCATCAAACTTGACACCTTGAGCTGACATCTGACTGTAGATGGTGTTGAATTCATTCAGATGATTGGACATAGGTGTCCCTTCTTTTATCTTCGAGTCAACAAGCTTCTTAAGCCAGTATACCTGTGAAGCTACAATGTGCTTCTCATAAAGATCGCTCAGCTTTGTCCATGCTTCATAAGCCGACATCTCGTCTGCTACATTGAAGTAAACGCTTTATGCCAAAGTCAGCATAACGGTAGAAAGTGCCAATTCATCCATTTCGCTCCATTCATCTTCGTCCATATCTTCTGGTTTTATCCCCTTGAGCTTTATAGGTTTTATGTGCTTCTTTTGTACCAACATGTGCCAAATCTGCTTCTTCCACAATGGGAAATTGGTTCCATCCAACTTCTTGATATTGTAAAGAGCCGTGTCCTGTGATCCAGTCATAGCTACGCTTCACAATAGTTTACTTTTCTGGGAAAAATTCGGCAGAGTTTCCCTTGTAAACTCACCTCTGAACCAATATCAACATGTCAAATGAACCGAGAAAGCTTCAGATTCTGCTGAAATTTTGGCAGAGTCTCCTTTGTAAAATGGCTTTGGTGTACTCAAAAAACAGACCAAAAACAGCTCAAAAAACCACTGTCTCTCTAACACTGTAAGCTGCGGGTAAACCTGTCCTGCACCTGTACTGTCTCTCACTATCCTGTCATTGTCCTGTAAGCATAGACTGTGACAATGCCTCAATGGCAGTAAAGCAAAGATGCAATCCCAACTGTCTAACTCATAGTCAATACATCCTAGCTGCCTATCTAAGGGTGCTCGAGGGATCGCTCCAAGACCTGTATCACCGAAAGGATTTCAACATTCGAGAATTCCCCCAGCTCAATAAAACCTCACTCGACCCTCGAAAAAGGCTGCAGTAAATCTGACAGTCAATAGACTTCCCACAAAATCATACATCCACAAATTTCCCACTGTATGCTGTAACCACTGCGGCGGTTGTTTGCTGCGTGACTCACAGCTAGCAAACCCTCAACAGACATACATTATCTCTGACAATACATCCCATGTGGAAGTACCTGCAATGTCAAGATGAAATCTAGAATATCAAGCAGCAAACACAAGCTACCTGATGAACTAGTGGATGTCGCCTACAATCTGTGTGTAGATGCGCCCGTGTCGTATGTGACACGCCTCCAAGAACTGAGCCGTCCTTCGATGTGTAGACAGCCACAAATCAGCACTCTGGGAGTGCCGATATCCTTAGCACCTGCAGTCATAGGCCGAAACCCCAAATTTGCAGAGTCGGATCTGCACCCGCCGAGGCCACGTAGTAGAAAATGGCATGCGCAGAACTTTATCGAAGCCGAACGGTGGCCGAGATGACCTCAGAATGAAATTCTCAGAACACCTAGCCCTCTGGGCTGTCCCACAGGACTTGGGGCCGTCTCTTCGCCTGTCGAATCTCACTCCAATATGAGCAGGTGACTCTAGCTTCCTGCAATGCTGCCCCGAGCCTAGATCTGAGCTCTGATACCAGTTGAAGGAGTACGAGCGGAAGTGCTACGCGAGAGAGAGAGTGCGAGAAGAAGAGCACGACGATATGGTGAACTCGCTCTGTTGTAATGTGTAGAGCATAGTGAGTTCTTATTAGGTTTTAACAAAAGAATATGTGTACATACCTGGCGGCCCGCCCACTTACCTGGGCGACCACATTGGGCTTTATACCCCAACAGACCTCGTTCCGAATAGTAAAGCCTACATCATGCAAGGTGGGCCTGAAGGCCGAGAAAATTTTGATAATGTGATTTCTCTATTTTTTGCAACTCTTGTTATGCAGTTTTTGGGATCTACTAACAAGATACAAGAGCGCAACAAAGAAGCTTTTTTTAGAAGCAAACTCTGTGACTTAACTTAGGTTAAGAAATATCAGCAGCACATGACACAACTCATGTATCATTTTCTTGGTGGGATATTTCAAAGCAGAGTATAAGCAAGATTACCTGAATTCTTTTCTTGAGCCTTTTTCTAACTTGATGAAAGAAATGATTAAAGCAGCAGGTTTGCATTTAGATGAAAACCTTTCTCTAGCACAAATAAATTCTTTCATAGATGAAGTTACAGATTTGGAGTGTGCTAGGATAAGGGTCATAAAAGAAATAAAGCAGGTAAAGGGATTTAATACCAGTTTCTATTAAAAAGAAATGAAAGCTAAAGCATTTGGATGCAGAACCCCCAAAGAATGCAAGTGTAAAGTCAAAGCCCGCCGAAACAATTTGGGAAAAGATTCAAGGTTGTTCGCAAGAAAAGAAAATTGAGCAAAGGCAACTTAGATGCTACATCTGTAACAAGCCTGGCCATATTGCTCTAGAATGCCCAAAAAGATCAAAGAAGTTTGGAAATGCTGTCGTGAAAGACATATATGAATACGAGGTAATTACTGCAATACCCTGCAAAAGAAGGACTACCCTATTGCAGAATATATTCAGTTTGATGCTGATGAAGAATCTACCTCTGAAAGTTCTTCTAGCTCAGAGACTCCAAAAGAGCTTAACTTTTGTGTATATATATATATATATATATATATATATATATATATATATATATATATATACAAACACACACACACACACACACACACACATATATGTATATATGTGTACATATATGTATAGATAGAAAGATAGATACACACACACATGTCACACACACACGCATATATATGTATATGTACACACACACACACACACACACACACACACACACACACACACACATATATATATATATATATAGAGAGAGAGAGAGAGAGAGAGAGAGAGAGATTGATTGAGGGATTAAAAAAGAAAGCTCACTCTAAAAAGCTTGCTCCAAAAATTGATTGTAGAGTGAAGCGAGCATTTTTTTTTTGAATTCGTTAGTTGAACAAAATTTGGAAAAGGCTCCCTCCAAAGCTTCCTGCAAAAGCTCCCTCCATTCCCATCCCCAGAAATTGCTCACCTATTGACGTGTTCCTTATTATATTCATTCCTACACGAGATTCCTCTAGATTCCACCCTTCCAACCGTACCATTTGTCTTACTCATTAAAAGTTGAACTCAAACCCTTCGGAGTACTTAGCCGTGAGATTCATCATTTAACCACATCAGCTAACGCGTCAGGCTGCATGTTGTAGAAATTCATAAACTTAAAAAATAAGCTCCTCTGCACTTGCTAGCTCCAGGGCACTTGGTCTTTCCTCCGCCTTCCAAGACCTCTTCTGACCTTCCCTGCCTCGCACAACCCTTGCTGTCCTTTCCCCTCGCCTCATGCGACACCTGGCAGGCCTATTGCTTTCTCTTTAAAAAAAGAAAAAATGGACAAAATACCCCTCTAATTTGTGGAAACCCGTTTTTGTGTGCTTAGCCTGTAATTTGTCACAAATTATCCGGCAAAAAAAAGGCAATTATGTCTTAAAATAATGAAGCAATTCATCTTCAAAGCCTACATAACCAACTCAAATTCTAGTTTTAGCATCTTGTACTGGTAAACAATTAGTCTTCTTATGAAAAGCTACACTTTTTTTTAAAATCTTTAGAGATATTTAATCTCATAATCAGGGGTATTTTGGAAAATTTGAAGGGCATTTGGGGAATTTATGACAAAATATTGGGGGTAACTTGAGAATTTTTGAAATTTGAGGGGTATTTTTGGAATTTCCACAAATTAGAGGGGTATATTGGTAATTTTCCCATTGAAAAATTTTGATTGTCTACTTACTTTAGCACACGTCCGGCCGCGAGAGAGTGTGCTTGAAGCTAGAGCGCGGTTCGCAAAGTTTTTGACTGGTTTTTTTGAAAGGCCATGCAGTATTCTAGCTAGCTGGAAGAGACGTTCGCAAAGGCGAGGAGCTTTCTTTTCGCGCGATTCACAAATTCTGGTAAGACGGAACTGTTGTGCTGATGTTTTTGCGTGTGTGTGTGTGTGTGTGTGTGTGAGAGAGAGAGAGAGAGAGAGAGAGAGAGAGAGAGAGAGAGAGAGAGACGGTCATACTTTCTATCTATTTCACGGTCATACTTTCTATCTATTTCACGCTTTCTTAACGAGGAACATTATGTGTACTAATCTTGTACGAGGAGATGGAAGTTTTGTTTTCTGTTGTTGGAGTTAAGTTTGCGAATGGATGCACAATGAGCAATGCTTCAAGATCACGATTTGTTCTGATTAGCGCATTAGGATGTTTGTATACAGACATTGTCTTGACTGCTCATTGAAATCATGTTGCAGTGTCTTTGAAATGTTTCATTGGAACAAATGGGGTTGTGTTTAGCTAATACAGGGAATTTGTTGTATGGGCTCTGCTGTTAGAGAGGCAAAATGAGCAGTTTCATGAGCTATGACCGTGATGAAAGCAGCCTGTTTGACGATGATGACGAGGATCAGGAAAGAGATTCATTGTTGGTATGTACACCATGCACACTTTCTTGACACTTTTTTTTATAATCAAAACTACATGATTAAAGCATGTGTGAGGGGTAATGCTGTATGGTTGATTAAAAAAATCCACCCTCTCATCCCTTCTAAGATAAAATGTGAAACTGTTGTCCTCCATGACAAGCTCAAACCGACTGACCATCCAACACCCAGAGCACATTGTGATGTATTTAAGCGTTAGGTTTTTGTGTCGAGGCCAAGGAAGCAACTGATCATTGTGCCCATTTGGTTGATGAGAGATACTCTACATCCGGAAGGTATCCATGCCAAACTCTTAGTCAAGTTCAGAATCTGCCTATGCCACTCAATCATTTTCTCTCTCGAGATTCACTCTGCTCTCTCCAGACAGTGCTGATTTTTCTCTCTCTAAGCCTTTTTTCAGCAGCTTTTCTTTTCTTTTTTGAATCTGTTGATTTTTCTCTCCTTGGCAGATTTTCTCTCTGCAACTGGGATGCCAAAGAGAGAGCCCCTTGCACATATTTAAAGGCCCTTGGCCCCCAAAAGAATCTCACATGAAAAGCACCTGCATCCAAAAGCAATAGGTCCAAAATCTGGCACCCAAATCTGTCAGCAGTCAGTGCGAAATTTGGGACCATCCGTACAGCTTGCCACATCAGCATAATTTATGCAAATTGGGATGTCTTGCTTTATTTAGGGTTTAGTCCACATGGCCAAGCTTGTAAGTTGGGCAGGGTTAGGGTTTTTAATCCAAACCCCTTATTCTTCAGCTAGGGTTTTTAGGCCCCTCGGCCGGCTTTAGTAAGTTGGTTAGACCTTCAATGTTTGCCAGTCAGCAGTTTGTGACATAGTCTATTATTTGGCATGCCATATAAGTGCTCCTATGGCACCCTTGGCCGCTAACTGCATGGATGGGACCAATGCTAGTCATAGGTATCTATTATCTATCTTGAGGGAGCTTCCATAATTTGTGGAGAAAGGTTACTGCCTGAAATAAGGCCTCAATCACCAAGGGTAATGCATTGATCTATCTGGCTTTGTGTGCCATCCAAAGGTGCATCAAATCAGCCCTGGAGGTGCCTGTAAATCCAAAAACCATAAAACATTACCACCACTGGGCTTTAAGCTAGTTGAATCTTCGTTAATCAGGTGTGCAAGCAAAGATCTGATGGGCACAATGGAGATGAAATGCAAAGAGGAGGAAACACCAGGTAGACAGAGTTGTCATGGAAAGAGCCCCCTTATGATGAACAGTTCCTTGAATCATGTATAAATCTTGAGCCAAGGAGATATTCTTGGGTTATCTTTGTAGTACCTATGTTTATAACCAGCTAGGGTTTGTGCAGCTGTTAGCTCTTTTATTGATGGAAAATGTTTGTGCTTGCAAAAGAAGGAAGAGAAGTAAAACGTTTTGTGGTATTGAGGAGGTAAAACACAGGTAGTCATCAATGTGAAGTGCATTGCATGACAGTGTGCAACCAAATGCTGTTGTAGAACTGCACTTAGGAAAGATGCATGTTGCTTTGTGTACTCTCAAGTGAAGGGGAATACTTCTTCATAGAAAGACAGCATTGTGTTTTAGCCCTGGAGGCAATTTTTGAGGAATCAAAGGCTTTACTTTCTAGATGATTAACTAACGTAATAGAAGTTATAGCACGCTGCATCCTGCATCAGTATCTCAGTTTTTCTTGAAGCATTGGAAAAGGTTATGCAAATTTGTGGTCGCTCACATTTACATGCATTTGTTTTACAGTTTATCTGATGCTTGATACTGCAAATTGTGTAGGATGCTGATGTTGGCAGGGAGCTTCTCATTTACATGATTGATGCTAGTCCAGAAATGTTCTTACCATTCAAAAATGAGGTGATGGTGGTCTTAGCTCCATTATTATGTTTATATTGTTGCCTTTTCTAGCTTTCTTTTCCATGTCGCCGAGAGCAAAGATGCGTCTGTCCAAAATTTGAATTCACTTCTATATAATTGGGTTTTCACTTCTATTCAAGGTTTTTGCCTTGATGTCAAAAAGTTATCAACTATGTGCATGGCAGAAGTCTGCCAGAATGTGTAGACCTAATTGTGATACTACGGTAATTTATAGGTGGAGGATGGTGAGGAAGAGACTTATTTTAATGCTGTCGTCAAAGCTGTGACAAAGGATATGAAGACACGGATAATTTCTCGAGACAGGGATGAAGTAGCCATCTGCTTTTTCAATACGGTAAAATTATGCTGTTTCTGCACTACTGAGCACTCCTAAATCGGTTCTCAAAAAAATTGTTTAACAAAACGGTTTAAGGTTATTGATGTTGGTTGCAGCGAGTGAAGAAAAACTTTCAAGAATCAGAAGGTGTTTTTGTTTTCCAAGCTAGTGATCAAGCTAACCAGGATGAGCTTTGCCAACCTACTGCTAGGCTGATAAAGGACTTCAGCAACATCAGTGGTTAGATCAATTCTTGAACTATTGTAGTTATAGAAAGAAGGTAAGCTGCCATCTGGCACCTTACCTTCTTATGAAGAAGGTAAACTGCCATCTGGCACCTTACCTTCTTATGAAGAAGGTAAACTGCCATCTGGCACCTTACGTTCTTATGAAATGCTGTCTGTCTGTTACTGATTATCAGCCTTGTTCTGCTTCGCCCTGTTAAAAAATATCTGGCTGTAAGGCTGCAAAGTTTGATAAGCATGCAAAGCTGCAATTTCATAAGCGCAATGCTTTTGACGTATTTCAAATCTTATGGAGCTGCGCATGTAGGACAGGTCAAGAAAGAATAGAGTCCGGAATCCTGTTGTAACCTTGCTGAGTGCGTTAATTAGCAGAATGGCACCTTTCTAGCTGGAATGAAAACTAAAGTTGCAGGCATTTATAACCTTTTTGAGTGCTTACCTAGAGGAAAACTGTTGGGACTGTCACTTGGTGAATAAGTCAGCAGAAGGTGGTGCTTATTTGTCAAGGGAATCCAGATTGTGCATATCTTTGAATTATTTTCTAGCCTTCTTTACTTTAATCTCAAGTTCTCTTATTAATTGTTACCAAGAAATGGGAGGCTGCTTGTTGTCAACAGAGACCTTTGACAAGGATATTGGTAGCAAGGCAGGAGTTACTCCAGGTTCTCGAGAAAACCCTCTTTATAATGCCCTCTGGATTGCTCAGGGTCTTCTTCGGAAAGGGTACATGATCGAAGAACTTTGTTCAAAATGCAGCAGCTCCATGAATCTATATGTTAGTCATTTTTGTGGTGTTTTTAGGTCTGTGAAGAACTCCTCAAAACGCATCCTGCTGTTTACAAATGTCGATTATCCTTTCAGTGATGCCGATCCAGCCTTCAAAAAGGACATGCGTAGGACAACAGTTCAACGGGCAAGGGTAAGGTCGGGCGTTTCAAGATGGTGGAGCCTCATAAAGCTTTGATCAATCTTTCCTCTTGCTGCTAATTGATTTTTCGTTTGTAGGATGCCCAAGATTTGGGCATTGTTATAGATTGTTTTCCTTTAAGTAAGCAAGATAAAGGCTTTGATATTGGCACGTTCTATGCGGTAAACTTTTATCAATCCCATTTTATGATAGTATCTTTTCTACTGCTTGTAGTAATGCATTTTTGATTTCCTACATTTTAAAAATGAGTGCAGGATATGGTTGACATGAGTGAAGAGGAGAAAGAAAACTTTATGGCTATTGCTAGTGATAGGTATCCACACTACTTTTTTGGACTCTGGTATCTAGTCTGGTCTCTAGTTTGATTCAATAATTGTTGATATGTTGTAGGTTTGAAAGTATGGTTAGTCAAATGCAGAAGAGATTGTTCAAAAAAAGAACTGTAAGGAGATTAACACTAACAGTCCCTCAGGGCATGAAGCTTGCTTTGCAAAGCTTTGCCCTATTCCGACCAGCAACACCTGGTAGAGTATCTTATATCTTAGCGTTGTTTTAGAATAACTTTTAATGTGGGTGTAGAATCTCACTATTTACTTCTCCAATCAGGTACTACGGCATGGGTGGACTCCTTTGACAATAAGCTTTTGAAGGTAAATCTTCTTGTTATGTGAATGCCTTCTAGAGCAGGCTAATTGCCAATACCATGTCAATATGAACTTCTGTGTTTTTCAGTCTGAAAGGTCTTTTCTATGTTCCGATACTGGGGCTTTACTCTCTGAGCCACTTCAGCGCTTCCAAGAATACAAAAGGTTTGCTTTAACTTTCTTAGTTCTCAAAGATTCACAGTTTATTTTCCAGCAGTAGTTTTCTTAAAGCTAGCATTAACTGCAGTGAGAAAGTGTGTTTTTCGCTCAATGAGGTGGCTGAAGTGAGAAAGATCACGGAGACCCAGTTGCAGCTTCTAGGTTTCAAGCCTCTGGAATGCTTGCAGGAGTACCATAATTTGAGACCATCCACATTCCTTTATCCTGATGAGGAGGTTTGCTTGTGCGGCCTTGGAACCCAGTGAGCAAAGGCTTATACTTGATTAAGTGAGAGGTGAGAGCTAAAATTAAAGTCAACTTTTTATGCTTTGCAGAGAATTACTGGAAGCACATCTGCTTTTGTTGCACTTTATCGAGCGATGCTATGCTACAAAAAGTAAGCATGCTTCAGTATCAGATTCAATTTTGGCTCAGCTGCAATGCTTATGTTTGCATCATTTGCACCTTTTGTGTTTAATTTGTAGGTATGGGGTTGCTTTTCTTGGCAGTAATTGTCGAATGGTGGCTTTGGTTGCTCAGGTAACACTAGCAGCTCATTACATTGAAGATTGCTCTCGTTTAACCAAAATTCGTGTCAAGTGACTAGCGTGATGCAGGCAGAGGTAAGTAATGAGATTGGTCAAGTTGAACCACCAGGAATTCATATGATTTACTTGCCTTATTCAGACGATATCCGCCACATTGAGAAGGTTACGTGTTCAAAAATGGCTTAAGGACTCTTTTGCTCAGGTGATTGATCACAATCTTAAATTTGGCATATTTGAACTTTGGCAGATGCATGGCAGTGTGGAAAATACCATGCCACAGGCATCGAATGAACAAATTGAGAAGGCCACTGCAATGATTAAGAAGCTTGACCTAAAAGACTTCACATATGCCAATTATTCAAATCCTGGTAAGCAGATAATTTGGGTCATGCAGGGTTGTCAGTGCACATGCTTGTGCAAGACAACCAATTCTAGTAATTCTGATCGCGGGGTAGTAAAGTTTTCTTCCTGCTCATAGCCACACAAATGAAATCCTTATAAGCAGAGAGACCTGTTAAAACATAGAATTGCTTGCTATGGTTGTGGTTTCACTGTGGGAAGATCTCACATGCCGGCTGCTATGTAGAGGGCATAAGAAGCAGGACATTAGGTGTTGATGTATAGTTGTCCTTGAGAGCGGGGGGAGACTCTAGCAGATGGTTGGTTGGAGGAGGACATTCACTGTCATGGAACAAATTTATGATCCAATATTTAAAGAACGGTTATCAAGAAATTGTTTCTCACATTATGGACCGCATTGATGTAAGCAACTTCTATGTGGACTCGGGTCTGAGAATTAGTGTCGTGACATTCCTCTGTTTATGTTGTGTTTGCAGCGCTTCAAAGACACTATGCTATCCTGGAAGCGGTTGCATTGAAAGAAGATGATTTTGAGCTGGCTGATCCCAAAGATGACACGCTTCCTCCAGAGGAACAAATGCAGAAGTAAGTTGCAGTGAAGTTGATTTTTGTTTGCGACTGGCCGCAAACCATCTATTGATGCTAGCGTCTTTCAGGCTGGCAATAGCACAATTAGTCAAGGCATTTAAGGATTCAGTTTATGGTCCTGATCATGATCTTGAAGAGCAAGAACTTGCAACACTGAAAGCTAAGGGATCTGCTACGGCACAAAAGCGGAAGGCTGCTGAGGAAATGGCTGGGAATGATTATGACAAGTATGACTGGAATGAGCTGGCAGACAAAGGAAAGGTATAGTTTTTGCGCTCTCTCTCTCTCTCTCTCTCTCTCTCTCTCTCTCTCTCTCTCTCTCTCTCTCTCTCTCTCTCTCTCTCTCTCTCTCTCATTTTGTCATTTCATTTTGTTACTGACTTTGTATCAGATCTACCACATTGTAACGCTCTGGTCTCGTATGTCATTTTGGCCTTTTGAAGATGTTAATATAACATTTCATTTCTTTTCATTTCTCTCTCTCGCTCTAGCCTCTAGGGATTTGCACCGACCTTCACATATGGTCAGCAGATGGTTGAGTATACAGACGCATACACTTACTTGGGAGTGGTTTTCAGGGGTCCAAAGTTCTCCTAGAGAAGAGCAACAAAGACCAGACTGGTGAGAGCATATGCAGCTTTGGGGAGTGTTCTCAGATTCAGTTTCAGGAAGCTTGAACAAAGCTCTGGCTATTTGACACATTGGTTACTTCAGCCATGCTTTATGGGGTGCAGATATGGGGACCATCAGTAGACTATCATAGCCGAGCTGGCAGTATCAATGGATGGAGATGTATTTAAAGGCCTGTGGTCTCTATGATTTCCCAGATGATTAGGGCCAAGGCCTGTGTACCGCATGGGATTATTCATGCAGAGCTTCATATAGAGCCAGAGACAGAGTTACATCACATATGTCATTGTCCGGTATACTATGCGATACGAGGTCACTTTCGCTGTCTCTTCAGAGGGCTTTGGACCACTGGCTAGAGTCATGAGATATCAGGATCAGAGATGCCTCGGATTGTTTTTGCTAGAGCTGTGCAGACATAGGGAGAGTCGCTTGAGGAGATTAGATAGTGGGAGACATTCACAGAGGGAGATCACTGACTTCTTTAGAGGAGAGACCCGGCAGTCAGACGAGCAAGCTTCACAGCAGACTTCAGAGTCCACCTTTACCAAAGGTATATTGACTGACAAAGCCATTGAGCTTGGGAGAACTAGACTCTCACGTCTATGAGGGCCACCACGACATTGATGAAGGCTCCATCAGAGGATCATGACTATTCTAGCACGACATGGGGGACGTCCAATATGACTATTTACAGAGGCGGACATTGACGATGCTCTTCAGCAACCGATGCAGTACATCCTCAGAGAGTGACCGATGCCGGACATTCTCGGACACTGATTGTCACAAACTGGTGATGTGGCTGCCCAGTTGGTGACTGCTTGCTGCCCATGGTACACACACACACCTCCCCTTTGGCTGGGAACAGGCATGGTGGGCAGAAATGGAATTGGGGACCTTGCTGACGTGGCACTGCAGATCCACAGAATCCGGAAATTGCTGCTGACGTGACATCCCGTGATTTCCAGCGCGATTTGCGGCGTTAATTACGGCAGCTAGCGCAACTTTTGGACATTGCTTTATTCTACGCAATGCGCGCGCGCGTGCACACACACACACACACACACACACATAGAGAGAGAGAGAGAGAGAGAGAGAGAGAGAGAGAGAGAGAGAGAGAGAGAGAGAGAGAGAGAGAGAGAGAGAGAGCTTTTGCTTTATTTTACAAGGCTTGTGATTTCAGCTTTTGGGCTCTGCTTTTAGCATCCCTTGTAAACATTTAAATCTGTGGGCAAGGCCTCATAACTAAGAGCATCTGGACGCAAAGTTTGAGAGTGAGCGCTTGCCTACTCTCGTACTTTGAACACAGATTAATGCAAAAAGAAATACCGAAATGGGTGCCAGTCATTGGGGCCAATATCTCTAGGCACGGAACTCCATCGGGCCAGTGTCAAATCAATTGTGAACTGTGAACTGTTTTGAAGTGATTATTTGAGATGTCGCGGTAGATTCTCGACTTGGAGTGTCCAAGTCTGTTACATTGGTATCAAAGCGCGGCCGATTTCTCTCCTACAGGAAATCCGATCCTTTTTACGCGGCACTTATGGCTTCAGGCAAAGATCAGTCGACTTCCTCTGCATCCAGAGATGCGGGAAGAGATCACAACAAAGATTCACGTGAGGAGTATGGCCCGCCTCGGCCTACTCAGGCGAAGCTCGAAGAGATGGAGCATCGACGATTGATCGGCGATGCAACAAAGATGATGCTCAATTTTGCGAAGGACCCAAATTTGTAAAATATATGAGCCAAACTTCTTTCGATGAGGTGCACACACAGTGGCGGCAGACCACAGAACCACCTCTGAAACCGGCTCTCAAGAAACCTCCTACTCCCAGGATGTACACGGAGCAAGAATTATTAGAGGTGGTTGATGCATGAATTGCTCAGCCTTTTGACGTGCAGAAGTGAGATCAACGCATAGAGGACGGGGATCATGAGGTGTAGCAGTCCTATTCAGGGAGGAGCTGCAACCCCTCATTCGTATTGTTCGGAGGGATGAGCAAGCCAGATATATGTGGGTCAGAGTGAGAGCAGAGACAGGGAGGCCATTCTACATTGCAATATGCTATTTTCCCCCAGCACATCTCATTATGCATCGCCCAAGGGGGAGTCACCCTACATTATATTAGATGAGGACATATGGGAGTTCTCTAGGGATGGAGATGCCATTCTTTTGGGAGATTTCAATGCCAAGATGGGCCAGTCTCGGACAACTTTCTACGATACCTCAGAGGAAACGTTGAGAGAATTGGATGTAAGTGATATGGGACTGGCCACGTGTTTGCAGGATGAAGAGCACACTGGATATGGGGGGTATCTGACAGATTTGGGGATTGCACATGGACTGGCCATCTTGAATGGCCTCCACAGATTTCCAACTTCGAGTGGGTTCACTTGCTTTCCTCATAGACATGGGACAAGCACAGTGGATTATGTTTCAGGACTTTAAAGTCGGGCCCATGCCTATTGGGGTAGCAGTAGATCACGCTCTCCTCACGTTTACTGTCTCATTCTAGTTATGCACAGCTCGACTGGGCACAAACACCTATGCATACCCGATACACTTTTACTTCAAAGATTGATTCTGTCTACATAGATGGTATCTACAGACACTTATGCACAGAGGATCCGAGGAGACCTTTAGGGGAGCTCACTTATATATTGATAGAGATACTACAAGATGCAACAACAGAGGCATACCCCCATACTAAGCCTGGGAAACACCCCCATACTAAGCCTGGGAAACGCCGACGTTCTGAGAGCCTGACTTCAGAGGGAGATACCTCTAGGTGTCATTACTCACAGGCAATCACGGATTGCTGTCACAAGACGGGCACCACGTACTAGTAGAAAAAAACAGACTGAACAACTTTAAGCACTTCAAATAACAACTGAACTTAAAGAGATGCACGACACAAGACGGGGAGTGGTGAAGTTCCACCCCAAGAGAGCACTGGCCCCAAACGTTGGTGCCCCTTTCGGTATTTCTTTATTATTACTGATTCACAAAGTACAACAGCCGGGGAGCACCTCCTCTGCAATCTGCGCACTAAAGAGTGCCAGAGAGGGCCCCCAAGGCTCACCCAAAGCCTAAAAGCATCAAATATGAAAAGTTGACCCCAAAAAAACACTTTCCTAAAATTTTGGGATTTCCCTAAAAATCCACCACGAATTGCAGAACGTTTGTACAGGTGCCACGTCATCAGTGCAAAGTCTTTTGAGTGTGTTTCTGCTTTATTTTTAATGCCTTTATGTCACTTGGGCCCCATCAGACGGGGTCCCGTAAGTTGGTGGGAGCTCTTCTTTAAAAATAGGCCACTCGTCAAGACTTTGTAAGTCTGTAAAACTTCTTCTTCTTTTGCTGTTGCTCTTCTTAAGGTTTTGGCTTCTCGGCCCGGATATGCAAGTCGGCTCCGTTCTTCAGAGCCTTACCACGTTAGCAATTGTGACATCCCCCTTTCTTGAAAGAGAGTAATTGTCCGCGATTACAACATATCTGCAAAACAACTCAAGTAAGCTAAAAAATTTTCGGGGTCCATTCCGAGGAACAATGCGAGGGATAATCAATTTGCTCCTTTTATTAAAGGAGTTGGCTTCTCCTTTCGGCTCTTTTGAATCTTGATCAAGGAGTTGTGTCACAAGACGAGCACCACGTGCCAATAGAAAAGAACAAACTTTTAGCACTTCAATAACAACTGAACTGAGAGAGAGAGAGAGAGAGAGAGAGAGAGAGAGAGAGAGAGAGAGAGAGAGAGAGAGAGAGAGAGAGAGAGAGAGAGAGAGAGACGGAGTGGCGGAATTCCACCCCAGAGAGTATTGGCCTTAAACCTTGGCGCCCCTTTTGGTGTTTCTTTATATTGCATCAACACAGCACAAGCCGGTACTCCAGACTCTGCACCTTCTCCAGGAAGCATGCTAGAGAATGAGCCCTAGCCTCATATTTAAAGGCCCTAGGCCCCAAAAGCAGTTTTTCATGATAAGCCTTTTAACTCAAAAGCTCCTGGTCCAAACGCAATGCCAAAAAGCTGCCACCAACGTAATTTACGAAAAACAGCCTGCTACGTCATTAGCCAATGCAATTTTCGGAAATCTGCCACGTCATCAGCAGCTACGCAATTTCTTGTGTGTGTGTGTGGGTCTTGCTTTATTTCCTTTTATGTCACTTTGGGCCCCATCGGACAGGGTTCCCATAAGTTGGTAGGACTTCTTCTTTTGTTACTTGTTCTTCTTAGGGTTTAGGTCCCTCGGCAGACATCTGCAAGTTGACTCCATTCTTCATGGCTTTGACATGTCAGCAGTTTGTTTCAAGTTGGCTTCTCCTTTCGACTCTTTTGATCAAGGAGTTCGCTTCTTCTTTCATCCAGATCGGAACTCTTGATACTTTGGCGTAGTAAAATTAGCCATCACACCTAGACTGCACTGATCTTCCATGGGTGTCTTGATGCACTAAAATTACATACCCAAGCAATCTCATCCAATCAAGAATATTCAGTGGTTGGCACATCACAATGCAACACAAATGCTCACATATGCATGTTACAAGACACAACAAACACTGCCGCTGAGCACTGACAAACGGTCTGCAGTATGAAGGTACTCAATGACTACCTCGTCAATCCCCCTGTAAATAACCTACAAAGGTTCTGGCCATGAGCTCAAAGGACTAGTCAACCAAACGCTCCCAGACCACAGTCTGCGTTGCTTGGAGGTTCAAGCATACAACCAAACGCTCCCCAGACATCGGCCTGCATCGTTCGGAGGTTTTCTAGCATACAACGGAATGCTCCCCAGGCATCGGTCTGCGTCGTTTCGAGGTTTTCAAACATACAACGAAACGCTCCCCAAGCATCAGCCTGCATTGTTCTGAGGTTCAATTAATACCAAAACAGTATTTCTCACTACTCCACCCGAGAGTAAATCACCAATCAATGAAACCAATATTAAAACCAGAGTCAAACAATTCAAATCGGCAGCAAGACAGTTTTAAAACAGATACCATGGATTTCAAACAAATTCCAAACAGGATCACCAAACAAGTTCTCAAAAATATTTTCAGACAAAATTAAAACTTAAAAAGCAATCTTGACATCAGTCGAGTTAGAAAAGTCAACTGACTTTCCATCTTGAAACCTGGACCAAAAACTAGGGTTAGGTTCCTTCCATAAGGTCGTAGCCGACCGCACCATGGTCCATAAGCTCTTGGACAGACAATGTTCTTGTGGCGGTGATGGTAGTCCCAAGACATAGCAGTCACATCGGACCTCCAAGGTTCTCAGCTCGTGAAGAGACATCTATTGAGAGATGTCGAGAAATTTCAAGTTATAATCTGCTAGGGTTCCATGGCAAGCATTTCAGGATACCCCACTCTGCCAGAAGTTGCACTCCGAAGGAAGATGTCAAAAACCATATAACTTCGGGCAAAATTTTCTTGAAAGCTTGCCAAGTCCTTGGAGTGTGCGGCTTGGTAGCTATAGACATCAACATCTGCATGGCACTGCTTTTGAGAAAAACAGTGACTCGAAACAAATCTTGGTCCCTTCTCTTGCAAGTGATCTTTTTGGCTTATCCCTGTAAGACATGAGTGGTGAAGACAAAGCGCGCTCGATGCGCAATGAAGTAACGGTGGGAGTGCCTAATAAGTCCGTGGCCGGGACCGAAGATACTTCAAATAAAATTCTGGTAGTCTCTCGTTTGCTCTGTCTGCTCTTGTAGGACTGGTATGCTTTCAGAAAAGCACCCCGCCTGATGCTTTGATACCATTGTCACAAGACGGGCACCACGTGCCGGTAGAAAAGAACAGACTGAACAACTTTAAGCACTTCAAATAACAATTGAACTTAAAGAGATGCACGACACGAGGCGGGAGTGGCGAAGTTCCACCCCAAGAGAGCTCTGGCCCCAAACGTTGGCGCCCCTTTCGGTATTTCTTTATTATTACTGATTCGCAAAGTACAACAGCCGGGGAGCACCTCCTTTGCAATCTGCACATTGAAGAGTGCTAGAGAGGACCCCCAAGGCTCATATTCAAAGGCTTTAAGCCTAAAAGCATCAAATATGAAAAACTGACTCCAAAAAAACACTTTCCTAAAATTTCGCGATTTTCCTAAAAATTCGCTGCGAATTGCGGAACGTCTGTACAGGTGCCACATCATCATATTTTGCTGTGCAAAGTCTTTTGAGTGTGTTTTTGCTTTATTTTTAATGCCTTTATGTCACTTGGGTCCCATCGGACTGGGTCCCGTAAGTTGGTGGGAACTCTTTTTTAAAAATAGGCCACTTGTCAAGACTTTGTAAGTCTGTAAAACTTCTTCTTCTTCTGCTGTTGCTTCTTCTTAGGGTTTTGGCTTCTCGGTCGGGATATGCAAGTCGGCTCCGTTCTTCAGAGCCTTAACACGTCAACAATTTGTGACAATTGCTTCTCGGGGTTTGGTATGATGAAAGAAGAGGGCGTTTCTAGCTCGGTTAGAGTAGGATTTATATCAGTTGTTTTTGAGCCAGGATTCAGGCGAGGCATGGCAACTCTTCCACTCCCCCCCACCGATCATCACCTCTACGGAGGCATGGGGTTAGTATGCATCATCTCTCTACACTGTCTCGGGACAGCCACCTCTTCCAGATCCGTGTAGCAGGCTACAGTCACTTTCACAGGACACAGTTACAGTTAGTACAGTTGGTCTGGTCTGTTCACACTGGACGGACACTCTGGGCAGTGACACGTGGCAGGGATACGGATGGTGGCCTAGTGGACATGTGGCCAGGTCACACTTAGCTGGCTGACATTTATGGGCCGTTGGTGGCTCTTTATGATTGTATCTATGAGCAGTAGCCGTTGGGTCATTATCATTATCTTATATAGATGGTCGGTTCATCGTCTAGGTAGAGAGTCTTACACAGAGCACTGTTCACCATCCCGGCACATCTGAGCCTCGACACCCCATTTGTACCTGTGAGTCCTGGGCTGGAGCTGAGTGTGCTGCCACGCCAGAGTCTGTACATGGTTCTTTGAGCTAGTCGAGTCCACATGTTCTGGTCCACTGTTGTGTCTCTGTTGTTATCCATTGTTTCTGTGTTTCATTCTGTTTGAGAGAGTTTCCATTTGTTTGAGTGAGATTGTCACGCACATTGCATTGAGGGACACCCACACTGTAGAGAGCACGACACATTATCCGCGCTACAGGTGCTCTCATTTTGGCGACCACGATGGGATCTCAACTGAAGTCTCACTTTGTTGAGTAGCTGGTTTCTTCACTTCGCCTGTGCAGCCTGTTGGTCTGGTCCAGTTTCACCCTTTACAGCTTAATCTAGCTGGTCTAGTCTCTCGCGTGGTTGGTCTGGTCCTCTCTCGCCCTGGTCCACCCAGTCCTAGTCCTGGTCTAGTCCCTCCTCGTCCTCGTCCAGGCCAAGTGGTCTAGTCACTCGCCCTGGTCTAGTAGAGTCTAGACCAATGTTCAGCCAAGTGAAGGTTGTCTTGCCCAAGTGAAGGTCTTCTTGCCCAAAGCTTGGTGGGGTTGGCGATTACTGCATGACACATACAAGGAGGTCTTTGGAGCGTCAAAGTGCACTACTGAGTCCTCTGAAGTACTACCACAGACGGCGTCAACCCTTGGTGCCCAGTAGAAGCATATTAACCCCATCACCCATACCTACTCATACGGCTACCTCCATTCCTTTGACCAGTTCTACATCCTCCCGGTCACCTTCTTCGGTAAGGCTCTCCCCCATTTTGTTACAGCAAGCTAGTGAGCAACTGACTCAGGAGCAAGAGGCCATGGAGGAGCTCACAAGTGTTCTGGCAAAGGTGAACATCAAGTTCCCTACCTTTAAAGGTCTCTCCGCAGAAGATGCAGACGACCATGCTCGGAGGTTTGTCTCTCTTTGCAGAGGTCGTGGCCTCAACAGAGAAGATGCATACCTGGTGCTCTTCCCGTCCACCTTGGATGGTCTTGCAGATAAATGGTACAGTCAGTTTGCTGAAAACCACTTTACTACTTGGACCATGTTAAGATAGCAGTTCTGTGAAGCTTTCCGACCAGGGGATTATCAAGAGAAGATTCTAGATGAGTTGGCCAACCTGTTGCTCCAGCCCAAGGAGACATTTGTAGAGCTCATGACCAGAACAAAGTCCCTGGTCGCCAAGCTGCCTCAGCAACCAGGGGAATTGGGGAATTCATGGTGAAGAAGTGGGTAGAGAAGGCTCTGCCTAAGACTTCTCAACAAAAGCTCAGAGAAAGTCTCTGTCCTGAAGCCAGTGTGGAGGACTTTGTTGCTACTGCTACTAGAATAGAGGGAGCAAGAAGGCAGTTCACTGACTCTCCTCAGTTAGATACTGCCCATGTACTCGTGGATAGTCCATCAGACCCCTTGACATCTTTAAGAAGGGAACTGGAAGCCCTAAAGTTACAGCGGGCCCTTCGCGAAGAGAGATCCTTCTCTCTCAGACAGGAGAAGCCTTCACATCAAGAGGCTTATGATCAACTTAAAAGAGAGTTAGAAGAGCTCAGGTCTCAGCAAGAGACTAAGGCTATGGTATGGTGTAGTTCATGCCGCTCTCCAGGACACCCTCCACAAGATTGTCCCCTTCGCTCTTATTGCCACTTCTGCAAAAAATCGGGTCATGACGATAAGGATTGCTACTATATAAAGGGATTGCACAAAATACAGCAAAGTCTTGGTCCTACTCTCCAACAAGGATTAGCACCAGCATCCAACATGGTTTCCCACTACAACCATCCCAACTACATGCCACCTTTGCTCAATACCCCTGCTGTCCAAGGTATGTCAAGTACTTTCCCGACTCAAAGTTTTTATAATGCTAATGCCACCTCAACCCCTCAGAGCTTCTACACTTCAGCCTCCAACTCCATGCAGCAACCACCTTGTCCCCCGTTTCGTCCTTCCAATCGGCCCATACTCTGCTACAGATGCGGAGAATATGGGCATTATCAGAGCAAGTGTCCTTTATTTGAGGGGTCCCCTCCTTGTCGTCATTGCCCTGATTCGAAGGATCACTACAGTAAGGATTGTCCCACGCAAAGGGCATCCACGTCTTCAAGCTCAACTCAGAACCAACAAGAATTCACCTTCCCAAAGATTAACTTGATTACTGTGAACACCGTGTCTCAACCATCACCTGCTACTCATGTGGTTAAGCCACTGCAAGTGGAGGAGCCCGCTGGTGTCCTTACTCGGGCACAAAGAGCAGCTCTTGGTCTCAATGTGCCCACAGGTCCACCTCGCCAGTCCCCACTTCCTCAAGCTGGTCTATTTGACCCAAAGGACGAGTCCTTCAAAATTGCTCAGAGCAAACCAACTTCCCTGCTATTTGACATTGATGGAGTCTTCTTGGAAGCAGTGGCTGACTTGGAACAGATTAAGGTCCCAAAGGGAGCCCAGTTCGAAGGCGCCAAGCCCACAGCAGAAGCCATCTTGAAAAATACTTTTCAGCAGGTGTCACTATATGACATGCTAAGGCTCGACGCAACACTTAGAAGTGACACCCTGTCAGTCATTCAGTCTCTGTACCCTGGGGCTGGGCCTAGTGGCGGGCACCTCCCTGTACAGCCCTCAGAGTCTTATTTGATTTCCTATCCATCTGCTCCCCTCACCGATTATAAAAGTCCTCGTCTCATTGTATCTATTCTTGGGCACCAGCTATCCGGCGTCATAGTTGATGGTGGATCTGGAATCAATTCGATGCCCGAGTTCACTATGATGGCCTTAGGTCTAAAGCCTACCCGACCTGCTCCTTTCACTGTTACATTGGCCGATCAGAGAACAGTCTACCCAGTGGGCATAGTCGACAAGGTGCCTTTGAAGGTACAAGATTTCACTTTCAGCTTGGATTTTGTGGTAGTTAATCTTCCCCAGGTAGAAGGAGGTTATCCCTTGCTGATTGGTATGCCATGGTTGCGACATACGAAAGGACTTCACGACTGGGGAACCGACGCCATGTGGATACATACTTCTGGCTCTCCAATGCAACAAATTCGTCTCGAAGGAGGTATGGATCCGGTCGTTCAGCATAGCTCTTTGTCAGTCGAGTCCAACCCTGACTTGGAGCAACCGGTCCCTCCTGATGGGTCCGATGAAGACTTACTGCAGTGGTTAGAAGCTACCTCTTCGATGCCATGCTATGTAGTCTCTCTTCAAACTTTGCCAACAGATTCACCCTCTCCCCCTGATCCTACACCTGAAGCTAAACCTGAAGCTACAGCTGAAGCCAGTAATCCCAGTCAGCCAAGTGAGCCAGAACCACGTGGACCGGTCTCTGGTGCCCATCCTTCAGAGGGTCCCTTGATGGAAACTGTCGGCCTGGGTGAGCCTATAACCCACCATAGAAGGGGGAAAAAGTCTCCCTTGCAAGAGTTGGCCAACACCCCAGCTCCTTCCTTAGCCTCTACTCCATCTGACTCTACACCCATGCCGGAGCACTCTGAGGTATCTGAGGATTTACCATTTGCAGAGCTTCCATCAGGATGGTTGCAGGAAGAGTATGCGGATTTCAACATCGATCAGACGCCAGCTCATAATGTCCAGAAGCTAACAGAGGCGGCACGGACTTCTCTCCCTGACGCAGCCTCGCCCACTGCACCGCCTGACCCAGTTAGAGAGGTCAACCTAGGTGGCCCTGACAACCATCACCCCATCTTGTTAGCCACTTGGTTATGGGATCACCCCGCTCTACTCGACCTGGTAATCTCTTTCGTGCGCTCTTTCAAGGATGTGTTTGCCTGGTCTTACCACGATTTGGAAGGAATCCCAGCAGAGCTAGGGGTCCACACAATTCCTCTGGTTGAAGGGGCTAAGCCTGTTAGAGGACGGGTTTACAAACTGAATCCCAAGTATGCAGAAGTAGTCAAAATCGAGTTGGAAAAAATGCAAGAAGCAGGTATTATTGTACCAGTAGAGCACTCAGAATGGTTGTCCCCTATGGTTATTGCCCCAAAGAAGCAGTCCAACAAAATTCGAGTTTGCGTCGACTACCGGGCTCTGAATAAGGTCACAATCCCGGATGGATTTCCGACACCTTTCACTGAGAGAGTCCTCGAAGATGTCGCTGGCCATGTACTGTATAGTTTTATGGACGGGTTCAGCGGCTACAATCAGTTAGGAATACATCATGACGACCAAATCAAAACAGCTTTTGTGACTCCCTGGGTTATTTTCATCTACACTAGAATGTCTTTTGGGCTTAAAAATGCACCGCCTTCTTTCAATCGCATAGTATATCTCATCTTTTTTCCTCTGCTTATTGATCACCTTCGCATATTCATGGACGACTTTTCCACCTTCTCGGGTGCTCAATGTTTGACCCCAGTAGAAAATCTAAAGGAGCATCTTGCTCAGCTCTCTGCGGTCTTCCTCAGGTGCAGAGAGGCACGTTTGAAGCTCAATCCGAACAAGTGTCATTTTTTGGTCACAGAGGGCACACTGTTGGGCCATGTGGTGTCTGCTCAAGGTTTGGCACGTGACCCAGAGAAGATAGTGGCCATCTTGAAGTTACCTCCTCCCATAAATCCCAAAGGTGTTCAGAGCTTTGTGGGCCACACCGGCTATCATCGCAAGTTTACGTATGTATGCACAGGTGGCTCAACCATTGACCCGGCTCACCAGTGCTGTTGTTCCCTTCCAGTGGTCAACACCTGAGGCCGAAGCATTTGCATACCTCAAAAAACGCCTCACTGAAGCGCCTATTCTAGTTGCCCCGGATTGGGCCCTACCTTTTCATGTGCATACAGATGCCAGTCTGCTGGCTGTGGGTGCTGTGCTGGCTCAGCCTAGCAAAGAGTTCAACTTGGATCGCCCTGTACATTATGCAAGTCGCCTGCTCACCAAAGCAGAGCGCAACTATAGCACCACAGAGAGGGAAGGTTTGGCTATAGTGTAGCTCTACAAAAATTTCGTCACTATTTGCTAGGGATCCACTTCACAATTATTACTGATCACCATGCCTTGCGCTATCTGCTTAATAAGCCACAGGTCGCAGGTCGAGTTTGGCGATGGCTCCTCCTATTCCAAGAGTTTGATTTTGAAGTGGTACTCCGTCTTGGTAAGCATCATGTAATGACTGACCACCTCTCTCGCATTCACATAGGTGAAGAAGCTACCGGGATTGCGGATGACTTTCCAGATAGCAATTTTTTTAAAATCGATACAACACCGGAATGGTACGGCGAGGTCCTACATTTTCTATCTACTGGGCTGTACCCAGAAAAGGCATCTCCACTGCAGAAGAGTCCTCCAGACAATTAGCTCTTAATTGGGATACATCATGCTGGTATGCACAGATGGCATCATGGTTTCAGACACATGGTTTCACCATGGACAGGTTGCCTCCTTTTCAATACTCTCTACAGGCACCCTTGAGGTCTCTGACACGGGTAGAGATTAATAGACTCATTCGTCAAGATCTGATCCAGCTGGACACGAGGAGGACATGGATAGAGCCGTTACAGGAGTTGGGCACGAAGATGGCTCTCTATAGAGAGCATCTTCTCCACCTCACGGGGGATGGGTTTGTGATTCGACTTAGCTATATGGACACGCATCTTTCGCATGGTTTGCGTTGTGCCATTGGCCAGATATGCACGTCTTCACATCAGCTCGAGATTGAGATTGGCATATTCAGAGGGACACCAGCAGATAGCAGGATATGCCGCTTATGCCATCTAGAACCAGAGACAAAAGTACATTACATATGTCATTGCACAGTATACTATGAGATACGAGGCCGTTTTCATTGTCTATTCAAAGAAGGTTTTGGGCCTCTATCTAGGGTCATGAGTTATGAGGATCAAAGATGTCTTGGGCTATATCTACTTGAGTTACACATGCATAGAGAAACTTTACTGAGGAGAGCTGAAGAGAGACATCCCTAGAGACAGATCACAGATTTCTTTACACTAGATATTGTACACCCAGAAGAACAGACAGAGGAGCAGCCAACGGTGAAGAGGTCTACCCGCACTACTGGCATTCTCATAGACCGAGCATTGGAGCTACGGAGATCTAGATGACCCCGATGGAGAAGAGGAGCTACACAGTTTCGAAGGAGGCTACAGCAAAGGATTCAAGCCATACTCTTTCGTCGTCCAGAGTGCAGATGAAGATGGATCTCTACTCCCCTCCCATATTGTCTTCACATTGTACTGCTTAGTTTAGGGTCCCGCAGTATTTATATTTTGTTATCCTAGTTTAATTTATTTTGTTAATCTGACTTTGTATCAGATACACCGCATTGTAACTTTCTGGTCTCATAGGTCACTTTGGCCTTTTGAAGACGTTAATATAACATTTCATTTCATTTCATCTCTCTCTCTCTCTCTCTCTCTCTCTCTCTCACACACACACACACACACACACACACACACACACACACACACACACGTCTATCTATCCAGTAAAATTGACACTTTTTTCTTGCTGGTTGCAGCTGAAGGATCTGACAATAAGTGATCTTAAGATCTATTTGTTGAAGCATAAACTGCAAGTGACTGGGAAGAAGGACATTCTCATCAATCGTATACTGACTCAAATGGGAAAGTAGGTATTGAACAAAAAAGTTCGTAGTCTTGATTGTGGGGTTGTGATCTCCAGAGTTTGCAGTTTGTATGCTCTGCAAGATATGATCTTTCCTCATGAAGAACCCTGACCACAATGGGGTTTGTGATATTGTAAATACTTTTGTACCATGTTTTGGCAACATCATATCCTTAAAAAAGATGAGTCATCCGCCTGCTACATACAAACTGTGGTGTTCATAGATCTAAAGAGGTTCGAATTCGGCTGAAGAGAGGTATGCTTTTATCCTTCTGTTGTAAAGATTTTGACTTCATGAAGATTCCAAAGCTCCCTTGGTTAGAAGATACAGTTAACCAGGTCTTTTTCCTATTCTTTATCTTAGAGACAATGTAAGGAAAAGAAGAATTCTAACAAGGTTTTTTTGTTTATTTGTAAGACCCCACGCACATTCTTCATAAGGGTGACTCTATCGGTTTGTCTTCAACGCTTAACGTTGGCTCTCCCAGATATGCAATTTGTGTGTGTGTGTGTATACACATATATAGGTGCACACACACACACACACACACACACACACACACACACACACACACACACACACACACACACACACACACACATCCATCTCTTGTGGGCGTTCAACCGTCATTCTTGTCATTATCAATGAAAGCACTCCCTTGTCTGCCTTTGAAGAGAACTTTTGTGAAAATGCGCTAAGATTTCTTGGTCAATCTTTCGGTTAGGTATGATTTTCGTTAATGAGCATATGTTTATGTGAAGCCAGGAATATACATTGCTCGCAGTCCTCTTTGCACTCATCAACCTTGCAAAAACCTTGGTGTCAATCTTGTCGTCATGCATTTGTGACCTTTCATGTGCTTGCATACAGTGTGTTGAGGATGCTGTTGTCTTTGAACATTTAAGTTTGAGGGAAATGTGCTGGCAAGATATTGACTCCCAGCTCTCCCAATAACACAGGCACCTAATGTTCATGCCTCGAGCTCAATTTTTTTTGGATCAGGGTAAATGAGCCAACAAGAGGACATGGTCCAAAACAAGGACAACCTTCAATTGTCTTTGTTTGATCATTAAAATGCTGACATTTCATGGAGTAGCATTGGATATGAGGAGAGCTTGACAAATGCGTTCTTTTCATATCAAACTTCTTCAAAATCATTGCTTCTCATGGAAGATTTGAACATCATGATTTGAATCTCCTTTTATTGGCCTCTACATTTGGAGTGTCCCTTATCTCACCCTATGTTGTGATTCATAATGTTTTACCAGTTGTAAGTTTACACAATCTATCACCTTCAGTTGTTACGTTTCAGTGTACTTTCTTGCAGATGAGTGATGGATTTTTGGCTATTTGGTATCCCTTTATTCGTTTGTTTGATGGGATGGTCTACCTCTGTGGTCCTAAACTGGGCTCTTTTGCCCATCTGGTTTTCTGGTCATGGAGTGCTTGAGATATAAGGGGTGTCTTTTGGTTATTGTTAATGCTTAGCTGCGCTAGGTTTTTGTTGGGTTTGACACTTATGTTTTGTTGTTTTTATTGAACACCATTTTGCCTTGACCATTGCTCATATCTTGGAATGTATGTATTCATCTTGTGAGATATGGATTATATGAAAAGCTTGTTTTGTCTTTTGAGTGGACTCGTGGACTAACCTGAGCTCTAGTTTAATTGGTAACTTTTTTGGTATAAGGCCTTTGGACGTGGCCACTTTGCTGAAGTATGAGACTATGTCGATGTTGCATATAGACCTGTTGTGGGCTTGGTTTGACAAAGACCATTTTATAACTTGTCAAGTATAAGGTATTTTGGCGTGTTCTATTTATACTTTTTTGCCTCAAAAGTGGCATTGCTTTTGCAAGGATATCACTTTATAGGCAAATGACATTTCTTTTTGAGAGAGCATTATTGGTGCATGAGATTTCCAAGAAGCTTCCATTGCCGCTCATAAAAAACAAGGTGTGGTGGTTGTACTTGATCCACGATGAGTCAATACCCACGAGCATTATATGGTGAAGTTATATTGTTTTTTTGGCTATAAAACAAGGATACATCAGCCATGAGCACGCACGCATCTTGAAGATATTGGAGGGCCAACTTGTCAAAGTGTAGCGGAAGGTGTGGTGACATGCATTTTGCCAAGGGACTGCTTGAGCCGATCAAAAATAGAAAAGACCATATGCACATATGGCATGGAGTCGCACCTTCCTCCACATTTTTAATAATACTGTAGGAAATGTTATATTTCTCAGTGATGGGGGGGGACTTGTGTCCCCCCCCCCCGCCCCCCCCCCCCCCCCCCCCCCCCCCCCCCCCCCCCCCCCCGGGTGTTGGAGGGCCTATTCCTTTTCATAAATAAACTTCTAATCTTGATAGTAGGAAAGAATTGTTTTGTTGTTGAAGTTTGTGTTCTTTGCCCTCCATTTTTGGAGGAAGACCAGATGCTCCAACACTACACGACAGTCATGTGGTATGTTTAGTGTATCAAACTCATCAATGATAAATAAATAAATATCTCTCATCATTAACCTTTATGAAGACCTAATTTATGTCGAAACCACAACAATATTATAGTTCATATCTTTCTTTGCTATTTTGACTCACAAACCTTAGTAAGATCAGAGACTCCTTCACACAACTTGCATGAGCAATAAAAATTGCATAAATAGTATACATGTTTGGAAACATGCACTAAACCCTAGAAATAGGACATTGTTGCTTTATGAAACTATTTCCACTTGTGGCTAGATTAAGAGCATAAGTGTGAATCCATCGCCAAGTATGGAGAGTTCAAAGAAGCTATAGAAGTAGGTCCTTGGTTTCTTGCATCCACAACCTACAAACAGTACTGGCAAAGTTGTGTGTAGTTTTTTTTGCTTTCCCTCTTGTAGGGTAATCCACAAAAGTGAGAAGGTTGAACAATGTCGCAACATCCTAGAGGGAAGGCGACAAAAAAAGTTCAAAAGCTATTGGAGGATGATGTCAAAATTGTGGATATTGAAGAAGGTAAAGAGCAATGAGGATGACAATGATACACAATGGTAGCACAAATAGAAATCCAGCAACTACGAGGCAAAATACATGGAAGTGGTGGTTGCACAAGGATATCACAAGCTAAGGAGGGCTTGCACTCGTTCACCTTGAGAGGCAAGAACCCCAAAAAGACTTTGTATTTTTCATGCTATGGCATAAAGTTGTTCAAATTGACCTTGCTAATATTTGGAGGCTTGGAGCTCGGCATAGCATCAAACTCCTCGTTTAAATCATTGAGAAAGGCTACATTTGCGTCACAAGCATCTATATGGGAAGGAGAGCATGGACAAAAATGATAATGCCATGCGACAATATGAAACATTTAAAGAAAAAAAGTTGGTAGAATGAGCTCTAAATACAAACAATTATGACGAAAAGCACGTGCGCATTAAGAGACATGATCAAGCAAGCCATAGATGACGGAAAAGACATAATTCTATATGAGTTCGGACTTGGTGTGCCTTAGAGGGCTCCCCCATAAACACTTTAAGGGTGCTGTTGGAGGGCCCTTTAAAGGGAAATGGATTGCCCCATAAACCCTTTACCCTTTCAATTTACCTTCTTGAATGCTGGGCATGACCCTCTAAGGTAGGGGTCCTTCAACCACACTCTACATTCGAAAGGGCCCTCTATGACTTGAGATTACAGGTCATTTTATCTTTTGACATTATGCAAAAGGTTTCCCTCTTTCTTCTTTAAATGAATTCAAATTTACGATCGGTAGAATTTGGCTCTAGGGGGCTCTAATTTTTTTTAAAAAGGGTAAAAAAGAAAAAGAAAAAAAAAGAAGGGTTTATGGGGGAGCCCTCTTAAGCTCCAAAAGTTTGAGTTGGTGACGAGCATGAACCAAAAAACTCCTTGCTTATTGAGTGGCTAGTGGGCCAATCTTAATACCAACATTTTCATGGCTATTCGTCGAAGATAATCTTGCTCCAAAATGGTGAGTATGTACATATAATGCACCTATAGGTAAGGATATCTTGAAGTTCCTTGTGAACACATCTATGTTGTTCCCATTCACAGCCTATTGCATGTGTGAATATGAAACACAACCATCGTAAGCATTGTGCATGGTTTATAGACATCCCATGTGTATTGCTAATTCCATCAAGGCTGGAAACTATCCACAATGGTGCATGTTTGAACCCATTATAGATTGTACTTATTTGGCAACACAACAAGCATTAATAGATCCCTTGCCATCTTTAGGCTTCATTGGCAACATACTTTGGATACCAAGGATCCCAATTTCAAGGACTCCCAAGGTTTTCTTCCATAGTTGTTTGGCAATAGGCTCATGGTTAGAGCGCTACCTTATCAATAGCATGAAATTCCCCTCTTAAGCTGACCCCTAAAACTTCCATTCAATGTTCCCCTTTTCTCTAGATCAAGTGACATAGTCTATGGTCATACCTCCTCTTCTCCATAGACATCAAGTTTAGTCTACCCAAGAACTTCCTTCTTATTGGAATTCACTTACTTATCCGCACCATACAGGGACCATAGGCACACACATTTCTTAAAGATCAAACCAAAACACACCATCTTTGCCTTGACTCGAGGGTATGCTCAAGAAAAAAGGCCATGCACAACATCTTTGCCAAGTGCAAAAACCAAGCTTTATTTTGGATTTGAGACTCCCTAGGCTAGTTCCACACTGTT
The DNA here is from genome assembly GCF_014529385.1 of Adiantum capillus-veneris. Lineage (NCBI taxonomy): Eukaryota > Viridiplantae > Streptophyta > Polypodiopsida > Polypodiales > Pteridaceae > Adiantum > Adiantum capillus-veneris. The sequence continues at coordinate 90,169,917 of NC_140932.1, forward strand.
GGTGCTAACCCGCTCATATTCCTATTAACTGTACCCCCCCTCATTTGATGCATCGGTCCCTGCCTTCATTGTCCCCTTGAGTGCATGGTAGTCTTCATTAAAAAAAAATGAATTGCGTTATTGCATTCTACTTGAACGTCACCTCAATTACTAGCGCGTGTGCAAGCTAGTAATTGAGGTGTGTGCACACACTCGCGCACACACTACATTTTCTCAAGTTCACCTATTATCAACACAACACACATACTCACTCCTTCATTAGTCCGTGGTCAAACCATCCACACACGCGCACGCGCGCGCGCACACACACACACACACACACTCGCGCACATACTACATTTTCTCAAGTTCACCTATTATCAACACAACAACACACATACTCACTCCTTCATTAGTCCGTGGTCAAACCATCCACATGCACACACGCGCACACGCATGCACGCGCGCGTGCGCACACACACACACACACACACACACACACACACACACACACACACACACATGACGCACTCAAACCAATCACATATACCACCATTTACACCTTCATTAAGATATGTATCTCCACCTTGCTTCCAAACGTATAGATCATCACTCTGCTTTCTTGTATAATCTATGAGTGAAATCTTGAGTTTGCTATGACAATTTTTGACAATCTTTTGTTTTTGGCTCTCCCCCCCCAACCCCCCATCCCTCGGCCGTTTCTTGGATCTTTACACCCATCGGTAGAGCTCGAAAGCAAGCAAGACTCGGGAGACTGGTCTAGGGCTACCCATGCCATGTTGTCAACTTGCGATAAGTAAAAGCCTAGAACTATAGTTCACCTACTTTGTAAATCCGGTTATGATTAGCCTCGTGAGAGGCGGTAGACATCCATTTTGTAATCTTTAGCACCTCAAGGCTCGGCTTGAGCTTGAGGCTGTTGCGTAATCTTTATGCTGTGCTTAAAACAATTCACCCACAAATTGTGAGTTTTGAAAAAAAGAAGAAGATACGCATCTCTACCTACTCACAAAGTTTCACAATCCTCACCACTGTAGGCAACAACATCTGTTGGCGACAATTAAGAAAATGGCATAAACAAGAGCATGGCTATCAACATTTTCGTATGTTGGCTTTTTGGTTTTTACAATAATACAACCCCACATTGCCTCGGACTTTTTGCAACATTTCAATTTGTACTAGCTTTATAAACCTATCCTTTTTTCTTTTTGAGTGACATTGATGTGTTCACCAGAAAGATTGGTTGTCTAACATAACCATGCCATCAATTTTTGGAAGGATCATCATAATTACTCCCATTTAAGGTTTCACACATCCTGACAATACTTATGTTTTTTGACAAGTAAAGAATAATTGTTTTAAATTTGCAAGGAAATTACTCTTCGCGTATATGAATACTCTTGGACAATCATTAGTTGGAATTTATTCAACTAGGATCGTCAATACAGTTTTGAAGTTTTTCTCTATATATATGACAAAGATTGGAAAATTTTGGCAAGTCCTACCCTTCATGTATAAAGTCTTTGGTTTTTATGTCCTTCATGTCAATCTCTAATGTCAGATTAGATAACATTTCTACGTGCCACTTATTACCCTTAGCAAGATCATTGGTACTGAGCAAGCATATAAAAAATGAAGCTATATGATGCTCTGAGGGCTAGAAACAGTCAAAGTAAATCCTGTATGCATCAACAGTAATATCCCCAGCCTCATAAGCGACACACACACACACACACACACACACACACACACACACACACACATGTACGTGGCATATATACACATACACACACATGTACGTGGCATATATACACATACACACAAGAGAATCAGCCAATACATGCATACACACATATCTTAGCATCCATAAGCCCACACATGAGGAAAAACCTACATTTTTGAGTCTTTAATATTGCACTTATAATTTAAGTAGTGAACCTAATGCATAGTTACATCATAGCATGGCAATACAACTCACAAGCATTCATACACACACATAGTTTTTAACAATGAAAGCACACACACTCACAAACACATATCTAGAGATAGAAGATTTCAATTGGATCAATTAAATATCTTAAGTAGCTTTTGAAGGCCATTAGAATTGGAGTTACACATCCACAAAGCCTTATCAACATCACCCCGATGACCACAGTGGCTACTAACCCTGCTAGTGTGAGGTCTCCATAGGGAGTATGGTTTTTTTGGAAGAAAATCAAAATTCGACATAAATGTTGTCGTCTTTTTAAGGGGGAAAAATTCAAAATTCAGCAGAATTGTTGTCGTTTTTCTTTTGGAAAGTAGTCTAAATTCAGTAGAAATAATGATTTTTTTCCTTAAAAGTATAGATAATCAATCCATGCCAAGTGATATGGTTTTCTGATGTAATCACATGCAAATGATACTCTTGTTCCATGAAAAAGATGTTTATAATCATTCCAAAAAAAGGTACCTTCTTACATTATGAAGATGTTTGGTAGTTTTAAAAAAAATCCTCGAATGAGGCTCTTAACACTAGTTTTACCAAAACAGGACACTTAAGTGTCCTTTTTTACAAATTTAAATTATATTCTACTTGCATTAGACCGTGTATTTAATTGATATGCTTAAATATGTTAGCTAGAGGGTCTTTAAAAAATATAACCTTGCATTTTAGAAGCTACCATGATCAAGAACTATACTCATCAAGTTGACCCTCGTAAGACTACAATTGATGCTTTGAAGAAATCGACTTTATAAGCTCAAGAAAAAATGAAGCGACCTTGTAGAAAATTTTATGTGAATTTTCTACAATTGTGCTATAGACAATTGAAAGTTTCATGTGAAAAAACTTCACTGTAAAAAATGTATAGTAATGGAAAGGTCTACGTGTTTGATATGGCCATTTCAAGAATATCATTGTATACAAAGAAAAATATGTTTTTGATGTATTTGTGAGTTTTAGAAAGTGATACATTGCTTACCCTTTCCATTGAAGACTCAAGGTGGACAGTAAAAAGGCTTTGGTATGCAACAATTATTAGATATTTCAAATATTCAAAACTCAGTAATGGAAAAATTTGATATTTTCATTCTTGAGACATAAGCATTCAAAACCTCAAATAATATCAACCCATGTGGATCAACTAAATGTATCAAACTACGTGGGGTACAGACACAATTGGGGCATCTAAAACCTTGTTTTCAATGTTATTATGGAGGACTCAAGATTTTCAAGAGATTTTGCACAATTAAAAAATCAAGATAGTGTTCAAGCAATGAGATTTAACTGAGTTAAGGAGCCGAGAAAATATATAATTTCTTGGTTTCAACATATAAAGTCACTTGTAGTTGTCAAATTGCACTAGAATAGTCCCAATTTCATGAGGGGACCTTTGGAAGACCAAAATAATGCTCTTATTCAACACGTGCTCAAGTATGTAATTATGTCTATAACTTGCGTGTGACTTGGAAACTAGTCTTTGAAGGGTAGTCCATTGTGTTGTAACACTAAGTACTAACAACTCAATTTTATAAACTTAAAAATGACCATCTCTACAAACGATATAGGAATTTATGATTCTTTTGGTAAAACATCTTGAAATTCTACGACTTAGAACTTACCATCATTCTCTGCATACAGATTGTATTTTGACATGGAGAAAAATTCAATGTTTTATTTTCCTCATAACCAACCTATGGTAGAATCAAGGTGTAAAAAACTGCTTTCTAGTTTGACAAATAAATTTCCAAACCATGGTAGGAAAACATGACACTTTAGTGTCTCAGGACACTTGAGTGTCCAATTACAGGACTAGTGTTAATATATGGGGGAGATTTTTCAATCTTTACAAATCCTCATGCGAGGTCTCCATTTGGAGTAGTGTTTTTGAAAAAGTAGCTAAAATATAGCATAATTGTTGCCAATTTTTTTAGAAAAAGGTAGTGGAGAGATATGGTCACGATTTTTTAGTGAACATGCACAAGATACTCTTGTTCGATGAAGAAGAAGCACCAAAAAGTTCTTGGTAGTTTAAGTCCTCAAAGGGACTCCCCTTTTGCTGAGACACCCTTACACTTTTTGGTCTAGAGCAATCAAACTAAATTCAAGCACTCCCCAAAGATATTCTTGTTCCATGAAGAAGATGTTTCTAATCATTCACATTTTAAAAAGAAAACAAAGAAAAAGATAAACGTATTTACATTATGAAGATGTCCCGTAATCTAAACAAAGATTCCTCGAATGAGGGTCTCAATATATATGGAGATAGTTTGTTTTTTCAATCTTACAACGTATCATGTGAGGTCTCCACGTGGAGTATGTTTTTTTGATTGAAAACATAGCCGAAATACATTAGAATTGATGCCAAATTTTTAGAAAATGGTAGTAAAATTTCCACAAAAACGATGGTGATTTAAACCACAAAAACTACATTAACCACTTAAGGAGTACGATGCAGGATATATAACATAACCAAGCTTATACTTTGATTTCATGATACACGAATATAGACAGATAGCTCGCATGAGTATCATTGGGGATCCACATAAACTACAAATAATTCAGGATAAACTTGCCAAGGCAGAGACGATCCAGATCAAACTCAAAACTGTAGCTATACGGGACCCAACAAAAAAACCCCGCAAACCTATTAAAACCTTTAAGGATCACCCCAACCCATACTTACACAAACCCCCTCATAATATTCATAGGTTTATGCACGTGTGATGGGTGTATCCAAGAGAACTATTATCTACCAAATCCTTTGAGAATTTCCATGATGTATCCTAGGGAACCGTGATGTGTTAGATCCAGAGAAAACTAGCATGATGTATCCAAGAGATCCCATTCGATGAAAATGTAGAACCTAAAAGTGATTATCATAAAATGCCCCATGTTTGGCTAAAGGGGCAATTTTTGGGGGCTCAACCCAATTTGGACAGCCATTTATTGTGCGAATGAGGTCAAAAATTGTAAGTCCTACATAAGTTTCAAAATCGTAATGAAAAGTCTCTTTTTGTGCACATTCATGAGATTTTCTATCACTCTTTTGATATGTGTGTGGCTATGTTGATTAGAAAGGCCATTGCCTTCCCATAGGAAGAAGGCAAAGACATCCTTTCCCAATGACAAGCATGTAAGCAAAATTGTGTCGCAGATAGTGCATTTTGATCAACATGGGGGGGGGGGAGTTATTTTTTATGTCACCTTAACTAATGAAGATACAAGGCAAGTATGGGGTTCTCTGAACATGGGGGGAGGAATATTTTATGTTACCCTACTAATGATCATACAAGGCAAGTATGGGAGTCCTTCATGAAGGAGAATACTGAGGAATTTACTCACTTTCAAAATCTTGAGGTCGTGGCTAAAAAATGGACTAGAGGGTGAATACCACTTTCAAGGATTTCCACTTGTTAATTACCATTGGTTTTCAAATGGGATATGATCACTCTTCGTATATGCAAGATAATGAGTTTAGGTATTGTGATTATATGCATCTATATGGATGATTTAATTGTTGATGGCAATCGTGAGGTTGAATTTGAGCATGTAAAGAGTCTCTTAAAGGAGAACTATTACATGAAATATTTGGGAGAGCTACATTAATTTTTGGACATTGAGATTATGTACATGGAAGAGGGCATATGGTTGTCACAAGTGCATTATGCACTGGATATGCTATCAAAATGGTACGGTTGTAAGACTTGTGGGTAGCTTGATCTACAAATAGATTTGAGTTACATGGTTGGGTTTAAGAGCTTGTTTTGGTAGCTTCCTAAGACGTCACATTCAAATGAAAAATGATGTGCACATAGTGCTATCTGAGTGGTAAATTCAATTATACACTTTGTTTTGAGACTAGCTCAGATTCATAGTTGTATGGTTACTTGGATGCAAATAATATTGATTGATGATCTATTTATGTTCTCATTTGGGAGTGCTAATATTAGATGGAGTATGAAGAAGCAACCCTTAGGTACTCTAACATGAACAAAGACTGAGAACATGGATGCTACAATAGCAACATGTGAAGTAGCATGGCTACAATTGCTGCTTTGAGAGCTAGGGGTACAAGTTTAATGGTTGGTTGTCTTATATTGCAACGAATTTTGCAACATACATATGGCACAAAATCCCATGTTCCAGGTGAGGAAACATCACATGACATGCACTACCATTCCTAAGGTCTTGGCTGGCAACATGGACCTTATGTACATAAGGATAGATGAGTAGATTGTATACATGATTATGAAGGCCCTGGGAGCAAACAAGTTGAGAAAATTTCAAGCTTTTCATGGATCACACGAGATGACATTAAAATTGAGCAAAAGTGGTGAGACATCAAGCTCAACACATGGTACACCTAGATGACTTCTTAGCCACATTGGGGAGAACAAAGTGAGTGGGTTGGGGGGGATTAGATGGTATCAGTAAGTGGAAACTATGTTGGGGCATGATTTTATTAAGAAAAATCTATGTGGATTCCTTTGGGCTTGAAGAGGGAAAATGAAGGCACTTGGAAGGCGACAACTGAAGAGACGACCACACGGTAGAGGAGTCACATGGTGCACGAGGCAGGTAGGTGAACCAAGTGTTGCACAAGAAAGGTGGGGTAGATGGTAGAGGATTGAAGAAGTAGTAGTGAATTGTTTTTGTATATATAGCAGCTCACATAGATGGCAACAGACATGTTGTGATGGACTGGTTGCATGGCCTTCAAATACTTATCTTACTAAATTTGTGAATGTCATGAGTTAAGGTAACTTTTCCTAGTTCCCTTTTCTATTCCCTAAACACCAACATGAGAATAAGTTGGGATAAGAGATCCAATTTTCTCTTTGACACTATTGGTGCAATTTGGGTGAGTTGGTGGAAAATTCTTAGGCTGCAAATCCACCATGGGGACTCCCACCTAGGTGTCTCTCCTAGTCTGATTCTTTGTTATGTTCTCCAAATAATTTCTTAATGGTCCATCATTGCAACATATGTATTTTCATCCAGATGCATATTGGAGAAAAGGTACAATATCTTTCTTGGCCAATTCTTCAACCATAGGAAAATATTGTTGATAGTACCCTTGAATGCCATTGTCCACTCTTGTGTAAATTTCCACATCATTATCACATGTCATCACTCTTGTGTAAATTACTCCATCGTCATCACATGTCATTACTCTTGTGTAATTGCCCCATCATTATCACATTTCATTACCTTAGTTAGATTCAAAGATTTTGTATTCTTACCATATTTTATGTTGGTGGGTGAGTTTGCTCGTGATTTTTGCCATGTATATGGTAGTGATGTGTGTGAACATCTTGTATTTGCACACTTAGTAATATACTCTCTGTTGTGTGCTTTGAGCTTCTCCTCCATTGTCCATACTTCCTTTAATGTTCTCTTGAGTTCTTGGTATCTCTTTTTACGCTCGACCTTGGTCCATTTTGATTCTTCGATCTCATCCATCCCTGGTTCTTTTGGCTTCTTTTGTTTTGTTTCATTTTTAGTCTCTTGAGCTTGCTTCCTCAAGCTCCTAGTGCCCTCTTTTGTTTTTGTGTCTTGTATTTTTGTGAACTGACCCGAGATTTTGTTTTTTACACAATCTTCTGCCTTTACAAGCATCACGAATCGTGTTTTTCCTTTTATTCTTGACAGCAAATTTTCTCTACCCATGTTTAAGATTCTTTTCTCTGTGTAGTGTTGTTGCCACCTAGGTTTTTGATTTGGAAAGTCATAAAACCTAACATCTACTATGGTTTCTTCGTGATTGCTTGGGTTGTCAGAGCATTCCTCATATGCATCACTCTCATACATGAAATAGAGTCGTAAAACAACTCTTTCTCTCCATCCTCATTCTATTGTCTTATTTTGGCTTCATATGAGGCTTGTTTCTCACCTTGTTCCTCAACTACATCGACCATGTAATATGGGATCACGTCATAGCCATCCTTGTCACATAACTTTGTTGTGGGACCGTCACCCATTGCGCACACATCCAAAGTTTCCAAAACGTGTTCCTATCCTAAAGGCTCTAGTTCTTCTTTTGGAAAGGGCTCTAAGATGTAGTCTTTGTCTTCTAAAACCCTTTCTAAGATGCACTCCTCGCGCTTTAAGCTTCCAAAATCTAAAGCTTTGCACATCCATAGCTGTTTGGACTTACCTAACCATGCAAGAAGCTCAGGTCCAGCTAATGTAGCTGAATCAAACTCCTCAAATGTTGTTCTTGTTACGTCCTTCTAACTATGGTCTTTTAGGTTTATCCTGGTTGTTATTTCCATGTTTCTCAGGTATATATGGTCATAACCCCAATCTTGGACCATTTTTAAATGTCTCATGAATGGTCTTCCAAGTATGATTTCGTAGTTGTTCTTCTTGCCAAAGTTGACAATAGTGAATGTATGCTCGTATTCAATTCCGCAAGAGGTGCAAATCACTTCCATATGCAAGCTATAGTTTCATTTGTGTTGATCTTAAAGCTTGTTTTTTTCATTTTTTTCATTTTTCTTTTGTAGCAATGGCTACCCCAGCTCCACTATCAAGAATTGCCATGGTGGTGACACCTTGAAATTCCACAGGGAGAGTCGTGTTGCCATCTTCTCCTTCACAATATTCTACGACTTTGTTTAATGGTACAAACTTGGAAGTAAGGTGAGGTTTTTGAGTTCTTTGATTCCCTCTTGAATTCATGACAAAGGTACCTTTACACCAAATGTTTCCAGACAGCTTCCTATCATCATCTACATGTTTGGTCGTATTCGTAACAGCTCAGCTAACGTTATTGTGCATGTCACAGGTGTTGAAAAAATGTCTATCAATACTTTAGAGTCAATGACTTTCTTGGAAGAGAGTCTCTATGATGGGACTACAACAACATCTGATTTGGCCCCGTGCTCTCCCTTCTAAGACGGTAGTGTTCTTAGCATATGGGGTTGGTTGTCTATAGATTGAACAGATCCTTGATCTCCCCAATACAATTGTACTTCTAGATTTATTTGAGATCCAGCCTCTAATTCCTCTATTGGTGGAAGAAACACTCCTCTCCCATCACTGGTATGATTTATGCGTTTGTTTAACTCACTAGCTTTATTGGCATCTCTGACTTGTTTCCACAATTCATCAAGACCATCTATTTCTCTACATTTCTTTGGTATACCTAGGTGGAATCCTTCGGAAGAGTTATCTGTGGTATCAACACTATCTTTGGTTTTGATATTGGGTTCTTGAGTCCTGGTATGTGCTTGTGACTAGTATCTGGCTCTATCTGTTCCTGGTTTGGTGGAATCATTGATGCTGATGGGACAAGGATCACGTCCTCAGGTTTTTCAACTGGTGGTTTTAGTAAAGCTTGGACTATTTGAATCATCTTTTGACACATTTCAAGACTTTTCTTTATTAACTCTGCATATGGATATGTCATCCACCTTTTTTCTTGAGTTTGGTTGTTTTTGAACCATGCATCATAGGCTTTAAGGAGGGCATCTAATGGTTTGTTGACCTTGTCTACCAATATGAATCCTCCTGTACTAGCGCTCTTGGGTTTCTCAAATATGCATGGCTCTGGTACTACCTTAGGGGTTCCCTTTCCCTCGTTTGGTTGTCCTTCTAGTTTTCTTAGTTTTTCTCTTGTTTGTTTTAGTTCTTTGGCTGAGGAAATTGTTCACGTTCCTTCCTAGCTTTCCACGAGTTTTGTTTACTTTTTTGTTCAATGCTAGGTGCATCAGTTTTTGGTTCTTGATGATGGATTTGTCTACCCCGTTCTGAGCTTGGGCTCTTGTGACCACTTGGATTGGTATCACATTTTTGTTTTCTGACCCACTACTAGACGGTATTGCCTCTAGTAGATTCAACGTTACTTTTGCTCCTTTATTTGGGTTCTTTGGGAAATTGGGAATCAAATGAGTGAGTCCACACTCTGGGAAATATGCATTCACCCTAATGATTTTCTCGTTATGCATTAGGGTCTTGATTCGGCTAATCCCCTATTTGTTATAATAGCAAGGTGCATTTGTCCAAGCTGTATCTACCTTCTCCTGTAGTATGTGCAACAGTTGGTAGTCCAATCAATCCAATCATGCTCCATGGTTCTAGCGCTTTTGGTTCTTCAGGTGGATAGGATCTTGTTTTGGTCATATATCCACTAGGCTCTTTGTAATATACTGGGATTGGTACTAGGGTCTGTTCCTCAGGTTCTTCCAAAGTTGGTGCGTATTTCAATCCTACAGGTCTTGCTCCTGGTAGTGCAAATTGTTGTCCTAAGACTGGTTGTGGTCTTTCAACTCATACTGGCCCTGGAAGAATTCTTGTTGTATATCTTGGCATTGGTGGGCTTGTGCTTGTGTTAATTGGGCTTGTGGGGCATACTGGAGTTTCTTTATGTATCCCTTGTTGTAATAGCACTCTTTAGTCACGTGATTTTCCACTTCTTCTCTATTGCACACCACTTAACACGCTTAACATGTGGCTTAGCAAACAGATTAATCCTCTTGAGAACCTCTTCAATGAGCTGTTCTTGATTTAGCCAAGATTTGGATTTTTGCATTGACTTGGTCAATTTGGATCCACTATGCTATGACAAGGAATCATCGTCTAAATCCTTGTATTCTCCTTTCTTGTAGACAACACAATTATCTACCAAGTAGAGGGCTTCTTTCATCAACTCATTCAATGTAGGGCTCTTTTCCATGTGTAGGTCTTTCTGGAGATCTGCGTTCCTTAGTCCTTAGAAAATAATGAGCATTAGCCTTGATTGGGTTGGAAGTTCTTCTAATGGGTAGAACTTCACATATCTCTTCAACCGTAAGGTTGCGTTTTGTACGGATTCCCCTTCTTTCTGCTTGAATTTATGGATTTGCAAGACAATGTTATGAGCTATTCCTCTTTGAGAGCATTCCTCGATAAACTCGTCAAACACCTCTTCAATTTACTCAAAATCTCTACATTCTATGGAATCAAACGAGGTGGCAACATCCTCTTCTAGGGTTAGTCCAAATGCTGCAAATTGCGTTGGAAATTTCAAGACTTTCTCAACTCTAATGACATGCACAAATGTTGTCACATGGTCCTTGGGATCTCTATTCTTGAAATATTTCTTGTTCACCCACTTCTAAAACTGAGATGGTATGATCCTACGGTGATCCATCAATCTAAGCATAGGGTCTCCTAGTCCTCCTCTATGAGCTCTTTTTGGCATAGGGTATGGTAAGTGTTCCTCTCCTAGGGGTGCTCCTAATCCATTATTCCTGGTTGGTCTTGCAGGTGATCGTTCCTCTCCTTGGACCCTTTCTTCTCATTCTCATTCTTGGTGTGGTGCTTTTGTCTTGGCCTAGGGTATGGTAAGTGTTCCTCTCCTAGGGGTGCTCCTAATCCATAATTCGTGGTTGGTCTTGCAGGTGGTCGTTCCTCTCCTTGGACCCTTTCTTCTTGTTCCCATTCTTGGTGTGGTGCTTTTGTCCTGGTCGGATTTGACATTCTTGCTCTGCTCTCATCGTGGTAATACTGATGGAGTGGTGGTATTAGTGGTGCTCCTAGCCCTAACATGACGATAACCACCTCTATTTGTGTTCTGTTCTGGTGTTTTATACTGTTTGAACCATGCTTGAAATGACAGCGGTGTGGCTTGTAGGTTTTGAGGGTTAGGCAATGACTGTCTATTTGTATGAATTGTGGTGTCCTAATCATCTGAGAAGGGATTTGTGGATTTGCTAGGAGTAAGTGTGGGCTTTTGCTTCTCTTCAGAAGCTTGTGCTAACAATTATGGTGTTATCACCCTTCCTACATCCCCTGGGTGGATTGGCTCATATTCTTATCCGTACTTATCAACAAAAATGATATTGGTTCCTGTTATAGAGTTGCATGAAAACAAGTATAGGACTTTGTGCTTAATTCATTCTCATGGGGTTCCATACAACAGTAGTAAGAGATAACTCTCCCATCCATTTGCTTGTAAATCCCAATATTTTCATGAATTGTAGCCACTTTTGACACTCTCTTGTCATGAATGTAAAAGGATCCAAGAAGGTTAAGTTTAGGACGTAGTTCTTGGGTTTCCATAATCATCTTAGCAGGCCATTCTTCAATACGGATACATCGCCGTCCTCGAGCATCTGCATAAACTAAGGCTCCATGGGCGTTTGTTCCCTTTAGGAAGATTGTCGTGTATTTCGGTGTGTTCAAGGGTTTTTGGGAGGTGCTACCCCACATAGTACCTTGCTATTGGAAGCCTCCTAGTTGTTGGTCATCCATCCAGTGATATGATTTTTGGAAGAGGTATTATTATCACTGTCCTGTTCTATGATTGGAGCTAAAGGATCTATCTTGGCTTGGTTTACACTCTTCGATTGATACTAGACTCCCTTGGTCCGTTGTTATGTTACCATACACATGTGGTAGTGATGTGTATGAACACACTTAGGACCATAGGGGCATTTTTTCCCTCACTAGGAGGTTTTTTCCCTCGTGCATTGTATAAACGCCCATCACTCTAGGGCTATCTTAGCTTTACATTGCACACTAAGTAATACACTCTTTCTTGTGTGCCTTGAGATTCCTGCATCTTCTCCAAGATGTGTGTGTTTTCCTGCAACCCTAATTCCAAAAATTGGTATCAGAGAAAATTGCATCCTCCCAAGCTTAGTCGCTAGCAGCTCCAGCACATGCTTGTTCACTTTCTCTGATTTTATGAGTTTGGCATGCGTTGGTAGGTCAACAAATACTTCGGGACAACTCGAAGAGCTAGGTCTGCTCAGAAATTTCATTTGGGCTCATCTTGGCCTTCATCTTGGGCTCAGATGTTTGTTGTTGAGGATAGATTGGTGGATGGAACAATTACCCTATGTGGGCCTATATGATGCAACATGATCTTGTGTCAAAGGACATTTGGAACATTGTGCAGGGCATTGATGTACATCCTGTTTCTGAGGATGTAGGAGATGTTGAGGATGTTGCAGGTTTTGGTGGCAGGATTGTTGTTGCCAGAGCTATTTTTCCTACGGCTGAGCAAGCTCGTTGGGATGTAAAAGATGCCCAGGCTCATGCATTGATTGCGTTGTCTGTGAAGCGCACTATTACTCCTCATATTCGATTAGCAAAATCTGCAAAATAGGCTTGGGATATTCTGGCTGGTCTTTATGCAAGTCGCATTGAGGCAAAAATTGCATTGTTGTGTAGAGAGCTGGAGTCAAAGATTATGCATGAGGAAGATAAAATGGACACTTTCCTTGCTGGTATCAAGGATATAAATGAGCAACTTATTTTTGTAGGCAAAGTCATTTCTAATAGTTCCCTTGTGCAGACCGTTCTTGATCCTTTGCCAGATTCTTACCAGACTTTTGCTAGTACTCGGAGACTTATGACCCAAGGAAATATTGAAGTTTTCAAGTTTGATGCATTATGCACATTGCTATTGCAAGAGTCACTTTCACAAAAAAAAAAGGGCTAAACAGTGTGGAATTGAATGGGCTTTTATTATTGCTCAAAGAAAAGCTGGCAACAGCAATGTAACCACTTATCATGGTTCTTCTGCAAGTGAAAAATCTTTTGTTCCTAGCGCTTCTGTTGGCAGCACTACGTCTGGGAATTCTGGTGATAAGGGCAAAAAGAAGATGCATTGCCATTATTGTAAAGCTAATGATCACTTGATCAAGCAGTCTCTAAAATTGAACGCAAAAGAGGCTAAGAAGAAAGAGGCTGGATCAACTATTGGGTCCAATACAAGTGCAGTTATTGTAGATACTTCTGTGAAAGGAGATTGTGATGCTAATGTAGATGTTAGAGTGGGATTTTAGTGCAAAGTGTACTTATGATCCTGTTGTCCATGATGCATGCATGCCAGTTGTTGCAAATTCATACATGTGGTATTTTGACAGTGGTGCTACAAAGTACATTACCTCACATCGTGATTTTTTACCTCTCTTAAGTCTATCCCTCATGGGAATACTGTCACTTTTAAGGAAGCTTTTTCCAAAACTTCTACTATGGCAGTCCAAGCAATGAAAAAGCTCTCCACGCTTGGATGGCTACCATGCAATCAGACTATGATGCACTTATAGAAAACAACACATGGACTTTATGTGGTTTGCCTCCTAGTAAAAAGGCCATTGGTACGAAGTGGGTTTACAAATTGAAATGTAAGCCGGATGGTGAGATTGATCACTATAAGGCTCGACTTGTTGCAAAGGGTTATGCACAACAAAAAGGTATAGATTATGAAGAGACTTTTGCTCCCACTTCTTCACGGAACCTCATTCTATAAAATTGGCTTTACAACTGATTTTCATGAAACCATGAACGTAGGATATCGATGAGGTTCTATCACATAGAGGAAGATTTTAGTAGACCATTTATCCCAAAAAAGTGCAAGATAAAAAACGTAAAAAGCCACTGACGTGGCTTTTAAATTTGGCAGCACACATGTTTGACTCAAGGAGGTAAATCTTTAGTCTATATACCAGATTATTGTGCCTTTCTCACATAAATTGATGGTGTCATTGTTAGAGGAAAATAGAGAGGAGTAATGTTTTTTATCCATAAGTAGTGTTGCATGATGTTGTTTTGCATGGTATTGTCATAAAGTGATTCACATTATTTTCACTTGCATGGCCAACGATGTTTTTTGTATTCATTGGTGATATGGTTCGGTGATTGCTAGCTCCATTCATAGAGCACTGTGACTATGTCATGGATGTACTTGTGGGGTGTGGTGGTTTGGGAATGGCCAATGCAAAGAAACTGAGACATTGTCTGTGTATAGAGCTAAACTATGTGCTCGATGGAAGGTGTGTGTCTTCCATAGTGTTTGGACCCCTACCATGTTAAGGGAGAGCTTTTTTTTTTGGATATTCTACAAATTTCATTTTTTTTCTACTTTTATATGTGGATTATGTGCTTCTTTGCCGCAATACTTTTGGCAATAACTATGTGAGTATACGGTTGGCACCTAATTATGCTAGTTTGGGAGAGCAATTTTTATGTGCTTGGCATGTGACTATGTTGATTTGTTCTTTGATAGATAGATTTGTCTTAAATTCCACATGGGAGCCCAATGGAGGGTGAATGGTAAATCTTGTTAAAAAAGACTCGCTTGTACAAAGGAAAAACTGACAAATTTCCTGCAGGAGATTTCATCCATTCATTTGTTTCATTTGTTTTAAGAAGCATACCATGTTTCATAGCATGTGATAGGGTCTTAGTTTATTTTGGATCCAAAATTATTTTGCTTTTTCTAATTCGCTTCATGCCTATAGTTTAGTTGCATGTGTTGTGTTTTGTATTTGTGGCTTAGAAGTGCAAAGTGACAATGGGGGTTCAAAAGCTCAAAAAAGTTAATTGATTGTAAAAGCACAAAAATGGAAGCTTGGAAAAATGTCATCCCTATAATTGCCTATTTTTTGCCTATTTTTTGCAACTCGGGGTGTCCAAGTGATGTTCTTGGATCACCCAACATTTCATAATAGACTTTCTTACCTCCTCCCAAAAAAAGAGCTGCCTTTTTTACCGATTTGATTCCCTTCACATTCCAAGGCTGGGTTAAAGATTACAAAAGAAAAGATGCTAGGCTAGAATTTGGATTAGGTCGTCCAGAAGGCTCTCAAGATTGTGCAGTCAAATCAAGGCTTATACCCATCTTTTTGGACAAGAGAGATTGTCTCAAAAGGTAAGATTTTTCAACATTTAGGAACCCCCTTGGGGGTAGACTTAACACACAGACAAAGGTTCCAGTGGGTCATAGATAAGATCACGAGCAAGATGAGAAGGTGGGAGTATGTGCTTCTACCTTTCCCAAGATGGGTCGAAGTGATCAACTTCTTCATGATCCCTTGCATTGCTTTTACTAGCCCACTCCTTAAAATAGCCAAATGCAACTAGAAAGAGTTTCTAAAACCGATTAAAAAGTTTCTATGGAAAAATAACACCAAAGCCTTAACACCTTGACAGTGGGTGAAATGGGACGTAGTTGCAAGACTAGTTGAGCAAGGTGGTGTTGGAATCCTCAACCCTACCGTTCATGCAGATGCCCTTTGTGCCAAGTTCGTGGTCTTGATAGTGAAACAAGACCAGGCATGGGCTATTATGACTTACGATGTGATGTACCAATATACGAAGCTCTACTCTAAAGGGGGTTAGTGGAAAGGGATCGAGCTCATGACAAACTGCTTGCCCTCAATGGGCTAGATTGAGAATGAGTGGCATAACGGGTGAGATGGCATGAAAGTGCAATAGAGCTACAAAGGCCTTGGAGTGGAGAGAGTTAACTAGATACTTCCAAAACTCTATAACATTTTGGTCCCTGTGGCTAGTCAAAGCGGTTGGTATACCTTTGGACCCATATTGGAGAGAGATTGCTAGGAAGTGTCCGACCCAGTTGTGGGATGACTTCAACTTAAACTGGAAAGAGACGGACTTTGTGGCTGCCCATATTCACCTTACAGGTATGGAGAGGGTGCTGATTAACAGAGCTTTGGAAAGGCTAGGCAACCTCCTAATGCTCTTAAGTGTACCCAACTTTGAGTGGAAATCCTGGCGATGGCCACAAAGTAGCCACGTCCTCAAACCACACACCAAGGGAATATGCCTTGCTCTTATACACAATGCAGACTGACTTGTCCCCGTCAACAAACGGTGGGGCAAGCAATGGCCAGAGGCTCAATGGTTGGCATCCACAAAAAACATATGGGACCCTCAACTACCCTTGTCAATGAAGTTTTCTCTATGGAATGATTTATGGGGGGCCTTACCAACAGGAGACAAGATCTTAGCTTGAGGTATAGGCTCCGATAGGTATTCGGGTTGTAGAACTGCTAGGGAGGATCTATCCCACTTATTTTTGGAGTGCCCGAGGGTAAGAGGCCTGGCAAGTAAGGTGTGTAAATGGATCCAAAGGACTTGGAAGATCTTTTTCTCCAAGAATGATGTTCTCCTTTGAGGGAAAGAGATGATAAGCCAACCGATTCTGCTTTGGACTCAAGTCATTAGATTTTGCTTTCTCCACCATGTTTGGAAGACAAGGAATGGTCGAGTGTTTGTACAAGAGCTCTTGGTTGCCAACTTCATAGGCATTATCCATGACAGTAGGGAAACTATCTTTGGGATTGGAAAAGGCAAGACTTATGATGAGTGGAATTGAGTAACTATGTCATTGTGATGTTTGGGGGGTTGGAGCATCCTTTTGAATGTAAGTGGCGATGGCTAGTATTGAGCATGGTGCTGATGTAATAGTATTCAATTTTTAATATAACCTCTCACATATTATGAGATTTGAAGAAAAAAAACTTTAACTTGAGGATGATCACACACAATTTGAGGTGACCAAAACTTCAAAACAAGAACTTTCAAGGAAGTAATGTAAATGTTAAGTGTTGGAGTGTCTGCAGAATTTAACAGTTGGAGGTGACTTGAATCCTCGTTGGCCTAGGAGTGTATATCAAACGTGGACTTGAATACTAAAGTTGGGTTGAAATGACCTGATGAAATGCAACACAAATGTGCATAGATCCACCATGGGGAACGCCAATTGGCAAAAAAGAAATTCAACCAATTTTAGACCCACAAAAAATTGAGTGAGAACACACCCTGCACTCATTGGACATGAGAAAATGTGGAAACTAAAAAATTTATCCGTGCCTCTGATTTTTGTGAACAAGGGGACAATAGACAAATGAGAAGAGGAGTTTTTGCCGAGTCATCTGTACCCAGCCTAAGTTGAAAGGTTGGGGTGAAATTTACGAAAGCAAGGTCTGAGGTTGAAGCTTAAAACATGCACACATGACCTATATCTTAAGCGTGACATTGTTTTTCTTACCACCACCTCATCTATGTAACTCCACTCGGGTCCTTTCACCATGATGGACAAGAAAAATAAATTATGTGTAATCATAAATGCAAAATTTTTTCAATCCTTTTAACTACTTAACATATTCAATATACACTTTGTTCATTCAATTTACTATCTCTTCGTGTTGCGCTTTTTACGTTATAAACAACTTGACATTTTACAAAGCAAAGCTATCGAGCTCCCGTTAATTTAATCAAACAGTTTGGTCTAAGGACCGCAATTTGAAATTTCAAATGGCTTCTTGTGTTTATCCAAATTAAGAGGTCAACAGCCTTGCTTTGTTGAACAGTTCATTAAAAGTCGTGACTATTGAGCTGAAGTGTGAGCTTGTACTCTAACACAACAAGATAGATATGTCACTTCAATACAAAGTGTGCAGATTTCCATACACAGTATGAGGGATTCGGGTTGACATTAGAAGGAATGGCTTTGAAGTGGTTCCAACCATTGAACAAAGATGATTTTCCCAACATAGCACAACTCTTGCAAGAATTCATAGAGGAGTTCTCGAAAAGGAAAATCTAACACAACATGGTGTCACCAATCTATGCTTTCAAGCAGAAAAAGGAAGGAAGCTCTGCTTCGCTTCAAATAGTACATAGACAGATGTCCTATGCGAGAGCTATTGCAAGATGAGAAATTATCAGTTCTCTTCATAGAGGGCTTGAGTAATGAAACTCTAAGAAAAGACCTACATTTGAAAGGATGCACGGCGTTTGATCAAGTCACTAGAGAAGCTCTATATCTAGTTGCCAATTGTAAGGCCTACGGAGAGGTGACTGAAGATATAGACGACGCGACTAGTAGTGCCTCATCTCCAAAGAGCGAATCAACAACAAAGAGAGATGTTCAAACTCCTTGGAAACCAATCATGATCAAGTAGTTGAGGGGGTGATTAGAAGAATAAACCAAGGCTACAAACAAAACATGAATGTACGACAACTTCAATTGAGGAGATGTAATACTTATGGAGGGGATCACCCTACTCCATGGTGTAGCACTTAGCCAAAGACACAACGTGTGCTAGGGCAACAACCACCTCTTTTGAATGATGGTAGAGTAATAGTCAACTATACTCAGCCAACACATGTGCCACAATCCATGAAAAACCAGTACTCCATGGATGCAAATACGCTCATGTTCATAGCCAATCAAGAGTAGGGTCCAAAGAACATTCTTATCAACCTAGAACAATCATTGGCTGGATCACCATCTATGAAACAAGAAGGTCCATGCTATGAATATGGAGGTGATCATTGGGCACACAGCTGTCCAAACAAGGGTCCACAAATAGAAATATGTATAATCTGAGATGGTTGTGGGAGAGACCATCTACTCCACCACTGTGCTAAGAATTCAGAGTACAAGGAGAAAGCAACAATGAATGTTGTAGGCGTGATGCCTTCTTCAAGAAAATCCGAGTCTTCTCCTGTACAATGCACACTTTCTCTCTCAGAGTTGCTAAAAATTAGACCGCATCTATGGGGCCAAATGGGAAAACACTTGGAAAAGATGGGATTGAAAATTCCTTCACATGACCAACTTGCAGATGAAAACATGGATGAAACTTTGCCTAAGAAACCACAAGCAAAACCACTACCGGTAAATAAGGTGGGTGATTACTGCGAAGGCGATGAAGGAAACACCACCTTACCACTTGAGTACAAAGGAGTAAAGACGGTTGCGATATTAGATAGTGGGGCAGAAATTGTCATTGCAACCAAAGGAATGTCAAAAAAATGGGAAAAGCATACTCTTAGAAAAACTCGAATGAAGCTGCAATTAGTAGTTGGATACATTGAGAAACCGATTGGAATATTAGAACAAAGCATTGTATCCTCTTGTGGCATTGCGTATGAACACACCTTTGCCATAATGAATTTTGACAAGAGCAGCAACTTTAATATCATATTGGGCAAACCGTTTATGCGACAGCTTAAATGGTACAAAACTGGGGCTATGACTATATCTACTTGAGACACAGAGGGCACTGCAAAAATCAGTGTCAAAGATCATGGTTATAGAGATGTATAGCGAACCCCAGGGGAAGAATTACACTCCATAATATGAACCGAAAAACGAGGCACCCGCTTGGTAGCAAAGCAAAGCACGTATTTGGATGTGTGAGGCATCAAAATATGGGAGTCTTAGAAAGGAAGATTGCATCCTAGAGCGTTCAATAGAAGATGAATCTTATATTAAGAAACCATTTCCAAAGGATTCGTTTGAAATTTTTGGATAGAAACTCTTGATGTCTACATAAATGAGGCAACCAACACCAAATTTTTGATGAAGATGGCTATGATATATACGATAAAGGTGTTGAAGGAAGCTAATGAGGTTTGTGAGTGTGAAAGTAGAAAATGTTAGACAGATGGCTATGTCATGGAGCATGACGCCAAAATGCAAACAAAGGAAACAAAGAAACCAAGAGAATATGTCATCATTGACATACATGAAGAATAGACAAAATATGACTCAAACGAGTCGACTCTAGAAAAAACGCAAAAGAAAAAAGATAATGGAGTAATGTTTCCAAATTCAATGCCAAATGTTCAACAAACGCAAGGTCAAGACAATAAAAGGGATAAAGAAGAAGATCGACTATCTCGTATGACAATCAAATTCAACATATGCGGAGAAACAGGACTCAAATCACATGTTTGACGGTGATAGATCCAAAAACAACAAAGAATCTAATGTCTTATGGAACATGGATAGTGATTGGGAAGTCGTCAATCAACGAGCTAGAGGACATAGTGTACACAAGTTCTAAAACGGCAATTCCTAGCTTTGGCGCGACCGAAGCCATACTCAAGTTGAGTACTGGGGAGTACAAGGATACTTTCCAAATAATTGACTCCCATCACATCAAAGAGATTCTGGTCCTGACAGCAATCTAGAGAAATATTTTCTTTCAACAACAACCAAAAGCTTCAACAACGACAACAATAACACTCCATGAAGCTTCTCAAATCCATGCGGAGAAGAAATTGCCAACCATCGTGGAAAAAGATAAAGCAAAGGTAAGCACTGAAATATATGAACCTTACAAGACAACTTTACCCTCAACGAGCTTCCATCAAACTTTCCGTGAAGCCTCTACATCAAGAGCCACACCATCAATAATGCAATGGAAACCAAAGCAAAAAGTTTATCGACCAAAGTTTCCATCACAAAAAAGCATCCAGAAGAAGCCAAAGAATGTTAACCAAGTGTTGGTATCCATAGAGCACATCAAAGTCAAGGACCCAGTTTGGATACATCAAGCATAGGTTCAATTTCAACAACCAAAGGTCATCAGATGGGTCGCATCAAATGAGTCAATCACTGCTCAGGGCTACTTTCAAGGAAACACTAATGTTTAGGCCAAAAAGTCTAAAGTAACAGCTTGGATCTACTTACCTCAAGAAAGAAGTTCTACAACGAGCAAGTCGAGCTATCAACAAAAGACAAACAACTCAAATAGGAGAAAGAAAAAGCACAAAAAGTTGAAGAAAATATCTTCCAAACAAACAACACGACAAGTTTGGGTACCAAAGTTAATCACTAGTCGAATTACCCATGAAAGACAAATGAAGCAACGGATGATTCCAGTTAAGCTACTCGAAGTACAAGGATTTTATGAAGGTAACACTCAAATATGGTTACCAAAAGTTGTAGCTCAATCTGGAACAACCAAGAGAAATCATGCAGCGCAAGCTTTTATCCAAAGGCAAGCAATGATAACCAACATCCAGCAAAATCCAAATGCAACCAAGGCTGCTACAATCTCTAGATGGATACCTCGTCATCTACTCCAAAATCAAGGCTTCTACAAAGGAAATAATCAGTTATGGCTACCAAAGCCTATTGTCCATCAAATTATAGACAAAGATAAAGTGTCAAAGACAATCACACAAGGACCAAAAACAAGATGGGTTCCAAAATCGCTAGTGGAAACTCAATCACAAAGAACCCACACATATTCAACAACTTCTCATGGGAGATAAAGCAAAGGCTACATTAATCACTCGAAAAGCAAGTCAAGAGGAGCCAAAATATGCCAACCTACTCAACAAAATGGTGGCATCCAATGACCAACACAATGGAAGAGGCTTAAATTTTCAGGACTTATGGAATCGGGTTTCTGGCCTTGAACAAGTAAGTCAAAGTTGTCATTAAACACACATGGCATAAAAGTCAGAGTTGGGAAACTAAGCCACTAAATGAGCGAGATGTTAGTCCCAAACTTTCATGTAATATTCTTTGTGTTCTAAGCGTCTTAGTTATTCTAGGTCGTGCTCAAGCTGGAAGAGTTGAGCATAATTATGTTGTGTCGTTCATGATGATATAGGTGAGCATAAGAGTCGAAGTCATTGTAGTATAGAATGAAGTGAAGGAGAAAGTTTACAAGACACTCACGCACTCAACACAGTGAGGTATGAGTGGAGAAACTTCTACATCGAAAACGCTTCTTGAAAACGTGGAAGCTATTGAGACGTCCTTTGATGTCACATGTGCTACATTTGTTCCTTGAAGCACCAATCAGCTCCATCTTTCACATTGCATGCTTTTGTTCGACAAATTTCTCGTATGCATATAGAGTGTCCATAATTGGCACTTGCAGTAGGCACCCTTCCTTTGTTTCTCCCAAGCACTCACCTTGCATAATAGTACTTCAAGTGGAACTGCTCAACTCCAATAAGAGCGTATATCAAAGGCACTTTTTTCCCATCGGGTTTTTACCTTTGGTCATCCAGGTTTTAGACCCTAACCTAAAAACCATCATCATCATCTTGTATATATTCCTTCTACATCAGCAATAAGAAAATGGCTACCTAAATCAATCGGCAATGATTTAGAGCTACAACTGCATACCCCATTGTACTTATCAAGAGCATATCTTCCATTCAAGGACCAAAACAAAGCTTCAGCAAGAAATGGAAAAATAAAGAATGGCCTATAATGAAAAGCAATGACGACATCAGCAAGAGATCTCTCAACAACCAAACATAAGGAGATCAACAGTGTTGAAGCTAGCGAGGAATTTCAAGTCAATAAGAAAGGCAAACACATCAAGAGAAATCTTCACGGCCAAAAGTGACACCAACAAGAATAATGAGCAACAGATGCAAAATTTTCTCCATAATTGAAGTCCAACACACGCATAAAAAAGAACACAACATATATGAAGAACTCAAGGAAGGGGGGAGCGTCATCAACGACAAAGCACTTCCCAAACAAAGGACCAACCTTGAAGACACAACAAAAGACAATCCTATAACAAGACTACACATGGTCGTGTCAAGGGACGACACAAATTAGGAAGGGGGGAATTTTAGAGGACTGATCAAACGAGTGTCCACCTGGTCGGACACGTAATTGGATACCACATTTGTACTCTATTAGTTTTTCGAGATAGTGTAGTGATACTCTTTGTAAATCATGATTCCATAGTAGTAATTGATTCCCTGAGTTGTAATGATGTCATGATAATTGTAAAGGTCCGTGTGAGCCGACCACTGACCATTTAGAATGCCCTAGGTATAAAGACCAATAACTTTAATGTGAAAGAGGGTTTATCTTTAGAGAAGAAAAGAGCTCTGAAAACGTACGTTCAAGTACGAAGCTGCTCCAACTTATAATCATCGCAACTAAATGAATGGATAATCAGATTTTAGTTTTAAAACTTACATTGTATTCCTCTCTCTTTGCTCTTTCATTCAAGTGTAAGCGTTGTCAGTTTTGTTGAGGTTCGTGACTACGTGTTAGTGAGCTTAAGCATCATATTTGAGTGCTTAAATCACTGTTTTTAGTTATTTTGACCATAGGAGAGTTTTCCTAAACCATAGGGCGACCTTTCTGGACTGATCTATTGCAGCTTTTGAAACGTTTTACGTGATGAGTTGGTAGGATAGTGCCCCTAAGTATTCTAGACTTCCTCCTAAAGTTTCGTTGTATTTTACATTTTTTGAGTGCCAAAATAGCGTGATGACCTAGAGCAGTGAGAAAGAATATAGACAGATTTTCATGATCATTGAATATTGGTTTGCTTGTCGAGTTGTTGCGTTAGCTTGTTAAGGTTCACTTCTTGAGATTGACAACTTCAAAGAGTTTTCATGTCCCATCCGAGTCACTTTCCTGAGTATTGACATTAACAGAGCCAATGTTAGCGGATCGTCGCGACGGACATCTGTAGCATAGCTATCGGGCACTAACATAATGTCAATACTCAGGGAAATGACTCAGATGGGGCACGAAGACTCTTTGAAGTTTTCAATCTCAAGAAGTGAACCTTAACAAGCTAACGCAACAACTCGACAAACAAACCAACACTCAATGATCAGGGAAATATGCTTATGTCCTTTCTCACCGCTCTACATCATCACATCATTTCGGCACTCGAACAGATTCGAAATGCAACGGAACTTTAGGAGGAGGTCTAAAACACCTAGAGACACTATCCTACCAACTCTGGTCGCAACTGACAAGATATCAAATTCACGATCCATCATGAAAAAGGTTTTAAACACTGCAATAGATCAATCCAAAAAGGTCGCCCTATGGTATAGTCAAAACAACTAAAAACAATGATTTAAACACTCAAATTTGATGATTAAGCTCACTAACACGCAATCGCGAGCCTCAACCAAACCGACAGTTCTTACACTTGAATGAAAGAGCAAAGAGAGAAGAACACAATGTAAGTTTCAAAACTAAAATCAGATTATCCATTCATTGGTTGCGATGATTACAAGTTAAAGTAGCTTCGTAACTTGAGTGTACGTTTTGAGAGCTCCTTTCTTCTCTAAAAATAAGCCCTCTTTCACATTAAAGTTATTGACCTTTATACCTATGGCATTCTAAATGGACAATGACCGGCTCACACAGACCTTTACAATTATCATGATATCATTACAACTCAAGGGATCGATTACTACTCTAGAATCAAGATTTACACAAAGTATCACTACATTAACTTGAAAAAAAGAATACAAATGTTGTGTATGACTACGTGTCCGACTAGGTGGACACCCGTTTGATCATCCCTCTAATAGAGAAAGAGAATTTGAGTTCATTGCTACAAAGCAAGTTTTTTGTTGCCCTTAATTTTCTCGACCTTAGTTAGCAAAGGAAATCTTTATAATCAATGTGCTTTGCTTGTTTTGAAGCCATTAAGTGACTCATTGAGGTTTTAGATAAGTGAATGAGAATTGTAACTGTGTAGTATAAACACATGTTCTCACCAACCCTCTCATTAGGACCTGTTACTTTGTTTAGAGCATGGTCTTGAGACGTATGAAGCTAAATTTTCCACTATTCTCTTTTGCACGGATGTTATAATGTGCCAAGGTGAATCGATTGAAAGGGG
Source organism: Adiantum capillus-veneris (assembly GCF_014529385.1). Lineage (NCBI taxonomy): Eukaryota > Viridiplantae > Streptophyta > Polypodiopsida > Polypodiales > Pteridaceae > Adiantum > Adiantum capillus-veneris. Next base: position 90,195,081 of record NC_140932.1, read on the forward strand.
CGTTTACTACCATATTTCTCTTTCTCATAAAAGCAATCAATAATCATTCCAAATTGCACATGCTTAAGGAGAGGAATCCATTCAATGAGGTACTTTCTATCATAATAAATATTATAACCCTTTCATTAGGAATGTTTCACATTGAAGCTGATGAACCAATTCAAAATAGACATTGACTCTCCACAATACTTTCATCACCATGGTCAAGCACCTATTCACCAAAGTCAACTGTGCATACATGTTAGCTTGATCAACTTGGTCTAAAAGGGATGGAAAATTGGCATAATAAATAATCATCCAATCAATGAGCTCCAAGATCCTTGTCAACCTTATATAGTTGAAATAATTTTGAGCATTCACAACTTGGCACAATTTCAAGGGAGGATTTTGTTAGCCCATTAATGTGCGATAGTGAAAATTGGTTTATACAACTCCATGCTAGCTTTTATTCAGAAATATGGGTAAATTTCTAAATGACAATGCCATGTACTGCAAAGAGGACTTACAATGAACTAAAGGTGTAATGCACCTCGAGGTCTCGAGTGATTCTTTAAATGGATGATAATTCTTGGAGAAGCACCACACACGCACACGCACACACACACACATCTCAACCATAATGACAAGTACTTAAAATACCTTCGTTCTTGCTATAGCTTTTTCAGGGGCCTGCATTAGTCATGTGCTTAGAGGGATTCAATGATATCAAACCCTTTAGTGTTATGGTTAAAAACCATAACTACTTACAAGAGATGATTTGTGTGTCCATAAGAGGCATAAACCAGTTTATCTCCTAGGAATATCATGTAGCGATTATACAAATCAGCGTTTTAAAAATGTCACACTCAATGGTTCTATTCAGTCAAATCATTTGACCTTTACTATGCACCTATGAGTTTTGAGGTTCACATAATACTCGGCATTCACAATTGTGATTCAACTTTTCCAGAGCTGTATGTTAAAAACGAGTTAAACTCCATTGCCCAACAAAAATCCTTTTATTAATTGCTTCTACCCACACAACAATAAGTGCTACATTGATGTTATCTGAACCAACAAAAATGTTGCTCGAATTATGGCCCACTCAATGAATATTGTAAAAGAATAAAATTAGGAGCACCCTTTTAAAGAAAAACCTCTGGAGTTTAGCTTACAGGCCTTGTTCTTTGAGTTCCTTTCTTGCTGGAGGTATGAAACTCTCTCCATTAGTATTGTGTGCCTCTTAGATACAAATTCCTTCATGGACCCAACAAAACTATCTATCTCCGACTCATATCGGTCATAAAGATGAAAGACAAGGAACAAAAGAGCCCAACCTGTTGATTTCAATCAAACACTCAAACCTGCGAATTTCTTGAATACAATGTGTCTTAAGCAAGAGTACAAATAGAAGATACGAAAGCGTTACCTGTTAAAATCACTGTTGCAAAAGAATATCTACCTAGGACCTTCATCATAAAACCGAACAGCAATACCTGTGTTAAAAATGTCGCCGGCTTATTATGCTATGTATAAACTTTCCATGACTACAAAAGTCACAAGAGTAGTCACGAGACTCTCTCTCTCTCTCTCTCTCTCTCTCTCTCTCTCTCTCTCTCTCTCTCAAATCCTCAGTGCGCATACATTCTCTGTCCCTCTATCTCCATTTACCTTTTTTCACACAACAATTTCTTTGATGACTCACTATCACATTCATGAAGGCAAAACAACACTGGACTATGAGCAGATTCTTAAAAGACTTTCACTAAGCTTACAATCCTTATCTTTCATATACTCTCTAACTACATTCTGCTTTAACGGTTCAAGTGTGAGATTGAAATGATTGTGGTATGAAAGCAACTTCCAAAGTGTGTAGGCAATGCCTTTACCTTGCCCAACGAAGTAAAATTGCGCTTGTGAACAGCATCTTCCAAAGTGTTCCAAGAGTCGTTCCAAGCGCAGCGTACCCACTTAGAAGCCAAGTCCATTTTGTCTTCAGGCACTTCAAAGGAAAATGAAGCTAAAACCTTCCTTTGAGAACCAAACCTATCAAGCATATTCAAGCCCATTTTTTATGGTAAATTTACAAGCGAAAATTACAAACACCAACACAAGTTGCCTGCTTACACTGATGTAGGTAGGAAGTGCTGGAGAAATGTGGCTGCTATAAGCACTAAAAGGAGCTTTGAGACAGCAGATATTACTGTTACACTCGAAATAAGGAAGTAGTATAATAAGGCCAATACTGCGAGCCCAAATATCAAAGTGTTCCTTACATTTCTCCACAGCAGTAGCTCTGAAACTGCATCATTAGAGAGCATATAAACATGAACACCTCGCCTTTCAAAACTTCAAAATCGACTCAGGCTGTCGGATTACCTACACCTTCACCAAGAAATCTGTGTGACTTCGAAACTACTTTGAACTCTCTAGACTTAGCACCTTTTGATTCAGCACGAAGATGAGTATAGGACTCTACAGTCCGTCTCATTCCTTCCTGAACAAACGCAATTCAACATCAACATCAAAACCAGATATTATGACTAGCTCTTCTTAAAATCCTATGAAGACCTACCTCTAAGGGAACAACTGGATGATAACAGAGGAGTTTAGCAGCCCTATCACAGTTGAACGTACGCCAAGAAGAAACTAACCGTAACCTTGAGGGAGTAAATTGAGGTGGCTTTCCTCCAAACAAGAAGGGCAAGTGTTCATAGGCCCAAGCTACCAAACACGCAATGGGCATCAAGAGCTTGATAGGCAAATGGATTTTGGGTCTGTAAGAAGTCAAGAATTTGTCCCCGCCATGAATATTGTCATCTCCATTCAACCATTCAATTGAAAGGACATGAAACAGGCTTTTACCTTTCATATCCAAGCCCTTCTAAAATTTCCGAAACGAATGTCCAGAATGGGATTGGCTCTTTATTGGTGACAAAATAAGCCTGTGAATTGAAACCAAGAAAGAAATCATGGACTAAAAGCTTTAGATCCCAAATGCTAAGAGGTTCTGATACGACTTAGAGCAATCGTCACTTACTTTACCAGCAGCAGCAACATCACCCGTATAACTATTGTTCAGGTCGAGCGCTTTCTCTGCACAAACATGTGCATGGGCCACATTCTCCACATATGTGAAATAATACACGTTTTTTCCATCACCCAGAATAAACTGAATTAAATCAACAAAGTCCACCGTCAACAAACTAAAAATGTGTTTCAAGCAAAAAATATTTGCAGAACTGAGCTTTAAGCCAAAATATGAATGCTCCAGAGTCCATTAAAATAAACCAGGCTAGCAATCGGCAAAACATAATTTGTCTTTCTGTAAAAACGTTCTCTCTTTTTGGGATTGAATGGTCGCAGCTTACAGTACACTGTTATATTTTTAATAAAAACAAATAGCATACAAACAGTAAACAAACACCACCAAGGCAAAGCAGTCATCCAGGTCTGTATAAAATGGGCCCTCCTCGAGTGTCATGAGGTAATTCAAATGTTGTACAGATGATACACAAAATCTTAACAAATTCATGTGGTGGGCTGCAGGACTCTTATCTTCAACTGCAATTGGTGCAACAAATCATAGTCAAATAACATTCTCCAAAATGCTGAATATCTCTAGCAAAGACACTAAGGGAGTAACCTCCAAGCATAGCCCTTCCCACACATCAACCTCTGAGAATCCATAACTACTTAGTCAAGAAGAAGCAGGCCCCAAGTAATACATACAGAGTCACTCTAGAAGCTCATGATGACTCTGAGAAAGTCAACTGAATCATCTCTCGTGTCCAAAAGCAATGACACGGAATCACTAACACGATCATTCAAAGCACACTTTTTGCGTTTCCAACTGAGAAAACGAGTACACAGCTGCCTACCAATAAGCCATCATAAGCTTTACATCCCCAACATCCTAAACGAGTGTCCAAAGGCCACTAAGTGTGAACTGAACTTTTACATAGGATGGTTAAGGAATCATCCAACAAAAATGGCATAGGGGCTCAATCATCACTTGGATGTTGAATGTAAGTCCCTCTTCACTGCTTCACCCACACATGAGTAAAAATAACGTGGACGCACTTTTGTAAGTAAAAACTTACAAAATATACAACAAGCCAATTTGCCAAAAGACTTGCACAGAAGGCAATGAAGACACACACGTGTTAAAGTTATAGCATCTCAAGTGAATGGCCCAATGTGATCCCAATATTTTATTTTATTTTACTTATTTGTCAAGTCTTGGGTAGGGTAATTTTCTTAGGGGTGTACTTATGGTCCCCAAGGCTAGTATATAAGCACCCTAGGCCCCCATTGTATTTCAAAAATTCATTGCCAAGGTTGGTTGGTTCAGAAGTCTCTCTCTCTTTGGTTCATCGCTTCCGCACTCTGACATGGTATCTGAGCCTTGGCATTGAAGAGCACACGGTGAAGGAGGAGAAGCTGTCGTCGGCGGTGTTTTAAAACGCAGGCATCAGCGATCTCTCTACGTACTATCTCTCTGCAGCGTTTTGAAACACTATCACAGTCTCTCTTCACCAGCAGCCATAGCTCACCCTATAGCATTTTAAAGCGCTAGCTGTTTTGCTCATCGGCGACCCCATAGTGCTTTCTACAGCAGCGTTTTAAAACGCTACTCTCAGCGGTGCACATTGCATAAACCTCACCCTTTTCCTTTGCGTTTTGAAATGCAGCTAGTGGTGGAGGCTTGGCATTGTGGCACGCCCATCACCAGCGAAAGCTGTGACAGTTATGAGGGATTAACCAAGTTGGGTATTTTGCGAAGCTGAGGTGAATTGGCTAGGTGAAGTGAAGGGCTCTTTTTTTGAGATAGCTTTGGTGCTTAAAATTTTTCGAAGGCAGCAGAGAGCTTTGTCTTTTGGAGTGGCTTGGGAATTTTCCGACCTTTTGAAGTGCGAGAAGGGAGACTAACTTTTCCAAATCTTGCACTTGCAACATGGGCCCCCCTTGCAAGAGTGCCAACGACAAACTAAACAGCGACAATTACGCTTATTGGAATTTCATCATGCGACTTTGGTTTAAGGCTCCAAAGCTAAAGCAGGGTCCATATACGCCTCCATGCCAACTCCACAGGGTGCTCCGAGAGCAAGTGAGGGAGAACCTCTCAAAAAATGAGCCGATTGTGCTGCGTCGATGGACTGCTGCAATAAGACACTACAACTATACTGAACATTTATATATATATATGTATGTGTGTGTGTGTGTGTGTGTGTGTGTGTGTGTGTGTGTCACGTGACACGTCCAACCCTATGTGTCCATGGACAAGCTACAACACGACAAGGGTTCAATCAATCCACTCAGTCTAGATTTAGAAGTGATCTGGCACTTTTGTGAGTCTATTCGTAGACCGTGCGTGCCCAGTCACTTAGTATAGATGCATATCCTCTGGTTGCACACAGCATGATCATAAGCATTCCCATCAGAATCCATCAAAATCCTTCAGGGGAATTTTCCTGTGCATTTAGCCTATTTTACCTATTTTTGACATTTTTCACTTATTATTTTTAAGTGACTTTTGTTGGAAAGTAGGTAGGGCAAATTGAGTAAGTTTGTATATAAGCAAACCTAGACTAGCACTAAATGGAAGAAGAGGCAACAAGAGCCAAGCTCAGCAGGCAACTTCTCAACAAGACCCCTTGGTGGATTTCCTCCAAGCAAGAAGAACCATCTTCCCTAGCGTTTTCACATCCAGCATCATCGCCATCCACAACCTCAACCTAGCGTTTTCCAAGCAAGAAGATTTCACCAACAACAGCTTCAGCAGCTAGCCTCTTTTGCAGAGCTACACCCCTAGCGTTTTTGGATATCCCAACATTTGCAGATTCCAGCCTTTACAAGCTTTCAGCCCTGGCGATTTTCAGCAGTAGAAAGACCTGTAGATTCAGCCCTTAAGAACCTCAGTTTTCAGCCCTAAACCTGCAGAATTTCAGCAACAAAGACACACAAAAACAGCCCCCAAAATCAGCGTTTTTTGGACTAGCCGCAGATTTCAGCCCATAGCGTTTTTGGACAGCAGATAAAAGATTGCAGATTTCAACCCTAGTGTCGGCCTCGTCATCACCGACATAGCCTAGACTTGCATCAGTCTCATGCATACCGTTTGTACCAATTTGTGCAATCATAAGTAGACCACTCACGTCGACGAGAGTGGGGCCTTCAGAGGAGGGTTTTACAACGTCTCTGGTGTCGTATTCTTCTCTCTCTATCTCTCAATCTCATACACTTGCACGCACAGTGTCCATTCACTTTGTTTGTGATCATAGCATTCTCTCATTAAGAACGGAAGGCTCTCCCTTCCATAAGAAAAAAGGAACCTTGAGCACAGTTCAGAGCACTCATCTTGAGCGAAGCGCAAACATTCATTCCGCTGCACCTTACATTGGTATCAGAGCTTTGGCACTGTCCATTCACTTTGTTTGAAATCATTGCACTCTCTCATTAAGAACGGAAGACTCTACCTTCCATAAGAACAAAAGGAACCTTGAGTACAGTTCGGAGCACTCATCTTGAGCAAAGCGCAAACATTCATTCCGCTGCACTTAACATTGGAAAGTCCACCAAGGGTCTTGCTGAGAAGAGGCAGCAGGAGCCCAAGCTCAACAGGCAACTTCTCAGCAAGATCCTTGGTGGACTTTCCTCCAAGCAAAGACCCTCTCTCCCCTAGCGTTTTCCATCAAGCATCATCGCCAGTAGATTTGCAGTCCCTAGCTTTCCAGCAACAAGGTCCTCATCGCCAGGAGTTTCCAAACCTAGCGTTTTTTATCCAAGCAAGCCTCGCCAAGAAGTTCTCAGCCCTGGCGTTTTGGAGAGCCCTAGCGTTTCCAGATTTGCAGCTTTGTGCATGGCGATTTTCAGCAGATGAAGACCTGCAGTTTTCAGCCCTAAGCCATCAGTTTTCAGCCCTAAAGACCTGCAGTTTTCAGCCCCCATAGTAGCAGATTTTCAGCGACAAAGATCAGCAGATTCCAACGTTTTTCCTAGCGTTTTCAACAGTAGCAGATTTCAGCCAGCAGCGTTTTAGTTCATAAGCGTCGAATTTCAGCCCTTAGGTAGGTCTCGTCATCCACTTTGTACCAGTTTGTGCAATCAATAGTAGACCATCCTCGCCGACGAGAGTGGGGCCTTCGGAGGAGGGTTTTACAAACGTCTCTCGTGTCGTATTTTCTTCTCTCTCTATCTCTCAATCTCATACTCTTGCACACACAGTGTCCATTCATTTTGTTTGTGATCATTGCACTCTCATTAAGAAAGGAAGGCTCTACCTTCCATAAGAACAAAAAGGATCCTTGAGCAAAGTTCGGAGCACTCATCTTGAGCAAAGTTCAAACATTTATTCCGCTGCACCTTACATTGGACAAGCTACAGCACGACAAGGGTTCAGTCAGTCCACTCAGTCTAGATTTAGAAGTGATCTGACACTTTTGTGAGTCTATTCGTAGACCGTGCATGCCTAGTCACTTAGTATAGATGCATATCCTCTGGTTGCACACAGCATGATCATAAGCATTCCCATCAGAATCCATCAGAATCCTTCAGGGGAATTTTCCTGTGCATTTAGCCTATTTTACCTATTTTTGACATTTTTCACTTATTATTTTTAAGTGACTTTTGTTGGAAAGTAGGTAGGGCAAATTGAGTAAGTTTGTATATAAGCAAACCTAGACTAGCACTAAATGGCAGAAGAAGCAACAGGAGCAAAGCTCAGCATGCAACTTCTCAACAAGACCCCTTGGTGGATTTCCTCCAAGCAAGAAGAACCATCTTCCCTAGCGTTTTCACATCCAGCATCATCGCCATCCACAACCTCAACCTAGCGTTTTCCAAGCAAGAAGATTTCGCCAACAACAGCTTCAGCAGCTAGCCTCTTTTGCAGAGCTACACCCCTAGCGTTTTTGGATATCCCAACATTTGCAGATTCCAGCCTTTACAAGCTTTCAGCCCTGGCGATTTTCAGCAGTAGAAAGACCTGTAGATTCAGCCCTTAAGAACCTCAGTTTTCAGCCCTTAAGAACCTCAGTTTTCAGCCCTAAACCTGCAAAATTTCAGCGACAAATACCCACAGAAACAGCTCCCAAAATCAGCGTTTTTGGACTAGCCGCAGATTTCAGCCCATAGCGTTTTTAGATAGCAGATAAAAGATTGCAGATTTCAGCCCTAGTGTCAGCCTCGTCAACCCCGTCGTCATCACCGACATAGCCTAGACTTGCATCAGTCTCATACATACCGTTTGTACCAGTTTGTGCAATCATAAGTAGACCACTCTCGCCGACGAGAGTGGGGCCTTTGGAGGAGGGTTTTACAACGTCTCTGGTGTCGTATTCTCTTCTCTCTCTATCTCGCAGTCTCATACACTTGCATGCACAGTGTCCATTCACTTTGTTTGTGATCATAGCATTCTCTCATTAAGAACAGAAGGCTCTCCCTTCCATAAGAAAAAAGGAACCTTGAGTACAATTCGGGGCACACATCTTGAGCAAAGCCCCAATATTCATTCCGCTGCACCTTACAATATATATATATATATATATATATATATATCCATGTTGTTATAAAGGAACTTCTTGAAGGAAGATACGATCATTACCATTGTTGAGATTGCTTGTTGCCTTTAGAAAACGAAAGCCCTTCTGGAAGGTGAAGTCTACCGAAAGTAAATACCAACCAGATCTATAAACATCAGAAGGCATTTACCTTATCTTCTCTTACTTTGTTCCATGAAACCCATGGAAAATTAACTGTAAAAGACAGTGACGCTAACAATCATGTCATACATCTGTTCCAAGAACTTGAAGAGTTTCGAGCACAGGCTCTTAGTAAAGGACATCAGTTTGTACATATAAGTTATATAGCTATTGGTGTAGTTCCATTGTTTAAACTTTAGACAAGGATTAAACGTATCTTGTATTGGTGCTCTCTTAGATATCCGACATAGAAACCTACAAGATCAAACCATTAGCATAATTCAGGGTAGTCTATCTAATGGTCCCATTTACAGCGAGTGTTATCCTAACTTTCCTGTTAACCTATCGAATGATAGTTAGAACTGTCAATACATGTCTCCCGTCAGTCTATAATTCTAGATATCTATGTAATGATCAATCAAATGAGAAAGGCCAGAATATTGTAATGGAGCTTGATCCAACTTCCCAAGGATCTCTACCAAAGATCGTGCAGTGGCAAGAAGTTGAATTCCCCTCTGAATGGAAATTAAATATTTCCAAAAGTCTATTGAACGAAACCCAGCAACCCATGAAGACGTCAATTGAAAGATCGGGGCTCACGGGTCAGTATAAGCTGCTTGGAAAGTCTAAATCTCGCAAAGACTTAAGACTGCTTCTGCAAAGATCTCAGTATAAAGAACCTGTAAGTGAATCTATTTCATCCAGCAGACCATCGACCAGTAGTCGACGATATGCAAAAGAAATGATGATTTGTATGCATCCTAAAACATATAAAGATACCGAAGACCTTTACAGGTGCAAACTCTGCAATCGACTTGTCGCTTCTCATTTCTTCAGAATGGAGTAACTGCGCTAACCAAAGAACAGATAGTTGAAAAAGAGCTTAAATTCAATGAACCATATATTTTGCCTCTTGCTAATTCTCGTCTGCCTCCAATTGGCATACCAATGCATTAAAAGAAATTGCAGAACTACAATATGATATTCTTGGCAGGATGGAAGCACTGGTGATAGCAAAACAGTCTACTACTCCATCAACCAGTAAGGCTGGTAAACCTTCAGTGACTCAGTTATTACCCCTGAGCTACACTACCACTGGAAGTAGCTCTATCATGCCTCGCATGTTTTCGGCATTACAATCCTCTCCTTCGACCTGTAATGCAAGCCTTCCTCAGTCTTCGGAATCGCCATTTGCTGACGATGATATCGCTGATGCCTTCGATCCTTTTCTAAGGTGGGGGAGTCAAGCACAAATTATTTCAGACCCACATGATAGGTATGAGCGTGATGAAATGCTATACCAATTGCATAACCCTCAAGATCATCTTTGGCAAGGATTTATGGATGCTCACTATATGACCTATGAGGAACAACTAGTAGATGAGCTAGACTTCAATCTAGATAATGCTTTTCCAAAACCTGATTCTACTTCAGAATCAGAATCAGAACCAGAAGTAATTGAAGAAGAAGCAAAAGTAAGAAGACTAAACCCTGTTAAAATAGAAACAGATAAAGCCAACGTAGAAGAACCTGCTACCTCTACTTCAGCATCTTCATCACTCAAAAGAGTCTCCTAGATTGGAGATGACCATAATCGACATAGATGGACTTAATCAAGAGCAGGTATGGAAAGTATTCGAGTTCATCTATAATTCTGCACACTATGGAGTGCAATACAACGACTTGACCCAACGCCAAGCCATCACAATGCTGACAGCAGGTTTCCAAGGAATTTTGCGATATTGGTGGGATGACTTAAATGAAGAAAGCAAAGTATTCATTCTGCAAGGAGGAATTCCTGAAAATTTTGATAATGTCATTATTCTGTTTTTTGTTGCAATAGTAATGCAATTCTTAGGATCACAGTAAAAGATAAAGGACAGGTACACGGAAGCTTTTTTCGTGGTAAGCTGTGTGATCTTACAAAGATTAAAGCCTATCAACAACATATGACTCACCTGATGTATGAGTTCCCTGGAGGTTACTTCAAAGCAGAGTATAAGCAATATTATGTAAACTCTTTTCCTCCCTCATTCTCAAATTTGGTCAAAGAACGTATTAAAGCATCTGGTTTATAGCTTGACGACCAAATCACAATAGCACAGATAAGAAATGCTCCTGCAAAATAAAGAACCGCAGAAACAGATTTGGAAAGAAATACAAAGTAGCTCGCAGGACCAGAAAGCTTTCTAAACAAGAAAGATAGACAATCCGGTGCTACATCTGCCAGAAAGAAGGGCATATTGCTCCAGAATGCCCTAAGCGTAAAAAAAGATTTGGAAATGCTTTACTCAAAGAAAAATATGAGTATGAAGTTGTCTACTGTAACAGGTTTCAGAAACATGATATTCCTATCAATGAATATATAGACTATGATTCAGATGACGAAGAAACCTCTGACTCTACGACCTCTGAATCAGTCACTGAAGTAGCTTCAGCCTTCTCTGATGACAACTCTTCTGTAATGTTTAACATGGTCAGGAAACCATATGCATTTCCAAAGAAAGCAAAGATACAAACAGAATCTTCCTCTTCTTCCCGAACTCCTAGTACAGATACAGAAGATTCAGAACCCTCATGGATGGAAAAAAGAAGACCTTCTACATCAAATCTATCCAAGAAAGGACAGAAAGATTATAAGCCACTTCCACTGTTTAGGAACATGATAGAACATGCTGAAGCATTGGCCAAAATAGAGGAATGGAGAAGAATGGTCCATCATGTACTTAGACAGAGTTCAGGGACACTTCCAACTCCTACTAGTCGTCGACCTGAGTCCACTACATTAGACTCCAATTACTTCTCAGAAACCGAGTGAGTCAGCAACAGAAAAGTAGGATAAATATTGTGTTGAGGAACACCAAGCAAAAGCAATCCAAGCCATGTTCTCAGCATTAGATCAGGTTAATAATCGTATTGAGCAACTGCACAAACAAGTGCTTAATACTCAATCACAATTAGCTGCTATCGAAGCTAAACTGGATCAATGTCATGGAGAACTTCAATATCTGATTGACAAAGCAGCTATGAATAATATTGCTACAGAACCAGTATCAGAACGGAAGCCAGTGCGAGCAGCAAATACCTGCCAGGTAATCCCTTTCAATGAGAAAGAAGATGTCTCTTATTTTTCAAAGATATGGATTAAATTGCCCAACTATCCCTCCTTTCGGGTAGATACTCTTTGGCATACAGGTTCAGCATTGTCTTACCTAAATCAGGAACTAGTGCCTCCACATCTCCTACAAAAGTTACAACATGGCATCCCAGTGTCCTATGCTAATAATTCTCGGGGACAAATCAATCAGATTGTCCATTGTAGAATAGCCCTGGCTAACCTCAAAGCACAGGTTACATTGTACTTACACCCGTATCCCAATACTGACTTGTCTATTGGGACTGATATAATTTCCAAGCTCACTCCATGGGCTATTCAACCAACATGTGCCATTTCCTTTACTCTGCACTCTCTTCCCTATACTATTTCAATAAAACAGCGCGAAACTTTCCTTGTGGGGGGAGTTATGCCGAAATTACCAAATCAAGCCAAAGCCCTCCAGTACCTTAGCTGGTTTGAGCAAGAGAAAAAGAAATGGTGTTTAGAGCTACAGGAATGTGAAGAACAATTAACCAAGCATACCAGCGACAATCCACTGGCTTTCTGGGATCGAGAAGAATACTCGATTTCACTACCAGGAGAAACCACAACCTAAAGGTTTGAAAGCCACTCATCCTGGCATGTCTTTAGAAGATTCACATTTATGCAAAACAGAAATAGATCAAATCGTGCAGGATGGATTGATCTCACCATCAAACAATCCCTATGTCTGCCAAGCCTTTTATGCCAACAATCATTCAGAGCAGAAAAGAGGTAAAAAGAGGATTGTAATCAATTACAACCTATCAGAGATTGGCTGGAATACAAAAGATTCCCTTTATCTCTGAAAGATGATTTGTTGCGCAGAATCAAGGATTGCCTAGTATTTTCTAAGTTTGATCTAAAAAGTGGTTTCTGGCACTTCAATATTCAACCAGAGGATAGGACAAAGACAAGCTTTGTAGTTCCCCAAGGTATGTTCCAATGAAATGTCTTGCTAAAGGGACTCAAGGAAGCCCCTTCTCTATGTCAGGAAAGTATCGAGCGCATTTTTGCAGATCGCAGGCAATTCGTGTTACTTTACATTGATGACATCTTGATATATTTCAAAGATGTTAAAAGTCATGTCCAACATTTGATAGATTTTATTGCAAAATTAAAGAATACAGGATTGGTACTTAGCCTGAAGAAAATGAAAATCTGTCAAGCAGAAGTATCCTTTTTTAGGAGTCGAAATTTTTGCAGGCAAAATAAAGATGCAGCAGCATGTATTGCAGATAATTAATCAATATCCAGATCAGTTGTCCAATCGAAAAGAATTGCAATCTTTGGTAGGTTGCTTACAATGGATTGCTCCGCAATATCCTCAACTCGCTAAAGATTTATTAAGTTTTAAAGAGTTGGATGGATGCAAGAATTTCTTCGGGCATGATCGGCTAACCCTTGCAGTGCAAAAAATCAAGCAAGTTTGTTTAAATCTACCCCCTCTAAAGCTCCCTACATATACATATATACACACACACACACACATATATATACATATACATATATACACACACACACACATATATATATGTGTGTGTACTAGACAGAAGCACCAAACGAAGCAGACAGCATACAAAAGCTTAAACAGAAGCTTAAACACGATGATCAATTAGCGCAGAGACAGTATGGGAGTCACAAAACTAGCAGTATGTTGATACTCAAGAAATTACAAAAGGCTGAGTCGTAAAGGCACCCCCTGTGAGTATGCAAGGCCTCGCTTATATAGGCGATTGAGCACTTGCGTGAAGGATACAAAAGCATCTAATAAGTGCGTTTTTAGATGTGATAGAGACATAAAGGAGTGAGTGCGCGAAAAAGTAAAAATACTTTATGCGTTTGCCGTTCTCAGAGCTTATGTCACACTTTTATTCCTCTATGTGGTGTCATTACTGATGTCAAACTTTTTTTGTCATACTTTTTTCATCTCCTTTTACTCTTGACAAAAGGTTGACAATGTTATTTTTTATTCCTAGGACATATTCGTAAGTGATGTCAAAATGACTCAACTTATAATCCCAGCGATAGATCCTGGCATTGCCTACTTTTCCTGCATTTTTCTCTTTAAGAAATTCATGTAAGTACTTTAAACCACTTCTCAGGATGAAAGCATGTCCGACTAGAAACAGTCGAAAAGCTAATACAGTATTGACACCAGCAAGTAGTTCCTCCCGAATAATGTAATATCGGATTTCCGTATCACTAAATCTTCCCGATGCCCATCGGTAAATAATAGGATATTCATTTTCAATTGCACAAAGGATCCCTCCCCAAGCTTCTTCGGAAGCATATGAATAAACAACCAGGGGTTTATCTCTAGGGATCTTCAGTGGAAGCAGATTTAAACAAACTTGCTTGATGTTTTGCACTGCAAGGGTTAGCCGATCATGCCAGAAGAAATTCTTGCATCTGTCCAACTCTTTAAAACTTAATAAATCTTTAGCGAGTTGAAGATATTGCGGAGCAATCCATTGTAAGCAACCTACCAAAGATTGCAATTCTTTTCAATTGGACAACTGATCAGGATATTGATTAATTTTCTGCAATACATACTCCTGTATCTTTATTTTGCCTGCAAAAATTTCGACTCCTAAAAAGGATACTTCTGCTTGGCAGATTTCTATTTTCTTTAGGCTAAGTATCAATCCTGTATTCTTTAATTTTGCAATGAAATCTGTCAAATGCTGGACATGACTTCTAACATCTTTGGAATATATCAAGATGTTATCAATGTAAAGTAACACGAATTGCCTGCGATCTGCAAAAATGCGTTCGATCCTTTCCTGACATAGAGAAGGGGCTGTCATGAGTCCCATTGGCAAGGCATTCCACTGGAACATACCTTGGGGAACTACAAAGCTTGTCTTTGCCCTATCCTCTGGTCGAATTTTGAACTGTCAGAAACCACTTTTTAGATCAAACTTAGAAATACTAAGCAATCCTTGATTTTGCGCAACAAATCATCTTTCAAAGGTAAAGGGAATCTTTTGTGTTCCAGCCAATCATTGATAGGTTTGTAATTGATTGATTACAAGCGTCCTTTTACCTCTTTTCTGCTCTGAATGATTGTTGACATAAAAGACTTGGCAAGCATAGGGATTGTTTAGTGGTGAGATCAATCCATCCTGCACGATTTGATCTATTTCTGTTTTCCATAAATATGAATCTTCTAAAGACATGCCAAGATGAGTTGCTTTCAAATCGCTGGTACGCTTGGTTAACTGTCCTTCACATTCTTGCAACTCTAAACACAATTTCTTTTTCTCTTGCTCAAACCAGCTAAGGTACTAGAGGTCTTTGGCTGGATTTGGTAATTTCGGCATAACTCCCCCCACAAGAAAAGTTGCGCGTTATTTGGTTGAAATAGTATAGAGAAGAGAGTGCAAAGTAAAGGAAATGGCACCTGTTGGTTGAATAGCCCATGGAGTGAGCTTGGAAATTATATCAACCCCAATAGACAAGTCAGTATTGGGATGCAAGTATAAGTACAATGTAACATGTGCTTTGAGGTTAGCCAGGGCTATTCTACAATGGACAATCTGATTGATTTGTCCACGAGAATTATTAGCTGCTTTGTCAATCAGATATTCAAGTTCTCCATGACATTGATCCACTTTAGCTTCGATAGCAGCTAATTGTGACTGAGTATTAAGCACTTGTTTGTGCAGTTGCTCAATACGATTATTAACCTGATCTAATGCTGAGAACATGGCTTGGATTGCTTTTGCTTGGTGTTCCTCAGCACAATATTATCCTGCTTTTCTGTTGCTGACTTACTCGGTTTCTGAGAAGTAATAGGAGTCAGCAATGTAGTGGACTCGGGTTGACGACTAGCAGGAGTTGAAAGTGTCCCTAAACTCTGTCTAAGTCCAGGATGGACCATTCTTCTCCATTCCTCTGTTTTGGCAATGCTTCAGCATGTTCTATCATGTTACTAAACAGTGGAAGTGGCTTATAATCTTTCTGTTCTTTCTTGGACAGACTTAATATAGAAGGTCTTCTTTTTTCCATCCATGAGGGTTCTGAATCTTTTGTATCTGTACTAAGAGTTCGAGAAGAAGAGGAAGATTCTGTTTGTATCTTTGCTTTCTTTGGAAATACATATGGTTTCCTGACCATGTTAAACATTACAGAAGAGTTTTCATCAGAGAAGGTTGAAGCTACTTCAGTGACTGATTCAGAGGTCGTAGAGTCACAGGTTTCCTCGTCATCTGAATCATAGTCTATGTATTCATTGATAGGAATATCATGTTTCTGAAACCTGTTACAGTAGACAACTTCATACTCATTTTCCTTTGAGTAAAGCATTTCCAAACCTTTTTTTCCGCTTAGGGCATTCTGGAGCAATATGCCCTTCTTTCTGGCAGATGTAGCTTCGGACTGTCTTTCTTTCTTGTTTAGACATCTTTCTGGTCCTGCGAGCTACTTTGTATTTCTTTCCAAATCTGTTTCTGCGGTTCTTTATTTTGCAGGAGCATTTCTTTTGAGCCGCAACACATCCAAAGTCTTTGACCTTCGTTGCAAAAACTTGAATTAAATCCCTTGACCTGTCTAAATTCTTTCTTCATTCTGAGTCGAGCACATTCAAGATCTGTGACTTCGTCAATAAAAGAATTTATCTGTGCTATTGTGATTTGGTCGTCAAGGTGTAAACCAGATGCTTAAATACGTTCTTTGACCAAATTTGAGAATGAGGGAGGAAAAGAGTTTACATAATATTGCTTATACTCTGCTTTGAAGTAACCTCCAGGGAACTCATACATCAGGTGAGTCATATGTTGTTGATAGGCTTTGATTTTTGTAAGATCACATAGCTTACCACGGAAAAAAGCTTCCCTGTACCTGTCCTTTATCTTTTGCTGTGATCCTAAGAATTGCATTACTATTGCAACAAAAAACAGAGTAATGACATTATCAAAATTTTCAAGAATTCCTCCTTGCAGAATGAACACTTCGCTTTCTTCGTTTAAGTCACCCCACCAATATCGCAAAATTCCTTGGAAACCTGCTGTCAGCATTGTGATGGCTTGGCGTTGGGTCAAGTCCTTGTATTGCACTCCATAGTGTGCAATATTATAGATGAACTCGAATACTTTCCATACCTACTCTTGATTAAGTCCATCTATGTCGATTATGGTCATATCTCCAATCTTGGAGACTCCTTTGAGTGATGAAGATGCTAAAGTAGAGGTAGCAGGTTCTTCTACTTTGGCTTCATCTGTTTCCATTTTAACACGGTTTAGTCTTCTGACTTCTGCTTCTTCAATTACTTCTAGTTCTGATTCTGAAGTAGAATCAGCTTTTGGAAAAGCATTATCTAGATTGAAGTCTAGCTTGTCTACTAGTGGTTCCTCATAGGTCATACAGTGAGCATCCATAAATCCTTCCCAAAGATGATCTTCAGGGTTATGCAATTGGCATAGCATTTCATGTCACAAACGGCAGCGCATAGCAATATAAAATATACTCGGATAAATAGAATTTATCACTTAATACTGAAGCCAAAGAATATAGAGAGAAATAAATAGAGAGAGAGAAGATCGACACAGTACTGGGGACCAGAAGATGGGCTGGTCCCCCCCGTAATAGTATCTTTATTACTGAGGAGAAGTCTATACAAGCACTTGAACCGAACGTATTACCACGTTCGTTCTAGAATAAGACTTGATGGTTCCCGGAAGCCGAGTCCCGGAAGCCTCGGCTTCCGATTCCTAGGGCAAAACCCTATTCCAAGGAACTTCCGTTCCTTATTCCAAATCCTTGAGAACCAAGTTCTCGCCTCTGGATCACACCTTCCAGACTCAGGGCATGGCATCCCTGCAACTCTTTTCCGACTCTGTTTCCAGAGTCCTGTTCTTGCAGAATAACTCCGCTTTCTTCGACACGAAGTCCTTCCCTTGGGAATTTCAACTTCTGGATCACATCTCGAGAGTCTACCTCTCTTCAATCCATGGATCTGCTTCCTAAACTTGGGTACAAAACCCTTGGGTTAATCTCGCTCTAGTTCCTCAGAGCGCTTTTATCCTGTAGAGGCTCATGCCTTCCTCTGCTCCTACTCCCTCACGAAGAGGAAGTATACCTGCAATCAAATACTTAAAGATCATAACATAAAAATCGTACCTTCAAAGTCGCGACGCTCGTAACGCAACTCGGTTCTCGAAAAAGCAATTCCCCGGAAGAGATCTCTGCATAGAAAATCCTCTCTTCCAATCCTACACACAAAAGAGGTGTGTTCTCGGGTTCCTTCTCGTAAATCAGCCCCGTCTACGACATTTATGGGCTGAAAACAGAGAAAAACAGTAGCTTGTCGCGATGGAAACACGCTCCGTAGGCACTTCTTCGCGAGGGAACTCGCGCATTGGGTCTTGGCGACATCTGGTACACTTGGGGCAGCCATGGACATCATCGGCAAACGTCTTCTTTGCGGGTGAACTCTGCAGCAGCATCTCCTTCTTGCAAAAACTGATCCTCTCCTCTGAGTGAGGGCATGTGATGGTTTTATAGCTCCTAGCCATTAGCTGCTCGCGTAGAGATCGCGGCTGTTTTTTTTTTTTTTTTTCAAAATTTTTTTTACGTTTTTTTTTTTTTCTTTTCTACCAGCTCAACTCACCATTGAGCAAGATTTGGAATTTTTCCGATTTCTCCTCGACGGTTCAGTTGGACCTCTACAATTGAGGACAACTGTTTATAAGTGAGAGGGATGTTGCTAAATTGGCTTTATCTGACATAAAAATAATTCTAAATGAATTATTGGCTTTATAAGTGAGAGGGTTTTCTCACTTGGAACACGAGGAAAAATAATTCTAAATGAATTATTGGAATTTTAAGTGAGAGGGCTTTTCTCACTGGAGACATCCGAGTACAGAGTATTCCTAGTGCGCCATTCAAAGTAATGATGGGAGCACTGAGAACGGGAATATCTGTAAGGCCACCAGGCACGGGTACTTCTGATGCGTCACATCGGATGGGTGACAGGGAGCATCGGAAAGGAGTATCCGACCATCCCAGAACGGACATCTCTGATGCGTCATAGGATGGGTGACATAGAGCATCGTGAAGGAGATTGTACTGTAAGTTCGGTAGGAAAGGACTAGGTGATGGGTATTCCTGATGCGTCACAAGGTGGGTGACGGGTGCATCGGAAAGAGAATATCCATAGTCGGGAGGAAATTCCGAACTGTGTTAGAATTGTGCACAAGGAAAAAGCAAGCACTTGAATGAAGATG
The DNA here is from genome assembly GCF_014529385.1 of Adiantum capillus-veneris. Lineage (NCBI taxonomy): Eukaryota > Viridiplantae > Streptophyta > Polypodiopsida > Polypodiales > Pteridaceae > Adiantum > Adiantum capillus-veneris. The sequence goes on from NC_140932.1 coordinate 90,214,127, forward strand.
GGTTCAAAGGAAACTTTGAGGAAAAACAGATGCTTTCTGAGAAAGCGGGATTGCTTTTCGGGAAAGCAGATGCTTTCCCGCGAGGAAGTCTATGTCTGCATTGCAACTATGCATGTGATTGCATCCAGGGACGCCTGGGAAGTGCTGTGAAAGCATTGTTTTTAACTTATAAGGTTTTATTGAGTTTTTGGACAGGTACAGACTATTTTTAAAATAAGCCGGCCGCCCACTTAATAAGTGGACAGCCATCTAATAAATAAGGCAACAGATCACCCAGCGTTTTCTCTCTCTCTTTTTCTGGCAGAACAACGAAAAAAAAAAAAAAAAAAAAAAAAAAAACGGCCACGATCTCTACGCGAGCAGCTATTCGTGCCTGTGGCTAGGAGCTATAAAACCATCACATGCCCTCACTCAAAGGAGAGGATCAGTTTTTGCAAGAAGGAGATGCTGCTGCAGAGTTCACCCGCAAAGAAGACGTTTGCCGGTGATGTCCATGGCTGCCCCAAGTGTACCAGATGTCACCAAGACCCAATGCGCGAGTTCCCTCGCGAAGAAGTGCCTACGGAGCGTGTTTCCATCGCGACAAGCTGCTGTTTTTCTCTGTTTTCAGCCCATAAATGTCATAGACGGGGCTGATTTACGAGAAGGAACCCGAGAACACACCTCTTTTGTGTGTAGGATTGGAAGAGAGGGTTTTCTATGCAGAGATCTCTTCCGGGGAATTGCTTTTTCGAGAACCGAGTTGCGTTACGAGCGTCGCGACTTTGAAGGTACGATTTTTATGTTATGATCTTTAAGTATTTGATTGCAGGTATACTTCCTCTTCGTGAGGGAGTAGGAGCAGAGGAAGGCATGAGCCTCTGCAGGATAAAAGCGCTCTGAGGAACTAGAGCCAGATCAACCCAAGGGTTTCGTACCCAAGTTTAGGAAGCAGATCCACGGATTGAAGAGAGGTAGACTCTCGAGATGTGATCCAGAAGTTGAAATTCCCAAGGGAAGGACTTCTTGTCCAAGAAAGCGGAGTTATTCTGCAGGAACAGGACTCTGGAAACAGAGTCGGAAAAGAGTTGCAGGGATGCCATGCCCTGAGTCTGGAAGGTGTGATCCAGAGGCGAGAACCTTGGTTCTCAAGGATTTGGAATAAGGAACGGAAGTTCCTTGCAATAGGGTTTTGCCCTAGGAATCGGAAGCCGAGGCTTCCGGGAACCATCAAGTCTTATTCTAGAACGAACGTGGTAATACGTTCGGTTCAAGTGCTTGTATAGACTTCTCCTCAGTAATAAAGATACTATTACGGGGGGTGACCAGCCCATCTTCTGGTCCCCAGTACTGTGTCGATCTTCTCATTCTCTATCTCTCTCTATCTATTTCTCTCTATATCCTTTGGCTTCAGTATTAAGTGATAAATTCTATTTATCCAAGTATATGTTACATTGTTATGCGCTCCCGTTTGTGACATTTCATCACGCTCATACCTATCATGTGGGTCTGAAATAATTTCTGTCTGACTCCCTCACCTTAAAAAAGGATCGAAGGCGTCAACGAGATCACCATCAGCAAATGGCGATTCCGAATACTAAGGAAGGCTTGCATTACGGGTCGAAGGAGAGGATTGTAATGCCGAAAACATGCGAGGCATGATAGAGCTACTTCCAATGGTAGTGTAGCTCAGGGGTAATAATTGAGTTACTGCAGGTTTACTAGCCTTACTGGTCGATGGAGTAGCAGATTGTTTTGTTGTCGCCAGTGCTTCCATCCTGATAAGAATATCATATTGCAGTTCTGCAATTTCTTTTAATATATTGGTATGCCAATTGGAGGCAGACTCAATTGGTTGCAGACGAGAATTAGCAAGAGGCAAAATATATGGTTCATTGAATTTAAGCTCTTTTTCAGCTATCTGTTCTTTGGTTAGCACAGGAACTCTATTCTGAAGAAATGGGAAGCGACAAGTCAATTGCAAAGTTTGCACTTGTAAAGGCCTTCAGTATCTTTATATGTTTCAGGATGCAGACAGATCATCATTTCTTTTGCATGTCGTCGACTATTGGTCGATGGTCTGCTCGATGAAACAGATTCACTTACAAGCTCTTTATAATGAGGTCTTTGCAGAAGCAGTCCTAAGTCTTTGCGAGATTTAGACTCAAGCAGCTTATACTGATCTGTGAGCCCCAATCTTTCAATTGACATCTTCATGGGTTACTGGGCTTCGTTCAGTAGAGTTTTGGAGATTTCTAATTTCCATTTAGAGGGGAATTCAACTTCCTGCCACTGCACGATCTCTGGTACTGATCCTTGGGAAGTTGGATCAACCTTCAATACAATATTCTGGCCTTTCTCATTTGATTGATCATTGCACAGATATCCAAAATTATAGACTGACGGGAGACATGTATTGACAGTTCTAACTATCATTCGATAGGCTATTTGTAAATGATTAGATTGGTATTTCAAATCTAGCCCATTGGTTTTAATTAACAGAGATACTATTTCGCTAAAATAACGATCTGTTAGGCTAACAGGAAAGTTAGGATAACACTCGATGTAAATGGGACCATTAGATAGACTACCCTGAATTATGCTAATGGTTTGATCTTGTAGGTTTCTATGTGCAGTATCTAAGAGAGCACCGATACAAGATACATTTAATCCTTGTGTAAACAATGGAACTATACCACTAGCTATATAACCTATATGTACAAACTGATGTCCTTTACTAAGAGCCTTTGTCGAAACGCTTCAAGTTCTTGGAACAGATGTACGACATGATTGTCAGCGTCACTGTCTTTTAGAGTTAATTTTCCATGGGTTTCATGGAACAAAGTATGAGCAGATAGGGTAAATACCTTCTGATGTTTATAGATCTGATTGGTATTTACTTTCGGTAGCCTCCACTAGCCTGAAGGGTTCGGCTCTTCGACTTTCATGTTGTTAGAAAGGAACTTCTTGAAGGAAGATACGATCATTGCCATTGTTGAGATTGCTTGTTGCCTTTAGAGAATGAAAGCCCTTCTAATGTCAATGGACTCCGGATATGTCGAAACACTACACAGTGGGATATAGAGAGACTTATCACACCTGTGGAAAGGCTATGTCTAAGCAGCACACAGCCTAAGCGACGGCGGCAGAAAGAGGCACTTTGCTCTCACCAAAGATGTAGGGAGTCTCCAAAGATCTTGAATGTGCTCGACTCAGAATGAAGAAAGAATTTAAACAAGTCAAGGGATTTAATTCAAGTTTCTGCAACAAAGAAACGAAGGTCAAAAACTTTGGATGTGCTGCGGCTGAAAAGAAATGCCCCTTCAAAATAAAGAACCACAGAAACAGATTTGGAAAGAAATACAAAGTAACTCGCAGGACCAGAAAGCTGTCTAAACAAGAAAGAAAGACAATCCGATGCTACATCTGCCAGAAAGAAGGGCATATTGCTCTAGAATGCCCCAAGCGTAAAAAAAGGTTTGGAAATGCCTTACTCAAAGAAATATATGAGTATGAAGTTGTCTACTGTAACAGGTTTCAACAACATGATATTCCTATCAATGAATACATAGACTATGATTCAAATGATGAAGAAACCTCTCACTCTACGACCTCTGAATCAATCACTGAATTAACTTCAGCCTTCTCTGATGCAACTCTTTTGTAATGTTTAACATGGTCAGGAATTCATATGCATTTCCAAAGAAAGCAAAGATACAAACAGAATCTTCCTCTTCTTCCCCAACTCCTAGTACAGATACAAAAGATTCAGAACCCTCATGGATGGGAAAAAGAAGACCTTCTACATGAAATCTGTCCAAGAAAGAACAGAAAGATTATAAGCCACTTTCACTGTTTAGTAACATGATAGAACATGCTGAAGCATTGGCCAAAACAGAGGAATGGAGAAGAATGGTCCATCCTGGACTTAGACAGAGTTTAGGGACACTTCCAACTCCTGCTAGTCATCAACCTGAGTCCACTACATTGCAGACTCCTATTACTTTTCAGAAACCGAGTTAGTCAACAAAAGAAAAGCAGGATAAATATTGTGCTGAGAAACACCAAGCAAAAGCAATCCAAGCCATATTCTCAGCATTAGATCAGGTTAATAATCGTATTGAGCAACTGCACAAACAAGTGCTTAATACTCAATCACAATTAGCTGCTATCGAAGCTAAACTGGATCAATGTCATGGAGAACTTCAATATCTGATTGAAAAAGCAGCTATGAATAATATTGCTACAGAACCAGTATCAGAATGGAAGCCAGAGCGAGCAGCAAATACCTGTCAGGTAATCCCTTTCAATGAGAAAGAAGATGTCTCTTATTTTTCAAAGATATGGATTAAATTGCCCAACTATCCCTCCTTTCGGGTAGATACTCTTTGGGATACAAGTTCAGCATTGTCTTACCTAAATCAGGAACAGGTGTCTCCACATCTCCGACAAAAGTTACAACATGGCATCCCAGTGTCCTATGCTAATAATTCTCGGGGACAAATCAATCAGATTGTCCATTGTAGAATAGCCCTGGCTAACCTCAAAGCACAGGTTAAGTTGTACTTACACCCGCATCCCAATATTGACTTGTCTATTGGGGCTGATATAATTTCCAATCTCACTCCATGGGCTATTCAACCAACATGTGCCATTTCCTTTACTTTGCACTCTCTTCCCTATACTGTTTTAACCAAAGAGCGCGGAACTTTTCTTGAGGGGGGAGTTATGCCGAAATTACCAAATCCAGCCAAAGACCTCCAGTACTTTGGCTGGTTTGAGCAAGAAAAAAAGAAATGGTGTTTAGAGCTGCAAGAATGTGAAGAACAGTTAACCAAGTAAAACAGCGACAATCCACTGGCTTTCTGGGATCGAGAGGAATACTGGATTTCACTACCAGGAGAAACCACAACCTAAAGGTTTGAAAGCCACTCATCCTGGCATGTCTTTAGAAGATTCACATTTATGCAAAACAGAAATAGATCAAATCGTGCAGGATGGATTGATCTCACCATCAAACAATCCCTATGCCTGCCAAGTGTTTTATGTCAACGATCATTCAAAGCAAACAAGAGGTAATAAGAGGATTGTAATCAATTACAAACCTATCAATGATTGGCTGGAACACAAAAGATTCCCTTTACCTCTGAAAGATGATTTGTTGCGCAAAATCAAGGATTGCCTTGTATTTTCTAAGTTTGATCTAAAAAGTGGTTTTTCGACCAGAGGATAGAGCAAAGACCAGCTTTGTAGTTCCCCAAGGTATCTTCCAGTGGAATGTCTTGCTAATGGGACTCGAGACAGCCCCTTCTCTATGGCAGGAAAGGATCAAACGCATTTTTGCGGATCGCAGGCAATTCGTGTTACTTTACATTGATGACATCTTGATATATTCCAAAGATGTTAAAAGTCATGTCCAACATTTGACAGATTTTAATGCAAAATTAATGAATACAAGATTGGTACTTAGCCTGAAGAAAATGAAAATCTGGCAAGCAGAAGTATCCTTTTTAGGAGTCGAAATTTTTGCAAGCAAAATAAAGATGCAAGAGCATGTATTGCAAAAAATTAATCAATATCCTGATCAGTTGTCCAATTGAAAAGAATTGCAATCTTTGGTAGGTTGCTTACAGTGGATTGCTCCGCAATATCCTCAACTCGCTAAAGATTTATTAAGTTTTAAAGAGTTGGACAGATGCAAGAATTTCTTCTGGCATGACCGGCTAACCCTTGCAGTGCAAAAAATCAAGCAAGTTTGTTTAAATCTGCTTCCACTGAAGATCCCTACAAATAAACCCCTGGCTGTTTATTCAGATGCTTCCGAAGAAGCTTGGGGAGGGATACTTTGTGAAATTGAAAATGAAGACCCTATTATTTGCGGATGGGCATCAGGAAGATTTAGTGATACAGAAACCTGATATCACTCTATTCAAAAGGAACTACTTGCTGGTGTCAATACTGCATTAGCTTTTAGACTGTTTCTAGTCGGACATGCTTTCATTCTAAGAAGTGATTTAAGGCACTTCGATAAATTTCTTAAAGAAAAAAATGCAGGAAAAGTAAGCAATGCTAGGATCTATCGCTGGGATTATAAGCTGAGTCATTTTGACATCATTTACGAATATGTTGAAGGAATAAAAAATAACATTGCCGACCTTTTGTCAAGAGTCAAAGGAGATGAAAAAAGGATGACAAAAAAATATGACATCAGTAATGACACCACATAGAGGAATAAAAGTGTGACATAAGCACTGAGAACGGCAAACACATAAAGTATTTCTACTTTTTCGCGCACTCACTCCTTTATGTCTCTATCACACCTAAAAACGCACTTACTAGATGCTTTTGTATCCTTTACGCAAGTGCTCAATCGCCTATATAAGCGAAGCCTTGCATACTCACAAGGTGTGCCTTTATGACTCAGCCTTTTGTAATTTCTTGAGTATCAATATACTGCTAGTTTTGTGACTCCCATACTGTCTCTGCGCTAACTGATCATCGTGTTTAAGCTTTTGTTTAAGCTTCTGTATGTTGTCTGCTTCGTTTGCTGCTTCTGCCTAAAATGGTATCAGAGCCAAAACTTGTTATTGTTATTGTGTAACCGTGAGAGAAATCCAGAGAAATCCTGAGTACTCGTGAGGACTCCCTAATTCTTTGGTGAGAGCAAACTGCCTCTTTCTGCCGCCGTGGCTTAGGCTGTGTGCCACTTAGACATAGGCTTTCCACAGGCGTGATAAGTCTCTCTATACCCCACTGTACAGTGTTTCGACATATCCGAAGTCCATTGACATTAGAAGGGCTTTCATTCTCTAAAGGCAACAAGCAATCTCAACAATGGCAATATCGTATGTTTCTTCAAGAAGTTCCTTTCTAAAAGTATGGAAGTCGAAGAGCCGAACCCTTCAGGCAGGTGGAGTCTACCGAAAGTAAATACCAACCAGACCTATAAACATCATAAGGTATTTACCCTATCTGCTCATACTTTGTTCCATGAAACCCATGGAAAATTAACTGTAAAAGACAGTCACGCTGACAATCATGTCATACATCTATTCCAAGAACTTGAAGAGTTTCAAGCAAAGGCTCTTAGTAAAAGACATCAGTTTGTACATATAGGTTATATAGCTATTGGTATAGTTCCATTGTTTAGACAAGGAATAAACGTATCTTGTATCGGTGCTCTCTTAGATACCCGACATAGAAACCTACAAGATCAAACCATTAGCATAATTCAAGGTAGTCTATCTAATGGTCCCAATTACATCGAGTGTTATCCTAACTTTCCTATTAGACTAACAGATCGTTATTTCAACGAAATAGTATCTCTATTAATTAAAACCAATGGGCTAGATTTGAAATACCAATCTGATCATTTACAAATAGCCTACCGAATGAGAGTTAGAACTGTCAATACATGTCTCCCGTCAGTCTATAATTCTGGATACTATGTAATGATCAATCAAATGAGAAAGGCCAGAATATTGTAATGAAGGTTGATCCAACTTCCCAAGGATCTCTACCAGAAATCGTGCAGTGGCAGGAAGTTGAATTCCCCTCTGAATGGAAATTATATATTTCCAAAACTCTACTGAACGAAGCCCAGCAACCCATGAAGATGTCAATTGAAAGATTGGGACTCACACATCAATATAAGCTGCTTGGAAAGTCTAAATCTCGCAAAGACTTAGGACTGCTTCTGCAAAGACCTGAGTATAAAAAGCCTGTAAGTGAATCTCTTTCATCCAGCAGACCATCAACTAGTAGTCGAGACATGCAAAAGAAATGATGATTTGTCTGCATCCCGAAACATATAAAGATACTGAAGGCCTTTATAGGTGCAAACTCTGCAATCGACTTGTCGCTTCTGATTTTCTTCAGAATGGAGTAACTGTGCTAACCAAAGAACAGATAGCTGAAAAAGAGCTTAAATTCAGTGAACCATATATTTTGCCTCCTGCTATTTCTCGTCTGCAACCAATTGAGTCTGCCTCCAATTGGCATATCAATGCATTAAAAGAAATTACAAAACTGCAATATGATATTCTTAGCAAGATGGAAGCACTGGTGACAACAAAACAGTCTGCTACTCCATCGACCAGTAAGGCTAGTTAACCTGCAGTGACTCAGTTATTACCCCTGAGCTACACTATCATTGGAAGTAGCTCTATTATGCCTCGCATGTTTTCGGCATTACAATCCTCTCCTTCGACCCGTAATGCAAGCCTTCCTCAGTCTTCGGAATCGCCATTTGCTGATGATGATCTCGCTGACGTCTTCGATCCCTTTTTAAGGTGGGGAAGTCGGGCACAATTTATTTCAGACCCACATAATAGGTATGAGCATGATGAAATGCTATGCCAATTGCATAACCCTGAAGATCATGTTTGGCAAGGATTTATGGATGCTCACTGTATGACCTATAAGGAACAACTAGTAGATGAGCTAGACTTCAATCTAGATAATGCTTTTCCAAAACCTGATTCTACTTCAGAATCAGAACCAGAAGTAATTGAAGAAGCAGAAGTCAAAAGACTAAACCCTGTTAAAATGGAAACACATGAAGCCAAGGTAGAATAACCTGCTACCTCTACTTCAACATCTTCATCACTCAAAGGAGCCTCCAAGATTGGAGATTCGACCATAATCGACATAGATGGACTTAATCAAGATCAGGTATGGAAAGCATTCGAGTTCATCTATAATTCTGCACACTATGGAGTTCAATACAGGGACTTGATCCAACGCCAAGCTATCACAATGCTGACAGCAGGATTCCAAGGAATTTTGCGATATTGGTGGGATGACTTAAATGAAGAAAGCAAAGTATTCATTCTGAAAGGAGGAATTCCTGAAAATTTTGATAATGTCATTACTCTGTTTTTTGCTACAATAGAAATGCAATTCTTAGGATCACAGCAAAAGATAAAGGACAGGTACAGGAAAGCTTTTTTCCGTGGTAAGTTGTGTGATCTTACAAAGATCAAAGCCTATCGTATGTGTGTGTGTGTGTGTGTGTGTGTGTGTGTGTGTGTATACATATATATATATATATATATATATATATATATATATATATATATATATATATATATATGTATGTATAGACATATATACACAATATAGATATAGACATAGATACACACACACATATATATATACATACGTACACACACACACACACACACACATATATATCACATATACACTTGTAAAATACGTCTTTGAAGTCCGAGGCTTAAGAGCGATAACGAGCTCTTCTTAACCTCTTCGTAGGAAATTTTAACAAATTACGTTTCTTTATTAACCATCGAGCTTTGCCTCGATTCAATTCTATGTTTCTGAAGATGCTTTCTTTGCTCATCTCTATTGGCCCCGGGTCTTTTCTGGTGTTTGAAGCAATGGCACAACCTCTAGTGTTCAAGTTGCTACGTTTGCGTCACTAACCCCTTACGTAGTATAAGGCCAAAGATTTAAAACATTAAGGGAAATCTTCAAGATATCGCTAACTGACGAGTCCCGATTAGAGAGAGAGAGAGAGAGAGAGAGAGAGAGAGAGAGAGAGAGATGCTTGCAGTTGGACCTTGTCAGCAGCTCCCAAGCACGTCGCTCTTCTTCTCTTGTAGCGCTCTGCTCGGCGGCCTCCTCCCACAAACCAGAGCGCTGCTCGGCAGCCCTTGTGTTCTTCTTTCTCTTCTCTGCAGATACCCTCGACCTTTCGTATCTGCTCGTCGTCTTCCTATTCAGCCCCGTCGGCTCTTGCCTCAGTAGCCGCCTTCTTCCAAAACAAACTGCCTAATCTATTTGTTGTTGCATGTCAATCCTTCTTTCAACTCAAATGTCCTTGCCAACCTGCAGTTCCGGCCCGTCCTCCCCCTTGTCTTCTGCCCGCGCCCCCTTTCTTCACCAGCTCTTCGTCAGGCCTTAGATTTATTTTTTTCCTGCTTGGTGCCTTCGTTTTATTTGCTGTCGACTTCTTTTGTTGGCACTGCCTTTTGGCAGAAAGGGAGGGTAAATGCGAGGGAATTTCAGCCCGTGTACAACGGAGCACCCTTCCAATTTTTTGAAAGTATGTTTTATTTTTCTCTTATATAATGTATAGTCTCTTTTCTTCTTCGTTTCCTTCTCTCTCTCGCACTCTCTCCTTCTCTCTCTCTTTTTCTTCAATTTGAGTGAAGACAGTGCCAACGTTGGTCTCCAGATGCCTTGTTTTAGCTGCCCGTTTTTAGTTCTTTTTTAAGCTCATGGAATTGCCTTTTAAAATAGCTTACCTTGCCCCCTTTTTTTTTTTGTTTACTATGGACCGGCGGTCACTTAATTGGCCAAAAGCCTTGGGCGGCCTGCCCACCCCCATTTGGCTTACGCATCAATCAAGCTTTGCAATTCAACACCTTGCCATTGATCACACCAAAAGCATCCTTGCCATGTGGAGCATAACTCGCAATTAATGTACTCCAAGCATGGCATTCCGAAGAGAATGTCCATCAAGAATCTTTCGTGCTTTTTTAGCCATATCCCCTAATCAACAAACTTTAAGAAACGGAACCCAGACAATAAAGTCCCAAAGCACCTTCCGAACTTCGTGCAATGCATCACACTTGGCTTACATAATGACCAAGGCAATACCAGCCACATCTTTTTCCACAACACTTGATTATAAAAAAAACAACTCAAAGCTTCCATGCGAGTGCCATGTTGGACATATCTTGCAATCACCGAGTTCTTGGCTACATCCGGCAAACAAATTGAATGGCAATTTACGCCAAACCCATCAACATACACAACATCCCTTTGATTTCTGATTTTCCACCCGTCCCGCAATGTGGTACAACATCGTGATGCCACATTTCTTATTCTACTCCTACTACTACTCTATACAGTGGCTATGCCACGTCACCACATTGTGATAAGTGACGCCGTTTGGCCTAAACATGGAATTCAATAGATAGATCACATGTTTAGCTCTGATTGATTCTTCACACAAGTGTTGTTTGATGACATTTTAGTCTTCTCAAAGAGAGAAGAATTATCGGAAGCACTTAATAGTATTTTGCATATTGATGAAGTATCATCTACGTATTAGATACTACCTCGGTCATGTAGTAACTCCCAATGAGGTAAGAATTGCTCTGACAATGATTCAAGTGACCAAGGACCAGTCAAATCTTCATTAATACATGATGTGTGCAGTTTTCTAAGTCTTGGTTCCTATCATTGCAAATTCATTAGAGGTTTTGCCATGTCATAGCTCCTCTTCACAGTCTCACAAAGACAAAAAATTCGTTTACCTTGGGACTGAGACAAAAGGAAGCTTTCAACAAGCTTGAGAAGCTTTTGGGTCATGACCCTTTCTTTAAAGTTCCAAATTGAAGGAAGCCTTTTGATTCTTGTGATGCTTCCAAAGATTGCTTCGGAACAATGCTTACCCAAGGGAGACATGCAATAGCCTTTGAGACTAGGCAGCTTAAGGACATAGATATCTATGAAAAGAGATTATCGTTGTTGTTCGTTCTCTCTCCATATGGAAGGACTACCTTCCTCATAGAAGTGTTTGTCATCATCAAAGTTTTAAGTTTTTTCGTTACCTAAAGGAAATCATCTGAGAAGTAGATGAGATGGACAAATTTTCCCTATGTTCCATTTCTACATTCTTCACAAATTTGGTAGCAAGAACATGACAGCACATGCTCGCTGTAGAAGATCCAAAGTGAATGCCATCACTTCAATATACCATTACAAACTGGACTCTCTTCCCAAGATGTATCCTGCAGATCCTGACGACTAGATGGAAAAAGTTACCAAGTAGCGAGAATGTCTCCCATTATTTCAACGACAGAGATCTTCGCATGACTAGCCTCTTTTGGTGAGCTTTATTTGAGAAACTAGGAACACAACTAGAATTTTCTTCTGCCTATCATCCTCATACAGATAGGCAAAGTGAGATTGCTGATTCCACAAGGCTAGACCTTCTAAAATTACATGCTTCAGATACACGCACAGATTGGGAACAGTACTTGCCTCTTGTAGAGTCTGCCCGTAAGAATACTGTACACTCTACTATGGGTAAGGCTCCCTTTTTGAGATTGTTTATGGAAATCCTATGCTCCCGCTATGCTGCCACCCATTCTTTTTGCAAAGGAAAAGCTATTCGCAGCCGATGAATTTTCCGGGATTTGGACACCGCCTACGTGCAAGTTTTGAGAGCTATTCTTTGCTCATAGGAGAACATAAGAGAGAAGCTCGTATCATAAAATGATGTCCTACACCTTTTGTTTTCCTTTTGCCTGCTTTTCATTGCAAAATAGGCAAATCCTTCATTAGTATGACCTAGTGTATATCTAGCAGTAAACATACAGCAAATTAGGATGCATGTAGGCAAAACGAAGTTAATACCTATGTCAAAATCATTTCAATAAAAACTTTACAAATCCTTACATAAGCGAGAATAGCCCCCATTCTGACAGGTACATTGAAACAAATTTGACTTGCCTTATCCATACCTTCATTTTGCCTGATCTAGCTGCGGCAACAAGAGATGGAACCAGCAATCTGTCACCAGGGCCAAAGATACTACTTGGACGGAGGGCACATGTTATTAAACCAGACTTTCCATTTGCTGCAAGAACGATAGCCTCTGCTTGTGCTTTTGTTTCAGAGTAGATATCATTGTGCTACAGATGACAGTCGAAAAATAAAGAACATAACTGGCTATGCAAAAAAGTAGCAACTTAATTTGGGACAAGAAAAACACACCCGCTCAGGGTACGGCATGCTTTCGTCTCCATTTATAATGGCACCGACACCGTCAAACACAGCACTTGGAGAACTGGTGTATATAAGCTTACGTACATTATTTGAGATGCACGCGTTCACTACATTGCGAGTTCCTGCACTTCATAATACAACCATAACTATTTGATTCTTTGCTTTTGTTTCATTTTCATTGCAAAAATTCAATTGAATTGTCTGTGAGTTGAGTCATAACGACCTTCAACAGTAACACTGTAATGGAGGTTGAAATTGTTAATTGAAGAATCTGGAGCCGCCATATGAAAGACTGCATCGGCTCCCTTGCAAGCTGCAACCCCAACAAGTACATACATGAACATGGAGGTAAAAAATTTGTAGCCTCCAATTTTATTTTTAAAAATTACTTGTGCCAATTTGTAGAAATGGCACGAAGAAAAATTGAAACATGCTTAATGTTTTCCACTCCACCCAAAACGCATGTAACTTCCACTACACAGATCTTCCATTTGACTCAAAATGCTACCGAGTGACCACAACTATAAATCCATACATCCAGTTTACCAGCCAATATAAAATATTCTTTTAAGTTTCTTTGAGCAATGTAGATAGGAACTTTCACAAGTTTCACTTTAACAAAGGTTTCTGCTGATCTATGGTTTTGCATCACAATACCTATCCACTACTGAGATACAAGAACTATACAAAAACGTTTGGACACAGTTAGTGTTAAGAGAGCCATTTTTCTCTTAAAGCCTGCATGTACCATCCCTTGGCTGTCATATGTACAAAAACTAGTGGTAATCACTCAAAGGTTTCTGTTGATCTACAGTTTTGCACCACAATACCTATCCACTAAGCTATGAGATATAAAAACTATAGTAAAATGCTTTGGACACGGTCAGTATTAAGAGAGCATTTGCGCTAAAAGCCTTCATGTATCATCCCTTGGCTGTCTTATTGCAAAAACTAGTGGTAATCACTACGAACAAGGTCATAAATGGATGACATGGCATACCCAGGAAGAGAAGAGAACAAGGCAGATCTCACACTAGATTGTACAGATGATGGCGTGGCAACGTACGGCTATGGTTGACGTGTCGTTTTACATAGAGATGCTTTTCTGGGCGATAGTTATTAAAGCAGCTGACTTTGGTGGGCTTTTGGATCAGTTATTAAAAGCCTTGAGCCTTTGAGAGTGAGTTTTTGAAAGCAGTTGCTTTTGCTGGTCAAGGGCCTATAAATAAGTGCATTAGAGAGTTTTACCAGCGGGCTCCTCCACGCGGTTGTACGTACAACTCAAGTAATAAGGAATATTGAAAGGGGCCTAGTTGAGGAATTAGTGCATCCAATGTGAGTTCCAATCCCAAACTAATGACCTGAGCTCACACAAGGTCTTTTTTTCACAAAATGATGACATGGCAAGACCACCCATGGACAGACATGATGACGTGGCAGAGAGCTGTACGGACAGGCAGCAATACGGGTGCCCTGAATTGCGCTGACAGGTGCTGACGTGGCAGCCTGTACAGCCTTCCGCAAGTTGGCTTTTGGCATCCCTTGTAAGAATAAAAAGACCCTTAGGGGCCTGACTCTTCAGTGCACCTGGACGGAAAGTCTGAGAGCAGAGGACCTCTTTGGGAGTTGTACTTTGCTCAAGTATTAATATAAAAAAATACCGAAAGGGGCGCCAGTCTTTGTGTCACAAAATGGTGACATGGCATGACCTCCTGCTGCCGTGGACAGACAATACGGACAGATCACGTGGCCCGAAATTTGCGCTTGTCACAAATTGCTGACGTGTCGAGTGAAGAACAGAGCAAACCTTCAGATCACGGCCGAGGGGCCTAAACCCTAAGAAGAGCAAGCAACAGCAGAAGAAGTTCTACCAACTTATGGACCCCCGTCCGATGGGGCCCAAGTGACATAACGGATTAAAATAAAGCAAGACCCACACACACTGAAAGACTTGCGTAGCAGCTGATGACGTGGCAGCTATACGAAAAAACCCAGAATTGCACTGACATGATGACGTGGCAGACTATACGGATTTCCACGTTTTGCGCTAACTGCTGACGTGGCAGTTGTACGAAATTCCATGATTTACGCTGGTAACTTTTTGGGCATTGCTTTTGGACCAGAAGCTTTTGAGTTTGAAGACTTTTCATGTAAACTGCTTTTGGGCTTAGGGCCTTTAAATATGAGGCCATGCCCTCATTCTCTGGCATGCTTCTGGACGAAGGTGCAAAGTCTGGAGTACCGGCTTGTACTGTGTTGATGCAATATAAAGAAATACCGAAAGGGGCGCCAAGGTTTGGGGCCAATACTCTCTAGGGAGGAATTCCGCCACTCCGTGTCGCGTGTCGTCTCTCTCTCTCAGTTTAGTTGTTATTGAAGTGCTAAAAGTCTATTCAGTTTGTTCTTTTCTATTGGCACGTGGTGACCGTCTTGTGACGGCGCTGACATGCCACCTAGACCAGCAGTATGGATTTTCGCTTTTCGCGCTGACATGCTGACATGGCATATTGTACGGAATTCCAAAAATCACGTTGGCTGCTTTTTTGGCAGTTTTGAGGACCAATTGCTTTTGGGACAGTTTGCTTTTGACTTTAACTGCTCTACTTTTGGCATCCCTTGTAAGAATAAAAGGACCCTAGGAGCCTCACTCTTAAGAGCATCTCGATGCAGAGTCTGAGAGCATAGGATCCTTCGGGAATTGTACTTTGCTCAAAGATTAATATAAAAGAAATACTGATTTTCCTTTGGATTTCAGGGATACTAATGGGCTGATAGTATTCTATTGAATGACTATGGAGCTAGTTGTGCCATGTGGCAGGTCTGTGGATGGAATGAAGACAAGAATTTGAGCGTATTACCCACATTCTCACAGACTGCTCTCCAAAACAAACTAGTAAATCAGAGATCTCTATCCGAAACAATAGATGTAGGCATCCCATGCAACTGAAAGATGTGCGAGACAAACACCTTTGCCAAATGATATCATTAGACAAGCATACGAGGCCGACACAAGACAATAGAGCAAGACACAAGACAACTTGAAGAGAGATGGCAATTGAGGACAACTTCCTTGCAAAACTCATACAAGTCCTGATATCATTAGACAAGCATACGAGGCCAATACAAGACAATAGAGCAAGACAACTTGAAGAGAGATTGTCACGAGGACGTGGCAGTTATTAACCATGTCACAGAGATGTGGCAACTGCTAACCTTGGTTGTTGGTTTCTTTCCAATGGGGTTTATTTTATTTGTTTAAGACCCTCTTTTTGAAGTAGCAAACGGTCGGACATTGTATGGCCAATGTGAACGGTAGATTCACCCGCAGACGGGAAGGGGTCGGCACTGGAATTCGTATGGTAAGAGGATGTCTAGGCTCAGAGCAAGATCATATAGGTCCCCCCGTCGCACTTAGCAAGTTGGTGGATGCTAGGAAGTGAACTCAATTAAGGCGTAAAGTCAAGGTGGGATTTCCAACAAAAAGTATGCGACAGTTGGGCCACATTGCATTTTTGGATGCGGTCCCAATGAGGATAGATGGTCAGAAGACCAGTGGGAGCCCAACGGAAGCATCTCCTAAAATTTAGGGAACTGCTATTTTGGGCTGTGAAATGTGTTCGCGTCATTACCTTCGGTATGACTAGGGGAACACTTTATAACTCTGCCGCGAAGTCAACTGACGCGTCGGTTGGGATATTTTTAAGCGGCGAACCCGAAACGGGAAAATGCTTGTAAATGCGCCAAGTGTCACATTTTCAGGGACTTGCCTCTTCCAGAAAAATGGGCGCTGATTTTTAAGCTGGGAGAAGCCTCATTTGCAACCTGTCACAGGTTAAGAGCTATGGAGTGCTTTCTTTCCCTCTCATGTACAGTGTGGTGCTAGGAGTGATGCCCTGCACACTACACACTGCTCTCTCTCTCCCCTACGTGCAGTTATGTGATGCCCCACAAGAGGGCTACTCATTTGACTGATGTACAGTTGTGTGGGTTCATGCTTTTGTGCTGAGGCAAGAGCCTCCTTGAGCAGGAACAGGGGTAGCTAACTGCTGCTCCAAAGCAGGCACTGGTGAGGGTCATAACCTCACCGTACAGGTGCAAAATCAGCGCTGTGTATGCGCTGTAAATTCACTGTTTTTCAGCCATACGGACGCCAGGATCATTGGGAATCGTGCCCCACTGGCAAAGGACAGTTAGGGGACTGTTTGGGGCTGAAAACAGGGCAAAAACCAGTAAATACAGCGTGCTGAATTTACTGTTTTTGGACAGGAATCAGAGGGTATACGCCAGTGCAAGCGAGTTCCAGCAGGGGAATTGGTTTCGCGCAAGTTTTGGGGCTGTTATGCTGCCGAAATTTGGCCAAATCAAATGGTATCTAGGTGGATACACGTGAAGGATTCCCAGGACCTTACCTTGTAATTTACCCTCCTAAAGAATAAAGAAATACCGAAAGGGGCGCCAATTTTGGGGCCTACAGGTTGTCGGCGTCTGCTCGGAGCATTCTAGCTTCCGAGCCGTGTGTGAGTTGAAGTGTTAATTCCCATTACAGGTTCTCTTTGCAAAGTGCTCTGTGTGTGTGTATAAAGTAAAGAATTTCGGGTGAAAGCCAACGCCTACCGCCCTACGGGCCGGTTACATGGTTCCATTGCCGGGATATCAATCACTTTTTCCTCAAAGAGTGAGCCTGGATTGTTCAGGGTAAAGACACACATTGCAAGAACGCGGGGATTACACTATGACCGACAAGGGGAAGGGAATTATGGAAGAGGGTTCCTCTCCAAAGGACAGGCAGGAGATTCCTATGGTTTTTGAGATTGGCGAGAGCTCACGGCCACGTCAGTCTGTAGCTCCTGTCAACGTGAATGTCCCTCCAGTAGTACAGGGCTTTATGACAGGGCAACTCGAGGATGATGCGTTTAAGACTCAGTTAGTTGCCGCGGTGAATGTCTTTTCACAGCTGGTGCAAAATCCGAGGTTTATGGAATTCTTGCAAGCGCCACCAGTGCAACATCAAAATAGGCAACCTACGCCGCGTACGGAGCTTGTTGAAGCTCAAGCCCAGGTACTTCATGAGGCGCAGGAGGAAAGGGAACACTCACATGTTGCGGAGTCGGGGGCTCCAAAGCAGGTTCCTCCCGTGCTTGAACAGGTGGCTAGAACGCCTATTCCACAGGTTATGCCAGTTCAGCCCGCCACCTTTCAGAGCCAGCATGCTGTCTTGAATGGACAGGGAGCTGGATACCAGGCTATGCACTCAGTTTTTCCACCACCCACGGTACATCCTGGGTATTTCGGGGGTGGATCAGTGTTCCAAAGTATGGCTGGTTATGCGTCTGGAAGTCAGCCGTACATGCCAGGAACAGTGTTCGGGGGTATGCAAGGCATCATGCCAAACCCCATGTATGGTACTATCGGCATGCAGCAAGGTTTCCACGGCAACCAGGGCCAGTTTGGGGTGCCACAGGGTCATTTTGGCATGGCTGGTTTTTCTGGACAGCAGCCAGATATCGCACCTCTGACGCAAAATGTGAATGGCCAACACGTGCCGATCATGCCTACTATAGTGCCCATGTTGCAGACCATCCCGTATGACAACTTGGGGGCACTAGAGAAGCCGAAGGCTTACAAAGAAGGTGGTGCAGCAGTAAAGTTCAGTACCTTCAGTGGTTTCGAGGACAAGACAAAGGCACTCACTTTCCTCCAGCAGTTTGATACAGCTTATGCGGGAGGGAATTTTACAGAGGCCTCGAAGGTTAGGAAAGCTGCCACTTTCTTAAAGGACAATGCGCTGACATGGTGGACGACATTGTTAATGCAAGGACAGGCACCCGCCACTTGGGTTTACTTCAAGCAAATGTTTGCATCTGCTTGGCTATCAAATGAATTTGAAGCCGATGTCTTGACAGATTGGCACCAGCTTACGGCAGCTTCGTGCAAGAGCTTGCTGGAGTACAATAGGAGGTTTTGTAAAGCATTACTCTCAGTGACCTCCTACAGATTTGTGCCACTGACAGAGCAGATAGAGAAGTATTGTTGTGGGTTGCCTAAAGGGCTTCGCGATTACTGTACAAAGAATAGAGTGGCTACCCTTACTCAGCTTATGGAAGTTGCGAACACTGGTCTTGCCCTGTTGAAAGGAGAGGACAGTGGATTTCCGAGCAGTGATAAAGGAGGGCAGCAAAAGAAAAATTCAGCGAAGAAGCCCTTTGTGAAGACGGCTCCTGATGCGTCACAGGGGTCTGAACAGGCCACCAAAGACAAGGATTCAGCTGGGACTTCTGGAGCGCAGGCAAAGAAACAGAAAAGGAAGCCTTTTGTGCGCAAGTCGCTCGAGGAAAAGAAGGTCCTAATGGCTGAGAACAAATGCTTTATATGCGAGCAGCCTGGTCACTTTTCTATCAATTGTCCACAAAGGAAAAGGCCAACTGACTCAGAGGATAAAGAAGACCAGAAAGGCAAGAAGCCAAAACCCACGGCAGGTTTAGTGCCAGACATGGTGGGTGACAGGCCAAGCACAGATGCCAGTGAGTTATGCAGGGCATGGGGTAAAGTTAGGGATCAGACGGCACTCATCTTCTTTGATCCAGGTGCCAAAGCCAACTTTATCTCACCAGAGTTAGCTATGAAGCTCGGCATCAAAGCTGAAGAGATGGGGTACACCGCAGAGGCAGGGTTGGCATGTCCTGGCCACTCAGAGTGTGTTACTCCCATCATTGGAAAACTGCGTCTGCATATTCAGTCGTATGTGGACACTGAAGAGTTTTACATCATGCCGCTGGAAGGTTGTGACGCCTTGTTGGGGATCCCGTGGATGTTCCGAGTGCATGGAGTCTTGGATGCCTACAACAAAAAGATCACTGTACAGCATAGGGGCAAAACTCACATCTTGGATGTAAAGCTTAAAGGAGAGTCAGTCCCTATTGTATCTGCTTCTGCTATCACTTCTGTAATAAAGAATCATCTTTCTGTGTACTTGATTTTTGCACATGATGTCTCAGATAGTGATCAGTCAAATTTATCTGTGTTAGATAAAGAAAGGTCAGCATTTTTGCAAAAGTTTAGTGTCTGTTTTTCTGATTCATTACCGTCGCAATTGCCGCCAGAGAGACCTGAGGACCATCGGATAGATTTGGTGCCAGGGTGTAGCCCACCAAATAGACCTCCCTACAGGGTTAGTGCGGCGCAGCAGAAAGAGATTATGGGCCAGGTTGAGGAGTTATTAGAGAAGGGGCTGATTCAGCCTAGTTCTTCACCCTTTTGCTCCCCAGTGCTCCTACTGCAGAAGAAGGACGGCTCATGGCGCATGTGTATTGATTACCGTGCGTTGAATAAGAATACCATCAAGAATAGGTTTCCTATTCCTCGCATTGATGATATTCTCGATCGTTTAGAGGGTGCTGCAATTTTCAGCAGGATAGACCTGAAGAGTGGGTACCATCAGATTCGTATAAGCCCAGAGGATGTGCACAAGACTGCGTTTAGAACGACATTTGGTCTTTATGAGTTTCTAGTGATGCCGTTTGGGCTAACAAATGCTCCAGCCACGTTCAACAGAATGATGGACCGGATTTTCCGCTCGCATCAATAGTTTGTTGGAACATTCTTCGATGACATGATTGTGTATTTGAAGAATGAAGAGGAGCATAGGCGTCACTTGACCATTGTGTTTGAAGAGCTGCGCAGTCACAGGTTACTTGTCAATCCTAAGAAAAGTGAATTCTTCCTCGAAGAGATCCACTTTCTGGGCCACATAGTCTCAAAGGATGGTGTTAGAATGGATCCCGCAAAGGTCGAAGCTATCAAGACATGGCCAGACTTGAAGACTGTGCACGATGTCAGAAGCTTCTTGGGATTGTGTTCCTACTATAGAAGGTTTATCAGAAATTTTGCAGAGATAGCATCGCCTCTTCACGCATTGCAAAAGAAAGAGGTCACTTTCAGATGGACCCAAAAAGAGATTTCAGCTTTTAGTCTCTTAAAGGAAAAGTTGACTTCAGATCCAGTTATTGTTTTGCCAGATCTCAGGAAGTCATTTGTGGTCCAGTGTGACGCGTGTGGCAGTAGCATCGGAGCAGTGCTAATGCAAGATGGACGGGTAGTAGCATATGAAAGCCGAATTTTGCAAGGGCCAGAGAGGACTATGCAAGTCTATGAGAAAGAACTCTTGGCCGTTATTCATGCGCTTTCTAGCTGGAAGCACTACCTCTTAGGTGCTGATTTTGTTGTCCAAACAGATCATCAGACCTTGCGATACTTCTTGACACAGTCAAAGTTATCCGAAAAGCATATGCGATGGGCAAACATTCTTTCCATGTTCCACTTCCAGATTATGCATGTGGAAGGCAAGAAGAATGTTGTGGCTGATGCGTTATCAAGAAAGCCACAAATTTCAGCTGTGTCAATTCCTTATCATCATGAGTTAGATGACATGAAGGAACAGTATACTGCTGATGAAGATTTTGCAAGGATCTTTGAACAGTTACAAGAGGGGCAACATCACGAGCACTACCTCCTCAGAGACGGTTTTATGATGATGCATGGCAGACTTTGTGTCACTAGGCCATTGCGACATAAGGTCATGGAAGAGAGTCATGTCCCACCGTATGCAGGGCATCGTGGCATTGATGCAACAGTTAAAGCGGTAGAGACGTTCTTCTATTGGCCTACCTTGAGGAGAGATGTGGATGCTTTGTGCGAGCATGCATAGTTTGCCAAAAGGTCAAGTTTGACAGGCAAAAGGCACCATGGTTGTTACAACCACTGCCGATTCCGGATAAGCCATGGGAAAGCATTGCTATGGACTTTATCTTTGATCTTCCAAGGACGCCAACAGGGAATGATGGTATATGGACCATTATCTGCAGGTTCAGCAAGCAGGCCCATTTTATCCCTGTCAGGAAGAAGATAAAATCTGATCAGATGGCACGCTTGTTCATGTACAATGTGTTTAAGTACCATGGTATGCCACAATCGATTATCAGTGATTGTGATCCTCGCATGACCAGTTTGTTCTGGAGAGGATTGTTTGAGAACATGGGTACTACGCTCAAGTTCTCGTCTTCGTTTCATCCACAAACTGATGGACAGTCAGAAGAGGCCAATTCTACTGTTTTAGATCTGCTGAAATGCTATGTGTCAGATAATAAGGGCAAGTGGGAACAGTATTTGCCTATGCTTGAGTATGCGTACAATAATACGGTGCATTCGTCTACTGGCAAAGCACCTTTTGAAATTGTTGAAGGCGGCAAAAAGGTTCCTCCCATTTTGCATACAAAGGACAAGATCTTTGAGGCAGATCGATATGTTGAGAACATGGATGAGATATATAAGAAGATTAAAGTTGCCTTGGAGAAGACTCAGGCAAAACAGAAAAAGGCTGCCGATCATCACCGTCGTGAATTGCTACTATCACCTGGTGATTGGGTTCTCTTAAGGTTCGAAAAGGCAAGATTAAAGAAGATGAAGGGCAAGGAACGGCTGTTTCCTAAGCTCAGCATGCGTTACTATGGGCCTTTTCAAGTGCTTGACAAGATCAGCGATGTGGCTTACAGACTGAAATTGCCTGATGCGTGGAAGATTCATAATGCGTTTCACGTGAGTCTTCTAAGACCCTTCGTGGGTGATGTGCCAGAAGATATGCCAGTTGAGGATCAGCCAGAAGTTGAGGAACTTGATGAGATCCTGGTACCTGAGCAAGTTTTGGCACATAAGGACAGAAAAGTTAAAGGACAAGTTGCAAGACGCTATTTGGTGAAGTTCAAGAACTATCCGCCTATGGATGCAAAGTGGATGGAAGAGCATGAACTGTCAGAGTCACCAAATGTATTGCAGCTTTACCTTGAAGCCTTTGGGTTACAGCCTACTTATGCCCCAACCCAACGTGTGCAAAGGAGGGGTAATGATAGAGCTAGTACATCAAATGTACATATGAATTCAGTGCCATAGATGGAAATGGCAAAAGTATGAAGGCCTCATTAAGTCATTTGTATCTATGTATGTTACGACCTTTCTTGCAGATACATGCGATGATAAAAGAGTGTTAATAGCACAAGATCATCAGTGGCGTGTATTTATGGTATGCAATCGAGGACGTTTGCGATTTCAAGAGGGGGGTATGTCACGAGGACGTGGCAGTTATTAACCATGTCACAGAGATGTGGCAACTGCTAACCTTGGTTGTTGGTTTCTTTCCAATGGGGTTTATTTTATTTGTTTAAGACCCTCTTTTTGAAGTAGCAAACGGTCGGACATTGTATGGCCAATGTGAACGGTAGATTCACCCGCAGACGGGAAGGGGTCGGCACTGGAATTCGTATGGTAAGAGGATGTCTAGGCTCAGAGCAAGATCATATAGGTCCCCCCGTCGCACTTAGCAAGTTGGTGGATGCTAGGAAGTGAACTCAATTAAGGCGTAAAGTCAAGGTGGGATTTCCAACAAAAAGTATGCGACAGTTGGGCCACATTGCATTTTTGGATGCGGTCCCAATGAGGATAGATGGTCTGAAGACCAGTGGGAGCCCAACGGAAGCATCTCCTAAAATTTAGGGAATTGCTATTTTGGGCAGTGAAATGTGTTCGCGTCATTACCTTCGGTATGACTAGGGGAACACTTTATAACTCTGCCGCGAAGTCAACTGACGCGTCGGTTGGGATATTTTTAAGCGGCGAACACGAAACGGGAAAATGCTTGTAAATGCGCCAAGTGTCACATTTTCAGGGACTTGCCTCTTCCAGAAAAATGGGCACTGATTTTTAAGCTGGGAGAAGCCTCATTTGCAACCTGTCACAGGTTAAGAGCTATGGAGTGCTTTCTTTCCCTCTCATGTACAGTGTGGTGCTAGGAGTGATGCCCTGCACACTACACACTGCTCTCTCTCTCCCCTACGTGCAGTTATGTGATGCCCCACAAGAGGGCTACTCATTTGACTGATGTACAGTTGTGTGGGTTCATGCTTTTGTGCTGAGGCAAGAGCCTCCTTGAGCAGGAACAGGGGTAGCTAACTGCTGCTCCAAAGCAGGCACTGGTGAGGGTCATAACCTCACCGTACAGGTGCAAAATCAGCGCTGTGTATGCGCTGTAAATTCACTGTTTTTCAGCCATACGGACGCCAGGATCATTGGGAATCGTGCCCCACTGGCAAAGGACAGTTAGGGGACTGTTTGGGGCTGAAAATAGGGCAAAAACCAGTAAATACAGCGTGCTGAATTTACTGTTTTTGGACAGGAATCAGAGGGTATACGCCAGTGCAAGCGAGTTCTAGCAGGGGAATTGGTTTCGCGCAAGTTTTGGGGCTGTTATGCTGCCGAAATTTGGCCAAATCAAATGGTATCTAGGTGGATACACATGAAGGATTCCCAGGACCTTACCTTGTAATTTACCCTCCTAAAGAATAAAGAAATACCGAAAGGGGCGCCAATTTTGGGGCCTACAGGTTGTCGGCGTCTGCTCGGAGCATTCTAGCTTTCGAGCCGTGTGTGAGTTGAAGTGTTAATTCCCATTACAGGTTCTCTTTGCAAAGTGCTCTGTGTGTGTGTATAAAGTAAAGAATTTCGGGTGAAAGCCAACGCCTACCGCCCTACGGGCCGGTTACAGAGATGGCAATTGAGAACAACTTCCTTGCAAAAATCATACAAGTCCTTAAAAGGGCACCCCTACGTACACTATACAACCCATTGCCACAAGATGGAAACGACTGGGATTGACTTTTAATAAAGTTATACTCTCCTAAGCATATAGATTGACATTGAACACCATATTCAGCAGAGCTTCATCCAGCCTTTATGCCTTGTTTACCATACACATATCCATCTTGCGATCATCCAAGAATTTCGAAATCCTAAGCCGGCTATCCCCTCAGTTGAACCCCCTTAGGTTTTGTTCTCTCTTTTATTTACTTTACCCTCTTGATGGACCCTCAGTCCTTAACTGATATGTATCACACCCCGCTCCAAGAAGAAATTGTTGTAGTGCTCCTTTTTGGTCCCATGGGTCATATATGACCTCCGTGGACGATAATTCACTCTCTCTCTCTCTCTCTCTCTCTCTCTCTCTCTCTCTCTCTCTCTCTCTCTAGGGGCACAGGATCAGCTCTACTGCTGCTGCTCGCCATCTGTAATCCAGGCAGCGCTCTCCACAGAAGGTCAGCAAAACATGTCCGCAGGCAAGTGGAGGGCTACGCACCCGGGTACTGCAGGTTTATTTGCACTAAAAAAGCCACGTCAGCCTAAGGTTAACGTCTGACGTGCAGTGGGCAGCAAACGGCCAAGGTCTCGTGCAGCTTCTACAACAGTGTACAAACAGGAACCACAGAGCACGACTCTCTCTCTCACCATTCTTGTTGCTGCCCATTGCTCCCGTCACCTGCACATTTCACCCACATCACACCCAACCATAGTCTTTACACACAGCAGCAGCACAAAACACTTTCACTGCACAATAATATTCATACAGTATGTCATCACACACACACCTGCATTGCATCATTACTACATAGTTCTGCACATTGCACTTTATTAACAGAAACAGCACAAAAAAAAAACAGCAGGAACGTACAGACTGTCAGCCAAAACCAAACAGCAGGATCAGGTTACAGATCTTCAGACCTATCATTTTCAGCAGGCATAGAATTTCCAGAATTGTTTCTCTCTCAGCAAACAGATTTTCACCTATATTATGTATGCATAATTGAGGACAACAAATATATTCACATGGTGCAGGTATCTTGAATAAACCAAAATGGGGCTGAGCCTCTCGATATTTGGCAGAGCAGACTGAGTGTCCCGCAGTGGGCTGTGGTAGTGCATATACCCGCATTCGGGTTGTGGTTATTACTTCTCCGCCTGGACTCAGCCGAGCCAGAGTGTCGAGCTATACCCGCATCGCCAATGGAGGCCATGAGCGCTTCGCCAGTATGTAAGCCCCATACGAAGGCAACCTTTGTGCTTACAAACAAGCGGATAACACAAATGGAAAGGGAGATGAAAGAATGGAAAGCAGAGACGGAGGGATGGTGGAAAGAGAAGGCCAACCTTCTTCAAATGTTCCTCAACGAAGGCGCGCAATGGAAGAAGGAGAAAAAAGGACTTGCACGCAAAGCTACAAGCACTTAAGGCGGATTCACAAGCACTTAGAGAAGAGGTCACAGCCCTCAAGCGAGAGCTTGCGGATAGAGTATGCAGTGGACTGGAAGAAGGGGAATTCCAGCCCTCGGTGATAGAGGAGATCAAGGTCATTAAGGAGCAGGTACGGATGATCACAGAGAAGGAGAAGCAGAAGGTGGTAAAGACGTCTTCGTGGATGGATGTGATCACGAAGACACAGAAGAAGGCGGATGAGGCCGAGAAATGGATAGAAGTCGCTAAGAAAGGGAAAGGGAAAGGGAAAGAAACCACATCCGTTCCCATTCCTACAATCATCAACATGACTCTAGAAGAAGAGCAGCGAAGGAAAACTAGAGCCTTGCATGTAAGAGTAACCGGTCTAAAAGACCGAGATGATGTGGCAAGGGAAGTCGAAGAACTTCTCCGCATGATGGGTAGCGAGGCTACTCATACAAAGGCATGGAGGGTAGGGAAGAAGACACAAGGCAATGGGGAGACTTCAAAAGGGAGAGCTTTAATCATCCGTTTCCCATCCATGGAGGCAAAGAAGGACTTCTTGAAGAAGCGCCCTACAATAAAGAAAACGGGCATATTCCTTGGAGATGACCTCACTCTCACACAGCTTGCGCATATGAGAGAGGTAATGCCAGAGATTCAAGCGGCAAGGGAGAAGGGAAAGACGGCCTTCTACAGAGATGGCCGGGTGGTGATTGTAGAGCGGCGCTCCACATGACGGTGCGAGACCTATGGGACCACACTCAAAGTTGCCACCTGGAATTGTAATGGATCTATGCGCCTTGACGTGGGTGCTTTTGAGGATAGTTTTACGGGAAGAGACATCGTCTTCTACTCTGAGACACATCAAGCCCCGGGGCAATCTATGCCTCACATTAGTGGATATAGATGAGAGACAGCATGCAGACAGGAGACACGATCAGAGCACAGAGGGCGGGCCTCAGGAGGAGTGGCAGTGTTATTCAGGGAGGAGTTGCAGCCATTGATACATATAGCCTACATGGATGAGCAAGCTAGGTACATGTGTGTGAGATTGAGAGCAGAGACAGGCAGATATCTCTACATTGCTATTTGCTACTTTCCCCCGAGTACGTCAGTTTATGCACCACCCAGAGGACAGTCCCCCTTCTCTATTTTGGATGATGACATATGGGAGTTCTCTACAGATGGTGACATCATCATTCTAGGGGATTTCAATGCTAGGACTGCCCATCATCAGACAGTATTTTATGATACTTCAAAGGAGATGCTGAGAAAGTTGGATGTTGCAGAGACGGGCCTATCCAGATTATCACAGGATGGAGAACACACTGAGTATGGAGGATACTTGATAGACATGGGGACTGCACATGGATTGGCCATCTTGAATGGCCTACAGAGATTTCCCGTTGCGGGGGGTTTTACATGCTTTCCACACAGACATGGAGCCAGCACCGTGGATTATGTCATGGATGATGGCACAGCCGAGCCTCATCTCTAGTATCCAGGATCTCACGATTGGACCCAGACCTGTTGGTGTGGCAGTGGACCATGCTCTTGTGTCGTTGACCATCTCTTTTCAGTTTAGTGTAGCACACAGGCTACGGGCAGCAATCCCTACTCGCTACACCTTCACACAGGAGACGGATTCTGTATACATAGATGGGATCTATAGACGCCTCTGCACAGAGGAGCCAGGGCGACCTCTAGAGGAGCTTACTACTATACTGACACAGACACTACATGATGCAGCAGCAGAGGCATACCCACATACCCAGCCTGAGCAGAGACGTTGTTCGGGGAGCATGCCCCAGAACAGTTGGTATGATGAGGAATGCCGGGACACTAGAGCTAGACTTCAGAGGGAGGTGCTTTTTGGGGACATCACTCATAGACAGTCACAGATTGACTTCCGACGCCTAGTGCGGCGGAAGAAGAGGACATTTTTGGCTCGCCTAGAGCAGGATCTATACCAGCTATTCTTGAGTCAGGACTCACGTGAGGCATGGCAGCTCTTTCATGAGCACTCCCCCCCACCTGCCATCACTTCTACAGAAGCCTGGGGCCAGTATGCATCATCTCTGTACACAGTTCCTGAGCAGCCCCCCCTTCCCGACCCCCCCGATCCATGCCCACACACATGTGCTTTTTTCACTGCTGAGATGGTGAGGAAGGCCATTGACAGGATGAGGACTGGGAGAGCATATGATCATGATGGCTTAGTGCCTGAGCATTTCACGCATGCCAGAGATTTACTAGCAGAGCTTCTAGCAATTATGTTTAACAGTGCCATGTGTTAGGGCTTGCCTGATACTTGGAGCCTGAACCTATCTTCAAGTCGGGAGACCCTATGGAGCCTGGGAATTATCGCACTATCATGATGGACACACATTGGCACGGTTGTACGCATCTATTCTTGAGCAGCAGCTGAGTAGATGGGCAGAGAGGGAGGGGATACGCGCAGCAGGAGAGGCAGGTTTCAGGAGGAGTTTTTCTACGCTTGACCGTATCTTGACACTCAGAGCCATCATTGAGGAGGGCAGATCGCGTGGGAGACGGATCTATTGTAGCTTTGTGGATTTCCGCAAAGCATTAGACACAGTGCCCAGAGCTAGATTGATGCGCAGATTACAGCAGATGGGAGTACCCACAGAGCTCATTTGGGGGGTCATGGCATTATACAGGTCAGTAGTAGGGCATGTACGCACCCCAGAGGATCTATCCACACCGGTTTACTCCACTATTGGGGTGAAGCAGGGCTGCCCGCTCTCTCCTACTCTATTTGGTATGTATGTGGATGAGGTTTCTGACTACATTGAGAGAGATGGTGATAGAGGTGCACAGCTGGCAGGACATGGATTCCACTATTGTTATATGCTGATGATATTGTGTTGATCTACGACTCTCCGGAGGGGATGCAACGTCACTTGGATGCTCTGCATCGGTTTGCCCAGGAAAGTGGTTTGTCTGTCAACCTTGGTAAAACCAAGGTCATGGTATTTAATACCACCCCACAGTGGATCAGGAGGTCAGCGCCAGCATTCACATACGGCCAGGAGAAGGTGGAGTATACAGATGCTTACACTTACCTTGGAGTGGTTTTTAGTGGGCCAGCATTTTCATTGAGGAGGGCAGCAGAGACTAGATTGACCAGAGCCCATGCAGCATTGGGTAGATTGGAAAGGATGTGTTCACAGGTTCAGTTTCAGGAGCCTCGGACGAAGCTCTGGCTCTTTGACACTTTGGTGGCTTCTGCATTGCTTTATGGAGCTGAGATTTGGGGACCTTCATTGGATCATCAAGGGAGGACAGGCCGCAGTGATGGATGGGGGAACATGGAGAAGCCTCTGGTCTCTATGATCTCGCGGCTCATTAGAGCCAAAGCCTCAGTACCACGTACTATTGTACGAGCAGAACTAGCTGCCCCGCCACTAGTGGTTGAGGCGCTCACCAGATCTGTCTCCTTCATACACCGCATGTGGGAACTTCCTAGAGACAGATATGCACGCCTTGCACTTGAGTCCTCTCGACAGTTAGCCATGCAGGGAGATACAGCATGCTGGTATGGGGAAATGGCATCATGGTTTCAGGCGCATGGGTTCAGCATAGACAGATTGCCTCCCTTCCAGTACTCACTGGATGCGCCCTCTCTGACTCTTGCACAGTCCGAGATCACCAGGCTCATTCGCCAGGACTTGACTCAGCTAGAAACGAAGAGGACATGGATACAGCCGGCAAAGGAGCTGGGCACGAAGATGGCTTTCTACAGAGAGCATCTCCTCCAGCTTACAGAGGATGGTTTTGTGACGAGGCCCAGATACATGGACACCCACTTGTCTCATGGGATACGATGTGCTATTGGCCAGATACGCACATTGTCACACCAGCTGCGGATTGAGACTGGGAGATACAGCGGAGTACCAGCAGAGGCCAGGACATGCCCCCTATGTGACATCGAGCCTGAGACAGAGTTGCACTACACATGCACTGCCCCGTCTACTACGAGATACAAGGCCGCTTCCATTGCTTGTTCAGAGAGGGCTTTGGACCATTCTCTAGAGTCATGCAGTACGAGGATCAAAGATGCCTGGGTTTGTTTTTGCTCGAGCTACGTAGACACAGAGAGAGCCTGATGAGAGGAGAGGCCAGCCAATCTCAGAGACAGATCACACTTCTTTAGAGCTGCCACTCGACACCCGGAGGAGTTACCACCGCAGCTGGGGAGATCCAGACAACCACGACTGAGGAGGACTACACAACATCGACGAAGGCTGCATCAGAGGATTCGGATCACTTTGCCTCGACATGCACGACGCCCAGTCAGACTACTGACCATGGAGGAGATTGATGAGATCCACCAGCAACCGATGCTGGATCTCCTGTGATCTAGCTATCCCGGCTAGCTGTTTAGCTGCTTAGTTCACACCTAGCAGTTCAGGATTCCATAGTATTTCATTTTGTCATTTTGTCATCTTGTTACTCTGACTTTGTATCAGATCCACCACATTGTAACTTTCTGGTCTCATAGGTCATTTTGGCCTTTTGAAGACGTTAATATAACATTTCATTTCATCTCTCTCTCTCTCTCTCTCTCTCTCTCTCTCTCTCTCTCTCTCTCTCTCTCTCTCTCTCTCTCTGCCCTGCAATCCAGTCCCCCCCCCCTCCTCATGCCACTTTCTCCCCCCCACCAACTACACCATGCTGCCCCCCCCCTCCCCTCCCCCCTGCCGCAGATTTTTTTTCAAATCAAATTTGTTCAAATTCTGCAGACTTCAGCGAGCAGATTTTCTCAATTACAGCAAGCAGTTTTCTGCGCAGAATTATCGCAGGTAAGATCAGAGCAGGAAATAGCAAATTTCAGTAAAACTCAGAAATTGCAAAATTGCAGATTTTTAGGAAATCGCAGAAAATTGCAGAAATTGAATGCGCCATGTATGCTTAATGTGGGAACATGTATGCATAATGCGGACGCCCGGGTGCGTGTAGATCTCCGCAACACTTCGTCTTGTTTGTCTGTTTGTTAGTAACGCCCAGCCATGAGAAAGCAAAATGACAAGCCCGACCCCTTATTAGACGCAGTCCAAAAGTGCAAAGAAGAAATGGTCGAGACCATGAACAAGATCAACTGCCACCTATTAGGTACAATAAACCTACTCGAAGATCACGTTCCGGCCCAAGAAAGCAAGATCGTTGCATTGGGAGATCGTGTGACGGCCCAAGACGAAGAGATTACATCACTTAAGAGGGAGCTCGCCGAGGCACGATCAAGAAATACACTTGAAGAAGGAGAATTGCAACCTTCAGTAATCGAAGAGCTCAACACGATCAAAAAGAACAAGTGCGAGCCATCAAAGAGGGGGAAGAGCAGCACAAAGAACTGACGACCTCTTGGGTGGACGTTATCACCGAGACTCAACAGAAGGCAGATGAGGTAGAGAAATGGATTGAGGTTGCCAAGAAGGGGAAAAGCAAGGAAACAACAACGTCCACACCCAACATAGTTAACCTGACACTAGAAGAGGAGCAAAGAAGGCGTGTGCGCTCTCTACATGTGAGAATTTGCGGCCTTAAAGACAAAGATAATGTGGACGAAGAGGTAAAAGAACTCATGGCTTTGATGGGGGTTCATGAGCCGATGCAGGTAATGGGCATCTTTCTCAGGGATGATCTTACCCTCTCACAGATCGCTCATATGCAGGAGGTAATGCCAGAGATTAGAACAGCAAGGGAAAAAGGTAAGATTGCTTTTTACCAAGATGGAAGAGTGGTGATATTGGAGCCACGCCCCACATGACGGTGTGAGACCTATGGGACCACACTCAAAGTTGCTACCTGGAATTGTAATGGATCTATGCGTCTTGATGTGGGTGCTTTTGAGGAAAGTTTTAGTGGTAGAGACATCATCTTCTACTCTGAGACACATCAGGCCCCTGGGCAGAGACTATGCCTCACATTAGTGGATACAGATGGGAGACCGCCTGTAGACAGGAGACACGATCAGAGCACAGAGGACGGGGCTCAGGAGGAGTGGCAGTGTTATTCAGGGAGGAGTTGCAACCATTGATACATATAGCCCGCAAGGACGAGCAAGCTAGGTACATGTGGGTGAGATTGAGAGCAGAGACAGACACATCTTTACATTGCTATTTGCTACTTTCCCCCGAGTACATCAGTGTATGCACCACTAAGAGGACAGTCCCCCTTTTCTATTTTGGATGATGACATCTGGGAGTTCTCTAGAGAGGTGACATCATCATTTTAGGGGACTTCAATGCTAGGACTGTCCATCATCAGACATTTTTTTATGATACTTCAGAGGAGATACTGAGAGAGCTGGATGTTGCAAAGACGGGCCTATCCAAACTATCACAGGATGGGGAACATACCGAGTATGGACGACACGTGATAGACATGGGACCTGTCACAAAGTGATGACGTGGCGGACAGCAGAAACCCTAATTTCTGCCAGAAACCCTAAATTCCTGCAAACCCTAATTTTTGCCAAAAACCCTAAATTCCGAAAATCGCGGAGGCGGATTATTATTTTTAAAAAAAAAAAATTTATTTTTTTTTTTGGAAAATGATGAGCGACGCGAATTTTGCTTTTGCTTTTTTTTTATAAAAAAAAAGAGAAAAGACTCTCTAAGAGAGAGAGAGAACTGATGCTTTTGATTTTAAAAGCTTTTGGGGCTCTGCTTTTGGGCATCCCTTGTAACCTTTAAATTAGTGGTGAGGGCCTCACTTCTCAGAGCATCTGGACGCAGAGTCTGAGAGTGAAACCCTAACCGCTCTCTTGTACTTTGATGATTGATTAATACAAAAAGAAATACCGAAAGGGGCGCCAGTCTTTGGGGCCAATATCTCTAGGCACGGAACTCCGCCGGGCCAGTGCAAATCTATTGTGATCTGTGAATTGTTTTGAAGTGGTTATTTGGTGCTGTCGCGGTTGATTCTTGACTTGGAGTGTCCAAGTTTGTTACAGTGGTATCAGAGCACGGCCGATTTCTCTTCTACGGGAAATCCGATCCCCGAAATTTTTTTCCGCGGCACCTATGGCTTCAGGCAATGATCAGTCGACTCCCTCTGCATCTGGAGATGCGGGCTGGGATCACAACGAAGATTCAGGCAGAGAGTATGGCCCGCCTCGGCCTACTCAGGCGGAGCGAAGAGAGATGGAGCGTCGTCAATTGATTGGCGATGCAACAAAGATGATGCTCAATTTTGCCAAGGACCCGAAGATGGTAAAATATATGAACCAGACCTCTTTGAAAGAGGTACAGATGGAGTGGCAGAGAACCACAACACCACTCCCGAAACCCGCTCTCAAGAAACCTTCTACCTCCAAGAAATATACGGAGAAGGAACTGGAGAACGTGGTTGATGCACGGATTGCTCAGCTTTTCGACGTGCAAAAGAAAGGCAAAAAGCACGGCAAAAAGCACAGCAAAAAGCAGAACAAAGGTACTGACTTCCCGGGATATTTGGGTCGTCAGTCGACATTCGACAAAGCAAAGAAACGGAAGAAGCGTGTTCGATTTGAAGGAGTACCCAGTTCTTCTTCTTCTTCTTCTGACAGTTCTTCTAGCTCCTCGGATTAGAGCGAAGAAGACAGAAAAAAAAGCAAAAAGCGAAGCAAGACACAAAGCTTCGGAACGGGCAAGAAAAAGGCAAAGAAGGCTACATCTCGCCCAGAGACTGACAGTTCTACTGAGGACTCGTCTACAGACAGCTCAGATTCCGATGACGGAAAGTTTTATGCGAACAAGAAGAATTTTTACAAAGCCAACCAATATGACTTTCTCGAAGATAACAGCAAGAAAGTCCGAGAGTTTAAGGAAGGTGGCCACTCGATCAAGTTTGATACTTTTCAGGATACTCAGATGCTTCGAAGGCTTTGTCTCTTATACAGCAGTTTGACATCGCTTTCGCGGGAGGACGCTATTCAGAGCACTCCAAGATTCGGAGAGCTGCCTCTTACTCTGAGGGGAATGCTCCTACTTGGTGGTCCACGCTTCTATTAAGCAAGACTGTGCCAGTTACATGGCTGAAATTCAAGAGGCTTTTTATTTCTTCTTGGTTGACTCAAGAGTTTGAGCGAGATATACGAGCTGCTTGGAACCATCTCCGGATGACCAAGAGCGATACAGTGAATTCTTATTGTGAAAGATTCTGGAGCTCTTTTCTACCCGCCTCTTCATTCAAGAAGATCTCGTTCAGAGAACAAATTGAGCGGTTTACCTTGGGTCTACCTACAGAGATCCGAGATCACTGCTTGGAACAGAAGTCAGCTTCTATTCAGGAGTTGATGAGTCATGCGAAGCGGGGCTTTGCCATTCACTCTGGCAGTCTGACCTACCCCACAGATGAGGCCATGACACAACGAGCCAAACAGACTTCTGGGAATGAAAGTAGAATGAAAAAGAGCAACCCAGAGAAAAAAAAAAAGGATGCACGACCCAAGCTTACTCCTGAGGAGAGAGCTCGCTTCATCAGAGAGGGGAAGTGCTTTGGATGCGGGAAACATGGACATATTTCCGCAAAGTGCCCTGATAAGGCACAGAAAGAACAGAATGATAAAGACGACGACAGGTCTGAGAGTTCGAGAGCAGCTGAGGAATGTGGCAGAAAAGGCAGATCGAAAAGCAGAACTGGTACCACATGGCATGGGACTTGCACCGAATCAAATGAATGAAAGTACAAACTTTGCCGTTTTTTTTTGGGGCAAAGTGAAGGATCAAGAAGCTCTTTTGAAGGAGCCAAGGCCAACTTCTTTTCACTTGGAATTGGCGGCTCGATTTGGAACTGCGCCCGACAGACTGACGCCACTGGCGGAGGTAGTTCGACTGGCACCCGGATGGGATGTTGCCATTACACCGAGCATTGGCAAACTTCGTTTGCAATGACAGGGGTGTTCAGGGCACGTGAGTGACGTTCTACTCGGGATCCCTTGGTACCACAAGAACTACGCCGTGGTTGACTACCGGGCCGAGAAAGCGACTTTGATAAATGAAGGGCTTAGAGATTGTACTTGATGAACTTCAGTTTTCTTACTCATTCTTTTGGGAGAACTGAACCATGGATAAAAGTTGAATATGTTTTGACCTGAAGAAAAGAACGCCAAGATTTTTTTCTCCACGCTCATGCCGATTGCTTTTGAGAGGGCCTGAAGATCATACCATTGATCTGATATCTGGAAGCACACCACGGAATCGGCCACCTTATTGTGTGAGCCGAGTACAGAATGAAAAGATTATGAACTCAGTGAAAGACCTCTTGGAAAAGGGTCTTGTCCAGCTTAGTACTTCACCGTATTGCTCTCCAGTGTTGTTGATTTTGAAGAAAGACAGATCTTGGAGAATGTGCATCGATTATAGCACTCTCAACGAAATCACCATCAAGAACAGATTTCCGATTCCTAGGATCGATGATATACTCGACAGGTTACAGGGATCCTCGTGTTTTAGCAGGATTGACTTGAAGAGTGGATATCATCAGATCAGGATAGCGCCAGGAGATGTCTACAAGACAGCTTTTCGGACAACTTTTGGGTTATTTGAGTTTTTGGTGATGCCTTTTGGCTTAACCAATGCTCCTGCGACATTTAACAGGATGATGGACAGGATTTTTCGAGAGTACAGGCTATTTGTTGGCACTTTCTTTGACGACATCATTGTTTTCTCGAAGAATGAGGCAGAACACAGAGATCATCTGCTTCAAGTCTTTTAGGCATTACGAGATCACACGCTAGTGATTAATGCAACGAAAAGTGAATTTTTTTCCTACCATGGATACACTTTTTGGGACACATTGTGTCAGCAACACAACAGGAGTGCAAATGGACCCGGCCAAGATAGAGACTATCCGTGATTGGCCCGATTTGAGGAATGTCCATGAAGTTAGAAGCTTCTTGGGACTATGTTCATACTACAGGCGGTTCATACGAAAGTTTGCAGAGGTTGCTTCCCCTTTGCATATCTTGACACAGAAAGGAGTACCTTTTTCGTGGGGACCCACAGAGGTGACTGCCTTTCAGACATTGAAAGAGAAATTGACTACGGGACC
Organism: Adiantum capillus-veneris; assembly: GCF_014529385.1. Taxonomy (NCBI): domain Eukaryota; kingdom Viridiplantae; phylum Streptophyta; class Polypodiopsida; order Polypodiales; family Pteridaceae; genus Adiantum; species Adiantum capillus-veneris. The sequence goes on from NC_140932.1 coordinate 90,250,022, forward strand.
TATTTTGACTTTGCCGGACTTGCAGAAGTCATTCGAAGTATATTGTGATGCTTGTGGTCGTAGTCTGGGTGCGGTCTTGATGCAAGAAGGCCATGTCATAGCTTACGAGAGCCGTTTGTTCTCTAGGCCGGAGATGACAGCACAGATTTATGAGAAAGAGCTTTTGGCGGTTATCCATGCTCTTACTCAGTGGCGGCATTACCTACTCGGAGCGGATTTTATTGTCTTTACAGACCATCAGAGTTTGCGCTACTTCTTGTCACAGAAGCAGCTTTCGGAAAAGCAGATGCGGTGGGCGAACATCTTGTCATAGTTTCACTTCCAGATTGTCCATGTGCAGGGACAGAAGAATGTGGTGGCAGATGCTTTGTCTCGGAAACCGTTGGTTCTGGCTATTTCCGCGATACATCATAAGAGCTTCGAGGATATGGTCGATCAGTGTGCCACAGATACAGATTTTGCAGATATTTTCACACGGATACGGGATGGGGAGACAGTAGCTGGATACTCCCTTCGGGAAGGCTACTTGATGAAAAAGACTATGTTGTGCGTTACACAGCCGTTGAGGGAAAAGGTTATGACTGATTGCCACTGTCCACCTTTTACGGGTCACCGCAGCATTGCTACCACCATGAAAGGGGTAGAGAGAGATTTCTTTTGGCGGAGACTGAAGAAGGATGTGGAAGAGTTTGTGCGCAGTTGCTTGGTATGCTAGAAGGTCAAGTTTGACAGGCATAAGGCACAGGGATTGTTACAGCCTTTACCCATACCCACCCACCCGCCCCTGGGAAAATATTGAAATGGATTTCATTTTTTTTTTATCTCCCGAGAATACAGAATGATCACGATGATTTTCCGATTACATGGCACGCCTGAGACGATTGTCTCCGACAGAGACCCCAGATTTATGAGTTTGTTTTGGAAGGCAATTTGGGAGAACATTGGGACGCGGTTGCAGTTCTCGTCATCGTTCCACTTGCAGACTGACGGGCAATTTGAGATTGCCAATTCAGTGATTTTAGATTTATTGAAGTCTTGTATCTCGCATCAGAAGACTCAATGGGAAAAGAACTTACCTTTGGTGGAATTTGCCTACAATAACACGATACACTCTTCGACGGGGAAGACGCCATGAGAGATTGTTGAAACTGCTGCGAAGGTTCCATCCTTCCTGAGCACGAAAGATTAGAAATTTGAAGCGGATGAATATTCGCGAGATTTGGATACGGCTTTTGCCAAGGTTCACGAGACTTTACAGAAGTCTCAAGAACGACAGAAAAAGGCAGCGGATCGCCATCGTCGCGACTGGAAACTGAAGGAGGATGATTGGGTGCTCTTACTTTTGAGAAGGCACGCCTAAGAAAAAAAAAAGGGAAAGGAGAGGCTTTTTCCAAAGCTTAGTATGTGATACTACGGACCTTTCCAGATTACTGACAAGATAAATGATGTCTCCTTCCGATTGAAACTGCCAGATACTTGGAGGATTCATAATGCATTGCATGTGAGTCTCTTGAACCCTGTTAAGGGTGATGTGCCTGATGATGGGGAGCCTGATGAGCAACCCGAAGTGGAAGAAAACGAGGAGATCCTTGTTCCTGAACAGATTTTGGCACATAATGATACGAAGAAAGGTAAAGTCCGAAGGCGGTTCTTGGTTAAGTTCAAGAACTTTCCTGCATTTGATGCGAAGTGGATGGAGGAGGAGGACCTAGCAGATACTCCTCGGATTGTGAAACTTTACCTCGATGTTTTGGTTTAGCATAGTCTACTCCAAACGGAACCCAGAAACTCAGCTTGGCCGAAGATCTGGTGCAGTGGGATGCACAAGAGGGGAGTCGCTCCACTCCTTTGTCAACAGATGCCTCGATTTTCATACTAAAGTCACTGATGTCTCTTTGAGCTTCAGGGATACTGAGAGCTGACAGTATTCTGCTGGATGACTTTATGAAATGGAATTCCTGATTATGATACTGATTTGTTCTTGACTTCTTGTGAGTGCAGGAACTGATAGACGAAATGACTGCAGCATTTTGGTCTGATTGATCTCGAATAGACATGGTTGCAATAGGGGTTAGTCAATCGGACATCGATGAGGTCCCGATTGGACCTAGATGTGATTGCTAGCTACATTGCCGATAAATCATGGTCTAAGATCCGAATGAATGTTGAATGTCATGTGATGTCCTGTGATGTCTGGTGATGTCCTGTGATGTCGTGTGATGTGACTGTCGATTTTGTACATGTGCTAGATGTGTGTTCCTAGTACGTAGGTACTAACAGTCAGTGTCTGCTAAGACGGTTTATGGCTTTTGTCGGTTTTGCAGGCGTAATCGCGGTCGATTACAATGCTTTCAAGAGGGGGGTATGTCACAAAGTGATGACGTGGCGGACAGCAGAAACCCTAATTTCTGCCAGAAACCCTAAAATTCCTGCAAACCCTAATTTTTGCCAAAAACCCTAAATTCCGAAAATCGCGGAGGCGGATTATTATTAAAAAAAAAAAATTTTTTTTTTTTTTTTGGAAAATGATGAGCGACGCGAATTTTGCTTTTGCTTTTTTTTTATAAAAAAAAAGAGAAAAGACTCTCTAAGAGAGAGATAGAACTGATGCTTTTGATTTTAAAAGCTTTTGGGGCTCTGCTTTTGGGCATCCCTTGTAACCTTTAAATTAGTGGTGAGGGCCTCACTTCTCAGAGCATCTGGACGCAGAGTCTGAGAGTGAAACCCTAACCGCTCTCTAGTGGCACAGCCGAGCCTCATCTCTAGTATCCAGGATCTCACGATTGGACCCAGACCTGTTGGTGTGGCAGTAGACCATGCTCTTGTGTCGCTGACCATCTCTTTCCAATTCAATATAGCACACATGCCACAAGCAACAGCCCCTACCCGCTACACTTTCACGCAGGAGACAGACGGTGTATACATAGATGGGATCTACAAACGCCTGTGTACAGAAGAGCCAGGGCGACCTTTGGAGGAACTTACTACTATACTGACACAGACATTACATGATGCAACAGCAGAGGCATATCCACACACCCAGCCTGAGCAAAGACGCCGTTCTGGGAGCATGCCCCAGAACAGCTGGTATGATGAGGAATGCCGCGAGACTAGAGCTAGACTTCAGAGGGAGGTGCTTTTGGGGACATCACTCATGTGATAGTCACAGATTGACTTCCGACGCCTGATGCGGTGGAAGAAGAGGGCATTTTTGGCTCGCCTAGAGTAGGACCTATACCAGCTATTCTCGAGTCAGGACTCACGTGAGGCATGGCGGCTCTTTCATGAGCACCCCCCCCCCCCCCCCCACCATTACGTCTACAGTGGCTTGGGGCCAATACACGTCATCTCTGTACACAATTCCTGGACAGCCGCCCCTCCCCGACCCCCCCGATCCATGTCCCCACACTTATGCTTTTTTCACTGTTATGATGGTGAGGAAGGCCATTGACAGGATGAGGACTGGGAGAGCATATGATCATGAGGGCTTAGTGGTTGAGCACTTCATACATGCCAGAGATCTATTAGCAGAGCTTCTAGCAATTATGTTTAACCGTGCCATGTGTGAGGGCTTGCCTGATACTTGGAGCCTATCTACTATTGTACCTATCTTCAAGTCAGAAGACCCTATGGAGCCTGGGAATTATCGCACTATCATGATCGGACACACATTGGCACGGTTGTACGTACCCATTCTTGAGCAGCAGCTGAGCAGATGGACAGAGAGAGAGAAGATACGGGCAGCCGGGCAGGCAGGGTTCAGGAGAGGCTTTTCTACTCTTGACCATATCTTGACACTCAGAGCCATCATTGAGGAGGGCAGATCGCATCAGAGACGCATCTATTGTAGCTTTGTGGACTTACGCAACGCATTTGACACAAAACCCAGAGCTAGATTGATGTGTAAATTACAGGAGATGGGAGTACCCACAGAGCTCATTTGGGGAGTTATGGCATTATACAGGTCAGTAGTGGGGCATGTACGCACCCCAGAGGCCCTTTCTACAGCGGTTCACTCCACTATTGGGGTGAAGCAGGGTTGCCCGCTCTCTCCTACTCTATTTGGTATGTATGTGGATGAGGTTTCTGACTACATTGAGAGAGATGGGGATAGAGGTGCACAGCTGGCAGGGACATGGATTTCACTATTGTTATATGCTGATGATATTGTATTGATCTCCGACTCTCCAGAGGGGATGCAACGTCACTTGGATGCTTTGCATACGTTCGCCCAGGAAAGTGGTTTGTCTGTCAACCTTGATAAAACGGAGGTCACGGTATTTAATACCACCCCGCAGTGGATCAGGAGGTCAGCGCCCGCATTCACATACGGCCAGGAGACAGTGGAGTATACAGATGCTTACACCTACCTTGGAGTGGTTTTCAGTGGACCAGCATTTTCATTGAGGAGAGCAGCAGCGACTAGACTGACCAGAGCCCACGCAGCGTTGGGTAGATTGGAGAGGATGTGTTCACATGTTCAGTTTCAGGAGCCTCGGACGAAGCTCTGGCTCTTTGACACTTTGGTGGCTTATGTATTGCTCTATGGAGCTGAGATTTGGGGACCGTCCTTGGACCATCACGGGAGGACATGTCGCATGGATGGATGGGGGGACATGGAGAAGCCATTAGTCTCTATGATCTAGAGGCTCATTAGAGCCAAGGCTTCAGTACCACGTGCCATTATCCGGGCAAAGCTAGCTGCCCCCCCATTAGTGGTGGAGGCGCTCACCAGATCTGTCTCCTTCATACACCGCATGTGGGAACTTCCCAGAGACAGATCTGCCCGCCTTGCACTTGAGTCCTCTTGACAGTTAGCCATGCAGGGAGATACAGCATGCTGGTATGGGGAGATGACATCATGGTTTCAAGTGCATGGGTTCAGCCTGGACAGATTGCCCCCCTTCCAATACTCACTAGATGCACCCTCTCTGACTCCTACACAATCCAAGATCACCAGGCTCATCCGTCGAGACTTGACTCAGCTAGACACCAGGAGGACATGGATACAGCCAGCACAGGAGTTGGGCACGAAGATTGCTTTCTACAGAGAGCATCTTCTCCAGCTTACAGAGGACTGTTTTGTGACGAGGCCCAAATACGTGGACACCCACTCTCTCATGGGATGCGATGTGCTATTGGCCAGATACACACATCTTCACACAAGCTACAGATCGAGACTGGGAGATACAGTGGAGTACCAGAAGAGGCCAGGACATGCCTCCTGTGTGACATGGAGCCTGAGACAGAGTTGCACTGCACATGCCACTGCCCCGTCTACTACGAGATACGTGGCCGCTTCCACTACTTGTTCAGAGAGGGCTTCGGACCTACTTGGGTCTGTTTTTGCTCGAGCTGCGCAAACACAGAGAGAGCCTCATTGAGGGGAGAGGCTAGCCAGTCTCAGAGATGGATCACAAACTTCTTTAGAGCAGACACTAGACACCCGGAGGAGCTACCACCACAGGAGAGCTCGTTGCCTCACACCAGAGGCACACTGATCGACCGAGCGACCGAGTTAGGGAGATCCAAACGCCCACGACTGCGGAGGACTACATAGCATAGACGGAGGCTGCATCAGAGGATTCGGATCACTTTGGCTCGACATGCATGACGCCCAGTCAGGCTATTGACCATGGAGGAGATTGATGAGATCCGCCAGCGATCGATGCTAGATCTTTTGTGATTTAGCTATCCCACCTAGCTGCTTAGCTCACATCTAGCAGTCTAAGATTCCATAGTAATTTTTTCTGTCTTTTTTTTTTTTGTTACTCTGACTTTGTATCAGATCCACCACATTGTAACTTTCTGGTCTCATAGGTCACTTTGGCCTTTCGAAGACGTTAATATAACATTTCATTTCATTTCATCTCTCTCTCTCTCTCTCTCTCTCTCTCTCTCTCTCTCTCTCTCTCTCTCTCTCTCTCTCTCTCACACACACACACACACACACACCTTGAAGAACCTGTGAGCCATCACGAAGGTCAACAGAAACATATAGCGCTTTTCCAGAAGAGAGACTCTCTGCAAGAAGGCCCGATTGTTCATGAGAATCGAGGGAGATGTGGGGAGCGAGATCCAAGATCCGCACAACCAGCCATTGCTCGCTCCTCAATAACTGCAAAACCAAATGCCGGGCAGCAAAGCCTCGACCTCCCGTCACCACGCACACCCTCCCTTCGCCCATCTCTCTCCCTCTGTGTCCAGAGTCTCCAGAGCGATCACAGAATCATAGTACTTTCCTATATTGCAGGTGTACAGACAAATTTTGATTAAAAAAATCGTTACACCACACTAGGTAATAAGGCAGCTGTAGCTTTACACACTGGATGCCACAACTTTCGCATTGGGGGTTTTGAACTTGGGTTCAATGAACATTGGTGAAGCATAAAGAGGAGTTTGAGGAGTTGGAGACAGATTTACCATGATGGACGCAAGAAACTAATGGTGTGCTCAAGAAGTGCTATAAACTTGGGTTAAAGGTACCTTCGGGTAATCGTTATTTTCCCTTTTGATTAGACAGAATATGTGTGAAGAAACATGTATTTGTGACGAGGCCCAAATACATGGACACCCACTTGTCTCATGGGATACGATGTGCTATTGGCCAAATACGCACATCTTCACACCAGCTACGAATAGAGACTGGGAGATACAGTGGAGTACCAACAGAGGCCATGACATCATAGTTACTGGGGAACGCGTTCCGTAGGCCCTAGAAGGCCGGAACGCCGTTCCCTCCCCCTCTGCCAAGCTGGAACGCCCCGGAACGTTTTGCCGTTCCGGGTGACCACCTGATACCGGAACGGCCCGGAACAGCCAACTCTCAAAAATGGGAAGAAATAGGCAGTTTTTTGCAAATTTGCAATGAACATTAGGTGTTTTTTTAGTGTGCAAGGACTCAAAAATTAAAATGCATCCCCTCACACCCATTCCCTTCTCAAGCATTATTTGGGTGTTTTTTATGCCTCCCGTTCCGCGCCGTTCCCGTTCGGGACCCCTTGCCGTTCCCCTGTTCCGCGAGGGTCCTCGTCGCCGTTCCCGTTCCGCGTTCCGGGTAACTCTGCATGACATGCCTCCTGTGTGACATGGAGCCTGAGACAGAGTTGCACTACACATGCCACTGGCCCGTCTACTACGAGATACGTGGCCGCTTCCACTGCTTATTCAGAGAGAGCTTCGTACTGCTTGGGTCTGTTTTTGCTCGAGCTGCGCAAACACAGAGAGAGCCTCATGAGGGGAGAGGCTAGCCAATCTAAGAGACGGATCACAGACTTCTTTAGAGCAGACACTGGCACCCGGAGGAGCTACCACCACAGGAGAACTCGTCGCCTCACACGAGAGGCACACTGGTCGACCAAGCGACCGAGTTAGGGAGATCCAAACACCCATGACTGCGAAGGACTACACAGCATAGACAGAGGCTGCATCAGAGGATTCGGATTACTTTGGCTCGACATGCATGACGCCCGGTCATGCTATTGACCATGGAGGAGATTGATGAGATCCGCCAACGACCGATGCTAGATCTTTTGTGATTTAGCTATCCCACCTAGCTGCTTAGCTCACATCTAGCAGTCTAAGATTCCATAGTAATTTTTTCTGATACTCTGACTTTGTATCACATCCACCACATTGTAACTTTCTGGTCTCATAGGTCACTTTGGCCTTTTGAAGACGTTAATATAACATTTCATTTCATTTCATCTCTCTCTCTCTCTCTCTCTCTCTCTCTCTCTCTCTCTCTCTCTCTCTCTTACACACACCTTGAAGAACCTGTGAGCCATCACGAAGGTCAACAGAAACATATAGCGCTTTTCCAGAAGAGAGACTCTCTGCAAGAAGGCCCGATTGTTCATGAGAATCGAGGGAGATGTGGGGAGCGAGATCCAAGATCCGCACGACCAGCCATTGCTCGCTCCTCAATAACTACAAAACCAAATGCCGGGCAGCAAAGCCTCGACCTCCCGTCACCACGCACACCCTCCCCTCGCCCATCCTCTCCCTCTGTGTCCAGAGTCTCCAGAGCGATCACAGAATCGTAGTACTTTCCTATATTGCAGGTGTACATACAAATTTTGAAAAAATAAATCCTTACACCACACTAGGTAATCACACTGGATGCCACAACTTTCGCGTTGGGGGCTTTGAACTTGGGTTCAATGAACATTGGTGAAGCATAAAGAGGAGTTTGAGGAGTTGGAGACAGATTTACCATGATGGGCGCAAGAAATTAATGATGTGCTCAAGAAGTGCTATAAACTTGGATTAAAGGTACCTTCGGGTAATCGTTATTTTCCCTTTTGATTAGACAGATGTGATGTTTCCTTCGCAGTTGCCCCCCCCCCCCCCCCCCCAGCGTGTGGGAGTCCCCAAATGAACATTGGCGGAGCATAAGGTGGATTTTGAATTGTTGGAGTCATATTTATCATAATGGGAGCATTAAATTAATGATGCAATGGTCAGACCGTGTATAAATTGTTTGTTACACAATGTGGTCTAAAGTAAAAGGTAAGAGTTGAAGATTGTGGATGTTTACTTGGTTGGACTAAGGGGCTTTTCCAAAATGAGGTCTCACAATCGACCACATAGCCAAGCAAATCACCATTAGATTAATAAAAATGGCGAACGGTTCAGATTATCGCATAAAGCAGCGCCGCTAAACACTTTATTTAAAATCGTCGCGAGGGCTTTTCCAAAATGAGGTCTCACAATCGACCAGGTAGCCAAGCGAATCACCATTAGATTAATAAAAACGACGAACGGTTCAGATTATCACATAAAGCAGCGCCGCTAAACACTTTATTTAAAATCATCGCAGAACACTTTATTTAGCAGCCTCAGTTTGTCGTCTAAGTCCACGTAGTCAACAGCCTAGCCCATTAACAGGTAGCAATAGCCTGTGTCACGCCTTGTCCTGCTACCCTGTTCCAAGAAATATTCGTCTTTGCCCCATACACAAGGAATTAGCTTGCTTTCTTGGCTCTCAGGAAATTGTGAAGACGGCGGGGACAAGACTATGATTGTGGCGGCAAATGCAGCTCGTGTAAACCTTCAACATGTGTAGTCCTCCATGTTCATATCTTTTATTTGGAATGTTTGCTTTGCATTCTATGCATGTAGTTCTTTTTGGAGCCCCCATCAAACAAGCAAAACTCTCTACGCTTTTCTATTATGGGATGTTTGTGTGCAAACAAAGGATAATAAATTATCTACAAAAAGAGCTAATTGAGTATGCAGCTAATTTGGAAGAAGAGGAACAACACAAAAGCAGTGATGAGTCTACATGCTAGCAAAACAGAATGCCACGATCAATACTATAGTAGAAGTCATAGAGGAGATGATGATGGAGATCCTTGGCAAGTAGCGGCCCAATCGTCACCTACTCGTCATCGTCATACGCAATTGACATTATGACTGCGAGTAACTCTCTCTCTCTCTCTCTCTCTCTCTCTCTCTCTCTCTCTCTCTCTCTCTCTCTCTCTCTCTCTCTCTCTCTCTCTCTCTCCACCCCCCCCCCCCCCCCCAGCTAGCAACCTTGACTAACCTACACGATATTTTCCTTGTTGTTAACTACCTGCAAGTTGCGAGATCCGTTTCCAGTAGTGGATCCATCATCCTTTGTAATAGTTGATTGTGTGATCTTTAGATGTACAACAAGCGTTCCTTTCATGCATGCAATAGCTGTGTTGACGAGCATCAACTATCAATAGAGCTTAGGGAAATCATTAATGTTGAGAAGGTAGACTAAAGGTCATGATCTGTTGCTCAAATATACATATGTAAGGGCACCTCCCTCTGCAACAAACAAGGTCGATAATTCTCTTTCTCTCTTAACCTGGTTGGCTTAAGGCATTTTTTCCTAATCTTAGTCGTCGGCCTCGAACCTATTTGCACAGCTTATAGGAGCCTCACGCATGCTTATCATAAACAATTGCCAAAAAGCCCACCTCACAAGTCTCATCTGTTGTACCCTTGCACTCCAACGGCTTTATGATGCAGCAATGCCTCAAATCTTGAAGGAGGCACGAACAACAATTTTTAAGTGCAGATTGGAGCGGACAAACTAGAGCCCGGGATTAACCAGCTACGAAGGGTTGACCTTTCCCCAAATTCAATTACTTATTCTTGTGCCTTGAAGGTGTGCAAGACCTTCATATGGGTAACAAAATTCACAACAACATTACTAGTCAAGGGTTGTTGGAGAAACATTTGAAGGTTATAAGCACAAATTTTGTGACATAGCGATACCTATTACTTGTCATCTTAATTTTTCTAGCCATAGGAGAGGGTTAAGTGTGGTGTCTAATCAAGCTGCAATCCTTTTTACAACAAAGTTGTTGATCAGATGTGAAATGATATCATTCATGTTGGACTTTTAACTATTGTCTTTGTCTTGTATCGATAGCTTTCACCTATTTATCTATAGCTAATGATTTTTTCTTGAACAAATTTTCCAAGTCTATGCTTGTCGTGCAAGGGCCATTACTAACCTTCACCTGTGGACTTTTGTTGTCTTGGATGTGAGGGATTATCCCAATTATGATGCTGGTGAATCTAGACTCTTGTATCAAGATGAAGACGCTAAAGAGGAACTTCAAATTGAGCTCAATAAGGATGAGCTAGCCTTCTTAAGAGGGAAAACAAGGTGCACATTGATGTTTCACCTATGAAAATTGTAGGAAAATGAGAGGTTTCACCATAGAGATCTACAATGACAAAGTCTACTTTAGCCAAATAGAGGAGAGAGATGTGAGAGAAATCGCAAAGGACCATGCTTGAATCCATCCCATGGGATCTGAATCGTCCTTCAAGAGATTCTGTGCCAAAAACAAAGTGATATCGTGTGCAAGAACTTCATGGTGTAGGACTCTCTACATATCATGTGCCGAGTGGATGGACGCATTTGTTAGGGCAACCACATGTGTCCAAGGGTCAAAGATATCAATATTGGAGTGAGAAGCAGGAAACGTTTATCAAAAGCCTCTACATGATCTACTTGATGAAGGATATCTGTATAGATATGATTGGCATAAGAAAAATATGAAAGACGAAGAGACTAAGACAAACATGATGAAATTTGATATAGAAGGGATTATAGTCACATGGATGTAGTGGACAAACGATTCACAGAGAGCACGATAATTACAAGGATAAATATAATGGATATGAAGGCAACGACAATGATGATGAATGTAGAGACGGAAGCAGGAGGGATTGAGATGGTAGAAATTGTAGTTCTTCAAAACAATATCAACCACAAAAACTAAAGTTGGTCTAATGTCTACTAAATTTCTTAATGAGATTTGCATTTGAAATGTAGTCTCTCTCCACCATACTTATGTATGGTACTCATGTAGGCTGTGCACTATTTACTTTTTTTATAATTTAAAATTTTCATGTTATGCAAAGTTTAACTACTGGTCTACTTTTATTTATAGTTCTTCAAAGGAAATCGTTTTGAAGTGTGTACTTATGCAGCTTGCAGACTTTTATGTTCATGATCGAAATGAAGGGATGAAGTTCATGATCGAAATGAAGGGATGAAGTTCATGATCGAAATGAAGGGATGAAGGTGGGGATAGTGATACAAGGATATGATAGCACCGTACATTATGGAGATACAAGCAAGCTTCGAGGTTTGTAATCTGTTTTTAAACCTCCATGTCTATGTGTTTGCTTGGTCGACACAACTAGCCTATGGGGCAGGGCACAGCTTCTGTTCCTTATTATTTTTGGGGAGACACAGTGCCGACTCTCCACCATAATGTTGTATGGAACTTCTATGTGACGCACACTATTTGATTATATTGTTTCTCTTTTTCTTATTGTATGATGCATAAGTTTAACTACTCATGTTGTTTTGTTGTAGCTCAACAACATTGGAATCCTTATGGGTTTCAAAGTCAAACGATACCACTACTCCTTATCAAGGTTAGTAGTACATTTCAATCTTTACAATTTGCCATTGCTTGTTGTTCACAGCTAGTTTTATAATCTATTCTTGCTTATTATTTACATCGTTGCAAAAACCTCTCCCAAGGCCAACCAAGCAAGGCTAGTTGAAAATATTTTGTTTGAGTTCTCTCTCTCTCTCTCTCTCTCTCTCTCTCTCTCTCTCTCTCTCTCTCTCTCTCTCTCTCTCTCTCTCTCTCTCTCTCTCTCTCTCTCTGTGTGTGTGTGTGTGTGTGTGTGTGTGTGTACTTCCAAACACACACATCACACAAGTCAAACAAAGCTTTTCCAGATAGCAAATTCATGGGTCAATCTCACCATGAATTTGTTCACCCATGTCAACGTCTTGTGTAATGCCACATATCTTGAAATAAAAGTATTTATGATAGAAAAACCTCGCTTTGCATCCAAGAAAAACAATAGAGAGCTCCTTGGGTCTACCCCTTTCAAGCATAGAAGCCTTCACTCGGCACTTGCCGCAAATAGGCCTTGCCCCTAACTGGCATATCTATTCTAAGAAATGACATTTCGGGCACTGCTCAATTAAAAGAAAAAAAATCTAAGAACTTGTAAAAGTTATATGTAAATAATTTCAGAGGTTTGTTGGTTGTTACACTAAATTTGTTCAAACCTTGTAGCCTTTTCTACCTTGTATTGTATATTGTATGCGATTTTTACGGGCGAATATGTCATAATAACTAATATCTAATTCTCCTAAATGATTTTCTCATGTTAAACCGGTCATTTAATATGGGGAAGTGCCAGGGGAGAAAAAGCTAGAATATAGGTTAAGCTGGCAGACCGGCCATAATAGGGATCCAAAGGAGGTAAAATAGGGATCCAAAGGGGGGGCCATCTGCAAAAGAGCAATGTGCAATAATGAGCTTAAAAGACCCTAAGGTTCAGCCCATTAAGACTTCCAAAATGCTAAGGATCCAAAATTCAAAGGTTGTGTCCAAAGGTCAAAAGCCTAGGGACAGGTCCCAAAAGTCTTTCTCAAGCCCTAGAAAGGAGGGGGCGAGCAAGAAGTAGGGGATGAGAGATAAACTCACACACACACACACACACCACACACACACACAAGCTTCCTTTGTACACAAGGGGAAAGAGGGACACATGTCAGCTCCCTAGCCCAGACGCCCACAAGGTGTACTCAAATCCTATTGGATGGCCTTGGAGGTGGACCAATGAGAATTAGACTAGAGTAAGTCGAGTTTAATTAATTTAAAAACACTTAATAGAAGAACCAATAAGAATTAAGCTCTCTAGAAGACTATTGGACAGTCTCCCTAGGGGTCCAATGAGCATTTAGCAGCCTAATGGCTTGCCTGATTCCTATTGGCCAGGAGACAAAGGGGTCCAATGAGAGTTTAGTTGCATTAATTAATTAGCAAAAGCTCTCACAAAAGGGGAAAGGGGACACATGTCAGAAGGCTATCACGTATGTTGCTTAATTTCCATTGGTTGAGCCTAGGGAGGTCCAATAGGGAGTGAGCATGAACAAATAGCAAGAGGGGTCAACCAAGAGAGAGAGGGGGCTGATTTTTCAAAGGCATTATTCACTTACACACTCACAAAATCTATATGTAGAGTAAGAAGACTCTCTCTGTCTTCTCAAGCTTTAATGGAAAGCTTATCACCTACTCCAAGCTTGTGAGAAGGGAGGCCTAGACCAACAACTCTTGGCTTTGTGATGCAAATCCAACCAAGAGCCAAGCTTCAATGCATTCTCATCTCCTCTACCATGCTAATTACTAAGCTAATCTATGCTAATATGAGTGATTATGTGAGGAGATGTACATCTTTCTCATAAGACTACTCCTTCTTCCTCTCAATCTACTCTCATACCCCGCTAGCTCTCACCATCTTGGAAGGTGTGTGAGGTCTTGGGTCTAAGACCGTGAGGGAATTGATGTTGTGTTTGATAAGTGTTTTGCTTAGTGCTTGAAGTTCCCATCTTCATTGCACTAGCTAGTATTGAAGGAACACAAAGAATTGTATTGTAAAAGTCTCTCTTGATGGGAGAAAACCATAATACAAAGCCTTTTGGAGGGGGGACGGGCTCCATGCAAATCCGGTCCAACTATTGTCAATCGCTTAATTTCTCTCTCTTTTGAAGTATTGTTCATGCTATCTAACTAGGTGTTATGATTTTTGTTGCTCTCTCCACCCAAGCACTCTTGTTATTCTCATTGGGAATCTATTCTAATGAAATGCTCACTATGTTCATGCTATTTTCCGCTACACACAAGTTACTAGGCCATTAAATGTTACATTGGTATGAGAGCACAAGGTTTCTCTTTTCTTGCTCAAGAAGGGAGGTCCTCAAGCTAGCTATAAATGGTTGGTATTATAATTGCATGTGAGTAACTAGAAAAGGGATTTTTCAGCCTTGCAGTGCGCCTGCCTTTGTGCAGCTAATGGGGCATCACCGTCGAGAGCTATGGTCTTAATAGTGGAGTCCTACGGGGCTTGCCTACGGCTTAACCACTATTGAGCTATTAGAAGCTTGATAGGAGCCGGTGCTATTTGGGTGTTGAACGACCCTCTCTTCTATTCCTTGCAATCAATGCTATTCGAGCCATGGGTACAGTAGCTTGAGTACTTTTTCTAAAGGGGTAAAGAGGAGTAGCAACTAGGGCTTGAAGTGCCAAAAAAGTTGTTAGAATGGCTGACAATAGTAAAGAGAGTGAAATTAATGTTGATAACTTTGATTTTGCTAATGATCAGGCTACTAATGATGCCCCGATGCTTGTTAACTATATCTTGTTTCTAGGCTTCAAAGACATGGGCAATCCATCCCTCCAAAGTGAAGTGCAACGGCAGCTTCATGCTCATGGGATTCTCCAAGCTCCTCACCATGACGAGAGAACACCTAGGAAGCCTCCTTGTGAGACTTCCAAAAGAGGTCTCTCTCCGATTCTAGAAGAAGAAGAGGATCCATATGAAGGGCTCAAAAATTTGCTCCTTGATGACGCATCTCCTTCTCAAAAATTTGCTCCTTCATGACGCATCTCCTTCTCAAAGGAGAATTCAAGAGCCCCCACCGAAGGAACGAGAAAGAAGTGAGTCTCCTGCCACCTCGGCGGAGAGGGCTCCACGAAGACGGTGGGCTAAACACTCTCCATCACCTCCAAAATGGAGAAGACCATCACATACTTCTCCACACCCTACTTCAAAGAGGGATGACAAAAAGCAAAAGAAGAAAACGGTGAGAAAGAGGACACCCTCTTCTCCATCTTCTTCATCCTCTTCCTCTTATGAAAGTGATGGTGAAGATAAAGAAGATCAAGGCAAGAAAAAGGCGAGAAAGAGGTCACCCTCTTCTCCATCTTCCTCAAATTCTTCACCTTCTGAAGAAAGTGATGGTGCAACCTTTGAACCATAAAAAAGAAGAGGCCATAGGAAATCCTATGCCGCGTGGAAGAGGTCATCCAAGCTCAAGAAGTTCAAAGAGGGAGGGAAGAGCATCTCTTTCCTTACCTACGATGGCACTTTTGGTGCTATGGACAAAGTCTTGGCCTTTATCCAACAGTTCGATGCGGCGTTTGGAGATGAGGGCTTCACAAAGTCCTCTAAGCGCACCATGTGAGAATGTGAGTGAGAGCTCCTTATTCTTTGTATGTATAAAGAATAAGGAGATAAATGTGGGCAGCCGGACACTGGCTGACGGACATGGGCAAAGCATGGTGAGGCACACCGCCTTTACCTAACATTCTCCCACTAAAGGCTGTGTGTTGATAAGTGGCGAGAAGACTAGCCTACAACTAGTATATACGAGAGGTGAGAGAAGACGGCTCTCAACCTATGCCCACTGGCTCACTCTGTAACCGCTCTAGTGTAGATGCAACGTGCATACCACTACGGCTAGAGCTACGATGACACTCATGATGCAGGTATCGAGTGACGACTTGCATGGCTCCACAATGCACAATGCCAGTGTCAATCATCGCACGACTGACAACTCCCACTGCAAATGCACCAACCGCATAAGCAAGATCGGGTCTCGAAACCAAAAGGTCAGACATGAGAGACCCGAAAGCTGACGAAACATGCACTATGTGTGCCAACCTATCCCTATCAGCAACCTCAGTGCCATATGCATCCTGATCAGGAACTACCTGACTATGCATCACCATGTCAGCATCATCTGGCAAAGGCATGTCCGCTGAGAATGACTGCAAAACCAAAAAATTAGCACCATTGCAATCACACACAACTGTTTGAAGGACACTGTCACCCTCAAACGTATCAGACGCATCATAGAACAATGCATCGGTCTCTGGCGCAACTGATGTCACCTCAACTGATGACTGGCAAAGCTGTGCATCCTCAGAGATACCACTGTCTGCGTGAACATCACCACAAGACAAATGCACAACCTGCTCTCCATGCAGCACATCCGCAAAAGAGACACGCCTCATCTCTCACTCCAAACATGGCTGCAAATACACAGAGACTACATCGTCTCGTGTGTCAGAAATATGCAAAGGGTATACCAGACCACTCCTAGCACCGCTGGCTATCACCAGTGATCCCCTATGCATCTGAAATGACCGCTCTCCAAGTAGTACACAATGTCCACTACTCTGCAACTGACGCACTGAAATGAGACTCTGATTGAGTCCTGGTACATAACGTACATCTTGTAGCGTAAGCAATGCACCGCTAGGCAAGGACATGCATACATCTCCAACACCCTCGATGTCATATGCTAAACCATTAGCAAACTGCACACAACCAAGTCTCCCACTAGAGAAAGAGCAAAAAAAATCACGACGTGGCGTCACGTGAAAAACTGCATGCTCGTCTAGTAGAAAACGCGTAGACAATGTGCTATCCCAAGACACAAAGTAGTCTGAAGGCAAGCTAAACTCAAAAGTAACATGTCTGTCACATGCATACTCTCTAGCATCTGTCCTCATAGTAGCACCATGCATCTGCCTCTTCCGTTGCCTCATACGTCTGAAGCAACGACGCCTAATATGCCCATCATGGCCGCAGTGCAACATGTCAGTCGCGATCGTGAACGAGAACCGCCTCTAACCTGAAGCGTCTCCATGCCAAAACTATGGCAAACAATGCTCGAGATCACAAGACTCTCCCACCCGAGAACAAACCACTATCTCAAGCAAAGAAGGATACACAACTCCTCACTCTTGGGAGAGTGGATACAAGAACACCAAACTGTGTCCAAATTGACAAAACCTGTCAAAGTGAGAGTAAACACTCGATCACAAACTATGGCGAGAATCTGGGAAAAATCCGGCAGAGTTTCCCCTGAAAACTGAGCAAAAAAACTCAAGTACAATCTCTACCATAAACCATAACACTAGTCAATGCCAATGAGTAGAAATGCCAAAATGGCTCCACATTTTCACATACAATGGCAATCCACACTCAATATACATCAACGGAGTGACCGCGCGTAAGCAAGCGCCAAAAGAGTTGCAATCCGGAAACTTGATCAATGCGAAAACAATGCTCCCAAGAGAGCTCACTGGCACTTGAAAGTGCTCGCCAAAATGCATGTATAATGGGCATCAACCATGCGCCATAACCATATGCAAACCATCCGCAAAGACCATGAATCCAAGCACAAAATCACTCCAAAGTATCCTGTGAAAACCAATGAAAGAAGCTCCACCTGTGTGCTCCAAAAACCGTGTCTCTCAAGAGACCGCTTCGATGGTGTGTAAACACCTCCGTACTTCGTTGCCCAAATCTACCAAAAACCCTCAAACCACAAGCTTTGCATAAGCTGAAATTGCATCTTCAGCTCAGAATTTATGCACCTAACTTCGAGCACCTGCCATGCTTCCAAAAGAGCACCAAACTCGCACACTATGCGAAAACAAAAAACCTGCAATTTCTGTATACAGTCAGTCTAAGGTGAATATCAGCAAAACGGTGAGAAATTTGCAAAAAATTTCTTCTGCAAAGTTGTAGACCACGTCAAAACGGATGGGCAGCATGAACATAATTTTCATATCTGCATTCTACAAGGAGAAAAACAAATCTGAAAACAGTGCTGCTGCGCACACAATTTTTAGGGCAGCACCTTCACTTACACACAATCTTCCACACTCCTTTCTAAGCTTCCACAAGAGCATACATCACTCTCGACTGAGCTCACAAGCTCCCATTGCATTCTCACAAAGCTTCCAAGCTTTCCTAATCTCTCCACCATTGAGAGTAAGCGAGCTATCGTCTCGAAGCTCTCAAAGCCGTCGTGCTCTCCGCGATCACCATGGCTCTGATACCAATTGTGAGTGCGCGAATGCGGTGCGTGTGCAGAGAGTGAGAAGGAGAGAGAGGGAGGCAGAGAGCCGGACACAGGATGTGGGTGGAGCTCCCAAATCTCACTATGTGAGCACCATGTGAGAATGTGAGTAAGAGCTCCTTATTCTTTGTATGTATAAAGAATAAAGAGATAAATGTGGGTAGTCGGACACTGGCCGACGGATATGGGCAAAGCACGGTGAGGCACACCGCCTTTACCTAACATTAGAGTTATCCAATTTTCTCAAGGGGTTTCAAGATGTATTTATTAATGACATCCATTGTGAGCTACCTCCTAAATGAGGCAATGATGACCATGCAATTGAACTTCTTCCAGGAAGTTCACTGTTACGAAACTGGGCACCCTCCTGTTGTAGTGGTTAGCTGCAATTGGGATAGCTGGTGTAATGGTTAATTATGTGCTGTCTATTTATTTTACTAATTGATTTGATGATGATTTTGTAGAGTGGAATGTGAGGAGTTGATGAAAAGGCGATGGCAATCACTCTTGGCCATTTTATATTTGCACAATATCTTAGAACATCATTGCAATAAGCCACTATGGCTCTGTAAATAGTTGTAGTGGGAACTCCCTTATGGGTCATGCAAGAACTAATGAGCTTCACTCATTTGCAAAAGTAAAGTGGTTGTAAAAAGAGGGGCCTCAATTTTTGGCACCTTAAACTCAAAATAATATATTAAATACCAACTCCACAAGAGAGGTGCCGTGGAGTTTGGGGCTAGATTTAAGCCTTTCTCTTGCAGATTCTCTTCTCTACTCTCTTAAGCTATGGTTATTTTGCTGTGTACTCTCTAATCTAGTCTCCATCTCTTACACTCTCTTACAAGCATGTCTATGTCAATTCTATGTTTACTGTGTGTGTGTGTGTGTGTCATAGTCTAGGTGAGTGTGTGTACTTGGAAATTGGAAGAAGAGGTGGACAGGTTGATGGTGATTGCTTGGAAGCTTGTGTTGAATATTTTAAGCGATTGAGAAGCCTTCTACAGGTTGTAGCAAACTCTGCAAGCCATCGCACTGTCGGCAGCCCTGACTGCACGCCACCATGCATTAGGAGTACACACTTTAATCAAAAAGTGTGGCTTAAAGCATTAAAGCATTGAGTTTTGGCCGGCCGCCACTGCAAAAACTTACAAAGCCTTACCATTTAAAGCTTGGCCGCCCAAAATTAACCCTATTAAAAAAAAATCTTGCTTAACCTCGAGTCCCACCAATTCTGCTCAAGTTCCTTACCAAGTGAGCTATACCCCTTGGCTCCACTTACCAACCCAATTGGGTCTTCCTCATTCTGTCACCATTTCTCAAGAAGTATCGAGCTCGTGCTACCAAAAAGTGGAGGGACAACCACCGAGTTGCTAAATATTTTTGCAACGAAAGATTATCGGCTCTTCCAACTTACTTCCTCCTTGACACCGACTATCTCAATGGAGCTGCCGGATTACTTGCCAGGAACTCGAACATCGTCAAATTAATTTTAAAAATATTTTATCAACCTATGGACTTCTTCTACAATCGATATTGTTGTCTTCTTTCGGGAGGACAAGGGAGACCGCACGCTACAAAATTCAACTGGCTCGATAAAGCACCGTCAGACCGTCTACTTCTCTGGCAATTTCCTAGCGCATCGCCATTCCGGACTGGACGCCACCGCTATTTCTCAGCTAAGTACATTACGTTTCTGCTATTTATTTTACTTTTATTCTGCATATTGCATATGTGAATATCACCAAATAGCCCTTTTAAGCATTACCATTTAAATATTTATTTATTTTTAAAAAAAAGAGGAAAACATAAAAAGCACGCAATCATGGCACACCTTCCCCAGGCACCCACGATTGCGGAACAACTTCAAAATCTGCAACAATCACTCACATATGAACGCATGCGAAGGCAAGAACTTGAAGATAAATTATTGCATTCTGCATACACCGAATCTGCACCGGCACCCAAGAAAAACAAAATAGCAGAAAAGCCTTCACTTTCAAAGATTTTGATGGCACTAAAGATGCTAGCATGGGTTAGTCAACTAGATGACTATTTTCATGATGAAGACTTTCCTGAGCGTGAAATGGTAAAGTGTGCATCAAATCATCTCACTAGCAGCGCTGCATTGTGGTGGAACGCCACCAAACAACATGGAAGAAGACCACGCACCTGGAATGCATTTAAAAAAGTGTTTTTACCCCAATTTTTGCCCACACAGTACAAAGCTAAAGCACGACGTCAATGGGATTTAATTCGACAGGGTAGAAATGAAGATGTACAGGGTTACACTGACCGTTTTTGGAATTGTCTAATTCAATTGCAAGCTATTGAACATGTTAGTCGCAGGAAATTGAAGTGAAAGTACATATCAGGCTTGGCACTACAAATTAGTGTTGAGGTAGATATGTTCGAACCAGATTCTCTGTCAAAGGCCATTAATTTGGCTCTCAACGAAGAAAAGAAGAAAGGTGGACATTCCTCTCACACTGATC
Source organism: Adiantum capillus-veneris (assembly GCF_014529385.1). Classification (NCBI taxonomy): domain Eukaryota; kingdom Viridiplantae; phylum Streptophyta; class Polypodiopsida; order Polypodiales; family Pteridaceae; genus Adiantum; species Adiantum capillus-veneris. The sequence continues at coordinate 90,270,755 of NC_140932.1, forward strand.
AACCTGGTAACACTAACCGCAACAAGAGACCTCCTTTCTCTCCTAACTTTGACAGAAGCAAATACCAAAGCCGTAATTTTTTCAAAAGACGTAGATTTGACAATCCTCCTACAACTGCTCAACCTCATACGAGCAACAACAACAACAACACCCAACAACGAGGCAACCAAGATCCTTTCAACCAGCGTTCTCCTCCAAATTCTAATGGTAACAAAAAGGTGAAGTGTTTTAAATGCTTTCAGTATGGTCACTATGCAGTTAAGTACCCAAATGGTCATGCTAAGGGCAATGGTCAATCCAATGGCCATTCAAATGGAGTCAACAGGAACTCAAGTCAAAAACCCTTCAACAACAACCGCCCCAACGGAGCTACTCTTAACCTCATTGAAGATGCTACACCCGACGACAATGAAGTGGAAGTTAACTACGGTGAGGGATATGATCCTGATTATGATAACGATGAAAACCCATCCTCAGGTACTCCTATATCTCCTCACACTTTTGTTTAAAGTGCAAGGCACTGTTAAGGGTGAAAATGTCACCATTCTGTTAGATGATGGTAGTAGCCATGATTTCATTTCCACACGATTGGCACAGCAACTATCACTCCTTGAACTCTCATCACCTCACAAGGTCAAAACTCTTTTTAATAATCAACGTTTTAATTGTAAAACTCAAGTCACTGTTGAAGTTTGCATTGGTGAAATCACACAAGGACGTACATTTTTGGTAGCACCATTGCATGGTCTTGATATGATTTTGGGAATGCCATTTCGTCATGAATTTGACCCGTTGATTAATTGTAAAACACGTACAATGTCTCTCACTCATAATAATAAAAATTTCTCCATCCAAGCAACACTGGCACATCAAAAATTTCCACTCCTCTCTCACACTCAAGCCAAACGAGCAATTCGAAGACAGGGGAAAACATATCTAGTCTTGGTAAATCAAATTTCTGCTGAAATGGAAACTTCACATAACTCCACCCACGATGAATTTCTCTCACAATTTAAAGATTGTTTCATGCATGATTTGCTACCTGGAATTCCACCATCACGCCCAAAAGACCACAAAATTGACATCATACCGGGTAGTGAACCTCCTTGTAGAGCACCTTATCGTGTAAATCCTATCGCACACAGGGAAATACAAACTCAAATCACCGATTTACTTGACCGAGGCCTAATCCGACCTAGTAGTTCACCATACAGAGCTCCAGTACTTCTTGTCAAGAAGAAAAATGGAACCTTTCGTATGTGTATCGACTACAGGGCTTTAAACAAGATCACCATTAAGAACAGGTTTCCTATTCCTAGAGTGGATGATCTATTAGACAAACTGAAAGGGGCAAACATATTTAGCAAAATCGACCTCAAATCAGGGTACCATCAAGTCAAAATGTTTAACATGATGTCTACAAAATTGCTTTTAGAACACAAACTGGACACTATGAATTTCTTGTCATGCCATTTGGTTTGACAAATGCACCAGCTACATTCACACGCATGATGAATCGAATTTTCTTTGACTATCAAGATTTTGTGATTGTATTTTTTGATGACATTTTGGTATTCAGTAAATCTGAAGAAGAGCATAAACAACACTTAACACGTGTATTTGATCTACTTGCACAAAATCACTTGTATTTGAATCCTGAAAAGAGTTCATTTTTCCAATCTAAAATTGAATATTTGGGACACATTGTATCGGGTAAGGGAATACATGTCGATCCAAAGAAAATTGAAGCCATTCAATCATGGCCTAGACCCAAAAACTTGCATGAGCTACGATCTTTTATTGGTCTTTGTAGCTATTACAGGAAATTTGTTCGTAATTTTGCTTACAAATCACATTATTTGATGCTCTTGTTGAAGAAAAATACGCCTTATGAATGGACTGATTTGCAAGAAAGCTCATTTAATGCACTTAAACATGCTTTGACTAATGCACCTGTATTGCAATTGCCTGACCATTCTTTGTGGTAGTCACTGATGCTAGTGGAAAAGGTATCGGTGCAGTCCTTATGCAAGATAACCATCCAATTGCTTTCGAAAGTCGTAAATTCAAACCATCAGAAACAAAGTTCAGTACTTATGATAAAGAGTTGACTGTTGTGGTACATGCATTGAAAATTTGAAAACACTATGTAATGGAATGGGTACTGACTTAATCATTAAAACTGATCAACAAAGTATCAAATATTTACTTTCTCAGCCCTTAATAGATGATAGAAATATTAAGTGGGCCGCTTTTATTCAAAATTTTCAGCCCAACATTCAATACTAGCCTGGTAAAGAAAACGTTGTCGCTGATGCCTTGAGTAGAAGACCCTCACTTAATCATCTATCAACCATTACGGGAACTTCATTTGACACTATGCCTAACACTTATGCACATGATGATGACTTCAAAACGACATGGTTACACATACTTGATAATTCTATACACACATTCCTCGAATACACTATTCAAGAAAACTTCCTTTATTTCAAACAAAAAATGTGTGTGACTAAACCTTTCCGTACATTAATTATTGAAGAATTGCACAAACCACCTTATGCTGGACATAGAGGATTTGCTGCAACTTTTCAAAATTTATGTCGTGATTTTTATTGGCCTACTATGAGAATGGATGTTAAACAATATGTTTCAACTTGTTTGATTTGTCAAAAAATCAAAGCAGCTACAGGTAAGAAATTGGGACTTTTACACCCTCTCCCCATTCCTGAACGACCTTGGGAACATATTTCAATGGATTTTGTTACTGGTTTCCCACTCACAATGCACAAACATGACATGATCTGGACTATTATTGACCGTTTCTCTAAACAAGCGTATTTTGTTCCATGTAAGAAAACACTCACAGCACATCAAGCTGCACTTTTGTTTCTTAAGACTGTTTTGTTACCATATACATGTGGTAGTGATGTGTGTGAACACACTAGGACCGCCGGGGCATTTTTTCCCTCTTTAGGAGGTTTTTTCCCCCGTGCATTGTATATACGCCCATCACTCTAGGGCTATCTATCTTTCCATTGCACACTAAGTAACAGACTCTCTATTGTGTGCCTTGAGCTTCCTTCGTCTTCTCCAAGCTGTGTGTGTTTCTCTGCAACCCTAATTCCAACAATTGGTATCAGAGCAGGTCACGTCCTCCCGGGCTTAGTCGCCAGCTGCTCCAGCACACGCCTGCTCACTTTCTCCGATTTCAGTGAGCTTTGGCAAGCGTTCGCAGGCTCATTTCGGCCTCCGTTTCCACTACGGGCAGTACTACACAGGTTATTTCGTCATTTTGTGCAGATTTTCTGTCAGTGCCGTTTTCTGCATAACAGGTGCCTTATAGTCTTCTACGGTTTGTGCTATATAGCACAAGTTGTTCCCGCTCCATTTCTCCTATTTTCGGGCAGTTTTCACATCAGGTGCAGCATTTACCATGGCTGACAACAACAACACAGATGTGTTCAAGATGTTTGCTGCTGAGGACAGGTTGGATGGGGACAACTACCCTATGTGGGCTTATATGATGCAACACGTTCTTGTGTCAAAAGGTGTCTGGAACATTGTGCAGGGCATTGATGTACGTCCTGGTTCTGAAGATGTAGGCGATATTGAGGATGTTGCAGGTCTTGCTGCAAGGATTGCAGCTGTTAGAGTTGTTTTGCCTACAGCAGAACAAGCTCGTTGGGATGTTAAGGATGCGCAGGCTCATGCATTGATTGCGTTGTCTGTGAAGCGCACCATTATTCCTCACATCCGTTCAGCAAAATCTGCAAAACAGGCTTGGGATATTCTAGCAGGTCTTTATGCAAGCCGCAATGAGGCTAAAATTGCTTTGCTGCGTAAAGAGCTAGAGTCGAAGATTATGCATGAGGAAGATGATATGGACACTTTCCTTGCTAGTGTCAAGGATATCAATGAGCAACTCATTTCTGCAGGTGAAGTCATTTCTGACAGTTCCCTTGTGCAGACTGTTCTTGATGCCTTACCAGATTCCTACCAGACTTTTGCTAGTACTTGGAGACTGATGACCCAAGGAAATCCTGAAGTTGTCAAGTTTGATGCATTATGCACATTGCTATTGCAAGAGTCACTTTCTAGAAAAAACAGGACTAGGCAGCGTGCAGTTGAACAGGCTTTTATTGCTTCTCAAAGAAAGGGTGGTAACAGGAATGCAGCCACTTCTTATGGTTCTGCTGCGAGTGGCAAAAATTCTGTTCCTAATGCTTCTGCTGGCAGCACTTCGTCTGGCAATTCTGGTGATAAGGGAAAAAAGAAGATGCGTTGCCATTATTGTAAAGCCAATGATCACTTGATCAAGTCGTGTCCTAAGTTGAAGGCCAAAGAGGCTAAGAAGAAAGAGGGTGGTTCCACTGCAAATGCTGGTTCCACTACAAATGCAGCCATTGTTGAGTCTTCTGTGAAAGGAGATTGTGATGCTGATGTTGATGCAGAATGGGCTTTTAGCGCAGAGTGCACTTACAATCCTGCTGTCCATGATGCATGCTTGTCAGTTGCTGCAGATTCACATGTGTGGTATTTCGACAGTGGTGCTACAAAGCACATTACCTCACATCGTGAATTGTTTACCTCTCTCGAGTCTGTCCCTCATGGGAATTCAGTCACTTGTGCCAACAACGCCTCTTATCCAGTTCAGGGAGTTGGAAAGATTGTGCTCACTGCTGCTAATGGCAGTTCCTTCACACTTGTTGATGCACTTTATGTACCTGGGATCAAGAAGAATCTATTGTCTGTATCCGCACTTGCTAGACTTGGACTTGTAGTCAAATTTGTGGATGACAGATGTACAGTTCATGATCTCAGTTTTGGTGATGAAATTGTTGCATCTGGGCTTTTGTGCCGTGGGCTGTATAAGCTCACTTTGTATGACAAGTGTGGACAAAATTTTGCAAATGCTGTTGCAGATTCAAGGGCTATTTCAGATGCAAAACTTTGGCATGCACGTTTTGGTCATCTGAATTTTGCCAGTTTGCTGCGTTTGCAGAAATCTGATATGGTTGCTTCTTTGCCGCCTCTTGAAGCACCTATCAAACATGTTTGTGAAGGCTGTATTCTGGGTAAAATGCAGCGTTCTAAGTTTCCAAAGGATGGTTCAGTTAGGGCCACATGCAGGTTGCAGCTTGTGCATAGTGATGTTTGTGGGCCCATGCAAACTCCGTCCTTGGGCAATTACCTGTACTTCGTGACTTTCATTGATGATTACTCCAGGCATGCATGGGTATTTCTGCTTAAAGCAAAGTCGGAAGTTTTTATGTGCTTCAAACAATTTTTGGCTATGGCTGAAAATGTCTCAAAATGTACTATGGGCACCCTCCGTTCCGATCGAGGGGGGGAGTATATGTCTCATGAATTTAATGCATTTCTGGCTAGTCGTGGGATAAAACACCAATGTACAGTACCTTATACACCTCAGCAAAATGGTGTTGCTGAGAGGAAAAACAGGTCACTAACGGAAATGGCACGATGTATGGTCAAAAGTCAAGCTTTGCCGCATTCTTTTTGGCTTGAGGCCATCATGTGTGCCACTTATGTACTTAACAGGTGTCCTACGAAATCTTTGCAGTCTATTACTCCATATGAAGCATGGCATGATAGAAAACCTTCTATTGAGCACATGCGTGTTTTTGGCTGTTTGGCATATGCTTTGGTGCCACAAGTGCAGCGCAGAAAATTGGATGATAAGGCTGTCAAATGTATTTTTGTTGGTTATAGTGCTGAAAGCAAAGGTTACAGGTTGTATCATCCGCAAACAAAACGTATTTTGGTTTCACGGGATGTAGTGTTTGTGGAAGATTCTGTTCAACCCTTGCTGTCATGTACTAGAGACAGTAATGTAAGCTCACAGGACATTTATGACACTTTGTTGCCTCTTTTCAGTGGTGGAAATACGAATGTAAGTTCCAATGAGGCAAATGTACAGCCTATGGGGGTTTCTGAAAATGTTTTAGAACAGCCTATTACTGATGCAGATGTACATGATGTACTTGATGAGGAAAGGGCTGAAAATGAGCAGGCTAGAGGTATGCCAAAATGGCTGGTGCACACTTTGCGTGACAGTAAATTGGATGCACCTTTATCTAGTCGTACTCGTTCAGGCTCTCGCCATGCATCTTATGCATCAGATTGTTATGCTTTGGCTGTGTCTAGTTTACATGATGTTGAGGAGCCTCTGTCTTTTGATGAAGCACAGAATTCACAAAATTGGATTGCTGCCATGAAATCAGAATATGATGCACTTATAGAGAATGACACATGGACTTTATGTGATTTGCCTCCTGGCAAAAAGGCCATTGGTACGAAGTGGGTTTACAAGTTGAAACGCAAGCCGGATGGTGAGATCGATCGCCATAAGGCTCGACTTGTTGCAAAGGGTTATGCACAACAAAAAGGCATAGATTATGAAGAGACTTTTGCTCCCACTTGTCGTATGACTACTGTGCGTTTTCTATGTGCATTGGCAGCTCATTTTGGTTGGGATGTACATCAATCAGACATTGTTACTGCTTTCTTGAATGGTGACATATTTGAGGAAGTTTATGTAACGCAGCCTCGCGGTTTTGTCATAAAAGGACAAGAGGACAAAGTGTGCAAATGTAAGAAGGCTTTGTATGGGTTGAAGCAATCTCCTCGTGCTTGGTATGAGAAAGCTGACACTCATTTGGTTAAACGAGGCTTTCGTAACAGTCCAACAGAAAGCACATTGTATGTAAAGCGTGAGGATGATGTATTTCTCATTGTGGTTCTTTATGTTGATGATTTGCTGATCACTGGACCAAATGAGAGACATATTGCTGAATTTAAGGCTGATTTGAATGCTACTTTCAAGATGAAAGATTTGGGGCTGTTGCATCATTACTTGGGTATACAGTTTAAGCAGTGTGATGGTGGTATTTCCTTGTGTCAGAAAAGTTACATAGAGACATTGCTATGTAAGTTTGGACTTGAGGATTGCAAACCTATTGCCACTCCCATGGAAACAGGTTTGAAGTTGAGTCTACATGATGCTGGCGATCCTGCTGATGTCACTCTTTACCAAACTGCTGTTGGCTGCCTCATTTATGTATGCAACACGAGGCCAGATATTCAGTTTGCAGTCTCGCAGGTCAGCAGATTTATGCATAGCCCAGGGTCTAAGCATTGGCAGGCTGTCAAGAGGATTTTCCGCTACCTTAGTGGCACTTTACATCTTGGCTTGTTTTATCCCAAGGGGGGATCATTGCCGCCAGACTTACATGCTTTTTCGGACTCAGATTGGGCTGGTTGTTTTGACACGCGAGTGTCCACAAGTGGTTTTTGTTTCATGCTTGGCAGTTCATGTATATCATGGTTGAGCAAGAAGCAACCTACTGTGGCCACTTCGAGTTGTGAGGCTGAGTACAGGGCAGTCTTCACAGCTACGGTTGAGTGTGTATGGCTCAGACGCCTTATGGCTGACTTGGGTGTTGGACAGGACACTGCCAACACTATCTACACTGACAGTCAGAGCGCATTGGCAGTTGCGAGGAACCCAGTTTTTCATGCTCGCACAAAGCACATTGAGGTGCATTACCACTATGTCAGGGAGAGGCTCTCAGCAGGAGAGATCAGCTTGGCTTATGTGCCAACACAGGACAACCTTGCAGATCTTTTCACAAAGGCATTGTCTCATGAGAAGCTTGAAGCTTTCCGCAAAGCTTTGGGCTTACTCCCCTTTGTGGACTGATCCTGTCCTCAGGGCATGGCACTTCCCTTTACTCATGTGCCAGCTCTCGTTCACCGCATCACTCCAGGGGGGATTTGTTACCATATACATGTGGTAGTGATGTGTGTGAACACACTAGGACCGCCGGGGCATTTTTTCCCTCTTTAGGAGGTTTTTTCCCCCGTGCATTGTATATACGCCCATCACTCTAGGGCTATCTATCTTTCCATTGCACACTAAGTAACAGACTCTCTATTGTGTGCCTTGAGCTTCCTTCGTCTTCTCCAAGCTGTGTGTGTTTCTCTGCAACCCTAATTCCAACATGTTTTCCCACATCATGGTTTGCCTAAAGTGATTATTTCTGATTGAGATTCAAAATTTTGTAGTGCTTTTTGGACTACTGTGTTCGAAAATCTTGGCACTACACTTGACTTCACTTCTGCATTTCATCCTGAATCTAATGGTCAAACAGAAGTCACCAACCGCACTATTATTGATTTGTTAAAGGCTTATGTTTCTTCTCAACCTAAGAAATGGGATGATTAACTATATATTTTGCAATTTGCATACAACAACACCACTCACACTGCCACGGGTAAGTCTCCATTTGAAATTATATATGGTCATTCTCTTCCTACTCCTGCTTCACGTCTTTCTAATGTTGTGCCTGCCGCTTATGATTTCACTACCTACTGACTTTCATGATATTTATGCAAGTGTGCATTCTGCCATTAAACACTCATAAGAACTTTACACCAAGCATGCTCACAAGCACCACAAGGCACACCAATTCAAAGAAGGTGATCATGTTTTACTTCGCATCAAAACGAAGGATCAAAAGTGTTGATACTAATGTCTTTGTTAAGCTTGCTCCTCGTTTTTATGGACCTTTCAAAATTTCAGCTGTCATTAATGATGTTTCTTTTCGTTTAGAACTACCTGCACATTGGCACATTCACAATGCATTTCACATTAGTCTTTTACGCCCATTCCGAGGACCCCTACCTACACACCACATTTATGAAGACCCACCTTCACTTGTAGACCAAGAAGAGCAACTCATCCCTGATAAAATAGTTGACCATGATACCACCACTACACACACTGGAATGGTTTATAACCGTTACCTTTTGACTTTCAAGGGCCACCCTAGAGAGGATGCCAAATGGATGCCTGAAAAGTTTTTTCGCAACTTTCCCGACCTTCTCCACAATTTCCATCACTCATGGTCCAGTTGATTTCTCTATTGAGCAACTAAGGACAGTTGCTATCCCTGGTGGGAGGGATGTTACGAGACTGGGCACCCTCCTGTTGTAGTGGTTAGCTGCAATTGGGATAGCTGGCGTAATGGTTAACTATGTGCTGTCTATTTATTTTACTAATTGAGTTGATCATGATTTTGTAGAGTGGAATGCCGGGAGTTAATGAAGAGGCGACGGCAATTACTCTTGGCCATTTTATATTTGCACAGTATCTTAGAACATCATTGCAATAAGCCACTATGGCTCTGTAAATAGTTGAGTGGGAACTCCCCTTATGGGTCATGCAAGAACTAATGAGCTTCACTCATTTGCAAAAGTAAAATGGTTGTAAAAAGAGGGGCCTCAATTTTTGGCACCTTAAACTCAAAATAATATATTAAATACCAACTCCACAAGAGAGGTGCCGTGGAGTTTGGGGCTAGATTTAGGCCTTTCTCTTGCAGATTCTCTTCTCTACTCTCTTAAGCTATGGTTATTTGCTGTCCCGGGGCAGTCACTTTTTAGAATGTGTATGATATCATGTGAGTTAACCGGAGAGGATCATTAAAAGACCAAAATGTATAAAAATGTATACATACAGAGGGGGGTGGGGGTTTTTTAAATAGGCTCACAGTGTAAGTATAGTATGTATATTGGGGTATTATTAATTACCTCTTGAACGCACGTGATATAGGGGTCTTTTGATAAGTGACTGCCCTGGGTTTGCTGTGTACTCTCTAATCTAGTCTCCATCTCTTACACATCTCTTACAAGCATGTCTATGTCAATTCTATGTTTACTGTGTGTGTGTGTGTGTGTGTGTGTGTGTGTGTGATAGTCTAGGTGAGTGTGTGTGCTTGGAAATTGGAAGACGAGGTGGACAGGTTGATGGTGATTTCTTGGAAGCTTGTGTTAAATATTTTAAGCGGTCGATCTCCCCCTCTTCTCCCAACATTCACCGCCTAACAAACCTCCTTATAGAGTTTCTCAAGCTCAACAAGAGGAGATTATGTGGCAAGTGCATGAGTTAGTTGAGAAGGGCATGGTTAGGCCTAGCTCATCTCCATTTTGTTCTCCTGTGCTACTAGTGCAAAGAAAGACGACTATGATTTGAAGAGAGAGCTAATGTCATAATAAGTAATATCTAATTCTCCTAAATGATTTTCTCATGTTAAACTGATCATTTAATATGGGGAAGTGCCAGGGGAGAAAAAGCTAGAATATTGGTTAAGCTGGCAAACCAGCCACAATAGGGATCCAAAGGAGGGAAATAGGGATCAAAAGGGGAGCCATCTGCAAAAGAGCAATGTGCAATATTGGGCTTAAAAGACCCTAAGTTTCAGGCCCATTAAGACTTCCAAAATGCTAAGGTTCCAAAATTCAAAGGTTGTGTCCAAAGGTCAAAAGTCTAGGGAAATTGGATGCTTTGTGTGTGTCCCAAAAGTCTTTCTCAAGCCCTACAAAGGAGGGGGCAAGCCCAAGAAGTAGGGGATGAGAGAGAAGCTCACACACACACACAAGCTTCCTTTGTACACAAGGGGAAAGAGGGACATATGTCAGCTCCCTAACCCAGATGCCAACATGGTGTACTCAAATCCTATTGGATGGCCTTGGAGGTGGACCAATGAGAATTAGGCTAGAGTAAGTCTAGTTTAATCAATTTAAAAACACTTAATAAAAGAACCAATAAGAATTAAGCTCTCTAGAAGACTATTGGACAGTCTCCCTAGGGGTCTAATGAGCATTCAGCAGCCCAGTGGCTTGCCTGATTCCTATTGGCCAGGAGACAAAGGGGTCCAATGAGAGTTTAGTTGCAATAATTAACTAGCAAAAGCTCTCACAAAATGGGAAAGGGGGACACATGTCAGAAGGCTATCACTTATGTTGCTTAATTTCCATTGGATAAGCCTAGGGAGGTCCAATAGGGAGTGAGCATGAGCAAATACCAAGAGGCGTCGACCAAGAGAGAGAGAGAGAGGGGGCTGATTTTTCAAAGGCATTATTCACTTACACACTCACACAATCTATGTGTAGAGTAAGAAGACTCTCTCTCTCTCTCTCTCTCTCTCTCTCTCTCTCTCTCTCTCTCTCTCTCTCTCTCTCTCTCTCTCTCTCTTCTCAAGCTTTAATGGAAAGCTTATCACCTACTCCAAGCTTGTGAGAAGGGAGGCTGACACCAACAACTCTTGACTTTGTGATGCAAATCCAACCAAGAGCCAAGCTTCAATTCATGCTCATCTCCTCTACCATGCTAATTACTAAGCTAAGCTATGCTAATATGAGTGATTATGTGAGGAGATGTACATCTTTCTCGTAAGACTACTCCTTCTTCCTCTCAATCTACTCTCATAACCTGCTAGCTCTCACCATATTGGAAGGTGTGTGAGGTCTTGGGTCTGAGACCATGAGGAAATTGATGCTGTGTTTGATAAGTGTTTTGCTTAGTGCTTGAAGTTCCCATCTTCATTGCACTAGCTAGTATTGAAGGAACACAAATAATTATATTGTAAAAAGTCTCTCTTGATGAGAGAAACCATAATACAAAGCCTTTTGGAGGGGGTACCGGCTCCATGCAAATCCGGTCCTCAATTGTTGTCAATTGCTTAATTTCTCTCTCTTTTGAAGTATTGTTCATGCTATCTAACTAGGTGTTATGCTTTTTGTTGCTCTCTCCACCCAAGCACTCTTGTTATTCTCATTAGGAATCTATTCTAATGAAATGCTCACTATGTTCATGCTATTTTCCGCTACACACAAGTTACTAGGCCATTAAATGTTACAAATATCACTAACCCTAGGATTGAGGGTCTGTTCATGCAAGCCTTTAAGTTGCAATTTATCCAAACACTTTTTTGTTCATGCGACTAGCTAGCAACACCTTGCTTTAATCTGAGAGCAAGATGGCAACTACATCTAAAACAAGTGAATTTTCACCCATTCATAATTCGGTTGTCATTTTAGTGCTTTTAGTAGTACATGAATTGTGAAATTTCCTGGTAGCTAGACCTTGATGATCTTTGAAGCTCATCTTAAATGGCATTTGGAAAAATCCCGTTATGCTACACCCATTCAAATGAGTTGCAAAGTCCAAGCACTAGCATTCGAGTTCTAGCCGCGTGGAGAATATAAGAAATGATGATCCTGACTTGCACCAACACAACTAGGAAGAGATGTCAGTTGAAAAAAACGGAGGATGACTATTGTAAAACAAGGATTCATTTATTCCATTTGACTGTCAAAGCATGATGTGTCTCAAGAAGAGACAAATAGGAGATCCACATTGATAATGAAGGAAAACTCAGCCACAATATTTGTTGGTAAAAATCTTACATCTCTAGCTCAATACCATGAAAGTAATAGTCCTTCTATGGAAAGAGAAGAGACATATTCCTGTGTGCACATCATAATTATGGCCATCTCATAGCACAAATTCTTGCTTCATACATGATAAACAACTTCACCTTTTGAGGAAGACACAAACACCACTAAATGGCTGTAGTTATTTGGAAGCATCCAAACACATTCATGGAGGACTTTGGAAACTCCATGACTTTTTGTCAATATGGCAGCAGAGAGATTATCTATTTTTAATGAACAATACAAACCAAGGAGAGAGTTCAAAAAGCTGATTGTGCATGGCTTGCACCTTGTCTTGATGATTTACAATAATTATCTTGTGGAGCAGAGACTCGCTTGTCTCAACAATTAGTTCACAAACCTCATGAGTTGTGGGTGAGCTTGCCCATTGTGGCACAATATGTCCAAGTTCTTGGTTTAGTGTGGTGCTTCATTAAAACAAATGTGATACCTTTTGCTAATAATTATTGGGGTATAAATAACCCTAAACACACTTTGGAAACCAATAACTGAGGAATGTGATGAAAAACCTTGCATAGCTAGCAACAACTAATTGGACATTTTCTAGAAGTAACTTGACATATAGTTGCAAGGCTGTTTGAGATGCAATTGAGATTCGAATCACATACATAACTATTTGACAAGGTTGTCGAGGTGTGGATTTGGGCCTTATATCACCACGGTCTGTAATGTCTGTGATAGTGTTTCCCTCTCTTGGGCTGAACACAAGAGTTTATGATAGCAAATGGGATGGAAACACCAAGGATCTCAAAATTTTCCCCTAAAATTAGCTTCATCAAATCTTGTTGTTCATGATGAGGATTATTATGTGACTCCTATGTGAGTGTTGACAGATGTTGCATTATGAGGCTTTAAGGTCTCTCAAATTTTTAGGAAGTTTGATTCTTGTTGAATACAAATGAAGATCCTACCAGTAGACTGAGAAATTTGACTCCAGTAGACTAACCTCTTCCTGAGAACGGAGTTGGAGATGATGTTCAAGAATGTAGATCAAAAGAGAGCTTAACATTGTTGCCTTTGTGGCAGCTCATAAATGACAAATAATGTCCAATGGCCTATGACCACATGGTAAAATGCTCTCCATTCAAGAGGACTTTTGCAAGTAATCACATATTGACACACGGAAGAGGGGGGGAGGATAAGTGCATTCTAGCCACCACCATCATGACTCATGTCATAAAATATAATATCTAACTTTATGAAATTATTTTCTCATATTAAATTGATAATTTAATGTGGGAGAATAAACGGGAACAAGAGTTAGAATAGAGACATGTGCTTCTAGACCTATCTCAACACGGGACCAAAAGGAGAGATGGTTGCATCTCAATAGGGGTCCAAAAGAAGATGGTTTATCAAAGAGCAATGTGCAATAAGTGCTTCTAGACTTACCTCAGCAGGGGACCAAGAGGAGAGATGGTTACATCTCAAGAAGGGTCCAAAAGGAGGTGGTCTATCAAAGAGCAATGTGCATCTAATGGAGCTTAAAAGACCTTAGGGTTAGATTCATTAAAGACCTCCAATGGTTAGTGTTAAAATTCCTTCGACCTTAGGCAAGCTAGGAGCTTGAGGTGGGAACCCAACCTAAGCTTGAGGTGCTTGTCGTGCTTGATGACTAAGGTGCGTGCTTGATGACTAAGGCGCTTGAGGTGCTTGTCATGCTTGATAACTAAGGTACTTGAGGTGCTTGTCATACTTAATGGGGGGTAAGGTGCTTGAGTCAAAAAGAGACCCTACAAACTTAATGAAGAAGGTGCTTGAGAAGCTTCCCATACATGGGGGTAAGGTGCTTGAGTCAAAAAGAGACCCTACAAACTTAATGAGGAAGGTGCTTGAGAAGCTTTCCATACATGGGGGGTAAGGTGCTCGAGTCAAAAAGAGACCCTACAAACTTAATGAGGAAGGTGCTTGAGAAGCTTCCTATGCATGAAAGTCCCAAAGTTAAGAGAATCTTTGACTTAACTTTCCACTCACCCAAAGGGCACCCTTTTTCAAAGGGCACATGGGACACATGTCAGATCTCCGTATGCTTAACCACATGGTGTGCCTGAATGCTATTGGTTGGGCTAAAGAGGGGTCCAATGAGCTTCTAGCTCCATCCAACAAATATCTAGATATTTTCAAGCTCTCTCTCTCTAAGGGGTAAGGAGGACACTTGTCCAAAGACTACCCATATACTTGAATGCATGTTGCATGTGATTGGCTAGGGGGGAAAGGGACCCAATAAGCTTGAAACATGTGTAAAAGCTACAACTCGCCCCAAGCAAGCAAGGGGGGTGCTGGGGGGATATACACCACACACACACACACACACACACACACACACACACACTCATTTGGTGGATTCATTTTCACTTGGTGAAAGTTGAGGAACTCCACCTCCTTCTCCAAGCTTGTGAGAAGTGATAGCCTACACCAACACTCTTGGCTATAGAATGCAAATCCAACCAAGAACCATGCTTCAATGCTTAAGCTTACCATCTTCTCCATCTTCATTACTATGCTATTATGTATGCTAGCAAGAAGAGTGATGATAAGTGAGGAACTATTTCTTTTTCCTATGGAATGTTTCTTCTTCCTCTTCGCTACCCTCAATCCCCGGTAGCTCTCTCCACCTTCGAAGGTGTTTGAGGCCTTGGGACTGAGGCTTGGGATAGTTAAATGCTTTCTACAAAGTTTATTTTATGTTTGTGATGCATGAATCTTTCCATCTTCATTGCATCACCTAGGTCACAAGGAACACAAAGATTGTATTGTACCAAGTCTCTCTTGATGGGAGAAACTATAATACAAATGCCTATTGGAGGGGGGACCCGGCTCTGTATGAATCCGGCCCTCAACTATTGCCATGTTCTCTAAACTCTCTCTCTTGCAAAAGTATTGTTCATGCCAAGTTAACTAAGTACCATGTTTATGTTGCTACCATCAATTAAGTTCACCCGCTATGCTCACAAAGTAATCTCACAAAAGTGCTTCATTTAATTTCCTAATTCCTCTACTCTCAAAGTTCATCGGGCATTTCCATTACATTGGTATCAGAGCATTTGGTTTCTCTTTTCTTGCTTAAGAAGAGAGGTCCTTAAGTAGCCTATTAATGGTTGATTTTGTTAATTATATTAGGGTAAGTGGGACTGGGATCTATCTATTTTGTTGAGCCCACTATGTGGCATATGGTGCACACCTCGAGAGCTTTAGTCTTAATAATGGATTCTTTTTAGACTTGCCTACGGCTTTATCATTATTGAGCCATAAGAAGTCTGAAAGGAGCTATCCCTCGACAACTTCGCTATGTTAGATTCACTCCACTACTCTCTATAATTAACCAATTCGAGCCTTGGGTGTAGATACTTAAGTGCCTATTTTCAAAAGCCTAAGAGGAGTAACAACTAAGGTTTTGA
The DNA here is from genome assembly GCF_014529385.1 of Adiantum capillus-veneris. NCBI lineage: Eukaryota > Viridiplantae > Streptophyta > Polypodiopsida > Polypodiales > Pteridaceae > Adiantum > Adiantum capillus-veneris. The sequence goes on from NC_140932.1 coordinate 90,286,474, forward strand.
ATTGCCAAAGCTTACACTAAGTAAACACATAAGTTTAATCAACATGGATGACAATAACCAAGAGAGTAGAATGAACATTGATAACTTTGATTTTGCACATGAAGGTGCTAATGATGATGCCCCCATGTTTGTTAATTATCTTGTCACTAGGTTGCAACAATCTATGGGCAACCCGCTTTGCAAGCCGAAGTTACTCAACGACTTCGTGCTTATGGGATTTCCTTTCCTCTCCAAGAGGAGAGAGAGCTTAGGAGGCCTCTTGATGAGACCCCCAAAAGAAGACTCTCCCCCATACGAGAGGAGGAATCCAAAGAACAAGAAAGTAATGAATTTCTAAGTTCCTCCGAAGATGTGGCTCCACGAAGATGGCGGACTAAATGATTGCCAACTCCTCCCAAGAGGAAACGGTTAACCCATAGTCCTTTTTCTCATCACTTCAAAAAGGGAAGAGAGGAAACAAAGGAAGAAAAGGACAAGAAAGAGGTCACCCTCTTCTCCTTCTTCTTCACCTTCCTCCTCTTCCGACGAAAGCAATAGTTATTCTCCTAGAGGATACAAGAGGGGAGGACATCGCAAATCTTATCCTGCATGGCGAAGGTCATGAAAGCTCAAGAAGTTCAAAGAGGGAGGAAAGAGTATCTCTTTTCTCACCTATGATGGCACCTTTGGTGCTACCGACAAAGTATTGGCCTTCATCCAACAATTTGATGCATCCTTTGGAGACGAGGGCTTCACGGAGTCCTCCAAGATACACCATGTAGCTATGCACTTCCAAAAATCGGCTCGTCAATGGTGGGCTAGCCATCGTGGCAACGGTGAAGCCCCAAAGACATGGAAAACTCTACGAGTTTCCATCATGAAGCAATTCCTTGCAAGTGATGCAAAGGACAAAGTGCTTACCAAATGGTGAAGTTTAAAGCTTCTCTCACATGAGTTTATCCACAAATATGTGGATAAGTTTTGCGATTTATATCTCAAGGCTATTGTCTTTCAAAAGATAGACTTTGCCAAGAAAAAGCAACAATTCTGTGCGGGATTACCCAAAGAGATGGCCGAGTATGTCAACTCTCAACCGCCTGGTTCTATCACTGAAGTAATCCACCACACCATGGTTGCTTCGCGCATGAATTTCCAACAAGGGACTAGATGGAATGTCAAGCCCATAGAAAATAAAGACAAAAGTGATGCCAAGAGGAAAACCAATGCCCAAAATTCCCAATGCTATACTAATAACAACAACAATCGATCCAAGGAGAAGGGAGTTTATAAAGGTAAATATAAACTCTCTCCTAAAGAGCTAGAAGCGTTTAGTAAGGACCACAAATGTTTTAAGTGTGGGGAGCAAGGCCATAGTTATCGTCCTTGCCCCAAGAGAATTGCCCGCAATGAGACTCTTAGAGCCTCTATGTTTGAAGCTCCAAAAGAGGATGTTCATTGCCAAGGATTTCTCCTTTCCTATGCTTGGGGAAAGATGCAAGAGCATGATGCCTTTATTTTGTTTGACCCTAGTTCAACTCACAACTTCATATCCACGGAGTTGACCACTAAGCTAGGCATACAAGCCCACAAGATGGGAGATGCATTGAAAGCCAATGGAGCCATCAAGGGACAAGACGTCTCATTTACTTCCTTAATTGGAAAATTAAGGCTTCATGTCCAAATCTATGTGGACAAAAAGGATTTCTTCATCTCCCCTCTCAAACATGAGAATGTTATTGTTGGGGCACCATGGTTTAACCGCATGGCTTCCAACACGAAGTTCCCTGAAAGGAGAATCTACGTCACCTACAGGACAAAAATAATGTACATATATGCTAATGAGTCGGGGAACACCATATCCTTGCAATAAAGGGAATCAAGAGGAATTAGAGTTGTCTAATTTCCTAAATGGATTCCAAGATGTTTTCATTGATGACATCCCTAGTGAGCTACCTCTAAAATGAGGGATGATGACCATGCAATTGAGCTCCTACCAGGAAGCTCACTGCCTAACAAGCCTCCTTATTGAGTTTCACAAGCTCAACAAGAGGAGATCATGAGGCAAGTGCATGAATTGGTGGAAAAAGGGATGGTGAGGTCTAGCTCCTCTCCATTTTGTTCACCATTGCTTTTAGTGCAAAAGAAAGACGACACATATCACATGTGTGTCGGCTATAGAGTGCTAATAAGATTACTATCAAAAATAGATTTCCCGTGCCGTGCGTAGAAGATCTACTTGATAATTTACAAGTTTTGGCCTGACAAATGCTCCAGATGCATTCAAACTCATGATGGACAAAAATCTTCAAGCCATTCAAATTCTCTTGAGGAGTACAAGCGACACCTCCAGGTAATCTTTCAAGTTGTGAGAGAGAATAAGCTTTTCATTAATCAAAAGAAAAGTGAATTTTTCCTACAAGAGATTCAATACTTAGGTCACATTATCTCTAAAGATGGCACCCCTATGGATGCAACAAAGTTAGAGGTAATAAAAAGATGGCCTAATCCGAGGAATCTACTAGAGGTACGAAGCTTCATAGGTATGTGTGCATACTATATAGATGCTTCATAAAAAAAAAAATCTCGCTAATAGCAAACCTATTACATGACTTAACAAAAAAAGAACGTTAAGTATTCATGGACTGCAAAAGTGCAAGAAGCTTTTGAAGAAGCTTAAGGAGAATCTTATCTCTCAATGTGTGCTCACACTACTAGATCTCTCAAAGGTCCATGTGATGCTTGTGGTGATTGCCTTGGAGCTATTTTGCTTTAAGAAGGGCATGCCATAGCATATGAGAGTCAAAGACTCAACTTTGATAAGTGAGTATTGGGAAAATACAAAAAACAACTACTAGCTATTATATATGCCCTAAACACGTGGAAACACTATCCCTTGGGGACTCCATTCATCCTACAAATGGATCACAAAGCCTCAAGAACTTCATGATGCAAACCAAGCTCTCTGACAAACAAATGAGGTGGGCAAATTTTTTTTTGCAATTTAAATTTCATATTGTTCACATTGCTAACAAGCACAATCGAGTGGTCAATGCACTTTCACAACGACCAAGGGTAACTGTAGTGTCTATAGCAACTCACAATGATCTATCTTTTACGATAGATGAGTATGCTACTGACCGAGACTTTAAGTACGTAATTATAGCCTTTACAATAGGGAAGAAAAAAGAACCATTCACCTTCAAGGATGATTACCTTCCAAACGGCCATAGGCTATGTGTTAATCACCCATACAATAATAAAGTCATGTATGAATCCCATACTTCTCCTTATGCGGGGCAAAAAGGGAATCCATAATCTACTCTTTAAGGAGTAGAAATATATTTCTGTTGGTCTACCATAAAAAGTAAACATACAAGCGTATGTTTCAAAATGCATGGTATACCAAAATTTGAAATTTGATCGAGGGAAGCATCTTGCATTGTTTCAGTCGACAGGCTTAACAAGAAAACACACTCTATGCCTGTCAAAAAGACTATTAAGGCACATCAAATGGCAACCCTCTTCAGATCTCAAATTTTCAAGCATCATGGCTTTCCAACACCCATAGTGTCGAACAAAGATCCTAGAGTGACCAGTAAGTTCTAGAAGGGTCTCTTTGAGAATCTAGGAAGTAGATTAAATTTCTCTTTCGGCCTATCATCCACAAACGGATGACCAAAGTGAAATAATTAATCTAACGATTCTTGATCTACTAAAGGCCCATGTCATGGAAGTAGATCAATGTTCTCAATGATAGAAGTACCTACCTCTTATAGAGTATGCGTACAATGATATTGTACATACTTCTATGGGGAAAGTACCGTTTGAGGTTAAAGAAGGAAGATCCAAAAGTTCCTTACTACTCAAAGTACATGGGAAGATCTTTGCTGCTGATGAATATAGGCGAGACCTACAAGAATATTTTCCAAAGATTAAAGGGGTTATATCCATCTCACAGGAAAGGCAAAAGGGCTGCTGCTAATAAGCACAAAAGAGCCTTCGCCTTTAAGGAAAATGATTGGGTCTTGCTGAAGTTTCTCAAGGCTCCCTCTGAGGCATACTATGGGCAAGAGTCCTACGGACCACCAAGAGTATGATGCTAAACTAGCAAAAAGATACTATGGTCCTTCAAATTCTTAAGCCAGTCAATGAGATGGCTTATCAATTGAAGTTGCCTAACCATTGGCTCATGCACCATGTTTTCCATGAGAGCTTACATAAGCCTTACAAATAAGCGCCATCAAAAGAAACAATAGTTGTTGCAGACCCTCCAAAAATCGAAGATCAAGAAGAAGTACTTTAACCTGAGTCCATCCTATGACATGAAGAAAAGGTATCAAGAAAGGTAAGATTATCTGACGATATCTTATTAAGTTAAAGAATTATCCTTTTAAAGCTGCTAAATGGATGCAAGGAACCTAGCTTAAGGATAATATGAACCTTGTCAATTCTTACAATGTTGCACTAGCGTTTATGCATATGAAAATGCATTTTAAAAGAAAAATGTTTTTGTCTTATAAGACTAGTTCTCTTTTTATTGTGCACAAATTTAAAAAGTATGCATGCTTAGAATCATGTTTGTGGTGACGTCTCCCAAACACCAAGTAGAACTTGTCACTCTACTTTGAAGTATGATATGGACTTGCGGCAGCTACATCTCCCAAGCACCAAATGGACTAGTCGTAGTGTAAAAAGGGATCCTCTACCCTTTAAGAAACATGGACTAATGACTAGGCTTTATCTTCTCTACCTCATAGTCGAGGACGACTATGATTTCAAGAGAGAGGTAATGTCATAAAGTATAATATCTAACTTTACCAAATGATTTTTTCAGATTAAACTAATCATTTAATGTGGGAGAATAAACGGGAACAAGAGTTAGAATAGAGACATGTGCTTCTAGACCTATCTCAACGCGGGACCAAAAGGAGATATGGTTGCATCTCAATAGGGGTCCAAAAGAAGATGGTCTATCAAAGAGCAATGTGCAATAAGTGCTTCTAGACTTACCTCAGTAGGGGACCAAGAGGAGAGATGGTTACATCTCTCCCCTTATTGAGATGGTTACATCTCAATAAGGGCCCAAAAGGAGGTAGTCTATCAAAGAGCAATGTGCATCTAATGGAGCTTAAAAAGACCTTATGGTTAGCTTCATTAAAGACCTCCTATGGTTAGTGTTAAAAGTCGTTTGACCTTAGGCAAGCTAAGCTTGAGGTGGGAACCCAACTTAAGCTTGAGGTGCTTGTCGTGCTTGATGACTAAGGTGCGTGCTTGATGACTAAGGCGCTTGAGGTGCTTGTCATGCTTGATGGCTAAGGTACTTGAGGTGCTTGTCATACTTAATGGCGGGTAAGGTGCTTGAGTCAAAAAGAGACCCTACAAACTTAATGAGAAAGGTGCTTGAGAAGCTTCCCATACATGGGGGGTAAGGTGCTTGAGTCAAAAAGAGACCCTACAAACTTAATGAGGAAGGTGCTTGAGAAGCTTCCCATACATGGGGGGTAAGGTGCTTGAGTAAAAAAGAGACCCTACAAACTTATTGAGGAAGGTGATTGAGAAGCTTCCTATGCATGAAAGTCCCAAGTTAAGGGAATCTTTGACTTTAGTTTCCACTCACCCAAAGGGCACCCCTTTTTCAAAGGGCACATGGGACACATGTCAAATATCCCTATGCTTAACCACATGGTGTGCTTGAATGCTATTGGTTGGGCTAAAGAGGGGTCCAATGAGATTCTAGCTCCATCCAACAAATATCTAGATATTTTCAAGCTCTCTCTCTCTAAGGGGTAAGGAGGACACTTGTCCAAAGACTACCCATATACTGCTTGAGACTCTCTTTCTTGTTGATCAGTAGGAGGTGGACATTGTTTCTTTGAAGAGATCGTTTGCTTTGTTTCTTCAACATCTTTTGTCGTTGTTGTGTCTCGAGTAGTCTCCAGATGATGGAATTGTTGGCTTCGAGGAGAGTCCAAAGGTGAATCCAAGTCTGATGTTCTTTGTCTTTTGGACTCTTCCTCTGCTCTTGCTTCAGATTTTTGCTTTAAAGCTTTGTGGATCTGATGTCTGGTGGAGCCGGCCAGCCTGACTTTTGCTTGATCTTTCTGTCTCCTTTCCTCATCGAGTTTCTCAAGTTGTGCATCTAGCTCGGCATCATCTCATTCGGATGCAGAGGTCTCTTGTTGCGTCTCCTTTTCTTTCTTCTTTTCATCTGCTATGACTCAAACAGAGGCTCCATCTTTATCCGTCAAGGTGACTTCTCCATTATATTATATGCTTCTCAAAAGCTCATGGGCTCTCTGAAAGTGCGTTCCCCATGGTGGTAATCTAAAAAAGGTATATAATTGTAGACATCTTGCACTATCTAGCACCTCTGGATTCTAGTGGAGTGTTTAAAGCTCCCCTGGAAGTATAGTAGCTTTTACTTTTGTGCAATTTGCTGCTCGAAACTTATTGATGAAGATATTGGTTGGAATTTGCTCCTACCCCTCATCTGTTGGGCATATTGACACCCTGTTTTTGTAAGTTTGTACATATGAACATGGCATCCGATGCCAAAAGTCTGTGTGGTATTTCTTTTTGTGGGAATTTGAGCTTGCTTTAGCAAGCACATGTACATGCAGGGAAAGTCGCTAGGGTAGCGCCAGCTGTTGGGTTACTTTAAGTGCTCGTTAGTGAGTTTTTTGAAGTGAGACTTGTATATAACTAAAACTCATGTAAGAACTTAAAAATTTCAACTAAAGTTCATAAATTTTGAGGTTTTAGCTCATTGTGCCTCATTGATGCTTCTAGATGCAGTTTTTTGCCCTCGCCTTGCCTTTACGTGTAGTCGTACCGAGACAGCTCTCTGTTCGCGCCAATTTCTCACATAGTGGTGTGTAGAATCAATTTTGATCATCTTCAGCTTTCTTGATAGTCATTTTTCAAGTTTTCTTCCAAGCTTTAAAGTGCCCCATTTGGAGTTGTGCTCTTTAAATTACGACTAGTTCTCTACAAGGTTATGGCTATGGCAGCTTAGTGGCAAATTGTGTGCAGGCAGATTGGGAGGGCATGTGTCTATTAATTGTGGAGTTGATGTTGAAATTTTTGGTTTGTGATATTCAATTTTGAAAGAGGAGGCCCTTGTATTCATATGAATTGGTCTGTGTGTGCTATAAATTTGTGCCTTGATTGGGTGCTATGGTCCTTTGGGTGGGTGTGTGCTTGTAAATTCCCAAGGGAGCATAGGCCTTTTGGTTGGGGTTTAATAAGAGTGGTTTTAGTATACCTTTTGGTGATGAGGTTGAAATTTTAATGCTCTTGGTCTACAAAGCTATAGAGGTGTTCCACTTTTTCTTTTGCCAAACAGTGTTTTGGTGTCCCCCATGGAGGAATCGCTTCAAGCTACCTTCAATTTGCACGTTTTGGAAGACATGGCATTTAGTTTCTGGAGTTTAGTGAAAAAGAAAATGAAAGTGCCAAAGGATTCATTGAGCAAATGAAGTTTGCTTGCCTTCTTGCTGACAAGCAAGACCCAACGTTAGTGCTGGGAATCTTCTACTTCTGTTTGAAAGGAGATGCTAGGGAATGGTTGGAAGGCTATGAAAAGGAGCTACAATCTTCCCAACCTCCTCAAGTTATGAATTATGAAATAGCAGACATGCTTTCTTACACAGTTTTAACAGGTGGAAGACCCATAAAAGGTATGGCAGTTTATTCAAGGCTTGGTACAGGGTGAAGGCCATACCATAGAAGACTTTGTAAAGGCATTCAATGCATTATGGACAAAGTGATATACATCTTTGGGGGCTGAAATTCCTTCAGCCATGTTGAAGAAGAATCGGTTTCTAGCAAGTTTGAGGATTAGTCTGCGCTTGAAGGTGGAGCTTAAGCAACCAAGGACCTTTGAGGAGGCAGTTGAAATTGCAAAGAATAAAGAGTGGAAAGGGAGCATCTTCATGAACTTGGAGTCAATGTCAAGTCAAAGGTTGAAGTGAAAGATGTAGAGAAACCAAGGGTCCTCATAAGGGAGCCAAGTTATGATAAACAAGCTTCTCATGGTGTGAATGCTTTTTGCAAGGAGATGCAAGAGGTTGTAGGTCTTATGAAGAATCTTAGTGTGCATATGATGGGAGGTGGAAGAGGTCAAAGCTATGGAAGCAATGAGGGGTTTATAGGTGGTAGAGGAAGAGGCATGTATGGAAGAGGGGATATGTTTCAATGTCACAATTGTGGTGAATGGGATCATAAAAGCCCTCAATGTGACAAGCCAAAGATAATGAATGGTGATATGTTTCCTCTTCCTTCACAAATTCCTTCTTGAGCTTAAGATTACAGTATTGAGATTAAAGGGGAAGCAGGGCCAAGTGGTTTGATAGCTGAAGAGAAGGGAAAAACAAAGGTGGTAAGAACAATCCGTTTGGAAAAGAACAAGGATGATTTGAGAGCTATGGTCATGCCTGTAGGTAAGAAGGTTACAAGAGATCATGACATGATTAATGCAAGTCCCAACCATAAAAGAGGGAAATAGGTTGAAACAGGTGTAGGTAAAGAGAAGAAGAAGAGAAAACCTAACCAACATTACAATGCATCCAGTTTTCTTTTGGGAGAAGGGCAACCAAATTATAGTTTAAGGGCTGATTTGGTGAGTAGAAAGGTTGATGTTACCTTTGGGAAACTCAAGGAGATGTGTCCTAAGTTAAAGAGGCAATGGAAGTATGTAGTCAACCCCATGAAGAAGGAGCCTGCTAGGGGTCTGTGAGAGTCCTGTCTTTGAATGAGCTACCTGATATATGCCCTACTGTGGATGCATGGCATAAGACGAAGTGCATTGGAGAGGCGTATATTGATGGAGGTTCACATGTATGAGTTATTACTCAAGATTGTGTATCAAAGTTGGGACTCAACATGGTGAAGAATTCAGGTTTTTGTATAAAGCTTGCCAACCAATCAAGGGTGAAGGACTTGGGAGTTATACAGGACTTGGAGGTGGATGTATTTGATGTTAAAGTGCTTGTCAATTGTCATATTATGCCTGCAGGTATTGGTGCTTTCCTTCTCATCCTTGGAAGACCATGGTTACATGCAACCAAAGATGTACATGATTGGGGACATGGTACCATCACTCTCTACAATAGAAGGGGCTATAAGAAGAGGTTTGACATGGCTAGCAAGCAATCTTTGGATGCTGATTTTGATGAGAAAAGTGATGAAGAATTGTATTCAAGTGAAGAAGAAGAAGACTATGGGGATGATGGCAGTGAGGTGGAAGATAGCAACGATAGTGATCTAGATGTTTCCTCCTTGTTTCTTGAAGAAGATAGGTCACTCTCAAGGTCTAATAACACTCTCCTATGATCAAAATGTCAAAAACCAATGATTTAAGCACTCAAAACTAAAGATTAGACTCGCCAATGTGTAGTCACAAACCACGACAGAACTTGACATGCTTACACTTATATGAAAGAGCAAGTAAAGAGGAACACAATGTAAGTTTTAGAATCAAAATCGGATTACCCAATGATGAGAAAAGTTGATAACAAACCTGGGTTGCTTGACTACTTGAGCGTACGTACATAAAGTTCTTCTTTCTCCAAAAGATAAACCTCCCTTTCACACTACAGTGGTCAACTCACATGGGTATTCAAAAATATTATGAAAGAATTACAACTCACAGAACATATCTGCTACTCTGGAATCGGGATCACATAGTACAACCACACTAGCTCGGAAAAATAATAGAGTACAAATGCACTAAAAATGTGGTATCCGGCTAGGTGGGGGCTTGTATGCTGAAATAACCAAACAACCCAACAATGTTATGGAGGGAAGAGAGCGTTCGCGTTTGTGTCATTGGTAGGAGAAAAGCCTACAAATTCACACTACTCAATATGTGCATCTGAATTTTCGGGATAAGCACAAGCGTTTGTGTGAATTATGGCATTGTGCAAGAAGTTAGGATGAAGCAACTGGCTTGTATAAAACTAGTTGAGCTTGGTGGGCCTCCAACAAAGTGGCAGACTAAAATTTGTCACAAATGCATTGTTGGCTCAGTTGGTGGCATGTGTGGTATCCTTCTTGGAGGAAACACTTTGTTGGGCTAAACATGATCAAGCCATATTTTGAGTAAACTTCATTCAAAGTTTCTTATGATGTCACTAAGAATAACTATAGTGTAGAAAGTGGAGGATTTATCATTCATTCCTACAACAACCTTGACAAAAACAAAGCACACAAGTTCGTTAGCAGGCAAGGGTATTAAAGAGATGTTGGGTTTGTATGATGCATGCATGCATCATACAAAGCACACAAGCTCGTTAGCAGGCAAGGGTATTAAAGAGATGTTGGGTTTGTATGATGCATGCATGTCCGATCTATCCAACTCTTTGATTCAAAGCATAAAAATGCTAGCTTTTGTAGAGGGCAGATATCATGGGCGTGGATCTTTTGCAAAAAAGTTGGCTCGTCGTGTAGAACAAGGGCGAGCACCCACACTAACAGCCATTGCAAGAGAGGTTTAGGATCACATCATAGATACTTCTCTCTATCAACATCCCACTATTGAAGGACATAAAATTATAGTATCTAGGAAGCAAAAACAGACGGGGCATGTCCATTGTAAGAAAGAAATTTCTTCGCATCGCTAGAGTACATGAAGAAAAATGTTGCTCACAACCGAAGAGATGTGCAAGGAGCTAGCATAGTGGCTACTCAAGAATGCATTGAAGATGAAGAGGGTCTGGTGATAGAGGAGATCGACATACATAAGACAATGTGGGAAATTTGTTGTATACCAAAGGGCAATAAATTTCATTGCCAAGGATGGTTAGGGTCTAAAGCGAGGAAGTACAAAAAAACCATAAGAAACATTGGTACATGCACAATTGCACCATCCTTTTGAGATATTAGAACTTGGGATAATGGAATAAATAGTGCTTATGGAAGAGGCTCAAAGACCCAATTCGTGTGGTTCTTACAAGATCAAGGGAGGCTCTAAATGCCACTCTCCACCCAGCTGTAGTCTATTATAGGTTCCCCCTAGCCGCATTTAGACCAACCTGTTGCCCTAACATTAGTCCCCCTTGAAGAATCATTTTCATCCTCAACAAAAAAAGTGGGTAACTTCTTCTTAAGAGCACTAATGTTTCGTAGTGGCACCTTCCTTAGGCCTGTCTTTCCACTTGATTAATGCTTGTCGATGCGCATGAGGACGAGTACGTAAATCATGATAATTGAGAATGCGCTTAGGTTCATGCGGCTGAGTGGGAGATTCAATGAAATCAGCCATAGTCTATTGATCAATAACATTGTCATCCTTATGCAAGCAATTACATAAATAACTTATTTGGAATATTCCATGAATATGAGAGTGCACATGTAATGAGAGTTTGTAAGCCATATCACCAACTCGCTTGAGTATCTTAAAAGGCCCACAATACCTCCGAGATAATTTAGTTGTTGGCTTCATCTTCAAACTTTCTGAATGCTCTGGCACATGCAAAAATACCTCTTCTCCTTTCATGAATGTAACTTGCTGACGTTTCTCATTAGCATCCTTTTTATATCAATCTTGTGCTTGTCAAACATTTTGACAAGCTGGTCTCAACATTTCCATATGGTCTTGGAGGAAATCCTGAAGCTTTTCAGTTGTCACCCCACCGTAACTGATGACCAAGGCTGAAAACCGTACATGAGTATGACATGACTAACCAGTTGTGACATGCTTAGCACTATTGTAAGCAAACTTAATCATAGGAAGATAATCTTCCTAATCCGACTACTTCTTGCTAATGCATGCTCATAGCATATCCTCTAGCACTTGGTGGACTCGTGACATGCTTAGCACTATCATAAGCAAACTCAAGCATAGGAATATCATCTTCCCAATCCGACTACTTCTTGCTAATGTATGCTCGTAGAATATCCTCTAGCACCTGGTTGACTCGTTCAGCCTAACCACCATTTCAAGATGATCTACAATACTTATGTTGAGTTGTGTACCCAATCGTTTAAACATAACCCTCTAAAAGTGACGGTTAAACATGGGATCATGATCACTCACAATGTTATTTGGCAACCCATATAGCTTGTACATATTTTCCACAAATAACTTAGCTAAATCTGGAAGCTTAATGGTAAATGTGGTGGGAATATACTTGCAAAGTGTAGTAAACTAGTCTACAACCACCCATACCGAGTCATGACCTCGTATAGTGGTTGGTAACCCCACAATGAAATCCATAGAGATACTTTTCTATTTACCATTGGAAATCTCTAATGGATGCAAGCGATGTCCTGCCTTCAAGAACTTTGTTTTATTTACCTGACATTTTTGGCAATGAGAGGCATAGTCTTGAACATAGCTATGCAAACTCAGGCAATAAAATTATCGTCTTAAAAGAGCATAAGTTTTCTTAATGGCTAGGTGCCCTGCACATGGATTGTCGTGGTATTCATAAAGAATTTGGCACCGAACGTCTGGATCTATCAGTGCACGCACTCTCCACTTATGAAGTAGGTACCCGCCATCTATGGAAAAGTTCTTCTATCTCTGTAGCTCATCACTCGAAAGAGGATAACTGGGTGTGGAGGTTAAATACACACTACCAACATTGGAGAAGGATCCCTCATTTTCACACGGCTCGACACTTTGGAGTATGCATCTTCATGATCACATTATCCCTTGAAAGATTCCAAAAACTCACTTTGAAGCTTGGTAAAAAGAAGAAAGTTGATCTCAATCATACAACTAAGAGCATTAACTACCACATTGTGTCATCCTTTACAATATCGGAGCTTTGCATCATACTCCTCTCAGTCCACCCGGCCTTTTGACCCTTCAAATATGTTTCCTCTATATACAATTTTATGCTTTCATGGTGGTAAAAAAAATCTCAAACTAAGCTCCATACAAATAATGCCATCATGTCTTCAAAGTAGACACTATTGCATAGAGTTCTCTTTCGTAAGTAGAACTATTATGTTGTACTGAATCAAGATTTTGGCTTTCAAATGCGATTGGCCTTCCCTCATGTAGAAGGAGTGCTCTAATAGCATGATTACTAGAATTTGTTTCTAAAATGAATGGTTGCAAAGGATCCACAATAGACAAAATAGAGGTTGTAGCTAATGCGTTGAGAGCGTCAATTTTTTTTTGTTGAGCTTCATCCCACTTACATATTTTCCCCTTGGATTTAAGTTGGTCCATCATCAGAACAACAATATGAGCATTTTTTTTAATAAACCTTCAATAAAAACCTACAAATCCCAAGAAATCTATAATTTGTCTAGATTTTGGGAGAAGGACACCTCCGAATGGTATCCACTTTGGATTGATCCATGTGTAGCCCATGAGAGGAAATAACATGCCCTGATTAATAAATTTCCTCCTTGAGAAGATCACACCTTGATTCTTTTGGCACATAACTTCTTTTCTCGTAACAATTCAAATGTCATAGAATCTAATATCTAGCCAACCCAAATGATTTTATCATATTAAACTGATCATATAATGTGGGAGAATAGACAAGAACAAGGGTTAGAATATAGACATGTGCTTCCAGATCTATCTCAACACGGGGCCAATGGTAAAGGGGTCCAAATGAGAGATGGTATGTCAAAGAGCAAGGCTAGCTAATGGAGCTTAAAGACCTTAGGGTTAGCTTCATTAAAGACCTCCAAAGGTTAGTGTTAAAAGTCCTTTGACCTTGGGCAAGCTAGGGTTGTGCTTGAGGTGGGAACCCGGCCCAAGCTTTTGAGGTGCTTGTTGACTAAGGTGCTTAATGACTAAGGTGCTAAGATACTCCATGACTAAGGTGCTTGAGGGTAAGGTGTTTAGGGTAAGGTGCTTGAGGGTAAGGTGTTTAAAAAGTCAAAGCATATCCCTACTCATGAGGGGGCGAGCCCTCTTTGTAGGAGCTAGAGAGAGAACACACACACCCTCACACAAGGCAAGCTTGATACAAAGAAAACAATTAGGGAACTTGTCAAGCTCCTCTTCATGTTGTCCTCATAGTGTGCCTAAAGCCTATTGGTTGTCCTCCCAAGGGGTCCAATGATAATTTAGTTAATTTTTTTTGCATTTATCAAGTCCTCTCTCTCAAAGGGGAAAGGGGGACACTTGTTCCAAGGCTACCCTTGTTGCTTGATATGCACTAAGAATATGATTGGCCAAGCTTGAGGAGGTCCAATCAAGTGCAAGCTAGTGCTAGAAGAGGGGGTCGACCAAAACAAGGAGGGGGCTAGCTTGGGGGGTATACTCTCCCACACACACACACTCTCTCTCTCATTGTGTGTAGTGCAAAGTGCACGAGCTCTATCTCCTTCTCCAAGCTTGTAGAGAAGTTGAGAGCCTACACCAACACTCTTGGCTATGGAATGCAAATCCAACCATCAGAGCTATTGGTTTCTCTTTTCTTGCTTAAGAAGAGAGGTCGTTAAGTTGTCCATGAAAGTCTGGGCCTGTTTATTGCAATAGGTAAGTGGGATATGGATCTATTATCTTGGTTGAGAAGGACTTAGTTCGAGGTACACCGTTGGGAACTATAGTCTTAATAATGGAGCCTCTTGGGGCTTACCTTTGGCTTAACCAGTATTAGTTACAAGCAAGCTCAATAGGAACCATAATCAACCAAGCAATGTTAGACCCTCTCCACTAGTATTTGCAATGAATAGTGTCTTAACCACTAGTGTGGCTGCTTGAGAACTGATTTTCAAAGGTAAAGAAGAGTAGCGACTAAGGTTTTTGAGGGTACCAAAGCAAGTAATTCTATACATAAGTATAATTAGCATGGTTGACAATAACCAAGAGAGTAGAATGAACATTGATAACTTTGATTTTGCACATGAAGGTGCTAATGATGATGCCCCCATGTTTGTCAACTATCTTGTTACTAGGTTGCAGCAAGCTATGGGCAACCCTGCTTTGCAAGCCGAAGCTACCCAACAACTTCATGCTTATGGGATTTCCCTTCCTCTCCAAGAGGAGAGAGACCTTAGGAGGCCTCTTGATGAGAACCCCAAAAGAAGACTCTCTCCCATAAGAGAGGAGGAATCCAAAGAATGAGAAAGAAGCAAAACCCTAAGTTCCTCTGAAGATGTGGCTCCACGAAGACGGTAGTCTAGACGATTGCCAACTCCTTCCAAGAGGAAACAATTAACCCACAGTCCTTCTCCTCGTCACTCCAAAAGGGAAGAGAGAAAACAAAGGAAGAAAAGGGCAAGAAAGAGGTCACCCTCTTCTCCTTCTTCTTCACCTTCCTCCTCTTCCGACAAAAGCTATAACTATTCTCCTAGAAAATACAAGAGGAGAGGACATCGCAAATCTCACCCTGCATGGCGAAGGTCCCAAAAGCTTAAGAAGTTCAAAGAGGGAGGAAAGAGTATCTCTTTTCTCACCTAGGATGGCACCTTTGGTGCCACTGACAAAGGATTGGCATTCATCCAACAGTTTGATGTGTCCTTTGGAGACGTGGGCTTCACGGAGTCGTCCAAGCTATGCCATGTAGCTATGCACTTCCAAAAATTGCTCGTCAATGGTGGGCTAGCCTTCGTGGCAACGACAAAGCCCCAAAGACATGGAAAGAGGTCCGAATGAGAGATGGTCTGTTAAAGAGAAAGGCTAGCTAATGGAGCTTAAATACCTTAGGGTTAGCTTCATTAAAGACCTCCAAAGGTTAGTGTTAAGAGTCCTTTGACCTTAGGCAAGCTATGATTTGGATCAAAAAATGTGGCTCATAACTCAGAAATTGGCTTGCAAGGACTTCTTTGTGTTTTTTTGGCAATTTTTCAAGTTATAGTTGATCATTTTAGTTCATACTTGAAATTTGACATGTAATAGGTGTGTACAAATGATAGGTGAGGTGATGATACAATTTTCAAGCCAAAATATTGCAAAAATAACTAATCATGATTATTTACAGCAGTCAACATTTTCTTGCAGAACTTAAATTTTTTGACCTAAAGACATTCTATACACCTAAAACAAATCCTAAATTGAATTTGGTAAGATTTGGACATGCCGGCATCACTTTGTGCTTTGTTGACTCTGAAATCACCATTTTTTGTGACTACATGGCCTGTAGAGTTGTTAGTCACTTTTAAGGCTATGGACTTGTCCGCAACATAGTCGTGAAGCATCTCATCCAATTTTGGCCCATTTGGAGTCAGTTTGACCTCGTATGTCGAATTTGACGCTTTGTAGCCTTCGAGTGGTTTTTTGCTTTTCGAGGGCTTGGCTTGATTGATTTTATGAAACCAATCATATACATTGTGTATAGACCTCATATGTAAGCTGTCTATGGAGTTAGAATCCAATTTTGGCATCTGCCAAAAACCTAGCTTTTCTACTTAGGACCCCCTCGACCCTTGCTGAATGGTCAACTGTTGTTATAGAGGTGTTCTATTATGTTGGGGCATGCTACAATTCAAATCTCATCCAATTTGGTCGAGCTGACAGGCCGCTATGGTCAATTTTTGGTCGTAGATCTTCGTGCACTGCTCGGATTCTAGGGTTTTTTCCAGGGGTGTAGACTAGCTACCAACCGTACAAAATGGATCATTGATAAGTATAGAACTTACCTCTCATGACTCGTGTGAGACGGTGCTGAAAACACGTAACTCTGGAATCCGGAAAATATGCACGAAGAGGGTCGAAGAGCTCTCTCTCCAAAGGCAACAAGTGGAAATGAGGTGATTTTAGCCTACCTTCGGTATCTATACCCAAACTTCTCGAACCATTTTTCTCAAGATTCCCCTGTTAGTCCTACTAGGCCGTGAAATCTATGTTAGACTCAAAAAATTTCCCAATCGGATTCCTGTAGCTCATTCTACAAGAATTCTGCAAAAGTAGGTATGTCCACCTAATTTAGGCTTCCCGCTTCCATCTGCCGATTTGATTGAAATTTTTTGTGCTTGTCCACCTTGTCTTTCTAATCACCATCGTGTCTTCAGTTTTTCCATATGAGCTCCTTTGCTATTTATTTTAATGTTTGACCTGTTTATTGAAAAAACCAAAGAAAATAACAAAATGCGCTAAAAAAGCAAAGTGAAAATCCAATAATTAAGAAAATCCATTGAAAAACACAGCTTTATTGTTTTTTGTTGGACTTCTCTATTTCTTAATCTTGCATGAATGAAAATTTTCCAAGCTTTTGTGCATTCTGCATGAATCACATAGTCATTTCAAGACACTCAGAGAATCAGCAAGCGAAATGGATGCATAGAGGCATGGAAAATGCAAGAATATCTTTGAACTTTGCTAAAAATGCTATTATGGTGTGATGGTTATACAGGGGCTATGCAAAACGACACAAAAAGAATGTCCAAGAAGTGGAGCCACAAGAAAAATCTTGAACAACTGCCAACCTTCACTTTCCTCATGGAGACAAAGAGAGCTTAACAGAAGATTTCTTACTACTAGACCTAGACTCATGTCAAGGACAACATGAAGTAGGAGGGGGGAGTGCTGGAAAGATTCCAACAATAGATGCTTTCGTCATAAAAGAAGATGCTCGAGAGGTTTTTTGAGCCTTTGTAACACAAAGTCAATTGTAATTTTCTCCCCATAAAACCATTAGAGTTTGTGTCACGTTTTATTTATGCAAAGCTGGGGCTAAAAGCTTCTAAGTTGTATCATAAGCTCGAGAATTTTCCCATATAGGTCACTTATTTTTGAAGCAGTTTCAGCCTTTGTACATATAATACCCTTAGCAAGGGTATAAAAGGCAACCTTGTAATATTTTTGAAAATACAATTTTTATTATGTTAATATATAGATAAGGTTTCTCTATATGTTGTGAGCACCCTATTGCTGTCAATATTTCATCTCTTTGCACCACATCGCATGGTTATTGTATTGACAAGCCAAGAGTATCAACACGTTAGCCACGAGGAGCTCTACACGTTGATATTTACACTGCAAGCATTTCACAATATCAGAGCGTTGACTCCCACGACCTTCCAGGTCACATATCACACTATTTGAGCATCATTTTAAGATTTCATCAGTTGCATTAGATTATTAGTGATTAGGAGCACCTAGTAGTAGGTGTGTCCGGCATCAGATTCAATGACCATTAATTCTTTTGATGGCAATGTGCAGATTTGAGGTTTTCCGGTCCAAAAGTGTTTTTGATCTAGTAAGGAATGTGCTTTCCAAGTTTGATGTTGATTGGGGTTGATTTTCTACTAATTTTGCATGTGGATGTGTGATTGGATCAAAGAGGTAGAAGTCAAGTTTTTTGCACTTAGAGAGTTTATAGACTGTTTCCACGGAGTCTGTTGTTTTCAAACAAACCTCTTGGCAGACCTACATGCCCTAGTTGAGTCACTTGCTCCCTCGGATTAACATTTTAGTCTTGGGACCGTCACTTGTGAGATGTGACACATGATGTAAAAGCCCCCTAAGACAGGAGACTGATACAGAGTCAAAGGTACCTGTGTGATTGAACTCTAATGGCTCACCTCTGGATGTGTGGAGTTTTAGATTGCAACAATTCTATAAAAAATGAGCGTAAGCGGGATAGACCATTTGAAGATTCTGACTATATACTAGAGCCTTTTCCTGAAGAAAGACCTTGGAGTGGAATCAAATTTTTGCCACCTTAGATGTGTGTGTCAATGAGATCGCACCTACCAAGTTTTGTGACAAAATGGCCTAGGCTTGGTTACTTTTTGCATGATCAAGGTGAATCTAGAAAGAGATAATCAGGGAACAATCGGGAATAATAAAGTGATACAAGAATTAGGGACTGGAATCCCCCAGTGCTTTGCGTATCCAAGATCGGATATCTATTCGAGATCTTACCATGGAAAGTGATTCAAACCTCATTCTAAAGGATGATAGGGAGTCAAGTAATGAATGTTACCATGACACCCTTGATACTTAGAAATACTTAGAATTAGTGCAGATGATGAAAAACAGAAGGTTATGAAAGTGATCTTGAAATGAAATTTGAAAATTCCTTTGATTTTCCTAATCAGAAATCCAAGAGACAACAACGTTACAAGAACAAGCACACAAAAAGGGGGGTAAGAAACAACCTAATGTCATGCCTTGATGGAAAATAATCTTACTTGAGATTAGTAGGGGCCCTCGATTACATAAAAGACAAAGTAACTGGAAAACCCTCAACACCTTCTCATCCAAATAAAGTGAAACAAAAAAGAAGACAAACAAAAAAACCTCCCCAAGGATGCATCGAAGAAAGTGGAAGCTGCCAGCAAGCCTAGATGGACAAAGGTTGAGCAAAGAAAGAAATATAATGAATTGTATGAAACGAACATTGAAAGAGGTGTGGACAAAAAAATGGAGAGTGAACACTAAAAAGAGGAAGAGTAAAAAAAGGATTGAAAGGATCGGATGAGTATACCTTCTCTTACAAGAAATACACTATTTAGGATTGCAAAATCATTATTAAATAGCCAATTAGGGAGAAGGGTAAACCAATGAAACCTTATGATGGACTTGAGGATGTTAAAATAATAGATCTAGCAGAGCCAAGAGAAGAACCCAAACCTGCTTATATTGCTATGGATCTATCTCCTGATGAGGAGGAGTTATTGATTTGGACACTCAAGGAGTATAAGGATGTGTTTTCCTGGTGTTATAAGGACTTGAAGGGGGTTGATCTTGCCATCTACCAATATAAAATTCCTTTAGACCGTTATGCTATGCCAAGCAGACAACACCCTTACACTGACAATAAAACTTTTGCAAAGAAAATCAAAGAGGAAATCGATAAGCTAAAAGACGTCGAATTCATTTACGAAATTGAAGACACGGATTGGGTGTCCCCAATTGGGGTGGTACCTAAAAAGAATGGCAAGTTGAGAGTGTGAGTCAATCTCAAAAAAATGAATGCAGCT
The DNA here is from genome assembly GCF_014529385.1 of Adiantum capillus-veneris. Lineage (NCBI taxonomy): Eukaryota > Viridiplantae > Streptophyta > Polypodiopsida > Polypodiales > Pteridaceae > Adiantum > Adiantum capillus-veneris. The sequence continues at coordinate 90,306,295 of NC_140932.1, forward strand.
AAATGCTTGCTTCAATTTTTGAAATGATTTCTCGCAATCTTCTATCCAATCAAAGGTAACAATCAAACCATAAAGAGGTTTAGCAGTGACGACATACATGTAGATAAACTTCTTATAGTATCCACAATGTTCCGTGAATGATTGAACCTCTCTCACTGTCTTTGGATGTGGCATGTCTACAATCACCTTGATTTTATCCATATCCGTGGATATTCCATTGGCGAATATAATATCACCCATGAAAACACATTTTTCTAAATTAAGGCAAATCCGGTAGATGCGACACTTTCCAAATGGTCTTTGTGTAATATTGAGTGCACACATAGATCATCCATATAGATTTCTAAAAATATACGCAAGTATTCTTTGAAAGCATGATCCAAGAGTCTTTGGAAGGTGGTCGATGCATTTGACAGCCCAAAAGGCATCACTAAATATGCAAAAATACCCCACTCAATAGCAAAGGTTGTTTTGTCCTGCTTTTTTGGTTTAATAGCCAATTGATTATAACCTGAAAATCCATCTAAAAAGCTATATGTGTGCTTCCTTGCCACTCTTTCCAAGACATGGTCAGTTATAGGAAGAGGGTAATTGTCATGGATGGTAAGTATATTGTGGATTGCTTGAACCAGGTTCCTTCTCTTGTTAACATGTCCAGAACCAGGATAGAAGCATTCCAAACTGAAGCACAATCATATGAATTGATTGGCAACTAGCTATACAAGCGTTGCAAAGATAATCAACTTAGACTTTAGACATTAGAAAGTGAATATTTGCCTATCTTGCAAGAAGCACATTCATGGCAAGCAAGAGGTTATTTTTTTGCTGAAAAAACGGCTAAGGTTAGGATGTTTGCCGGAACTTGGTGGCCTACACTCTTCATGGATGTTGAAGCATACGTGAAGTGGTGTGATGAATGCAAGAGAATAAAAATTCCACTCAAAAAGAATGAAATTCGTATGAGATCAATGATAGGAGCACGTGCGTTTGCCAAGTGGGGCCTAGATTTCATGGGTTCCATAGCACCATCGGCTTATGGAACTAATGCAAAGTATATAATAGCTGCTACAGACTATTTAACCAAGTGGGTTGAGGCCAAAGACACACAAAAGGATGATGCATGCACTATGGCACAATTTTTGTATGAAAATGTTTTCACACACTACAATTTGCCTATTGAGATTGTGAGTGATCGAGGGACACATTTTGTTAACAAATTCATTGAGTATTTACTTGATGAGTTCATGGTCATACACAAAAAATCGCCCCCGTATCACCCACAAGCCAATGGTCAAGCCAAGAGTACCAACAAAGTCTTGTGCACATTTCTAACCAAAATTGTGAATGGCAATAGATCGGATTGGGATCAACAGTTTCACTTTGTTGTTTGGGCCTATAGAGTTGCATATAAGAATGTTCTAGAGACTACACCTTATAACATGGTGTTTGGACTTAATGCAATTTTAACCATAGAGTTTTTTATTCTGACTTTGCATATAGCAAATAAACTTGAATGGACTAGACATGAATGGTTTGACCAAATGGACGACCTAGAGAAGTTGGATGAAATTAGGTTAAGGACATAGTCACAATATACATCCAAAAACAACACATAAAGGAGTTCCATGACAAGCATGTAAAGTCAAAGGACTTTGCTCCATGAAATTATGTGCTTGTTTACACTCGCAAGCAAAAAACCAAGAAAATTGAAAAAGCGAGGAATGGGACCATTTGTGATTTATTCTATATCATTGAGTGGGGCCATTCAACTTGCTACATTGGATGGACATGAAATGCAAAATTGGATCAATGGATGCAAGCTAGAAAAATATATCTTGCCACTGACTCAAGAGATGCTCAAAAGGGCACATGCAGCAAGAAACATAAAAGAAAATCAAAATATTGAAATTCAACATGCACAACAAGAAGCCAAAGAACGTGTAGCAAAGCAAAAATAGAGAAAATAAGAGTTTGAGACACATAAGACTACACAAATTCATCAGATTACAAACATTGAGAAAGACAAGGAAAATGTGGACCCATACATTTTCACAAAACTGCGAGCCAACATGTTATCTATTCATAAAATGGTCGACTTTGGTGCACATTTGAATACAATCAATTGGGATCTATACCAAAAAATGCCAGAGTTGGTTCTACAACCTTTGCAAAGAACATTTACAGGATTCAATGGGATCGTCGGTGTTGCTATAGGTTATGTGGAGCTCATGATACACATCAATGGATACGTATGTCCCCATAATTTCTTTATACTACCACCAGATAACCCTGATAATTAGCTATTACTTGGTACACCATGGCAACACAAATACAAAGCTTATTTACATTGGTTTGACAACCAGGTTAGTTTACAGCTGATCATCATGCAACATATGTCAATTTTTGCTTCCATGGAAGAGACCAAGTATCTTTTTGAGAATGCCAACATTAAAACCAAGGAATTGGATAACAATTTCACTACGACAGAGACACAACAATCATATCAGACACAACAACTAAAAAATCTATCGATAGCCTTTGAAGTTGCAACTACTAGTAACTTGCTCCCTTTAGTACAAGTCATGAATGACCTATCACCTATTTTGGAAGCACAACCACCTATCACCAAGTGGGTCTCAAAAGCTGTCGAGACATTTCAAAACAGAAAAACCAAGAAAATGTGGAGCCTTAGGTGTGCGTAAATATGTATATAATAAGATCTTTGTTAAAATTAATAATAAAAATAGGAGTATTGTAACATTTAATGCACTAGTAACTTGTGTGTAGCGGAAATTGATAACATAGTGAGCATTTCATTAAGAACAAGTTCCTAATGAGCATAGAGAGAGTACTTAATTTAAGAAAGCAACATAGAAATTTACACCTAACTAATTTGGCATTGACAATACTTGAAAAGAGAGAGAAATAGAACAATTGACAACAATTGAGGACTGGATTTACATGGAGCTAGTCCCCCCTTCGTAAAGGCTTTGTATTATAGCTTCTCCCATCAAAGGAGACTTTTGTACAATACAATCTTTGTGTTCCTTGACAAAACTAGTTGGTACAATGAAGATGGAAGCTCTATGCACCAAATTATGCTTGAAAAACACACCTAGTGTCCCTGGCCTTAGTCCCAAGACCTCACACACCTTCAAAAATGGTGAGAGCTAGCAGGGAATGAGGATAGATTCAGAGGAAGAAGATGTATAGTACGAGAAAGAAGTATTCTCCTCACATAATCACTCTAATAGCATAGATTAGCTTAGTAATTAGCATGATAGAGGAGATGAGCATGCCCTTGAAGCTTGTTTCTTGGTTGGATTTTCATTCCATAGCCAAGAGTTGTTGGTGTAGGCCTCTACTTCTCAATGCTTGGAGAAGGAGATGGAGTTATTCTTGCACACGAGTTGTGTTTGTGTGTGTGTGTGTGTGTGTGTGTGTGTGTAGTATTGTGTTAGAGTAAAATGTATCCCTCTCTCTCATCTTGGTCGACCCCTCTTGCTATTTCCTCATGAAGGTCTCCCATAGGCTCCTGTAAAGCTTAGCCATTTGGGAAGACTTTTTAGTCTTGCCATGACCATCCAATATTTTCCCTACTTTCGCCTTTGGACCATACAATTAAAATTAGGAACTTTAGCTTATGGAAGTCTTAATGGGGTTGAACCTTAGGTTTTTAAGCCCCACTGAAGCACATTGCTCTTTTGGAGACTGTCCCCCTTTGGATCCCTATTTTCCCTCCTTTGGATACAGAGACCAGTTTGACATGAGAAAATCATTTGGGAGTATTAGATATTAGTTTTTATGACATTAATCTCTCTTGAAATGATAGTCGTCCTCGACTATGAGGTAGAGAACATAAATTCTAGTCGTTAGTCTGTTTGTAAGCGGGTAGAGGATCCCTATTTTACCCTACAACACCGTTCTAGAATGGATGACTAGTCCATTTGGTGCTTGAGAGCGTTAGCTGCCGCAAGCATGTCTGCACATTCCTCCGTATCGATCTTCCATAGTAGAGTGACAAGCTCTACTTGGTGTTCGGGAGACGTCGTCTCTACAAACATGATCCCTAGCATGCATACTCTGTGCACAATAAAGAAAAAGAGAGTCTTATGAGACAAAAACTTTGTTCATTTAAACATATTTACGTTTTCTTACTCTAGGGAATCATTGTAAGCATTGACAAGGTTTAGGTTATCCTTTAATTGTATGCCTTACATCCATCTAGTATCTTCAAAAGGATAATTTTTAAACTTGATAAGATATCGTCCGATAGTCTTACCGCCTCGTAATACCTTGTCTTCATGTCAGAGAATGGATTTGGGCTGCATCACCTCTTCTTGGTCCTCGATCTTTGGTGGGTCTTCAATAATTGCTTCTTGAGGTGGCTCTCCTTTGGAAGGCTTTAGTAGGCTCATGTGGAAAGCATTGTGTATGAGCCAATGGCTAGGCAACTTGAGTTGATAGGTCATCTCATTGATTGGCTAAGAATCTAAAAGGGACCATAGTACCTTTTTGCTAACTTAGCATAGTACTTTTGGTGTCCCGTAGGATTTTTGCCCGTTGTGTGCCTTAATTGAGCCTTGGGAAACTTAAGCAAGACCCAATCATTTTGTTTAAAGGTTAGGGCTCTTTTGTGCTTATCAATAGGAGCCTTTTGCCTTTGCTAGGAGATGGATATAGCATCCTTAATCTTTTGAAAAGATTCTTACAGGTCTCGGCTATATTCATCTGCAACGAAGATCTTCCCATACATACCTTAAGTAGCAGAGGGGACTTTTTTATCTTCCCTCTATCACCTTAAAAGGTGCTTTTTCCATGGAAGTATGTATAGTGTTATTGTAAGCATACTCCACTAAGTGTAAGTACTTCTCCCATTGAGACTTTTGATCTACTTCTGTGACATAAGCTTTTAGTAGATCAAGAGTTGTTAGGTTAGCTATTTCACTTTGGCCATCCGTTTGGGGATGATGGGCCAAAGATAAGTTTAGCCTTGTAAATAAATTCTCAAAGAGACCCTTCCAAAAATTACTGTGTCATTCTAGGATCTCTCTCCAACACTATAGAAATTGGCAAGCCAAGGTATTTGAAGATTCTTGATATAAAGAAGGTTGCCATTTCATGGGCTTTGATATTCTTTTTGACAGGTATGAAATGTGCTTGTTTTCTAAACCTATCTACTATCATCCATATTCTTGTATAGACTTAGGAAATCCAAAGATAAAATCCATGGATATGCTCTCCCATGGTGAATTAGGGATTGGCAAATGTTGAAGAAATCCAGGTTTCTTCCCTCTATCAAACTTTGTCTTTTGGCATACTACACATTTTGAAACATACTCTTGTATGTTTGCTTTCATGGCAAGCCAATAGAAATATGTTTCTATCTCTTTTAGTGTAGACTAAATCCCTCTGTGCCCCGCATAAGGAGGAGCATGAGATTCATACATTACTTTCTCATGTAGTGAGTTAGTAACACATAGTCTATTGCCATAGAGAAGATAACCATCTTGTAGGGTAAATGGTTCTTCCTTCTTCCCTAGTGCAAGGGCTAAAATCACATCTCTAAAATTGGGATTGATAGCGTACTCATCTATCATAGGAAGATAGATCATTGTGAGTTGCTATGGACAATGCATTCACTCTTGGTCATCTTGAGAGTCCATCGGCTACTTGATTATGCTTGCCAGCAATGTGTGCAATATGAAAATGAAATTGCAAAAGGAAATTTGTCCACCTCATTTTTTTGTCGAAGAGCTTGGTTTGTGTCATGAAGTACTTAAGGCTTTGGTGATCCGTTCGCAAAATGAAAGGAGTCCCCAATAAATAGTGCTTCGTCTAGAGCACTAGAACTGCTAAGAGTTCCTTCTCATATATGCCTAGAGCTTGCTCAACAGGGTTGAGCTTTTGACTTGCATAGGCTATGATGTGCCCTTCTTGGAGCAAAACAGCTCCAAGGCAATCACCACAAGTGTCGCATTGGACCTCAAATGGATTTGAGAGATCCGACAGTGTAAGCACAGGTTGAGAGATAAGCTTCTCTTTAAGTTTTTCAAAAGCATTGTTCTCCTTGGTGGACCATATATACCTAACATTTTTCTTTGTTAGGTCATGTAATGGTCCCACGATTTGTGAGAACTTTTTTATGAAGCGTCTATAGTATGCACACATACCTATAAAGCTTCTTAGTTCATGCAGATTCCTTGGATTAGGCCATCATTTTTTAACCTCTAGCTTTGATGGATGATGACATCTTGAGAGATAATGTGACCTAAATACTGAATCTCTTGCAAGAGAAATTCACTTTTCTTTCAATTAATATAAAGTTTATTCTCTCATAAAACTTGAAATATTACCTAGAGGTGGCGTTTGTGTTCATCTAATGAATTAGAGTAGATGATTATATCATCAAAGAACAATCAATTAAAGGTTCGGTGAGGCCTAAATTGCTTCTCCATCAAGAGGTTAAATGTGGTTGATGCATTTGTCAAGCCAAAAGGCATGACAATGTACTCGTAAAGACGAAACCTAGTGCAAAATGCGGTCTTTATATTGTCTTGATCAACTATCCTTATTTGATGGTAGACACTTTTTCGATCAATCCTACTGGTCGACCCTTGTACCTTATCAAATAGGTCTTCTACCCATGGAACGGGAAATTGATTCTTGATAGTCATTGTATTTAGTGCTCTATAGTTGACACACATACAATATGTGCCGTCTTTCTTTTGCACTTATAACACTAGTGAACAAAATGGAGATGAGCTAGGCGTAACCATGCCTTTCTCAACTAACTCATGCATTTGCCGCGTAATCTCCTCTTGTTGAGCTTGAGAAACTTGATAAGGAGGTTTATTAGGTGGTGAAATTCCTGGAAGAAGTTCAATTGCATGACCATCATTGCCTCGTTTGGGAGGTAGTTCACAAGGGATGTCGTCAATAAAAACATATTGGAACCCCTTGAGGAAGTTGGATAACTCTAATTCCTTTTGATTATTTTTATTTTCTTTTGCTAAAGCATTAGGTTCATTTTGAGAATCTTTAACAAAAATCATGTACACGGAAATAGAGCTCTTCATCGACTTATTGAAAGCTTTCTTATGTACAAGGGGTATGGTACTACCCAAATCCTTAGCATCTATGTAAATATCTTTTTCCCTGTTTTAACATTGGCAGTCATGCGATCAAACCATGGTGCCCCTAGGATTACATCCTCATGCTTGAGAGGAGAGATTAAGAAATCCTCCTTGTCCACATAGCTTTGGACATGGAGCCTCAATTTCCCAATTAAGGGAGTGACTGAGGCTTCTTGCCCCTTGAAAGCACCATCGGCAGGTAGGACATCTCCCCTCTCATAGGCTTGGATGCCTAGCTTGGTGGCCAACTCTTTGGATATAAAATTGTGAGTACAACTAGGGTCAAAGAGAATAAAAGCATCATGTTCTCTTACCTTTCCCCAAGCATGGCATAGAGGAGATCCTTTGTGATGAGCATCCTCTTCTTGAATTTTGACCAAGGTAGCTCTAGGAGGCTCATTAGATGTATTCTTGTGGGGACAAGCACGATAGGCATGCCCTTGCTCCCCACACTTGAAACAACGGTTATCTTTTTGATAACTCTCTAGATCTTTAGAAGAGAGTTTATTTTTGCCTTTATAAACTCCCTTCTCCTTAGCTTTGTTGTTGTTGACGTTGCCTTTGGAAGACTTTTGGACGTTGTCCTTCCCCTTAGGCTTGTTACAGTTCTTGTTTTCCATGGGCTTAAGATTTCTCTTAGCTCCTTGTTGGAAGTTGATTCTTGAAGCCACCATGGTATGGTGTATGACCACAGATATGGTGCATGGCCTGTGGGAGTTAATGTACTCCGCCATATCCTCAGTTAAACCCGCAAAAAATTGTTGCTTTTGCTCTAAAAAATCCATCTTTTTGAAGACAGTGGCTTTGAGCTGTATGTCCCAAAACTTGTCTACATATTTGTGAATAGATTCGTAGGGAGAGAGCTTCAAGCTTAGCCATTCGGTGAGTACTTTGTCTTTGGTATCGATAGCCAAAAAGTCCTTCATGATGGAAGCTCTTAAAGCTTTCCATGTTCGTGGAGCTTCACCGTTTGCTCGTAGGCTAGACCACCCTGCTTGGTGGACTTTGAAAATGCATGGCTACATGACGTAGCTTAGGGACTCTGTGAAGCCCTCATCTCCAAATGCCGCATTGAATTGTTAGATAAAGGCCTAGACTTTTTTCGTAGCACCAAAAGTGCGATCGTAGGTAAGGAAAGAAATGTTCTTTCCTCCCTCTTTGAACTTTTTGAGCTTGGACGACCTCTTCCAGGTGGCATAGGATTTCCTATGGCCTCTTCTTTTAGGTGGTTCAAGAGCCGCACCATCACTTTCTTTAGAAGAGGAAGAGTATGAGGAGGATGGAGAAGAGGGTGACCTCTTTCTCACCTTTTTCTTCCCTTGTTCCTCCTTGTTTGCACCATCACTTTATTCAGAAGAGGAAGAGGGTGAGGAAGATGGAGAAAAGGGTGACCTCTTTCTCGCCTTTTTCTTTTCTTGTTTTCTCTCTTCCCTGTTTGTATGGTGTAGAGAAGTATACGAGGGCCTTCTCCGTTTAGGGGGTGTTGGAGTGCGTTTTGCCCGCCATCTTCGTGGAGCCATCTCCGCCGAGGTGGCAGGAGACTCACTTCTTTCTCGTTCTTTTGGTGGGGGCTCTACCATTGAAACTTGGGTTCTCCTTTGAGAGGGAGATGCATCATCAAGTAGTAAATTTTTGAGCCCTTCGTACGGATCCTCCTCTTCTTCCCTTATCAGAGAGAGTCCTCTTTTGGAAGTCTCACAAGGAGGATTCCTAGGTACTCTCCCTTCTTGGTTGGGAGTTTGGAGAATACCATGAGTGCGCAATTGCTGTAGCACTTCACCTTGGAGGGATGGATTGCCAGGGCTTGTTGAAGCCTAGAAACAAGATAATTTACAAGCATAGGGGCATCATTAGTTGTTCTTTCATTAGCAAAATCAAATCTATCAACATTCATTTCAATCTCTTTTCCCTTGTCAGCCATACTAGCAAATTTTAGGTGTAAATTTTTACTTGTACTTTTGCACTTCAAGCCCTAGTTGCTACTCCTCTTTACCTTCAAAGATAAGCACTCAAGCATCTATACCCATGGATTGAATATTATTAATTGCAAGGAAAAGAAGAGAGGGTTAAACAGAGCCAAGACAACACCGGTTCCTGTCAAGCTTCTAATAGCTCAATAATGGTTAAGCCATAGGCAAGCCTTGTAAGACTCCATTATTAAGACCATAGCTCTCGACGGTATCCCCGTTAACTGCATAAAGCAGGTGTGCTTCAAGGATGAAAAATCCCTATTCTACTTACTCTTTTGCAATTAATAACACCGACCATTTGTAGCAAGCTTGAGGACCTCTCTTCTTGAGCAAGAAAAGAGAAACCAATAGCTCTGATACCAATGTAACATTTAATGCACTAGTAACTTGTGTGTAGCGGAAATTGATAACATAGTGAGCATTTCATTAAGAACAAGTTCCTAATGAGCATAGAGAGAGTACTTAATTGGAGAAAGCAACATAGCAATTTACACCTAGCTAATTTGGCATTGACAATACTTGAAAAGAGAGAGAAATAGAACAATTGACAATAGCTGAGGATAGGATTTACATGGAACTTGTCTCCCCTCCATAAAGGCTTTGTATTATAGCTTCTCCCATCAAAGGTCACTTTTGTACAATACAATATTTGTGTTTCTTGACAAAAGTAGTTGGTACAATGAAGATAGAAGCTTCATGCACCAAATTATGCTTGAAAAAACCACCTAGTGTCCCTAGCCTCAATCCCAAGACCTCACACACCTTCAAAAATGGTGAGAGCTAGCAAGGAATGAAAGACAGATTCAAAGGAATAAGATGTATCTTTCAAGAAAGAAGTATTCTCCTCACATAATCACTCTAATAGCATATCTTAGCTTAGTAATTAGCATGGTAGATGAGATGAGCATGCCATTGAAGCTTGGATCTTGGCTGGATTTGCATTCCATAGCCGAGAGTTGTTGGTGTAGGCCTCTACTTCTCAATGCTTGGAGAAGGAGATGGAGTTATTATTGCACACATGAGTTGTGTGTGTGTGTGTGTGTGTGTGTGTGTGTGTAGCATTGTGTTAGAGTAAAACGCAGCCCTCTCTCTCATCTTGGTCGACCCCTCTTGTTATTTGCTCATGCAAGCTTAGCCAATCACAAATAAGAAGCATAATTGATAGCCTTTTCACAAGTGTCCCCCTTTCCCCTTTTGTGAGAGCTTTAGGTAATTAAATAATTCAATTAAACTCTCATTGGACCTGGTCTTCTGGCCAATAGGAATCAAGCAAGCCATTGGGCTGCTGGATGCTCATTGGACCCCTTGGTAGACTATCCAATAGTCTTCTAAGGAACTTAATTTCTATTGGTTCTTTTATCAAGCATTTTTTAAATTGATTAGATTAAAATTTACTCTAGCCTAATTCTCATTGGTCCACCTCTATGGCCATCCAATAGGATTTGAGGGGAGATTGGGAGCAACTGGGCTAGGAGCCTGACATGTGTCCAGTATTCCCTTTGTGTAAAGGGGGAGCTTTGGAGTGTGTGTGTGTGTGTTTCTCTCTCATCCCCTACAATAAGGGCTTGCCCCCTCCTTCCTAGGATGTGGGAAGACGTTTTAGTCTTCCCATGACCATCCAATATTTCCCTTTCTTTGGCCTTTGGACCATACAATTAAAAGTAGGAACTTTAGCTATGGAAGTCTTAATGACATCGAACCTTAGGTCTTTTAAGCCCCATTGAAGCACATTGCTCTTTTGCAGATTGTCCCCCTTTGGATCCCTATTTTCCCTGATAGAGACCGGTCTGGCAGCCTAACCAATATTCTAGCTTTTACTTCCCTGGTACTTCCCCATATTAAATGATCAGTTTAAGACGAGAAAATCATTTGGGAGTATTAGATATTAGTTTTTATGACAAGTACTCCGTCAAAATTTTTCAAATAAGGATTTTTCTTTGAATGTCAACTTTCTCTAATTATGTAGCTACTTTTTTTAGAAATTTTAAGTCAATTTTGCTATTTTTCTTTTTTTTTTTTAATGGATTTTTATTGATTTTCTAAGCAATAAATGTCGACAAAAGCAAGAAAATTATTGAAAAATACAAACCCAGGTACATGGACTCCAAGAAGAGACAAGAATTTTCCAGATCAATTTGGGGTAGAAATGACCAAGTTATGGCCAAATTCGGATAAGTTGCAAAAACTGCTTTTTTAAGCTGAAAAGGCTTAATTTGACAAAATGGACGGATTAAGGTCATATGACATCCGGTTTCAAAAAAAATTGACACGTTGGTCATCGAGCACATGAACTAGGACTAATTGTGAGATTTAGACAAAAATTGACTTGGGAGCTCAGGGTATGTTCAAGATGATACAATAGTAGAAAAACTCTTGTAGCTCAAGAAACAATCATTTCAATGTAAATCGGTAAAGGAAGATCAGAATGGGGGAAAGAACTTACCTAGAGATTCTAAAGATCATTCCAACCAACCTGACAATGGTACATTGTGCCATACAGGGGCAAGAGATCAATTATCAGAGTCAGAGGATTCTTTTTGCAGACACAATGGCCCTATGCTCAACATGACTACATGAATAACGAAGTGGCATCTTAGAAATGTTCAAAAGGATTTTATAATTATGTATGATCAGTTATCAGAGTCCAAGGATTATTTTTACAGATACAATGGCCCTATGCTCAACATGACTACATGATTAATGAAGTGGCATTTCAAAAATGTTCAAAAGGATTGTATAACTGTGTATGAATCGATGCATGTTGAAAATGTGTGTTTTTATGCTAAATAGAGAGAACATCATGCTTTTTTTTCATATCCCTGCATCACTGAGCTACATGGGCTATGAAAGTGTCATCTACATCCAATCTAGGGTAAAAATCAGCTCTAAGAAAAAACCTCATGAAAATGGAGTCAGCATGCCCCTCATGAAGGAATTTTCATAGAATCAAAGCTTGAAACTAGTCCCAAGCTAGTTGGAGTAGTCCAAATTCAAATTCAAGTGTAAAGTGATCAAGCATCTTAGATCATCAAGTACAAGAGGTTGATCAAGTATCACTTCAATTAGAAGTTAAATGCGAAAGTTAAGGAGAAAAGCATGATTTTTTCCCTGTAGAGTCAGTATGGCATCAAAAGTTGGTTTTGAAGCCACACATGTGAAACCCTAAGTTATCAAAGCTGACCAAAATGTTTGACACCCTTTGGATCTATACACATCCTCCTCCTCAACTTCCTACTTGGTGAAAGGACAGTAACCAACTTACCTCGTGCCCAACAAAAAAAATTTAGAGTACAGGTGAATAGGTAACCTCTAAACACCATGAAAAATGAGCTTACCAAGTCTGATGCACTTCAGAAGCCAAATGTGGAAAAAGGGGAGGAAATCATGATTTTCTCCCACAGAATGTAACCAACAGCCCAAAAAGGATTTGATCATAGGCAAATGTTGGTATGAGCCTATCAATCACCCCTATGTGGTCAAAGTGGGAAAAAGTCACATCTACATCACACACGATGCTAAAAGCCTAAAGAAGATGCCAAAAACCTTGACCACTACCAAACACCCTGCCCAAATCTCATTAAACTAGAGCCAGAGACTAAAATTTTTGCATTCATCAAGCCCATGCATTCATAATTCCAAAAAACTCTCTTGATCAAAAAACTGAGAAAAATTTGTGATTTTTTCTCTGTTTTGCATGAAAACATACTTTTCTCAAGTTTTGAGGTTCTGCATGGCTTATACATGTGCTTTGAACAAGGTTATCCAATTACAAGCTTATTAGATTCCTAGAAAGGAAAAAACATCACCTCTAGCTCTAACCAATCTCTAAAATGCAAATTTTGTTCACGGGAGCTATGAAGTATGATGTCAAAGGTAGCAAGAAGAAATGGAATCGCAAAAAGAGGCTGGAATAAATTTCGAAGTTCACCATCCTTAAGGACCCTCTAAAGGAAGAATCCACATATATTGAAAAAGAAATACTAGAGCTTGAAGGAGCCACAATTTACGAAGTAGTCTACAGGGATGCTGAAAACAACATGGTTATGATGCCTATGATAACTTGAGAGGCTTATACTTTAGCAAGGAAGCTACCCATAGAAGAAGCATAAAAAAAGACAGGCCTTCTAAACTACTTCCAGCTACCTCCATGCGGGATTGACATTCAAAGAGCTCAAACTTAATCGCATAGTAGAAAGGATTGTGGTGCAAACCTTTATAAAAAAGCCTTTATGCAAAGAGGCTTCATTCTTGAGGTCATCCTTGAGATCTCTCTCTTGAGTGTTCACTTTATAGATGGCCTATCTTTGAGCTTAATGCCCATGCTTAGAAGGCTATTGCTAATCCATTGTATTTAGAGAAGCATTTTTTAATCTAATATCTACTTTCTTCATTAGTTTTAATTCTTCTATATTCCATTATGTCATGAAGTAGTTTCACCTTCTCATTATTCTAGATTTGAGTGTGTGTGATGACTTCTTGCTTATTGACCACTCCTATCCTTCTATGAGCACTCGATTTGTGATATTTAACATCTCTAATTAGGTTGATTGAGTTGGTTCTTAATCTTGTGATTAGTATATGTGCCCTATTGTTTTCTTGTGTGTGGATGGGTTTAATGAAACTATAGCACCATTCACCTTGTGTGTGTAGCTTTTGATAAAGTACCTTGATTGGCATGTGGTGATTGGAAAGGCCAACACCAATGCAATTAGTGTGTGCTTGTTATGAGTGTGCTTTGAGATTATAGTCTATGGTGGCAAGTTGAACTTTGGTGGGCTTAATATGTGTAGGTAATGATTGATTGATGATGTGATTAGAGTTAGTTATTCATGGATAATCTTTATTGCATTGAAAGAGCATTCTCTTAAATCCTCTCATTCAATACCTCCAATGATGCTCGTGCTTCCATGCCCTAGCCGGGTTGCTGATCCTAGGATCGATAATTTTGTTGGTCTTGGATTGATTAGGTTATGCTACAATTCCCAGCATTTGGCGCCGTTGCCGGAGATCGATAACCTAAGCTAGTGTTGAGTATAGGATAATTAGAATAGAGTGATTTCACTACTAATTTCATCAGTTTTTGAGTGTGTATAACTCAATTTGGGTTTGATTTGATGATGTTTGTGCAAATAGTTAAAGCTAATTTTTTAGTAATACCCTAAACCCCCAATTTCACTAATTTCATACTAACCCTTACTAATTTCACTTCATTTCCATGCTAATTGTACTAATTCCATGCTAATTTTTACTACCTTTTGACTAACTTCACTAACCTAACCGCTAACATTTGATGTGTAATGTATGTTAAATCCCCTTATGAGAGGTGGAATCAACACTTTTATCAAGTTAATTGTGCTAATTCATGCCTAATTTGATGATTTGAGTGTTTGATTTTTGGCCTACAATGGTCAATTTTTTGGCCAAAATTGGAAGAGCCACACATGTGTGTGCAAGGTGGAATCATCGCGTGGAGCAAGGATTATCTTGGATGCAATCAATTGTAAGTTCATTGACCTATTACATTCAATATTTGGGTGATTAATTTGATTCCAATGTGTTGCTAATTTATTGCTAAAATTAGGTGTGTAAACCGATTGACATACTTTGAGAGCCTAATTTAATTGTTTTGGAATGAAACTGATGATCAATTTTGACTAATGTATGATGTGTGTGTAAAGATTAAGCTTGATTCGCAATAAGAATTCATGTGTGTGCATAAAAATCATAGTGTGCATAATGCACCAAAGAGAGAAAAAATTACCATAAAATTCGAGTGTGTGCACACCTAATCTTGAGTGTGTGCATGCATATAAATTGATGGAATTGATAACATGTGAATGTGAAATCATGTATTGATGTGAATGCTAGGCTAATCCTATCATTGTATAAGCCTATTTGCCAAAAAATTGGGCAAAATTTGATTGTGTGTGCCTATCCAAGACCACTTGATTTTCAGTGTGATTGAAGGTCAATTGTGGCACCCAAATGATTTTGATTGTGAAATGTTCATGAAAAGTGCACATTTTGATTGTGAAATGTGCATGAAAAGTGTGTGCAATCATTAGGTGTAAGCCTAAATTCATTGACAAATGAGCCAAAATTTGATCTTTTCTGCTTAATTTTTGAGTGTGTGCATTGCTTGATTGGGTCTAATTAGGATCAATTTTTGAGAAATTGAGCATGCATGCACTTGTTAATGATTGGTCAAGCTTTCTATGACCTTTACCACACTCTCATGAACACACACATTCGCTACCTCATGACCTAATGTGGGACTATCTCCTAAAGGATTTTTTTTCAAAAAATGGAAAAGAGGCTTTCATGCACACATATACCTTTATTCCAAAAAAATTCCTAATCATCACAAGGCCCTCATCGGCTCAGCCAGTTGCTATGCTCTCGGATTTATTTGGCACTATCCGAGTAATTGGTCGTTTGCAAGTAAATAACACATACACACAGGGTGAGTGATTCGCTCTACCTGCCACACCGCCATGAGCCCATTTTGAATAAGATTAACTCAATACAGGCTGGCCCATGCCTCAACCACACACACGCCCACACACTCATGCTTTCGAAATATGCTACACACTGCTTCTATTGCAAGAGAAAACTTGGCTCGCAACGCCCACACACACACGTGTGTGCGCACTCACAGTTACGGCTTGAATCTCTCTCTCTCTCTCTCTCTCTCTCTCTCTCTCACACACACACACACACACACACACACACACACACACACACACACACACAAACTAACGCTACTAGTGTACCACTGATGGTGCTGCCAATTATGGCGCGCGCACACACACACACACACACACACACACACATGCACCCTCGAGTTTCCTCCCGCGTTTGCGCTGCTAGGCCTGGTTCAATTTCAACCGTTTCCACCCATGAGCCGCCTCTTCCAAATCCAGGCCAAAAACACACACACATTATACCACTTGCCCGTCTTTTCGGCCTCGCAGTCGTGCCATTTTTCAGGTGTATCAAACCGAGCTACTGCACAAAGGAGGTGGATTTAATGATTACCAAGTTCAACGATATCATCCCACCAAGTAGTAAGGGCGCCTCCATTTCCTGCATGCTGCTCGCTTTTTGTGATGGATTTCAACACACACACACACAGACACACACACAATTTGTGTCTCCCTCAACCGTATGCGTGTCGTCTCACAAAGTTGCCTCACTTGCCGGATTTGACACTAACCATGGCTCATCACCCGCCAACCTCACCATACGGTCACACCCATCGCACACACTCCTCTCTCCCACATTCGCTTCCTGTTGCCCACACAAACTACTACCATTTAAAATCAAATTTTGAAAATAAAAATAAAAATAAAAATTAAAATATTGAAGATATAGGGGGTGCTTCCCACGAGATTACCCTCCTCCCTTCCAAAATTGCATGTCTTTGGCGAAATTGATTTGTGACTATTGTGACCTTCAACAAACTAGAAAATTGAAAGCCACTGAGCAAAGATTGACTTGCAGCATGAAAGCTCGTTGGTGCATTATTGCATCATGAATTGTGGTTCTCTTTATGGATTGCAGTAAACTTGTGATGCTTTCAAAATACCATGACTTATCTTAGTGACTACTTTGAATGCCAAATGCTTTTATACACTAAGTAATGAGTTGTTTTGCAGAGATATGGGGCAATACCACAAAAATATGGTTTTGGTTCTCTCAAGAGACCTAAAAATTCACTTCAGCACATGCTTTTTCTCACATTTTCTATGGATGCCATATATGATCATGGTGTGGACAACGGTGGTATGATGATTTTCATAATCAAATGGCCTTACCTACACTAATAATTTGGCTCGTGCATGTTTAGTTTCTTGAATTGATTGAAGTCCTCATTGCACTAAATGATTACTTCTTCTTTATTTCATCATGAGAGCGTCCATCGTATGCACATTGATTATTGTGATTCATTGACATTATTAGTGCTTGATTTAAATGCAAAACCCCTACATAGCACTAAAATTGAGATTCTTTGAATGACCATGGGCGAGCAGTAAAATTTTGAGCTTGTGATTGCTTTTGAGATTTATATGCATAAGTGAACCTCATTGCACAAACTTTTTGGCTCATTACAAATCACTAAAATTAAGCTTGTTTAATGTCAAAAGAGGACACTTTTGGGTTTGTGATTGATCTTGAGTTCTTTTAGTGCTTGTGTTGAATTTCCATATGCTTAAGAGCACTAATGATTGACTTCATTTTTGAAGAATGATTGGCAAGGTTGAGCTTTCAGTGATCCATGTTAGGAGGCAGTATTGCAGTAAATTGTAAAATTTGGGTGTTCAGAGCCATTCCAATTCTTTTGACAAAAAGTTGCAGTCATCTCTAGCTCATAGATTGCTCTAAAATTGTAAAATGTCTTGTGAGCTTTTTTGGGAGCTTCAAATTGTAAAATTTGGCTTTCAAGAGCCAATTCATTTCATCAAATTTGTATTATTTTTAGCTCTTGGCTTGTTTTAAATTTCACATTTCACTTGAGCTAGAAATTAGTCAAC
The DNA here is from genome assembly GCF_014529385.1 of Adiantum capillus-veneris. Classification (NCBI taxonomy): domain Eukaryota; kingdom Viridiplantae; phylum Streptophyta; class Polypodiopsida; order Polypodiales; family Pteridaceae; genus Adiantum; species Adiantum capillus-veneris. The sequence goes on from NC_140932.1 coordinate 90,323,935, forward strand.
TTTTGAATCATGCATGAGAGGTATTAACATTGTAAAATTTGCTTATGTAGAAGCTCATTCTCTTCATTTTTTTTTTGTATGCATAAATTTGCTATCAAAGAGCATCATGTGCATAACCAAAGGCACATTTTTCCCTAGGGTTTCTTTCCTTTGGTATATTTGGGCATTCAAGACCCTAGCTTTAGGTTTTCATTAATGTTTTCTATGTGGCTTTCAATAAATGGCCTTTGGAGCTTGTGTTTACACTTAGCTTCAAGAAGCTGTAAATAAAGGGAATCAAGAGACTTCTCTACAAAAAACGTCGGTGCTTGCTCAAGGATGCTTAAAAGAGCATGAATAGGTGAAATCCTTCCATGATATTACTCTTTTGTTTTTGTCTCCATTCTCGATGCTTGGATTTAGTGAATTTGCTTCTAAGATATGGTTCTTTCAATCTCAAAACCTATGCATACTAAAGGTTCAACACTTTGCTTTGTGAATATTAACTCATTAAAATTTGGTTTTATGTGTGCTAATCATAGGTAATTCGTCTTGAACTTAGGTTAATGTAGGATCATTGCTCATTAGTCCTAGATTCTTAATGATAGTTTTAATACTCCATTAATTTTTAACATGATCTAGGACTATGATCAGACTTTAGTCCCTTAGTCCATTTACCATAAAAATCTCATATTGGAAGAAATAAAAAAGTGCTTAAAAATGAAACAATGAAGCAAAAAAGTGTCAAGAAAAAGTAGCAAAAATGCTTCTAAACACATGAAAATGAAATTTCTATGTTACGTTGTGTCTTCGTGAGGCCTAGCGCCTTATTGGCACTTGGTAGGCGAGGGGAACCACCTAGGCTTGCTTGGTCAAGGCCCGAAACCGATGCCCTGGGGTAATAGGGGTTAGCCGTCACCTTGGTAGGCTAGTTGATTCTTCGAAAACCTTCTTGAGGGTTAAAGGAGCCGAGAGTCGTAGCTAGACTTTCCTTGGGGTGGTAGCCTTGTGATGTGTTTTACTTTTTTCTATGAAATGTTTAAAAAAAACTTTCATGAGCTTCAAAAAGCTGTGACAATGTACTAATAGATTAGGAGCTTTTTTATAGACCGTAGACATGATTGATTTGGATGCTTTATTAAGATTGGTCATATAGTTTTTAGGCTAGTAGGTTTATGAACTTGCATTAGCCTAGGGTCATAATTGATTGCTTGTGTTTCATGCATAAAACTGAAATTTCAAGTGGTTTAATCTTCACAATAGTATAGGGGTTTTTTTAATTTATATTGTTTAGTTTTTTTACTATGATTGACCCATCTTACAGAAGCAAAAATTCACTTTGCATGATTGTTTATTGTGCTTCATGTTTTACTCATCCTTGTTGGCCTTTGATACTCGTTACTCATATTATGATTTGCAACTCAACATTCTTCCATGGATGTGTTTTCTACCATGTCTCCGTGCTCTGCTTCAGCGGCACACGAGGACGTGCACCAAATTAGGAAGGGGGAATGTTAGTAGCAGCTAACACATGTTACACCGATTATGCACCAAGTTGGAGATTTTCTATGGATGTGCACAATATTTCATATTTACATTGTATAAGGTCTTGGGCACATTGGGAGTTCCAAATTGTATATGCTAGCTAGAGGGCTCAAACTTAATCCCATGGTAGAAAGGATTGTGGTGCAAGCCTTTATAAGAAAGCCTTTATGCAAAGAGGCTTCATTCTTGAGTAGTCATTCTTGAGGATCCATTCTTGAGAGCTCTCTCTTGAGTGTTCACTTTATGGATGGCCTAGCCTTGAGCTTAATGCCCATGCTTAGAAGGCTCGTGCTAATCCAGTGTAATTAGAGAAGCATTTCTTAATCTAATCTCTAGGTAGTAGGGCTACAATGTCACTTTCATAGGACACACAATTAGTACAGTTGGTCTAGTCTGGTTCACGGACTCTCTGGGATGGACAATGACACGTGGCAGGGATACGGACGGTGGTCTAGTGGACATCGTGGCCTAGTCACCTACCACTCAGTTTGGGGATAGACTTAGATGGCTGACATTTATGAGCCATTGGTGGCTCTTTATGGTTGTACATATGAGGAGTAGCTGTTTGGTTATGATTATCATCTTCTTCATATATGGTCTAGCATCGTCGTCTAGGCAGTGAGTCTATACACACAACACGTCTACACCATCCCTGCACATCTGAGCCTCAACACCCCCATTGTACCTGTGAGTCCTAGGCTGGAGCTGAGTGTGCTACCACACCAGAGTTTGTATCGGTTCTTTGAGATAGTCGAGTCATATGTTTGGTATGCTATGTGTCTCTGTGAGCTCAATTGTTATCTATTGTTTCTTGTTTTCAGTCTGTTTTGAGTGAGATTGTCATGCACATTGCACTGAGAAGAACCCACTGTACAGAGCACGGCACACTATCTGCGCTACAGGTGCTCTCATTTTGCGATCACGATGGGACCTCAACTAAAGTCTCACTCTCTGTTGAGGTGCAAATCGTGAAGCTAGTTGGTTTACCTAGCTTCGCCTACTTTACCTTGCACTGTGTAGCCTGCTAGTCTGGTCCTCTCTCGCCCTGGTCCAACCAGCTCTTGTCCTAGTCTAGGTCTTCCTCGTCCCTGGTCTAGTCCTTCCTTGTACCTGGTCTAGTCCCTCCTTGTCCCTGGTCTAGCCCTCCTCATCCCTGGTCCAGCCTGGGGTCTAGTCACTTTCCTGGTCTAGTAGAGTCTAGACCTGTCTTCATCGAGTTAAAGCAGATAAAGGTCTTCTTGCCCAAAGCTTGGTTGGATTTGTGGTCATTGCATGACACATACAAGGCGGTCATTAGAGTGTCAAAACGCACTACTAAGTCCTCTGAAGTACTATGACCCTTGGTACCTAGTAGAAGTCCATCAACCTCATCACCCATACCTCCACATATGGCATCACCCATTCCTCCATCCGGTTCCACATCTTCCCAGTCACCTTCCCCAGTAAAGCTCTCTCCTATTTTGTTACAGAAGGCTATTGAGCAACGGGCTCCTAAGCAAGAGGCCATGGAGGTGTTGGCCAATGTTTTGGCCAAGGTAAACATCAAGTTCCTACCTTCAAGGGACTCTCTTCAGAAGATGCAGACGACCATGCAAGGAGGTTTGTATCTCTCTGTAGGGGTCGTGGTCTTAATAGAGAAGATGCTTATTTGGTACTCTTTCCATCTACCTTGGATGGCTTAGAAGACAAATGGTATAGTCAGTTTGTAGAGAACCATTTTGCAACTTGGACAGCTTTAAGACAACAGTTTTGTGCAACATTCAGGCCAGGTGACTACCAGGAAAAGGTTTTGGATGAGTTGGCCAACATGGTGCTCCAGTCAGAGGAGACTTTTGCAGAACTTATGACTAAAACCAAGTCTCTGGTTGCCAAGCTTCCCCAGCAACCCGGCCGGTGAATTTATGGTTAAGAAGTGGGTGGAGAAGGCTCTTCCCAAAACTTCTCAGCAAAAACTCCAAGAGAGCCTCAGACCCGACGCCACTCTGGAGGAGTTCATCGCAGCTGCTACTAGGATAGAGGGGGCTAGGAAGCTGTTCACCAACTCCCCTCGCATAGAGACCCCCTCTGTGTTTTTGGAAATTCCTGTTGATCCATTGACTTCTTTACATAGGGAACTTGAAGCCCTAAAACTACAACGCGCTCTTCAAGAGGAAAAAACAATCTCTCTTAGACAGGAGAAACCACCACATCTTGAGGCTTTGGATCAAATCAAGAGAGAGCTAGAAGAGCTTGGGTCTCAATAGGAGACTAAGGCTATGGTATGGTGCAGCTCGTATTGCTTTCCAGGACATCCTCCACAGGAGTATCCCCTTCGGGCTTATTGCCGCTTCTGCAAAAAGTCTGGGCATGAAGACAAGGATTGCTACTATATCAAGGGATTGTGGCAAATACAACAAAGTCTAGGTCCTTCTCTCCAACAAGGGATAGCACCTGCATCCAACATGGTTTCACCCTATGGCCATCAAAACCCAATGCCACCTCTGCTGACAACACCTCCTATGCAAGGTATGCACAACAACTTTGCATCCCCCAGCTTTTATCATGCTAGTACTCCTTCAGTTCCCCAAAGCTTCTAGATGTCAGCATCCGGCCCCATGCAGCAAGAGCCGAGACCACCTCGCCCCTCCAATATGCAAATTTTTTGCTACAGGTACGGGGAGTATGGACATTATCAGAGCAAATTTCCGTTGCCAGAAGGGTACCCTCCTTGCCGACACTGCACTGAAGCTAAGGATCACTATAGTAAGGATTGCCCAAAACAATGTGCATCCACATCTGCAAGCACAAGCCAAAACCAACAGGAGTTTAAATTCCCAAGGTTAACCTCATCACAATAAGCACCATTCCACACGCACCGCCTTCCACTCTTCTAGTTGCCTCTCGAGATGAGTTGAAGCAGGTGGAAGAGCCGGCTAGTGTGCTCACACGGGCACAGAGAGCTACTCTTGGTCTCAGCCTTCCTGGCGGTCCAACTTCTTTGTTGCCACTCACCCAAATGAGGAAAAATCCTTTAGTAGCTGACAAACCGACAGGTAGTGCCAAGAGCCAACCTACCTCTCTTCTATCAGATATTGATGGTGCTTTCATGGAAGCAGTAGAGGACTTGCAGAAGCTTAAGATACCAGAGCAAGATTTGATCAAAAGAGAGAAGCCTACAACAGAGTCTATCTTGAAAAACACCTTTTAGCAAGTGTCATTGTACAACATGCTTCGACTTGATGCAAATTTTCAAAGTGACACCCTTTCCATCATCTAGTCTTTGTATCTTGGTGCAAGGCTTAGTGGCAGGCACCTATGTGTACAGCCCTTGGAGTCCTACATGATTTCTTATCCAGTTGCTCCCCTCACTGACAAAAAAAGTCCTCGTCTCACTGTCTATTCTTGGGGATCAATTCTCAGGCATCATAGTGGATGGTGTATCTGGGATCAATCTGATGCCAGAATTTACTATGTTGGACTTAGGTCTGCAATCTACCCACCCTGCTCCATTCACTGCTACATTGGCGGACTAGAGGACAGTCTTCCCTATGGGCATAGTAGAGAAGGTGCCTCTGAAGGTACAAGACTTCACATTTAGCTTGGATTTTGTGGTGGTCAGTCTTCCTCAGGTGGAGGGAGGATTTCCTTTGCTTATTGGAAGACCATGGTTGCGGCACACTAAGGCACTTCATGATTGGGGAACAATGTCATGTGGATACATACTCCTGGCTCCCCCATGCAACCAATTCGAGTCAAAGGAGGTATGGATCGAGTGCTTCATCACAGCTCATTGTCAGTATAGTCCAACCCTGACCCCGAGCAACCCATCCCACCTGACGGGTCTGACAAAGACCTCCTGCAGTGGTTGGAAGCTACCACATCAATGCCATGCTATGTGGTCTCTATTCAAGCCTCTCCTATGCCTGTAACACTCTCTCTCCCAGCTCCACAAGCGGAAACCAGTGTCCCAAGCCCTACATCAGAAAGGGTGTCAGTCAAAGAAGTAAGTGTGTTAGTCCCTGATGCCCATGATTCAAGTGTTCCTCTGATGGAAGTCGCGGCCTTGGTGAACCTATAACATATCATCGAAGGGGGAAGAAATATCGTCTGCATGAACTCGCCAATTATCCCCCCGTTCCTCTAACATCTCCCAAGTCTGACGTCTCGCCCCCTCAAAAGCACTCTGCTATATCTGTGTCTGAACGAGGAGCTTCCACCAGGATGGTTACAAGAAGAGTATGCAGAGTTTCCAATCGATCAAACACCAGCCCATGATGTCTCGAAGCTATAGGCATCTCACTTTTCAACTTCCGAAGCACCCTCCACAGTTACACCTCCTGACCCGGTCAAAAAAGTCAACCTGGGTGACCCTGACAACCCTTAGCACGTCCTCTTAGCAGCTTGGTTATGGGAGCATCCCGCATTACTTGATCAGGTAGTTTCTTTTATACACTCTTTTAAAGATTTTTTTGCTTAGTCCGACAAGGATTTGGAAGGGATCCCACCAGAATTGGGTGTCCACACTATCCCTTTGGTTGAAGGGGCTAAGCTTGTCAGAGGCCGAGCTTACAAGCTCAACCCAAAGTATGCAGAGGCTATCAAGGCAGAGCTCAAAAAAATGCAAGAGGCAGGGATCATTGTAACTGTGGATCACTCTGAGTGGTTATCACCCATGGTGATAGCACCTAAGAAGCAGTCCAATAAAATCCGTGTGCGCGTAGATTACCGCGCTCTGAACAAGGCAACTATCCCAGATGGTTTTCCCACACCTTTCACTGAGCGTGTGCTAGAAGATGTAGCAGAGCATGTATTGTACAATTTCCTGGATGGTTTCAATGGATACAATCAGTTGGGCATCCATCCAGGTGATCAACTTAAAACGGCCTTTGTGACTCCCTGGGGTATTTTTATCTACACTAGAATGTAGTTTGGGTTGAAAAACGCTCCACCTTCCTTCAATCAAGCAGTGTATCTCATATTCTATCCTTTACTTACGGATCATCTTTGCATCTTCATGGACGATTTTTTGACCTTCTCGGGTGCTCAATGTTCAACCCTAGTGGAAAATCTAGAGGAGCACCTCCATAAGCTCTTTGCTGTCTTCCTCAGGTGCATAGAGGCACGCCTAAAGCTCAATCCTAACAAATGTCACTTTTTGGTCACTGAGGGCACACTTCTAGGCCATGTGGCGCCATCCACGTGTCAGTGGATGACACATTGTGTAGATTGATGATTGACACTAGCATGATGCATCATAAAGATATGCATACCATACAAAGATGTCTGCAAAAGTTGAATGCAGACTCTAGCATGGATTTACATGCTCGCCTATCACTAGAGCCGATACGAATGCATGTAGATCAAGTGAGCGAGCCAGTGGGCATATGTTGAGAGAGTATTTCTCTTATTTTCTTGTACATACTAGTAGTTTAGCTAGTAGGACCCACTTATCGATACATTCACCGTTAAGTGGGAGTATGTTGGGGTAAAGGTGGCATGTACCTTGCCTCAAAGTCGAATGTCTGGTGTATGGGTACCCGCTGACTTCACTGACCATTGACCTTACATAAAAGAATAAGGGGTCTCACTCGTTTGGTAGTGAGTACTCCATCCACTCTCTCTCTCTCTCTCTCTCTCTCTCTCTCTCTCTCTCTCTCTCTCTCCCCCCCCCGCGCGCACATGCACCACATTTGCGCACCCTTAAATTGTGTTTTAAGAGGGAGATTATACTAAGGTGGCAAGACATTGTTTGTTAGTTTGCTCTCACTATGCATCTACTCCCATAGGTTTGAAAAGTGTACACAAATTAGGGTGATTAGACTTTGAATGCTCCATTTGTGGAGCTACAGGCAATATGGAAGGTTGAAGGAAAAAGGATCCATAATTTCATAGGAAAATATTGTTGTTTGGATGGCAAGATCCATTTGCTGCCTTTGAGTGAACCACCCCCAAAACTCAAAGATTTTATGCAATCCTCTACGTAGACCAAGAGGCAAAAAATTCTTCAAAAATATGCACTAGCATTTGCCTCCTTGGGTGCTCACATTGATGTAAACATGTCCTTGGGAAGAGGAATTTACACGTTTAGGGTACATGGTTGTATATATCACAATATTGGTCCTTTAATGATAATTACAGGAGCTAATGAAGTTCCTTGATTTTCACAATTGTTTTTTTTTTTGACATAGAGCATGATCTAAAAAATAGACTACTTCATGTTTCACACTTAGACACAAATCTTACAAGAAATGATGCATATAATGAATCCTTATGCTTTTGCACTTGACATTGGAGGTGCTATGGTTAATGGATTCACAATTTCAGAAATGAAGATGGTGATAATTGAAGCACACTCTAATGGGTGGCAATATCTTGCTCCACGAGGTGCTAAAATTGCTGCAATATTTTCTAGGCAAGGTCAAAGAGAACTAAAGGGCATTGCGACATAGTGATAAAATTTTGAGATCTTGGCTTAAGAGGATTTCTAAGTTGCATTGATCATGCATGCCTTATGTATGTTCTTCTGTTCCAATGGGAGAAAATGGATGGAATACTTCACTACAAAAAGGATCTAGTTAAAAAATTACTAAAAAAAAACTAAAGTTTTTTAATGCAAATAATAAATGACATTATTGAGTGCCCCTTGCGGGGAGGCAGATTGCTTAAGCAATGGAAGGATCACAATTTTTATGGCTAAGAAATAGTCAAAGGACATCTATACTAAGTTCTATCAAGGCTTGGCTAAAATGGTTTGGACTAAGGATGTCATTGATATTGTTTGGGACAAATTGTTGAGTATAGAATTGTCTCACCTTCTTGCTTTTCTAGAGGGCCAAGATACATGTGCCAATTTTACCAAGATGCCATGGAAATGTTTTGTAAGAAAGGAAAACCTTTTCTCTTTATAACCTTTACATGTAATATAGGAGAGAAATAGACTCAGCATTGCTGTTTGAACAAATTGCGTCCAATTGTCCTTATTTGATTACACATGTATTCTATAAAAAATTCAAAGATATGAAGCATTTGCTCATCTAATAGGTTGTATTTAGGAGATGTTGTTAACCATGTATGTGAGATCAAGTTTCAAAATCAAGGTCTCCCTCATACACAAACATTATTGATTTTAGCATTGGAATACAAACCTATGGATGCATCCCATTATGATACAATGGTTTGTGTAGAGCTCCTAGACAAAGAGCTACTTCCAAAGTTGCACGGTGTGATCAAGTGTTGAAATATTCATGGACCTTGAATCCAGATGAAGTATATACAATTAACAAAAAAATATAGATTTAAGTAACCACACAAACATAGCCTCTCTACAACTATGGATGAAAGTGGATATCCTACGTATACAAGACAAGAAAATGAAAGTTTTGTTTAGTTAAAGATACCAAGTTGAAAAACCAACTGGCTATTCTGTACAACCCATTTTTGCCATTGAGATACAAAGCACACATCAATGTTGAAATTACCTCAACCATTATTGCTATGAAGTAATTGTAAAAATTTTCCAATAAGAGCCATGATCAAGGCATTGTTGTACTATGTCAGTATTGTTGACATAATTAAGAGCCATCATGATGCACGCCATGTTTTCCATCTGAGGCTATTTGAAAATTTTATGGTTTTGACAGGCATGAAGAGAAGCCTAATATTCAAAGATTACAAGTTCATCTTCTTGATCAAAATATCGTGCTTTTTTTAGATTTAGATGATTTGGCATAATTGCTTAATAGCAACAAAGTTAGAAATAGACACTCATGGAGTGGTTTGTCTTAAACCAAACTCATCTTAAAGCACATACAGTGACATATGCTGGCTTCCCTACAATGTGGGTTTCAAACAAAATGGAAAACAATGGACAAAGAGACAGTTAAGGAATACCATTGGAAGAATGTATACCATTGTTCCCGCTGCTAGAGACGTTTACTACTTATGAATTTTGCTATATGTAAGGGATACAAAATTTATGAAGACTTGAAAACATATGATGGATCACATGCTTGGAAGAAGCTTCTCATTTTCAAATTGCATTGTAATTGCACCAATTGTTTGCTATTATATTGATTTTTTGAGAACCCATTATGTTTAGGGTCATTGTGGGATAGATTTTCTATTGATGAAATTTTTGAAGATTATACATATGCTCTAAACATGTGTGTACCTGATGCAAGAGTTTAACAAGAAGTTGCAAAAAGTCGGGCACTTTGTAATCTGCATTCCTTGCTACAACACTAAAGTAAGACACACTCTAAGTATGCCGAAATGCCTCCAATTGATCTAAGATTTATGATTTAAAGTAGTCGTAATGTGCCAACAGAAGAGAGTATGTACAATATTATCGAACAATGTGGTATGGTGGAACATATGGAAAAGTCTTTAAAGAATGGTCAATGCGATGCTTATAACCAAGTGCTACAAGCAATTGAGGATAATGGAGGGGGTATTTTCTTTTCGAATGGTTCATGAGGGTCTCAAAAAACCTATCTTTATAATACATTTCTTGCATGGGTCTGAGGTGAATGTACAGTAGTTTTGACATGTGCATTGTTTGGTATTGCAACTTTTCTCTTTAACAATGGAAGAGCTGCACATTCAAGATTCCTCTTAAATTAAATGTTGAATCAACATGTAACATAAAAGTGAATAGAAAACTTGTTGATCTACTGAGAAGAGTAACTTTGATTATATCGGATGAGACACCCACGACTCATCGCCACGCTTTTGAGGCAATATAACACTCAGAGATGTTTTACAAAAAAAATAGCATGTTTGGTGGAAAGGTAGTTTTTCTTGGAGGTGACTCTAGGAAAATTTTACCAATTGTATGCAAAGGTAGGTGAGCATATATTGTCAATGCCACATTATGTCATTCGTACATTTGGAGACACACAAAAATATTAAGACTCACTCAAAATTGTGTGTGAAAAATTACATGATAGATGCATTTGAGAAACAATTTTCACATTGGGTTCTTGATATTGATAATGAAAATATACATTATGGAGGAATTGTTGACAATGTCACTTTGCCTACAAGTATGTTACTTAAGAGAAACCAATTGTTAGATCTTATCGAGACCTTCTATGGAGATATGCAACACGTACAAGATGATGCATGCTTATTTAAAGACACATAAGTTCTTGCACCTTGCAACAAGGATATTGATGTGGTTAATGATTATGCTCTACGCAAGATGTGTACACATTATAGGGAGTATTTGAGTATGGACTCATTTTGTGAATCGAAAGAGAGCAATGCTTTATATACAATTGAATTTTGAATCATTTGAATCTAGGTGGAGGCTATCCACCACATGTATTATGTTTGAAATAAAATGCTTCTATCATGCTGCTATGAAACTTGGATCCAAGACAAGGACTTTGTAATGGCATGAGATTAAAATGTAGGCAGCTTCATCAAAGAGTCATAGAAACAAAGATAATCATATGTTCCAACTTTGGAGACCAAGTATTTATTCCAAGGATATCATTGCAAAATAATTCTCAAGGACTTCCTTGCCAAATGAGGCATAGACATTTTCTTGTAAATATTTCATTTGGAATGACCATAAATAAAGTACAAGGATAGTAATTGGGACTCTTGGAATTATACTTGCCACCACCTTCTTTTCACATGGTTAGTTATATGTGACAATTTCATGTGTACCTCTGTTTCTATAAAGTTTGTGGTTAACAATGATAATGAATCAAATTTCACTTGGACTCCAAACATTGTATTCAAAAAAGTGCTACAAGTTGTAAATGCTTGGTATTAAGCATGTATTGATGGATTATTGAAATTGTATATACAAGAAATCCTCTCCTACATCATTTCTCCTCAAAGTACTACAAGACTCTGAGCTACAATCATTCTCAAAATGGGACTGCAATATTTTGTTGCATTGACTCTAAGAACTTGTAATTCAAGTTCAAACATTTCCCTTTAATTATACATTATCGGGTCGCCCATGCCTTAGAGGTGGGAGAATGAATTTATTGGAATTCCATATATGTCAGATTCCAAATGGATGGAGTTAAGAATTTGTGATAAGGCATGGTGTCCTGGTTTGTTTTTTTGAAATGGGATTGACCATTAGCTACAATTATTTCCAAACTGAGAATTGCTACTTTTCTTTGCATTTCACTTCAATACTATTTACAGTCTTCCACCCATTCATGAGGGCAGGGAATTTTAAATAGGCTAGGTGAAAGACTCTCTCTCTCTCTCTCTCTCTCTCTCTCTCTCTCTCTCAAATAGGACGTAGCTAAGTAGATATTTGAGTAGCTTACTTAATGGAGAGAGACATTCTCTCTCCATTAAGTAAGCTACTCAAATATCTATTTAGCTACGTCCTATTTGTGTGTGTGTGTGTGTGTGTGTGTGTGTGTGTGTGTGTGTGTGTGAGAGAGAGAGAGAGAGAGAGAGAGAGAGAGAGAGAGAGAGAGAGAGAGAGAGAGAGAGAGAGAGAGAGCACACGATATACGTGGTTCACCCAATGTGGGCTACATCCACGGGAAAGCAGCCACTTAATGGCTTTAGTAATTCAAATAAGAAGTAGGTTACAAAGGGATTATACCCTTAATAGAGCTCCCGCCTTGCTTCAGTCTCACCACCTCACACCCACCTTGTTGCATCAACTTCATACTCTAAAATGTGTGTAGAAATGGCCTCCTTTTATAGGCCAAAAGAGCTGCCCTCTCTGATGAGAGGTAGCCATGTGTAGTTGCCCTTGTGTAGACAAGTCCAAATGGACTCTCCAATCTGCCCATGTGTGGCTGTCCTTGAGAAGACAAGTCCGCCTTTGAAATCGGCCACCGGCCATTGACTACCAACCACTGGCCAATCGGCCAAACAACCGGCCGTTTTTTGACCACTTTTCGGCCGTCATCCGGCCATAATATTTCGGCAAAAATGAATATTCTGGTTGGCCACCTTTTTGGACTTTGCATCTAGCTTTGACCTTAGGCTTCTATCTATGTGCATGAAAGCCTCGCACCCAAACACTTTGAGAAATAAATAGTTCACCGGTTTGCCTGTCCACGAAACTCCCCCATCTGATGCCGTTGAGGATGACCGATTGATTAAGTATACATACGTACTTACTGCTTCTACCCAAACTCAAGCAAGAGGCCTGCATGTAGCCATATCCTTTGTGCTCGCTCCATGATTTTCATGTTCGTCCTTTGAGACATCCTTGGGATTGTCTTTTGCCTCCAAATGCCATTGCTAATGCAAAAGCTTTCAAAAGCTTGGCTGCAATATTCGCCTCCATTGTCGAATTTGAGGCATTTAACCTTGGTACCTGTTTCATTCTCCACAAAGGCTTTCCACCTTTGAAATATGAAAAACACATTGGATTTATTATTCATTACATAAACCCATGTTTTCCTAGTTGCATCGTCTATGAATGTTACATAGTACAATGAGCCACCAAGTGATGGTGTACTTGGAGGACCCCAAACATCAGAATGAACCAACTCAAGTTTTTTATATTTTCTTTCATTTTTTGATTTTTGAAAATTTACCTTCTTTTTTTTACCATAAACACAATCTTCATAGAACTTGAAGTCCACTTCTTTCAAACCTGGTAGAAGCTTCTTTGTTTGAAGGATTTGCATTCTTTTGGTACTCATATGCTCAAGCCGGTAGTGCCACAACTCATTGTCAACTTCTGTAGTTGTTGCACAAGCTGAAGATTACAAGCTGACAATACACAAGTAAAGTGTACCAACCTTTTCTCCTTTGGCAATTACCAAAGATCCCTTTGAGATCTTCCACCATTTGTTTCCGAATGCAATGTTGTGACCTTCATCGTCCAATTATCCTGTAGAGATCAAATTCTTACGAAGAGAAGAAACATGCATAACATCTTTAAGCTTCCATTCATTTTTGTTAGCAGTTTTGACACAAATTGTACCTTTGCCGAAAATTTCACAACCTTCATCATCTCCCAAGTATACATACCCAAAATTACCTTTGGTGTAATCTTGGAAATGTTGCTTGTGTGGTGTTGCATGGAATGAAGCCCCAAAATCTACTATCTAGGAATTAGACACATTGCCTAATGAGAGAATTAGAGCATCTTGCTCTACTTTACCTGCCACATTATCTTGAGACTCCGACTCCTTCTTCTTCTTGGACCAGCAATCCTTCTTGACGTGGCCCTTCTTTCCGCAGTTCCAACATTCACGAACTGACTTTGTGCGTGGCTTGCTCCGCCTTGAGTGATCACGACCCTTCTGGTTTTTGAACCTCTCCTTAGGCCTTCCTCTTGTTTCCACTGACAGTGCAACACTTGATGATTCTCCTGTGCTTCTTCTTTGCATTTCCTCGCTTAGGAGAACACCCACAACATAATAAAACTTAAGAGTATTTGTGCCAAAGATATAATTACTTACAACCATCACAAGGCTGTCCCAACAAGGAGAGCTCACACTTTGTCATCAAAACTTGTTTTCACCAATCGAAGCTGACTTATGTTGGTGTTAAAGTCATTTAGGTGTTCTACAACCAAACCATTCTCTGTCATCTTTAGATTGAACAAGCGCTTCATGAGAAATACCTTATTGAATGCCGATGGTTTCTTGTAGAGGCCGTCAAGTGACTTCATCAAGTCCTCCGTGGTCTTCATCTCCGAAACATTGAAGGCCACTGTTGATGCCAAGCTTAACCAATTTTTTTCCAATGCCTTTTGATCATGGACAATCCATGCTTCATCTGCCATCATTGCGGGCTTCTTTGCAAGACCGCCTAGTGGCAAATAAAAGTCCTCTTAGTAGAGATAGCTTCAATCTGTATCTTCCACTGTTGGTAGTTTTTACCGTTGAAATTCTCGATCTTGACCTTCACTTCCTTTGCCATTACTTCCACTCAATTCAAAGAATCCTTTCCTTGAGATACTTTAGCTACGAGAAAACCTTGCTTTGATATTAGGTGTTAGGAAATAGGACGTAGCTAAATAGATATTTGAGTAGCTTACTTAATGGAGAGAGACATATTTTCACACATGAGAGATTATAGAGTAAAAAGAGAGAGAGAGAGCACACACGATATACGTGCTTCACCCAATGTGAGCTACATCCACGATAAAGTAGCCACTCAATGGCTTTAGTACCTAAAACAAGAAGTAGGTTACAAAGGGATTATACCCTTAATAGAGCTCCCACCTTGCTTCACTCTCACCTCCTCACACCCACATTGTTGCATCAACTTTACACTTCAAAATGTGTGTAGAAATGGCCTCCTTTTATAGGCCAAAAGGGTTGCCCTCTCTCATGAGAGGCAGCCGTGTATAGCCCTTGTGTAGACAAGTCCAAATGGACTCTCCAATCCGCCCATGTGTGGCCGTCCTTGAGAAGACAAGTCCAAATGGACTCTCCAATCCGCCCATGTGTGGCCGCCCTTCAGAAGACAAGTCCGCCTTTGAAATCGGCCACCAGCCATTGACTTTCGACCATCGGCCACCGTCCATTGACTACCGGCCACCGGCCAACCAACCAAACGACCGGCCATTTTTCGACCACTTTCCAACCGCCGTCCAGCCATAATATTCGGGCGTGAAAATTTTAGGTTCCGACAAGTGATTTTTCTTCACGTACAATGGCTTCTCCTCATAATGGAGACCTTACAAATGCGTATTTTTAATACAAAAAATTACAAGGGGTAAATCAAGCTCTATACCTAACATCTCTCTCTCTCTCTCTCTCTCTCTCTCTCTCTCTCTCTCTCTCTCTCTCTCTCAGACACACACACACACACACACATGCACACATTATTTTTCTCAAACTATTTTATTGCAAAATGAGATTGGTTTTCTCTAAACGAGTGTTGTCTCAAGATAAGATGGATTTGAAGTTTTCTGAAGGCCCTAGCTCTTTTGGCTGTCTATCATGCTTAAAACAATTCATGTCTTTACCCCTTGCACACCAAAATGAAACGATGGACAATTTGGTTTAGCAGTGGTGTTTCAAGAAGTCTATGGTAAGTTTATTGGTTAATTGTATGTCACTTTAGCATTTTTGGAGAATATAAGTTTGTTTTACAAGAGAGTTTATGTTGGGAGAAGAGGGGGAGATCGACCGCTTAAAATACTCAACACAAGCTTCCAAGCAATCACCATCAAACTGTCCACCTCTTCTTCCAATTTCCAAGCACACACACTCACCTAGACTAACACACACACACACAGTAAACATAGAATTGACATAGACAAGCTTGTAAGAGAGTGTAAGAGATGGAGACTAGATTAGAGAGTACACAACAAATAACCATAGCTTAAGAGAGTAGAGAAGAGAATCTACAAGAGAAAGGCCTAAATCTAGCCCCAAAAAACTCCAGGGGCACCTCTCTTATGGGGTTGGTATTTAATATATTATTTTGAGTTTAAAGTGCCAAAAATTGAGGCCCCTCTTTTACAACCACTTCACTTTTGTAAATGAGTGAAGCTCATTAGTTCTTGCATGACCCATAAGGGGAGTTCCCACTACAACTATTTACAGAGCCATAGTGGCTTATTGAAATGATGTTCTAAGATACTGTGCAAATATAAAATGGCCAAGAGTAATTGCCGTCGCCTCTTCATCAACTCCTCGCATTCCACTCTACAAAATCATCATCAACTCAATTAGTAAAATAAATAGACAGCACATAATTAACCATTACGCCCAGCTATCCCAATTGCAGCTAACCACTACAACATGAGGGTGCCCAGTCTCGTAACAGTTTAAAAATGTATTATATTCTTTTTGTCTTTGTTTAATTAAAGATAGCCTACCACTCTACGTTGACATGGATGCACACGCAGCCACTAGCATTTTTCTATGATAATCAACTATAAGAAAAAGTCAACACAATTGTCATAAAGATCCACGGGTTTTAGAGAGGGCCTTTGCATGTCAGATTTTGAAGTTTTTTGGTATGGCAAAATGAGACCTAATGAAAATAAGTTATACCTTTTTGTTTCGTTGTTTATAAGTTAACATCAAGTATGTTTTTTAAAACTAGAAACATGATTATCGGCAGTTTATTCTCTTGGCTATTTACCATCATATTATTGATGTCTTACAAGGGTATTATCCCATTAAAGCTAATACTAATAATTATCAGAGCCATGCCTATGTGAGTAGTCAAGAGGTGAGGACCAGAGTCCCACTTAATACACGATATTCATATGGTATGCAAGCTACGGAGTGGGCGATAGAGACATATGTGTTGGGTCATACTCCTCTCTGCCTTGGGCAAAGCGTGCATCGCGTTGGACCTTGGACATTGCGAATATCGATCGATGCTTGCATGACCTTGTTTATGATCATGATGATGTGTTTTATCTTAGACTCTGTCACTTTGTGTAGCTTGACATACATTGAGTCCCGCAATGTACACCTTCTCTCTCTCTCTCTCTCTCTCTCTCTCTCTCTCTCCCCTCCCCCCCCCCCCCCCCCCCCCCCCCCCCCCCCCTCCCCCCCCCACACACACACACACACACACACACTCATTAGGTTGACACTACGATAAAAGTGTTTTGTGTAAATTAATTATGGTATGAGGAAAAACTAGTAGGATTGTGGAAACATGAATCTTGATGTTTAATTGATAAATTAGGTGAGACCTAGATTCCTTTTTTTTTTTGGTTAGTTAGGTAGTAGAGAGACAAAGACAACTAAATTTTATTGATTAGATGATGTTGTTGTACAAGATGTTGTAGAGTTTCTATGAATTACTTCAAGTCTACTTCATTGAGTTGTTATTGTGCAAGAGAATCTTGGTTTATCATTGAGTTGACTCTCCCTAATATCACTCCACCGTTGTGGACGATAGCAAAGAGCTTTCCTTGCTTTGATAGTCTTTTTGCTACCACAGGTGGCATTGGATCAGCCGAAGGCAACGCAAGTCTCACTTGTTGTAAATGAAAGATAATGATTTATTATTGACATAATGTTTGGGAAGAAGTGCTCCATCCACTGTGCACAACTTTTGTGCAAGTAATTGTTGTGTGATTTTTTGGCCTGCTAAAGGCCTTATTATCCATATGGGTGAAGGCCGTTCAAATTTGTTTGCTTGACATGTGTCCCTTTAAAAATTGAAGAGAAAGAAAACATTTCCTTTTAAATGCTGTTTCCCAAAGCTGTTGTCAGTTTTTTTGGCATGCTGAAAAAGACTGAAGAACAAAAGATTAAAGAGGCTGCATAGGAGTTCGATCCATATATGATGTGAAGTATTGATTCAATTTATGTTTTTAATACTCTCACTTGTAAAGAGTCCTTTTATTTAAAGACTTCACCAAGATTCATTTTATTGAATTATTAAATTGCTTTATTATTCTCTATGCTTATTAAAACTATCTTTTTTAATGACAACAATAATATGTTCTTTTGTTTTAATTTTTAATGTGTTTTTTAATTTTATTACTTTTATTTTATTTTGATTTCAAATAATAATGTGTAATGTGCACCTTTCACTTTATTAATTAAATGGAGCTTTTTTTTGATATATAAACCATTCGAGATTATGGTTGGGTTCACGAGAGCCGATGAAAGACATTAAAAAAGGAATGTGCCTTCACCATGGAGGCTGTCCATTGGCACATCTGGACTCACAAAAAAATTAGCAAGCCTTCTCCCCCTCGAAAGAGCACCTCTATCGTCCACTTTTCAGCACGAAACCTACCTCCATTCCTTGTGAATGAAGAGAGAGGTGGAAGAAGAGTTCAAGGTTTTTGCCGTTGACTCTTGCGAATTTAGCTTTGTGTATGTATAATGAATAATATAATGTATATTTTTATTTTTATTTTTTTCATTTTATTTTGTTTTCAAATGATAATGTGCAATGTGCATCTTTCACCTCATTATTTAAGCGGCACTTTTTCTAATATATAAACCATTTGTGATTATATACGTATAATGAATAATATAATTTAATATTAAAACACAATAAAAATTTCATGTGATTGTAGACACTCATTTAAACTTACTTTCCATAAATCTCATTCTTCCCTTAGCTTAGTAGGTCTTGGTGCCTCTTCACCTTGTTTTTAATCTTATGGGGCTTACGCAAGTAATTCTTGGTTTTCTTAGGGTTGGAAACATTATGTTTGGAAACCACCTCTCCTTATTGTTGCTCCCACAAAAGAACACGTGCTTCACTTGAAGTGACAGTGTGTGTGTGTGTGTGTGAGAGAGAGAGAGAGAGAGAGAGAGGGAGGAGAGAGAAAGTCCATCTTCAGGTACTATCGCTCAAGATACTTTTGCTTTCTTATGTTCACACACAAGCTGTGTGAGAGAGAGTTTTAGTGTGTGCAAATTTCAAAGAGATGCATGTCATTGTTATAGAGGAAAATAAAGTTGTGCACAAATGGTCAGCGTAGAAAAAAATGGCTTTTGGTCAAGGACGAAAAAAAGGAGGGAACTCACGAGAAAGAAAGCGGTTTGCGTGGGTTGGTGAACTCATCGACAGAACTGTACTATTACGTTTGGCTGCCATTTGTGTGCGCGAACGCGCGTGAGAGACTCTTGACCTCAAGAATAAAAGCTTCCTTTAGCTCTTACGAACGCACAGGTTTGATGCTTATAAGGACCTACCTTTAACCGGCTAGCAAGCTTACAATGCTGCACCCACATACCTACATTTCATAGCCGAAGCACCCACATACCCACATTCGATAGCCTCTTAAGCTTCAGGAAGCCTTATCAAGCTAGTCCAGCTAGCTCATCCGGGTTTGCATCAGCAGCTGATTGTAGCATCATGGTGATGAATGGAGGTGATGATGCTGTTGTAGCGCAGAACAAGAGCCGGACGCTTCGTAGGCTCGACTCATTGGATGTGGAGGCGAGTCGCATCCCCGGCTGGCAAGATCTTAACAAGGTATAAACCTACATCTATTGTCATTCATAGGCGTGATGTTTCCCTGTTAATTCTGCTGAAGCTCACAAAGGCCCAGCATGAGCCCATGAGGACTCTCCTGGGTTTCATTCTTTCTCAATTACACCACAGTTTTTCATGTCAGGGTTTTCAGGTTTGAAACCTTGTTTTTGCTTTGTTAACATGCTAGCTACTAATAGTATTGCTAAGGTATAAAGGAAAGAAGCCCTTGTATAGATGTAAGGGCTTTTGAGACACGAAGCCTGTGTATTTGTTTATGAATATTTGATGTTGTAATGCAGGGTTTCTCTACAGCGTTGATTTTAAAGCTGGCATTTGAGAGCATAGGGGTGATATATGGGGATTTGGGCACATCACCCCTCTATGTTTTCAGCAGCACCTTCACTAGTGACAGTCCACCTCATAGAGATGATGTGCTTGGTGCTCTTTGCCTCATCATCTACTCTCTTTCCCTGATCCCTCTCATCAAGTATGTAGTCGTTGTTCTTAGTGCTCACGACAACGGGAATGGTGAGTGCTATATACTCTGGATTGAGAATGTTCCTGCGTGGTGATATGGAAACGATTATACTTGACTTTTGCATGATTAAGAAATGCTTTGAATGATGCAACATTGGGGAATATGGGAATTTCGCATGAGTTTGGGACTCATGGTCAAAACTTTGGAGTGATCATAACTTGAATACTATATCTCTAAATTATGCACTCAATAGCTCAATTAATTGTATTATCAAAGGACTTTCCAAAGATAGGTCTCATGATAGGGTTTTGAGAAACTGAAAGAGATGTTTGCCTGGTTCTGCCTTTTCAAGATTCAAAATTGTGACTTGGGTTATTATTAATCATCTGAACAACTACCATCACTTTTTAGAACTGCTGTTAAGTCTGTTGATGTTGCATTTCAGGCGGAACTTTTGCACTTTATTCACTGATATGCCGCTATGCAAAAGTAAGCCGATTTCAAAATGAGCAAGTTGAGGATCAAAAACTTTCTGGATACAGGTTGCCAAGTCCGGACAGAGCAGTGAGAAGAGCAGCTAGGATCAAACAGGCACTGGAATGCAGTGCCTTTGCCAAAAGGATCTTGCTACTATTGACATTGCTTGGTACTTGTGCAGTCATGGGAGATGGGGTGCTTACACCAGTTATTTCTGGTATGAGGGAATGTGATCCATTACCCACATTATGCATATAACTATGTATCTCATATTACTTATCCATATATGTACTTGTATTGCAAACTAACACACACATACACAGACATGGATACAAAGAAATATGTATACATAAGCACATATATAGTGTAAAATTCATTGTACAGAAGATGTCAGTTGAGTTATTGAGGCTATAGACTTTGTTTGTTTAGTTGCACCACCATCTAGATGTAGTTGGTATCAATCATCATTTGTCTCAAGTTGGTCCAAATATCCAAACATTTTTAATCGCTTTGCAGTTCTCTCGGCGGTAGACGGGATTCAGACCAAGAAGGCAAGCTTAACAAATGGTAAGGGCCACTTTAACCCTGCTATCATCCATTCTAGTGCGTGTATCCAACATAGAGGATGCTAACTTTATGCCACAACTGTTGCTCTCAAGGTTAAAAGTTTTCAGTACTTATTCATACTTTGACAAGTATTATGTCATGCTCAACTGCAGATCATGTTGTTCTTATCTCTGTTGCCATTCTAGTAATCCTCTTCAGCATTCAACGCTTTGGTACCGAGAAGGTGGCATTCTTGTTTGCCCCTTGTGTCTTTGTCTGGTTTCTCTTTATCAGTGGCATTGGCATCTTCAACATCGTGAAGCATGACGCGGGTGTCTTTCGAGCATTCAATCCCTATTATATAATTGACTATTTTCGAAGAAATGGGAAGCAAGGGTGGATCTCACTAGGAGGCATCGTTCTTGCCTTGACAGGTCTGTTCGTTTACTGCATGAAATCACCCTTAGCTGTTATCCTAAAGATCTAAGCATGATTTTTGTGTACTGAACTGCAGGCACTGAAGCAATGTTCGCTGATTTGGGACACTTTTCGGTTCCTTCTGTCAGGGTAATGAGATCTTGCACTCTATGCTGCCCTTTGATGGGTTTGAAATATGCTTAATACACGAGACTCTGAAAATAATTTCTTTGAGGCTGGCTTGCTCTTCATGCTTAACCAAGTAAAGCTCAAGAGTGAGCAAAGAACACAAGATGAGCACATCACGAACATTGGTTTAATTGAGGGTTCATTGATTGGATTGCACACTGACAGATGATTAGTGAGGGAGGGAATCATAGAGAAGAGTTAACAAAGTGTTTTTAACCATCGATTGGAGTTGTTTAATAGATAACTGAATAAAGCTAAGGATCCAATTAACCAATTAGGAGAATGCCTAATGAAAGAACACTTCCTTCATTATACAGAGCGGGAATCAATTGAAGAACTTGGGGCACAGAAGATAGACATAGTCCTCAAGAAAAACATTGTTTAAGATTGGGCTAGAGATGAAGGTGAGGCCAGATGTGATGAAGACAATTGCTAGAAGCGAGTTGAATAGGTGTCAGGTTGGTAAGGAGCACAAGGTACTGGCTAACACCAGCCTGAATGGGGAGAAGGCACACTGCAGATTAAAGTATTAGTGGGAAGAGAAGGACTTATGGGTTATGGCAAGGAGTAATAGCATTTGATCCTAGAGCCATTTACTAGCGGCAAGGAACCACCTTCCAAAGTTACTAATTGTACTGCTCCCTGTGGAAAAATCTCCTGTATCATGTATGGCACTTGCCAGGCTGGGACCAACTTCGTGGTTTTTTTTTATATCGAGGTTGATACAGTAGCACAAGTCATCCTTGCATTATTTTAGGCTTTCGGAGATGGCGATCATGCCATGCCTTGCGACAAAGCTGCTCTGCTTCCAGAGCCTGAGAAGCCAATCGGCGGCTTTCTTCTAATAGGGAGAGGCAAGAGACAAAGGCAGATTCCATACCCCAATTTGTACGCAGACTGCGTACTCGAGGAGATCCTGAGTTGAACTCGAACGTAGCTATGGCTTCCAAGCCGAAGGCGAGTTGAAATGGCACGTGATTCGTTGTTTCCTTGAAGGACGTGCAGTATGCCCAGATGGTGCCGTGGATAGCTTGAGCCCAAGACGTCGGATGGAGATGACAAGCTTTCCATAGGAGGGCGATCAGAACCTTGTTTGTGCTCTCGGCCTGCCCATTGGCTCTAGGGTAATAGAGCACGATTTGCAATGAAATCTCTTCTAGTTGGCCAGCAAAGTTAAAATCAACTCATTGACAAAGTGATTGCCCCGATCACTGGTGATCTCCAAGGGACATCCAAACATGCATAGTATTTTTTCATACAAAAACTTGGCTACAGTTGCCACTGCAATCAGTTGTCACCAGTACCTCTGTCCACTTGGTTGCATAATCTGTAGCCACCAGCAGATACTTGCGATTACCAGGTTGACCCGGGGGAGAAATTGGACCCACAAAGTCCAAGCCCTATCTCTCAAATGGTAACCATGCCATGGAGACCTGCAGAGGACAATTGGGCTACTTACTTGGCTTTGGTCCACAGCGCTGACAAACATCACAAACTTTGGCATGTGGTATTGCATCCTGAAAAACATAAGGCCACCATAGACCACTCTGTAGCATTTTCTGGGCGGTCATGTGATCAAGGTAATGGCCACCAATGGGACCATTATGGGCATGTCTTTGAATGCCTCCAGAAGGGAGAAATGAATGGGTTGGTATAAATTCACCTCCATTGTTGGTTCTCAAAGTAGAGACTTCAGAGTTAGAGACCAGTTTTCAACTTGATTATTTGTGGAGGAAAGTCACTGCTTGGAACAATAGCTCCAACCACCATGGGTGCGGTGCTGCCTCCATCTCTGCTCCAATGATCTTGTGAGTGGTCTCTCCCTTTGCTCGCGTCCATTGTGATAATCCCTCTCAGGCCCATCACTTGCTGCTATGGCTATCTCCTTGGATGGTAAAAGGCTACAAATGCTTATGCAAGTCGAGTCTCTGATGTCTTTTGCCAAGAGAACTGCAACCTTTGATGGTTATCCCCAGTTACACATACTGTCGACCGAATTCCACCTACTCCCCACCAAAAGTAGATAGATTTGCAAATTTCGTGATGGACATAGCTGAGGTGTTGAAAACTGTTACTTTGGTCTTTTTATGTGCAAAAGACCTGCAATGCATTCAAATGGTCTGATATAAGTACAATGTCATCCGGATATGACAATATCGGTATCAGCACACTAATCAAACCAAGGCTCCTGCCTCCTCTCTAGATGTATATTCCGAGACCTCATCTATATAGAACCCAAATAAAGTCGGTGAACGCAGGAATCCCTTTTTTAATACTGATGGTACGGCTAACTACATATGACATTCCTCCAGGGGCTCACAGTTGCCTGTCACTGTCTTATATAGGGGATAGATACACTTCTTAACATTATTCATCTTTCCAAGTTTTCATTATGCATGTGTAATTCTTTTAAAGTACACTTCTTTACATTATTTAAGAGAGCTGACAGCTGAGGAGAACTGTCAATGCAGATAGCTTTCAGTACAGTTGTTTATCCTTCTTTGTTAGCGGCGTATATTGGCCAAGGGGCTTATCTTCTAAAGTATCCAGAGGATGTTAGCCAGACCTTCTACAAATCCATTCCAGGCAAGTTATCTTTTGCAAGCTCTGTGCTACTAACCAAACACCAAAGTTGGAAAAGCCAAAGAGAAGGAAATTTGTTAATCTATTTTACATCTGAATGCATAATGTATTATAGATCATAACGCTAAACCTCATCTATCACCTTAAACTTGAAGTTTTCTTCTTTATCAGGACCTATGTTCTGGCCTATGTTTATCGTTGCTGTTGGTGCTGCCATTATTGCAAGTCAGGCCATGATATCTGCCGTGTTCTCCATCGTTGAGCAGTCTCTTGCTCTCGGGTGTTTCCCAACCGTGAAGGTAGTTCACACATCATCAAAGTTTGCTGGGCAAGTGTACATACCCGAAGTTAACTGGATCTTGATGATTCTCTGTGTTATCGTAACTGGAAGCTTCAAGACCACAAGCTATATAGGAAATGCTTATGGTATATTTTGATTCTAGCTTTCTTTAGATATGTGTGTGCGTGCGTGCGGACTCGCTTGGCCTAAGTGTGCAATGGCTGTTCTGGCAGGTATGACTGTTTTGGCCGTAATGCTGGTGACAACAACTCTTGTAACCCTCATTATGCTAATGATATGGCAAACCAAGCTGTACATTGCCTTAGCCTTCTTTATAATCTTTGGGACCATTGAGATGGTGTATTTTACAGCAAATTTATACAAGTTCACTCAAGGAGGCTGGCTACCTGTGGCTTTTTCTTCCATCTTGGTAGTCACTATGGCAGTGTGGCATTATGTCACCAGCAGGAAATACAAATTTGAATCTGACAACAAGGTGTCGATGACATCGCTAGTCTCTAGATTAGAGAGTGACTTGAGGCTAAGCCGAGTTCCAGGGATAGGGCTGATGTACACACAACTAGTGCAAGGGGTACCTCCTATATTTGATCTCTTTGTAGACAACATGAAAGCCTTACACTCAGTAATAGTGTTTGTTTCTGTAAAGCATTTGCCAATTTCATTTGTGCCGGTCGAAGAGAGGTTCTTGGTGAGAAGGGTGGGGAGCAAAGAGTACAGGATGTATCGCACTGTGGTTCGGTATGGGTATATGGATTCCTTGATCCCACATCAAGAGTTTGAGGATTTGCTGCTTGGAAGCTTGGAAGAGTTTATCAAAGTAGAGGCTTTTGCATTGACGATGCTGGATGAGAGCAAACATCGTGAGGACTTCGATGAGAGCGAAGATTCAAGTAGCGACAGTTTGCACCCAGCTCAAGAGAAGAAAAGTGGGAGTGGGAGCAACCAGGAGGCCAATGCAACATCCATCTCACTAATAAATCAGAGAACAGAAGAGCTTGAAACAGAGTGGGAATTTCTATCAAAAGCAAGGATTGACGGTGTCACCTACCTTCTTGGAAGCAGTGTGGTTGAGGCCTCACCAAGCTCATCCATTGGAAAGAGATTTGTCGTAAACGTGCTCTATGATCTCTTGCAGCGCTTGTCAAGGAAGAGCAGAGTAGCACTACAAATACCTCATAAGAATCTGGTTGAGGTTGGCATTACCTATACTCTTTGAAAATAGAAATGACAGATCATGGCTGTACAATATTGAGACATTGTAGGTGAGGATAACATACTATTCATGAAGAGTATAGGTAGTGTCAACCTTCAGGTAAAGGATGGCAACTTGGAAATGTCAATGCATAATGACACAATCACAAGTTCTTGCCATAAATTGTAATAGATCCAAGCAAGATCTCTCATGCCGAAAATTGTTATCTAGTTTTGTTTGGCAATGTTTGGTTATTTGCTTGGATGAGAACTAGCACACTCTAAACTTTCTTCATAATACCGTCATCGGTACCATTGCCATGCAAATACACATTTCTAAGCAAAAGTTATGGTTGCATTTGTGAGGCTCTATCAAATGTGTTGATTGAAAAACTGAATCAGCAATATTGCATCCTCTCAATGGAAGAGATGGATTGAATAAAGAGTGGGAATGATCTTACAAGGAGCAAGCAACATAACACAAACTCTTCACTCCGAGTGCACTAACAGAAAGTGCCTGGTTGCAAAGTCACCTCTCAGAATGCTTGAAATGGTGTCTGGTTGCAAAGCCACCACTCAGAATGCAAAGTTCCCAGTGATTGACTAAGAAAGGCAAAGTTACTAGAACAAGACGGGCAGGGGCAGCTAGAGCTTGATATGGCCAAGAGTGATCATTTCTTGGCTTTACTTGTTTGATAAAACCTATATACTTCTTGTGATGCTATTGCTAATGGGCTCCCTTCTAGAGATGATTGGTCTTACCACAATGAACACATAAAATTTTACTTAAAAATTTGTTTGTTTTATAATGTTTTGGCTACACAATGCAAGATACCATTGTTGTTGCTTAGTGCATTGATTGCACTATGTGCTGAAAAGGCTTTAGAATTGTTGTAGAAGGGCATCCCTCCATAGCAGTGAAAATTATACATACTTGTAAAGGGTATGTTATTTGAGGCATTTAGGATAGAAACCCATGGATTGCACTACTTGGTAGGGTGTTGGGTAATGCTTTAATGAGCATGTATGTTCTAGCTCAAGTCCAAAGTGAGGTAGTAAAAAGGCAAGAGAAAAAAAATTGACATGTAGTTATTTCAACGTTATTTCTTACATGTAGTTATTTCAACTTGTTATTGAACACCATGCAAGGGAAACTTCTCATCATTGTATAAGCATCCTTCTATGTGTAAATCCTCTCCCTCTCGGGGTGGTCTTTAGTGGGGCAGTCTTTTCACTAAGGAGAGCAGCAAAGACTAGACTGACCAGAGCCTATGCGGCATTGGAGGATTGGAGAGGATGTCACGGATTCAGTTTCAGGAGCCTCGGACGAAGTTCTGGCTTTTTGATACTCTATTGGCTTCTGCATTTCTCTATGGAGTTCAGATATGGGGGCCTTCACTGGACCATCATGGGAGGTCGGATCGCATTGATGGATGGAGAGGCCTCTAGTCTCTATGATCTCGCAGCTTATTAGAGCCAAGGCTTCAATACCACATGACATTATTCGAGCAGAACTAGCTGCCCCCCCACTAGTGGTTGAGGCGCTTACCAGATCAGTCTTCTTTATACATTGCCTATGTGGCTTCCCCAGAGATAGATATGCCCGCCTAGCACTTGCGTCCTATCGATAGCTAGGTATGCAGGGAGATACAACATGTTGGTATGGGGAGATGACATCATGGTTTCAATTACATGGGTTCAGCAGGGATAGATTTCCCCCCTTCAAGTACTCATTGGATGCACCCTCTTTGACTCTTACACAGTCTAAGATCACCAGCCTCATCCATCGTGACCTGACTCAGCTAGATACCAGGAGGACGTGGATATAGCCAGCACAGGAGTTGGGCACGAAGATGGTTTTCTATAGAGAGAATCTTCTCCAGTTCATTGAGGATGGTTTTGTAACGAGGCCCAATACATGGACACCCACTTATCACATGGGATAAGATGTGTCATTGGCCAGATACACACATCTTCACACCAGCTTCAGGTCGAGATTGGCAGATATAGAGTACCAACAAAGGCCAAGACATATCCCCTATGTCATATGGAGCTTGAGATAGAGTTGCACTACATATGCCACTGCTCGGAGAGGTATGAGGATGCTTTGATTTCTTGTTCAAAGAGGGATTTGGACCACTCTCTAGAGTCATGAGGTATGAGGTCCAGAGATGTCTGGGACTATTTTCACTCGAGCTACGCAGACACAGAGAGAGCATGATGATGGGAGAGGCTAGCCCGTCTCAAAGATGGATCACAGATTTCTTTATGGCGGACACTGGCAGCCGCGGGAGCACATACCACAAAGAGCTCACATTCTTCTCACACTAGAGGCATGTTGATTGATCGAGCGGCCAAGCTTGGGAGATCCAGATGCCCACAAATGCAGAGGACTACACGACATCGATGAAGGCTACATCAAAGGATTTGAATCACTTTAGCCAAACATGCACGATGCCCGGTCAGATACTGACCATGGAGGAAATTGATGAGATCCGCTAGCGACCGATGATGGACCTCCTGTGATGTGACAGGTCATATTTTTTGAGGATTGTACACCCTCAATGTGTTGTATTAGCCCTCATTCACTACATCCACCCCCTACTCATATCCTACACAACTCCAATCAGCTGCTTAGTTCACATCTAGCAGTTTAGGATTCTAGAGTGAGCGCATTGTAGACATCTATATGAGTAGCCAACTTTCGAAAAGATTCCATGTTATGGTTCACTCCCATGTATGTCCTCTTTTTTAGTATTGGAGATGTATGCAGCAAGCTTAAAAAGTTGGCTACTAGCAAATTGATAGATGTCAAAGGTATCAAGCCCAGAAATGATAAATGGACGGGAGAGACATCACATTGTTGGATGGTGATCAATGCATAGCCTAAAGAGAGTTGGTGACAATGGACATCCTTGTTTAATCCGATAGTGCTTGTGAAATTTCTCTTCTTAAATGTATTTGACATATCACCTTCTACAAATGTGAGAAATCACATCAATTATACAGTCACTTGGTACTAAAGTTCTTTCATCCTTCTCCACAAATTATTACGTGCAATCATATCAAAGACTTTCTTAAAGTCCAAAAAGCAACAATACAATTGCTTACTTTTCAAGCATACATTCACTTGGTACTTAGGATTCTCCTTCTCCACAAGTTGTTTCACGCAATCATATCAAAGGCTTGCTCTAAGTCCACAAAACAACGATATAATTGTTTACCTTTCAGCAGCCTTTCCTCTATGAGAATACGAAGAGTAACAAGATGATCATTAGTGCTATGACACTGACAAAAATGTGCTTTGCCTTTTGCTAATGTCTCCCTTCTAGAGATGATTGGTCTTACCACAACAAACACAAAATTTTACTAAAAACATTCTTTGTTTTATGATGTTTTGGCTACACAATGCAAGATACCATTGTTGTTGCTTAGTGCATTGATTGCACTATGTGCTGAAAAGGCTTTAGAATTGTTGTAGAAGGGCATCCCTCCATAGCAGTGAAAATTATACATACTTGTAAAGGGTATGTTATTTGAGGCATTTCGGATAGAAACCCATGGATTGTACTACTTGGTAGGGTGTTGGGTAATGCTTTAATGAGCATGTATGTTCTAGCTCAAGTCCAAAGTGAGGTGGTAAGAAGGCAAGATAAAAAAATTGACATGTAGTTATTTCAACGTTATTTCTTACACTTAGTTAGTTCAACTTGTTATTGAACACCATGAAAGGGAAACTTATCATCATTGTATAAGCATTCTTCTATGCGTAAATCCTCTCCCACTCGGGGTGGTCTTTAGTGGGCCAGTATTTTCATTGAGGAGAGCAGCACAAACTAGACTGACCAAAGCCTATGTAGCATTGGAGGATTGGAGAGGATGTGTTCACGGATTTAGTTTCAAGAGCCTCGAACAAAGCTCTGGCTTTTTGATACTCTGGCAGGTTCTGCACTGCTCTATGGAGTTCAGATATGGGGGCCTTCGTTGGACCATCATGGGAGGTTGCATCCCATTGATGGATGGAGAGTCCTTTAGTCTCTATGATCTCACGGCTTATTAGAACCAAGGCTTCGGTACCTCGTGACATTATTCGAGAAGAGCTGGCTGCCCCTCCACTAGTGGTTGAGGCGCTTACCAGATCAGTCTTCTTTATACATTGCCTATGTGACCTCCCCAGAGATAGATATGCCCGCCTAGCACTTGAGTCCTCTGGACAGCTAGGTATGCAGGGAGATACAACATGCTAGTATGAGGAGATGACATCATGGTTTCAATTACATGGGTTCAGCAGGGATAGATTTCCCCCCTTCAAGTACTCATTGGATGCACCCTCTTTGACTCTTACACAGTCTAAGATCACTAGACTCATCCGTCGTGACCTGACTCAGCTATATAGAGAGCATCTTCTCCAGTTCAATGAGGATGGTTTTGTGACGAGGCTCAGATACATGGACACCCACTTATCACATGGGATAAGATGTATCATTGGCAAGATACACATGTCTTCACACCAACTTCAGGTTGAGATTGATAGATATAGAGAGGTACCAACAGAGGCCATAACATATCCCCTATGTCATATGGAGCCTGAGATAGAGTTGCACTACATATGCCATTGCCCGGAGAGGTATGAGGATGCATTTATTTCCTATTCAGAGAGGGCTTTGGACCACTCTCTGGATTCATGAAGTATGAGGACTAAAGATGTTTAGGACTGTTTTTACTCGAGCTACACAGACATAGAGAGAGCCTGATAAGAGGAGAGGCTAGCCTGTCTCAAAGATGGATCACATATTTCTTTATGGTGAACACTGGCAGTTGGGGGAGCAGCTACCACATCAGAGCTCACATTCTCCTCAGACTAGAGGCATGCTGATTGATCGAGTGAGCAAGCTTGGGAGATCCAGATCACTTTAGGGAGACATGCACGATGCCCAGTCAGATTACTGACCATGGAGGAGATTAACGAGATCCACCAGCGAGATCGATGATGGACCTCCTATGATTCAGATTTTTTGAGGATTGTACACATGCCCATTTTGTACCAACTTTTGTATCAGGTCCTACTCATTATATCCCCACACACCCACATTGTGTTGTATTAGACCTCATTCACTATATCTCACCCCCTACTCATATCCTTCACAATTCGAGTTAGTTACTTAGTTCACATCTAGCAGTTTAGGATTCTAGAGTGACCTTTTCTCAATACCTTTTTATTTTGGTACTCAAACATTATATCACGTTCACCATGTTGTAACTCTTTGGTCTCATAGGTCATTTTTGCCTTTTAAAGACTTTAATATAACATTTCCTTTCATTTCATTTCATTTTTCTCTCTCTCTCTCTCTCTCTCTCTCTCTCTCTCTCTCTCTCTCTCTCTCTCTCTCTCTCTCTCTCTCTCTCTCTCTCTCTCTCTCTCTCTCTCTCAAAAGAAGAGATAAAGATGGAAAATCAATCGGCAATTTTTGGAAGTAAAAGAGAAGGTAGTGCATGTGGAAGATTTCAGAGAAACCTAAAAGGGAAAGCGAGTTGAGAGTTTTGGTAACTTGAGTCTTATGGATATGTAAGTGCATTGTAGACATGTATATGAGCAACCAACTTTCAAAAATATTACATGTTATGGTTCAGTCCCATGTATGTC
Source organism: Adiantum capillus-veneris (assembly GCF_014529385.1). Taxonomy (NCBI): domain Eukaryota; kingdom Viridiplantae; phylum Streptophyta; class Polypodiopsida; order Polypodiales; family Pteridaceae; genus Adiantum; species Adiantum capillus-veneris. Next base: position 90,355,132 of record NC_140932.1, read on the forward strand.
CTCTTTTTTAGTATTGGAGATGTATGTAGCGAGCTTAAAAAGTTGGCTACTAGCAAATCGAGAGATCTCAAAGGTATCAAGCCAGAATGATAAATGGATGGGAGAGACATCACATCATTGGATGGTGATCAATGCATAGCCCAAAGAGAGTTGGTGACAATGGACATCCTTGTTTAATCCGATAGCTCTTGCAAAAACACTTGAAATTTCTATTCTTAAGTGCAATTGACATATCACCTTCTCATTGATGCGAGAAATCGCATCAATCATACACTCACGTGGTACTAGAGTTCTTTCATCCTTCTCCACAAATTATTACGTGCCTCCACAAATTATTACGTGCAATCATATCAAAGACTTGCTTAAAGTCCACAAAGCAACAATACAATTGCTTACCTTTCAAGCATACACTCACTTGGTACTTTCATCCTTCTCCACAAATTGTTACATGCAATCATATCAAAGGCTTTCTCAAAGTCCAGAAAGCAACAATATAATTGATTACCTTTCAACGAGCTTTCCTCCATGAGAACACGAAGAGTAACAAGATGATCATACGTGCTATGACACTGACAAAAGTATGCTTTGCCTTTTGCACACTTGACATTTTTTTAGCCCATTTACTCAGATTTATCTCCATTGTGCACCTAAATGTTTTTCCATAAGAGTCCAATCATTACATTCTGCTAGTTATTTACATTCTTTATATCCTCTCCTTTATGGAAAGGTTTGGTCCAATTAATGCTCCAATCACAAGGAGGCATACCATGTTGAAGTGCAAGCCTAAGCCATTCCAAAATGCATCCTTCACATGCCTTTGTCAATGCTTTGATGATAGGAGGATGCCCATTTTCACTTTTAGTATTTCCCTTAGGGCAATAAGCACTAGTAAGAGCTAGCTTAATACCCATTCAAGCAAAGAAATCCTTATTAAACTTTGTCAATAATAATCTCATGAAGTCATCCATACCTGCACATAACATCCTCAAGTAAATGCTACACTTGTAGATTTGGTTCTTAAAGTGCTTCCTTCAATTTGATTAGTCAAATCTTCCTTTGCAAGCACAATATACCACATTTACCTAGGCCCACTTACATAATAACCAAATCCACAACCCATTTAAAAATCTATAGTCAAAGGATAAGTAGGAATTAAACCATCATGATGCCTTATGTCGAATAAATTTAACATGTAGCCTTGAGATATACACCTTACAAAACCCTCTCTATCACATTTGATCAGAGCCTAATAAAAAAAACTATGTCTCTGTCCTTATAAACCTGTAGCTTTTTTAAAAAACTAAATTATCATGCCCTCCTATAAGTGTAAATTTGTAACTGATATGAGCTATAATATGCCCTCCTATAAGTGTAAATTTGTAACTGATATGAGCTATAATATACCCTTATGTGTTAATTTGATACACCTACATACCTACAAATTACGCCCCCGGGCATGTAGTGCACAAGGTTAACAAACTAAACCACATCTTTATAAAATGCCCTTTTACCAGTAATAGTCCTTGATCTTTGCAAAAGTAGCCCAGAATCCTCTATTTTTTCCCACAAACTCTCATCAAACTCCTTGATTATTTGCATTTGAGTTGTTTTTCCACACACTACTCGTTAGGAAGTCTTTCATTTGTTTTGAGTCCTTCCACAAGTACCCATCCTTCAAATCATTTTATGCTTCTGGTCAATCTGTCCTTCATGCTTTGTTAGTGTGCTCAAATATCATCCAATCAAGAGCCAATCACCTTTATACATAAAAAAATTGAAGCACCTAAATCATATTTCCACAATTTGCATTCAACTTTGAGAAAGTAAAAAACTTCAAATCTACATCTTCGTTTTTTCTAATCTTATCCTCCTCGTCTTCAAACCTGGCCCTGGATAACATTTCAACAACAACTGAATTATCCATTCTTGCAATGTGGTGCAATTCAAGATTTAAAGATTTAATGTAAGCACTCCAATGTAACACGATAATATTTGGCATTGAACAACTTGTTGTCATCCCAAGTACATGTAAGCAATCTATCTCAACTACCACAACACTATCCATAAAATATTTGTTGCCATACATTAGGGTGGTCACAACACCCAAAGTTTTCAAGCTACCTATAAATATGCTCTTTTTCGAGTACTTAATACCTTTGTACCAAATATTATTGTATGCCGTCTACCATTCTCATCATCATGTCCAATTGTCCACCTAATAGTTGTGGGGATAGTATCAACATTCACAATTATTGGCCTCTCACACTTGTAATCTTATTTCCTAAGTGGCAAAGCTATTTATAACATGTATGGATTTTGGTTGCTTTTATTTCCACATAATCTTTTCCCCCTTTTGCAACAATTAGTAAAAAAAAATTACAGCTGTACAAAGTGAAATAACCAAATTAAGTAGAGAACACATGCACCTAAGAACATCTGAACTTGCATAACCAAAGTGTATGAATCTTTCTTTCTTTGGATAACTTCAACTTTAAGCAAACTTGGTCTTCTTCCATATGGTCCACGTAAGTGGTCCACAATCAAAGCTTCATTCACTTGAAACATGGGCCTTTGCCTTGAAAGACTAAGGTTAAGCTCTTCAAGCCTAAATAGAATCTATCACAATAAAAAATATGGTTGGAAAAAAATTTCCTACACCCCCTCTTATCCATTTCCATAACCTTTTCACACTCTTCACACCCCTTAATTGTCACACATCGTCAATAGAAGGCATGGTAATTTGATACGAAACCCCTTACCAGCTTGGTCATGCCATTCATCATGTGAACAACCAAGTTGGCATGGTAAAGTACAAATTCTTACCCAATCTAAACGAATACGCATAGTAGAAAATTCCTTGAATTTCATGGCCAATGAGAACCCTATTAAAAATGATCATATCCGGAATAAAAATCCCCCATAGAGTAGATGGCTCTCTTGTTTCTACATTCCTAATTGTTACTTTATTCATTGATTGTATATCTTGAATAAATATCAATGAACTATTCATTTTAAGAACTATAAACAACTTGTTGGAATATTGAACACAAGATGTTTACAAAATCCCAATTTAATGATTTCATTGAGAAAATAAGTTAGATGAGCCTTTGGAATTGGAATAGGCCTTAAATTCCAAGTCATTTGAGCCACAATATTCACCTGGTTGGAATGAAAAAGCTTTCCCATGTCTCTGTTTAGCATATCCTAAATACACCATCTCCTCTTGTGATAGAAAACCCTCATCTACAATCTTCAAGTCCTACAGTGCCTCTTTGATAAAATTGTGCCCAATCTTCTTGAGATCCCTAAGAGCAAGCTACAAGCTTGACCTTGCTTGCAACCATTTTGTGCTTTGTACTAACTTCCACCTATTTTGCATCCAAACCTTCTTTAAATTGCATAAGAACTTCATACATATCCACCAAGTTTCCTTCACATAGTAAATAATAGCATGAGTGCTTGACTCGGGGGGTTCACCGTTCAATACCCCCTTATATAACGTGCATTTGCGGGGTATTTTAAAAAAACCCCTCTTTTAACATGTCTAAATGAATAAAATGACCCCTTATTTTGGGGAATTTTCTCAAAATTGAATATAAAAACCCCTTATTTTAATGTATCTCTATTAAATTTGCTAAAAATTTTGCATTTTCAAACCCCTCCTTTCGAATTCACGTTATACATTAACATGATTACATAGTGCACCCCCCGAGGTGCTAGAGTGAGTAATCTCTTTTAGTTCTTTTATTGTGTCCATAGAGGAGAATTCTTCAAAGACTCCTAAGTTAGCTTCCTCTGGATGCAACGCTTCACATTTGAAAGTCTCTTTGAACATTACACACATACTAGTTCTCTCTTGTAGGGAAAAAGTGTTGGTTTTTTTTAAAGAAAGAGAGAGAGAGAGAGAGAGAGAGAGAGAGAGAGAGAGAGAGAGACTCAATATCTACATGTCAAAGTCACTTACACATTATAAATTAAGAGAGAGAGAGAGAGAGAGAGAGAGAGAGACTCAATATCTACATGTCAAAGTCACTTACACATTATAAATTAAGATGTACACTTTTACATTAGGAAATTTCGGAGGTCATTTGGAGGGCCTTCTAAGAAAATGTATTTTTTGCACTCTCTCTTTAGAAAAAATGGCAAATAAAAGAGCTGGGTTTTTCATAGTAAAAGTTCAAAAAGTGTACTTTAAGTAGATTCCTTACTCTTCTGAACATTCGTTCGTAGTGATTGAGGGATAATCCTCTTTTCAGTTGCATTGAATGAACCTCGTCAATATGGAGGGAATGAGGCTAACATGGAGGGACGAATCCGCAGCCGCTATTCACTTTCCATTAAACCTGCACATTTGGCTAATGGCGCACTCCTCAAATGGCACAAATGTTACCCAGAAACGAGCCAAATATCACCTTCACATTGATTTGGACAATGAGTACCAACCATTGATTAAGCGGAGTAAAACAAACACACATATACCTCCCGCTTCCATAGACACGCTCAGAGATCAAGGAGCTAAATACATAGATATCTGGACGAGAGGCTCTCTCTACCCTAAGAATCCAATGACTAATGCGTCTCCACCGTTTGTCAATCCTACAAGCTTATTGACCTTTGCTGGTGATGGAGAAAAGGGCCTTTTGGGTTATTGTAAATCACTTACAAGAGAAGCTGAAACTTACAAGAGCATTCTCCAAGCTCAACAATGTGAGATTGTTCGCCTTTCACATTTACATTCTACAGATCAGGTTACCATTTTGCAACAGAAAACAGAGGTACAAGAACTGAAAGGAAAGGTGCGAAGTTGTCAAATGAAGGACACCATCTTGGGTGGTCGTATCCGAAAGAAGAAATTGTGCAATCTTGAAACATTGCAGGTTGCATCAGGAGGTCTCAAGAAAAGAATCCGAGCATTAAGGTGATGCTTCTTGGTTGGCTACATTGTCTTAGTTAAGTAATCTTTTTGTTTTTTCTTGTTATGCATTGTTTTCATGTGCCTAAATAGTGTTAGTGAAGCAAATTTTCTGTTATTTACTTATGCATTGTCTTCATGTAGAGATTCAATCTATCCTGACAAGGAAAACATTGACCCCAAAGCCAATATAGGAAAGAGATTGAAGCCACTTATAAGTAGAAGCCTGGCAGCAGATATAGTACATGACAAGAAGTTTAAGGTCCTACAACGAAATGTAGTGGACCGCTTTATTTCATAGAACTCAGTGCCTGCAAAAGAGATACAAGGCACACTTGATTCACTTGGTGTAAGCAAAAGAGGATATTCGGCTATCCAAAAGTCTGTCTCATCCATCTTTGTTAGGAAGGGTATAAAATCCAAACTTCTACCATCAGCCTCAAGTGTTTGGAAAGAGAGGCTTCAGCTTAACGAGGCACAGGGAGACTATCTTGGATAGCCCTTTCATATTAAAGCAACTTACAGTGGCCATGGAGCAAACATGGCATATGATGAGTTCAACAATATTTTTATGGACCTGCGGATATTACAGAAGAGAATGGTGGAGTTTTACAACATCACATTTGAAGAGTCACGTGGGGTATTACATTTTGTGTTAAAACTGGATGAGTGTGAGCTTGTTAAAAAGAAAAAGCTAGAGCGTGTTACTATTACTTTAATGAATAGAGCCCTCTCAAAGTGTCCCAGTGATGATCCTTTATATTTTAGTGTTCAATCAGAATCTAACATATGGTGGCTTGGTGTGTTTGAGGTAACCAAGATTCTCAAGTAAGCTCAAATGTTCAGATCTACTTAAGTCTCATTTATTTTGTGTTGCAGGTAAAGAAAGAAGATCATGAGATTCTATATTGGGTGTTCCATCGAACTAATATTCCGAAGGTGATTGATCGACAGACTAACCAGGGAGAGGTACTACGTCTAGATGGAAGGGGAGACTTTCAAGTTCAGTGGCATCTTGCAGGTGACCTCAAAACATTAAAGTGCACGTATAATTGTGGAATGGGTGCAATGGCAAAGTCACCGTGTTTGTTCTGCATGGAGCCTGCAAAGGTCATGGACCCAAAGTGGTGGAGAAAAGCTCCAACACGTCACATTGAGGATCCTTCTTTTCGACCGGTTTTGAAAATACCACTTGTGAATGTCCACATTTGTACAATGCATGCCCTTTGTAGAATTGTGGAGAAATTGGTCTACTTATACATCGGGTTTGCTTGGAAGATTAAAAACTCCGCAGAACGACAAGTAGCCCTGCAGTGCTTAGAAATGGTACTGTTGGATATGGGGCTTCATGGTGGCAATGTGAAAATCCAGCGGGATGAAAAGAGATCAACTGCTGAGAAGGATGTCCCATGCAAACCATCCATCGGTGGGGTGAAGGCACGGAGGTTTTTATCTAAGCCCCAAGGTACAAGAGATCCAAAGCTAACAAAACATGGAAAAATATATAACACATCTTATGTTAGCAAGGTAGAGTATCAGAGCTGGAAAAAGCTACATATTGCAGTCAAAGACCACGAACCAACTACTCGTAACGCGAAGGCTGAGGTTTGGCGATCAATAGACATCCTATTTTTTATGTGCGACAAAGATGACTGGCCACAAGGTGATATGAACAAGTTCAAGGAAAATCTCAACCTTCTGAAAAAATCATTCAAGACAGCATGGACAGACACCCAGATTACTCACTACATGGTATTATCATGTATTTCTTTCTCTCTTATGTGCAAATATGTGACTGTAAAACATTCTAACTAATCTGTTTTCATATCCAGCACATCATCTTCAATCATTTGCCATATTTTATACAGAAGTATGGGAACCCGGCAATATGGAATACCCAAGGGATGGAAAAGTCTCATTACATGGCGAGAAATGCTTATTTCAGACACACACGACATGGTGGATCTCGAATCAAGGCTAACAGTTTGAGAGAACTATTTGAATGGTTCTATCATAGAATCATTCATCGAATGCATGCAAAAGAAGTCTTGGAAAATTCAGCAACAGCACAAGCCATCAGACATTTACAACAACAAAAAGTTAAAAGATCAATGGCATACAACAACTCTGGAGCTCGTGAAAGTCAACGAAGGTGGAGAGAGACAATGGTGTATGTGAATCACAAGTGGAGAAAGATACTCTGAGTGGATGACATTGTACAAAATTTATGTAATACATGATCTTATACAATTGCTACTTGAAGTGTATCAAGATTTTGAAGGTTCAATTTTGTTTTTTGGCACGTCACCCTTGTAACGAATCATGAGATGTTTTCCATACTCTAAAAGTTCATCTGGGTTTTGTCTACCAAGAGCTAGTGCCATTGCTATGTAGGTGTAGTAATACGCTGCCCGACCACCTGTATAGCCTGAGCAGTAACCAAAACAATCTCTAGCAAACACTTTGTCCACAAGAATGACTTTATCTGCACTTTTGGGCAGCACCGGTCCACCCAAGAAGCGTGATAGTGTCTTGAATGTGTAAGTTGCTATTGAACCCTCTTGTGACATGGAATTGTGAAAAACTACTATCAGCGACTCGCAAAGCTTTGAAAGGTACTGTGCTAGGGCCGCATCCCTTCCTCGATACTCTCTTGTCCGGCGCCGAAGGAAGTCATCCTTGTCAGCAATCCAAGACTGCACATACCATGTCAGAAGTGACACAAAGAGAGAGAGAGAGAGAGAGAGAGAGTTACCATGAAGCTCTCATCCTGCAGAAAGAGGTTTTCTTGCCACAGGTCTACAGATGTAGTTGACCCCTGACCTGAATGGTTAAACCAATCCTCCACTTCTTTGTTACTTTTCGATGGTCTTAGGCTTTGTCTTATTGCTTGGAAGATGGCTTCATCAGGTAGTGTCTCCTTGTATTTTTCAGCTTTCTCAAAGCATCTTCGAAGGCATTCCATTGGATTGCTGGATGTTTCCATTGCCTCATCATCACTACTATCCTCTGAAACAAATCCACTCCTCTCCTCTTGGACTCTGGAAATAATAGCCAGGGAGAAATCCTCCCTTAAATAAAAGACACTTTGCACATCACGTAAGAAGATATAGGTCCTGTCTCCAATCCTGAAGTCAGGCACAGCAGGCAACATCATCTGAGCATGCTTCTCAGTGAAGTTACTGACATCCAATGGAAGTTTGATTTCTGTGGTTTTCACAGAGAGCATCTTACTTCTTTGTACTTCAATTGCCTCAACCTCAAGGTCGACTGTGTCTTCAACCTCCTCGACTTCTTGCATATGATTTGTCTCCTCGCATTCTTCATCTGGTGATGCATCCTGCTCCTCTAACACCTCATCAGGATTCTGCATGAGGAATCCAAACAGGCTGTTCAGGTAAATCATCAAGCCAAAGGCTTCCTGAATGAGTTTGCATTCTTTTTGATGCAAAGGGCAGGCTGAATGTCGACAAGAAGGTGGTAATTCCCTATACTTCTTCAGTCCCTGTCCCCTTCCACCACAGTCATTTAAATGCACAAGAGTCATAGTAGGCAGAACAACCCTTCCTACCTGCACCATCACTTCAAACTTATCTCTGTAGGACTGCAAGAAATTACTGTGCTGAGCTAACAGGTCTTCAATGTCAAACTTTGGATTAAACATAGAATGAACTAGATCAAACTTGTCCCCAGCACCACAAGATGCTGCAAAATCAAACAGCCTCTCATCAGTTGCAGCTGGATCTTCCAGAGAAGACACATCCTCTTTGTCTTTACATTTAGTTGCACTGGGACTTCCTTCTAGCACATCTGTATCATCTGAGAAGTCTATATTCCTCTTTCTTGTATTTTTCTTCAGAAGTACTGTAGAGGGCACCACAGCCTTGTAGGGTGAGGGATCCTCTTGCCCTGGTGACCTCTCTGATTGATCTTCACCAATTGACTTTTCTTCAGATATGTCCTGACAAAAGTCAACAGTTCTTTTGGCAGATACATTAAGCAACTGAGCCTGCAAGGGTTGAAATCCTGGCACAAGCTCTGGATCAGGTTTCAGCCTCTTCTGCCTACTGGACCTTAATCCTATTCATCAGGAAACATGACAAGTCAAAACCATCAGGAAACATGACAACTCTGCCAAAACCAAAACCATCATGATCTCTCTCTCTCTCTCTCTCTCTCTCTCTCTCTCTCTCTCTCTCTCTCTCTCTCTCTCTCTCTCTCTCTCCAGATAGATATAAATATAAATATATATATATATATATATATCTCTGTCTCTCACCAAAGCACAAACAAAAACACACATAGTCTCTCTCTCTCTCTCTCTCTCTCTCTCTCTCTCTCTCTCTCTCTCTCTCTCTCTCTCTCTCTCTTTGTATTTGTCTATTTGTACTAAAGGCGTACAAGGACGGAAAAGTGCTTTTTGCAACTCTCTCCGCGCGCCTTAAGTGCAATTGAGGGAAAGACGCGTAAAGATGTAAACGTGCCTTTTGAGAGAGTCATAACTATACTATAGGCGCGCGGAGAGAGCTGGAGCCAGTGTTTGGTTGGCTATGCGCGCCGTTAGTAACGTGTACAGAGAGGGGAGGGAGAGAGAGAATGTGTATATATCTGTGTGTGTGTCTGTGTGTATGTGTGTCTGTGTCTCTGTCTATGGAAGTATGTGTTGAGGTGTGTGTGTGTGTGTGTGTGTGTTGAACAACAGTCTGGGTTTTTCTTTGTTTAGACACACACACACACACACACACACACAATTTGTACCAACTGTTGGAAATACAGAGAGAAAGAGTGAGAGATCACCTTTTGTTGGTGGGGTTTGCAGGAACTCCAAGGGAGGTGTCTCCTCTATTGCTTTTTTGTGTGTCAAACTGACTCTGTCTCTCTCCCTCCCTCTCTCTCTCTGAGAGTAAGGAGTCCCTCTCTCTATCTCTCTCTCAATCTGTGTCTCTCCCTCTCTCTATCTCTCTCACAATCTGTTCTCTCTTTCTCTCTCTCTGTCTCTCTATCACTCTCTCTCTCTCTCTCTCTCTCTCTCTCTCTCTCTCTCTCTCTCTCTTTATCACTCTCTCTCTTTCTATGGCTCTCTCTCTCTCTCTCTCTCTCTCTCTCTCTCTCTCTCTCTCTCTCTCTCTCTCTCTCTCTCTCTCTCAAAATCACACTTATAACGGATACACACGGAAGCGCCCCACGTGTCACTATAAATTAGAGTATATTTGCATGTTGTCACACGTGTGGTCATTATTGAGACCGTATACTTTTGTACGTCATATAAAGAGGTCAAGAGAGAGAAAAACTACACCTTGTGAAAGAGAGTGAGTGAAAGAGAGAGAGAGAGAGAGAGAGAGAGAGTGCAAGAGCCGTCGTCTGCGTCTCCGACAGCAAGCCAACCCATCGACATAACGAAGGTCTGCCTTTGCCTCTATGTCTCTATCTCTGTTTCTGTCACAGTACCAAGCACAGTCTTAACAAACAACCCACACAAACAGTCACACACACACACACACACACACACACACACACACACACACACACACACACACACATACACACACACACACATACACACTCACACACACACACTCACAAACACACAGACACACATCTTAAAAATACAAACACACACACACACACACACACGCATACCCTCTCTCTCTCTCTCTCTCTCTATACCAAAGGCGCGCGTAGAGAGGCATAACCGGTGTGCATGTCTCTATGCACGCCGTTAGTACTGTGCATTGACCAGAGAGAGAGAGAGAGAGAGAGAGAGAGAGAGAGAGAGAGAGAGAGAGAGAGAGAGTGTGTGTATTTATTTTACCTTATACTAACGACGCGCGGAGGTGTTTGTTGAGGTAAAAACGTGCTCCGCGCGCGCCTTTAGTAATGGGCTCTCTCACTCTCTCTCTCTCTCTCTCTCTCTCTCTCTCTCTCTCTCTCTCTCTCTCTCTCTATTTAAATATGCTAAGCTATAGAAAGGAGAGAGGGAGAGAGAGAGAGAGAGAGAGAAGAGAGAGAGAGAGAGAGAGAGAGAGAGAGAGAGAGAGAGAAAGAGAGAGAGAGAGAAAGAGAGAGAGACTCTTCTTTTGGTGTACAGTGAAATGGCTAGAACAAAAGCCACTGCAAGGAAGGCAGGCAAGGGACCAGGATTAGCATCTAAAGCAAGTAGCAGATCTGCAACCCCAAAGAAAAGACCTGGAAAACCAAATAAAATTATGAAAGGGCCAAGGACGAAGAAGTTGCAAACCTGCATGGGACTTTTCAGAGAAATCAGAAAGGCACAGAAATATGTAGATTTATGCATACCAAAGCTGCCCTTCCAGAGGATGGTGAGGTCCATATGTGATGAAGCTACCTGGGGCACCAAAAGGTGGAAGGTGGTGGCATTAATGGCTCTACAGGAAGCAGCAGAGGACTTCCTACTGGAGTACTTCAGTGACATGACCATTGTTGCAGCCCATGCCCACAGGGTTACTATAATGGACAAAGATAGTGAGACACTGAAAAGAATAAGGTGGAGGTATGACAAACTACTGGTCCCCAATGTCTGCAAGGATAAGAAAATGAGGGAAATTTTGTTATACCCCCCGGAGCTAGTGCCACAACTCACAGTTGTAGATGTCACACATGATGTGAATACAAGGGCAAGGGCAGAGACTATTGCTCGCCAAACAGAGGACATGAGGGAAGCAGAGCTTAAGGAGAAAGCAAAAGTAGCAGTGGAGTCCCAGAGGCAAACAGAGTGCAATGTGACCCTGTCCATAGAGGCAAGCAATCAAGAAACTCTACTTTCAATGAAGGATGGTTTGCTTGCAGAGATACCATTTGTAGATGGAGCCAGAAAGCTAGCTCTGGAAAAAGTGGAAATTAATTTATTGCAGAATCCAGAATCTATGCTTGTCTTAAGTAAGTGTTACTATCTTGCTAGCTTTGAAAACTCAGATAATAGGTTTGCTAACTCAGGTAGAGTCTCTGCAGCCTGATCAAAAGTCAACTCCCATTGCACACCCACACAGAGGTGTTTCTTCTAGATCCACAAATGTCAGTGATTATTAGACAAAAGAACAGTCCATCTGGGACCTTTGAGAGTTGGTTTCTCCACTGTGCTATGCTGGAAGTTACTGTGATCATCTTTCCATATGAGAACAACCATTACTGGAGTCTCATATGCCTTGATGTTGACCAACCAGCAGTGTGGGTGTTCAATTCAATAAAAGGAACCCACCCTGAAATTAGGCTGTAAGTGTTTTGTATCAGAAAGTGTTTCTTATAGATATCCATGTAAATTTGAAGCCTCATGCTAACATCTTGACATTGCTTTGTGCAGTTGTATAAAGAGGTTGTTGCTTGCCTATGGCAAGCTATGTGGAAGGTATGAACTATACAAGGCCCTAATCAAAGAAGTACCTGTCCCAAATCAAACCGATGGAAATTCTTGCGGCTGGAGATGTCTTCTCCATGCAGAATATGTCCTGCAAAGCTACTTTGCATTAAAACCTTTCATGACTAAGGTACCCATTTGGCAATGCATTCAGTTAGTTTTGGTTTAGTCTATAAAAGAATTCTCACCATGTGGTCTTTCAATTTTGCAGAGTGCTTTAAAAAACTACACATATGATTATTTGCAAAGATACCGGGTAAGTTTAATACAACACCTGCTTACTATGTCTAGCCCTAGAGAGCTTGAAGATAGCGGCTTGGATGAGCGCACTATTGATCTAACAAAACATGACGTGCCACCACGACAAAACCCTACATCCGATACATTGGAATCACAACGGGCCGAGGGGGTCATATCAGCAGAAGATGAAAGAGCCGAGGATGAGGAAAGGTCAAATGAGCATATGGAAGGTGCTAAGGTACAACCAGAGGAGACAATGAAAGAGCCAAGTCAGCCAGTGGAGGAGCCAAAAGAGCCTATGGCTGAAACCCAAGATGAGGAAAGCAGGCCTATAGATGAGCAAAAGGATATTGATGAGGAAAGCAGGCCTAGGGATGAGCAAAATAATATGGATCAGGCAAGGATGTATGAGGCAAGCCGATCAACTGAGGGAGAGGAAAAGACCTTGGAGGAAACCTTGAATGAGTCAGAAAGAGCCATGGGGGAGACCCCTGATGAAGATGTGAATGATGACTATGAAGATAAAGCAGAGGAGAGCAACAACGACATGAACACTACAGAGACTTAGTATGGACCCTTGCTACCTGTAGATACGGTTGTTCCGGTAATGTCTATTCAAGTATGGCAAAATATGTTCAGCTTCTAACTACTTATATGTACTTGTCAACTTTTACAGAGGTTGATTATCTTGGACGTCAATGGATTGCTGCTGATGCGGGTGCCTCTCGGTGACAGAGGACCCTTTGAGGATTTGCAAACGTTTCGGATGGGAACTTGTCGAGTCGTGGTTTGTCCAGGAACCAAGGAATTTATTCAGTTTCTTCTTCCGCGCTTCAGAGTTGCCATATGGTCTTCAATGCAAAGGCAAAACTTGTCGCCACTAGTTGCAATAGTTTGCAGTGTATGCCACGCTCACACATCAGATTTTGCCTTTTTTTATGATCAAAGAAAATGCGTTACCGTTGAGGGCCACTACCACCCTAAAAAACCACACTTACCTCTTTTGTACAAACCGTTTAGCCAAATCGGTGTACCCTTTGATGCAACTAATACACTACTAATTGATGATACTCCTGAAAAGGGAGAACTAAATCCGCCGGGAACAACTGTCTCACCACCTTCTTTCGAGGGGCATTCCTTCGATTTTTACCTTGAAGACATTCTGATTCCATACTTACAGAAATTGTATCTCAGTCCATTGTTCACAGACAAGTTTGTACTTTCTAATGAATTAAGATGACTCTTCTATCATGTCTTTGTCTTGTCTAACATATATATATATATATATATATATATAGAGAGAGAGAGAGAGAGAGAGATTTGACGTGGTAAAGAAATGTATTTCAAGCACACTTTTTCACAGGGCACAATTGAAAAATGAGCTCAATAAACTTCATGTCTTGAAAGTCATTTGTATACACTTGGGTTCACAAGAATATCTGTTACATTGACACTACTTCAACCCGACCATCCAACTCTTTGAACAAAATATCTTTTTCCCTTCGCCGCATCACCTTACGGCCAGCTAGGAAAAAGGAAAAATCTGATAGGTCCTTGTCCATTGACTCTTCAATGATGTCATGCCGCAAATGCTGAAGACTGCATAGCTCCCTTATTGTAACCACCAATAGTAGGCCATGCTCTTTATCAATCACTTCCACATCCACAGCAGGATTATCTTCCAAACCTGCAGAAACTTGGTCCATAGGAATGTACTTACCGTTGAGCATTTGTGATCGCATATACCAAAACGAGAGTAACAGTGATTGGCTTGCAATCATGTACTTGACAACTAGAGTATCAAGCGCGACCTCGCACCGTAAACCAATCTCTTCCTTTGCATACCATCCTTTGTCAAGAAGTTTGTCACAGGATGACTGCTGAAATGACTTGCACATGAACATAGTTTTTGTAACTCGGATGTTGTAGCTATGAAACAGCTCTATGAAGAGTGCAACAGGACAGAAGTTTGCAATTCTAACCAGTTTGGTAGGAATAGAGCTACGTAGAGACCTTTGTATATCCTTGTAGAGCTTACTTCGCATTGCCTCCACCATTGTTTCCTCGGGAACTGGCCAGTCCACAGTGTTCCAATCGGTTGGTAGAGGCACTTTCACCAACATGCCATTCTTATTCCCTGAGCTGAGTTGGTAAAAGTGGTCATAAAAAAAGATTCCCTCATCAGCCAGTCTTTTGCTGCTCCTCTCTGAATACTGTAGAGAACCAATGTGGGCATGAACAACATGGAAGAGGCCTATTATGCACTCCACAGGCTCCCATTGCTCATAAGAAGAGGGATAAACATCTGCAATATATATAAGAAGAGTTAAACTAAGAGTATCAATAAGTACAAATGACAAATCTAATGTAATTGAGCTGTGAAGAATGGAGACATTGCTCATAACAAGCGGGAGAAACATTGCAAAATATATAAGAAAAGTTATAATGAGAGTATCAGTAAGTTCACATGTCAAGAGTACTTACAATTGCAACGTGGTTGATGTATATCTGATACATTTCCATCGTTTGCTATCACCTCAGGATGGGTAAACACATGTTGAACAAGAACTTCCTTTACAGATCTTTTGCCGATTTCAACTTTGAAATCCAACACTCTGGCCTTCCATGCTGAGCGGTAAACATTGATACCACTAGACCTCTTGGGTCTTCTTGGTTGCATGAGGACCCATGAACCTTTGTTTATCCTTTGTCCAACCCATTGGTTCTCTGCACTTATTGAAGCTGGTATTGTAATTGAGGATATGCTACTACTTGGCCTTCTAGGCAAAGTGCAGTTGTTGGTTGTTGGTGTGAGAGACAGTAAACACCTGGAGCCTCTTGGGCGAGAAGACGTGGACGCCATAGCTCTCAGAGAAAAGCTTTAGTGGAGGGAGATTCACTTTGAAAGCATTCTAATGGAGGGAAAGTGTTTTAGAATTCCAATATCTTGTGCGGGTTTAATGGTCACCCTCCAGTACGTTAATAACCATAAGAGAATATCAGAAGTGGGACCACATGCAAGCACCTAAAAGCTCGGTAAAAGGAAGGAAATTACTATGCTACAATCCTAGATTCGTGAAAGTTTTATGCTATTTTCCTATTTTTTGAGTCTTTCCACGTACTTTCCTACGTAACGTAGCCTTCATGCTCATTGGACGCGCTCTATTTTTCTCTCTCTTCATATGGCCCTCCAAATGACCTCTGAAATTTCCTAATGTCTATGTGGGGTGAGTTTTTTGGACCATAAGGAGATGGAGATGCCTGTTGCCGCCACATAAACCCATATACAGGGACATAAGGCGGAACATCATTCTATATATAATGTATGGTGAGCCTCTCATAGGCATCAAAGAGAGAGAGAGAGAGAGAGAGAGAGAGAGAGAGAGAGAGGAGCTCCCTCTACGTGTCTATGGCGGCGCCACCTTCCCCCTCACGCTTAGCGGTGCTAGTGTTGTTCGGTGGTGCTCTGGCATCCGTGGGTAGTGGTGGTGGCCGTGCGCTATTGACGTTGATTGTTATGCCATTTGGCATTATGCAATGGCACTGTTGATGTGGCATTGGATTTGACTCATACAAGGGTGCCCATGGACCCCTCCCCTTTCTGTTGGAGATAAGTGGGCGCTTACTTCGGCCCCAAGTCATTGTAAAGCGCCCGCCCAAAATAGGGGGCCTTACCCGCATGCGGTGATGATAAGAGAAACCGAGGATCCACAATCAAAGGCCCATATGTGACCATGTAAAGAATTGGGTGCGTGTTCAAAGGAGAAGAGAAGTGCTAAAAAGGAAAGTTTTGCCTTCTATAAGGGGACCCCCTTTTTGCCGTTTTGGAAAGCAGGTGAGCAAGCTTGAAGGAGAAAAGAAGAAGCATTCTAGACATCATTTTGGTGGAGAAATAAATTGTCAATTTCCCCCCATTGTCAATCTACCCATCCCCCTTTTGCTTCTTCATCATTTATATGCCTTGTATTTGTGCCGATGCGTGTGTGGCTTCCGGACCGTGTGTGGTGGTGCAGAGAGGGAGAGAAGTGTGATGTGTGATGGTGGTATGTTTTATTGAAGTATTGTGGGTATCGTGCAAGTGTGGGTCTCTCAAGGTCTATACATGCTTGTTTGTGTTGAACATACGGTGTGCCTTGTGCAATCATGTCGTTCTAGAGGTGTTATTGAGTGGATTGGGTGTTGTGACTATCCTGGGCTACATTAGGAAGAGAATGGGGTGTAGGAGGGCCTCTTTATTTGCCATTAGCTTATGGAGATGATTAACATTTTAACGAACAGGAGTATGCCATGTGTGCAAGAATGGTGGGTGTGTAAGAGATACATAAGAGTGGTCAAAGGATGCACTTTTGCCCCCAAAAAGGAGGTGGACAATTTTATGATTTTCGGCCTCCTATAAGTCCCACATATGATCTCTAATTTGAGCGGAGATCATAGATCTGCAATCTATGCATCGGGTAGTTTTTGTATATATGCTACATGATATGGTTTTACCCGCTATATTTTAAATTCCATTTTGGGGGGAAACTTTGAATTCAAATAAACTAGCCGTTTTGCCATTTTGAATTCAAAAGGTGTCCTTTGATTACTTACTTAATACTAAAGGTTTGACTTCCTTAAACTACCAAATAAAGAGGCCCTCCTAGACCCCATTATCTTCCTAATGTATAGAGGCAATCTTTGAGTGTTTTTAGGTGTGTTTGCATTCCCCCTCTCCATCTTTTGGTGCCTTCACTGAGGAGCATTTGATTGCTCCTGATTGAAGGTGAAGACAGAGTTTTGGTGGTGTTAGATGTGGGATTTTTGAAGAGCAAATCCTCTTGAAGAAAGTTTTGGTCGGGTTTTCTAATTTTCACTGGGGTTGAAGACACGAAAACATGGCTATAGGTTTATGGGTCATTTCTTCTGTCATAATAATCAATATCTAATTCTCCTATATGATTTTCTCATATTAAACTGATCATTTAATGTGGGGAAGTGCCAAGGGAGAAAAAGCTAGAATATTGGTTAATCTAGCAGACCGCCGGCCACAGTAGGGATCGAAAGGGGGGAAAATAGGGATCCAAAGGGGGGGCCATCTGTAAAAGAGCCATGTGCAACAATGGGCTAAAAAGACCCTAACGTTCAGCCCATTAAGACTTCCAAAATGCTAAGATTCCAAAATTCAAAGGTTATGTCCGAAGGTCAAACCTAGGGGAATTGGATGCTTTGTGTGTGTAAAAAAAAGTCATTGCATATCCCTACATGGGACGGGGCGAGCCCTTCTTCTAGGGGATGAGAGAGAAAGTCACACACACACACACACACACACACACACACACACACACACACACACACACACACACACACACACACACACACACAAGCTCCCTTTACACAAAGGGAATGAGGGACACATGTCAGCTCCCTAGGCCAGATGCCCACAAGGTGTACCCAATTCCTATTGGATGGCCTTAGAGGTGGACCAATGAGAATTAGGCTAGAGTAAATCTAGTTTAATTAATTTAAAAACACTTAATAAAAGAACCAATGAGAATTAAAGTCTCCTAGAAGACTATTGGGCAGTCTCCCAAGGGGTCCAATGAGCATCCAGGAGCCAAATGGCTTGCCTAATTCCTATTGGCCAGGAGGCAAAGGGGTCCAATGAGAGTTTAGTTTAATTATTAAATTACCTAAAGCTCTCACAAAAGGGGAAAGGGGGACACATGTCAAAAGGCTATCACTTATGCTGCTTAATAGTCATTGGCTTGACTTGGGGAGGGCCAATGAGGCTGGAGCAAGAGCAAATAGAAAGAGGGCTCGCCCAAGAGAGAGAGCGGGCTGATTTTTGCAAGGCATTATCACACACACACTCACACAATCTCATGTGTGAAGAAAGAGAAGACTATCTCTCCTAAGCTTTAATGGAGAACTCATCACCTACTCCAAGCTTGTGAGATAGAAGCCTACATCAACACTCTCTTGGCATGTGGATGCAATCCAACCAAGATCCAAGCCTCAATGCATGCTCATCTCCTCTACCAAGCTAATTACTAAGCTAAGCTATGCTAATATGAGTGATTATGTGAGGAGATGTACATCTTTCTCGTAAGATACTCCTTCTTCCTCTCAATCTACTCTCATACCCTGCTAGCTCTCACCATCTTCGAAGGTGTGTGAGGTTTTGGGTCTGAGAACGGGGATAATTAAAGTTGTGTTTGCTAAGTGTTTTTCTTAGTGCATGAAGCTTTCATCTTCATTGCACTAGCTAGTCTTGAAGGAACACAAAGAATTGTATTGTACAATGTCTCTCTTGATGGGAGAAACCATAATACAAAGCCTTTTGGAGGGGGGACCGGCTCCATGCAAATCCGATCCTCAACTATTGTCAATAGCTCAATTTCTCTCTCTTTTGAAAGTATTTTTGATGCTATCTAACTAGGTGTTATGCTTTTTGTTGCTCTCTCTCCACCCAAGCACTCTTGTAATTCTTATTAGGAATCTATTCTAATGAAATGCCCACTATGTCCATGATAATTTCCGCTACACACAAGTTATTAGGCCATTAAATGTTACATTGGTATCAGAGGACGAGGTTTATCTTTTCTTGCTCAAGAAGGGAGGTACTCAAGCTAGCTATAAATGGTTGGTATTATTAATTGCCTGTGAGTAAGTAGAATAGGAAATTTTCAGCCTTGCACTGCGCCTGCCTTCGTGCAGTTAACGGGGCATCACTGTCGAGAGATATGGTCTTAATAGTGGAGTCCTACGGGGCTTGCCTAGGGCTTAACAACTATTGAGCTAATAGAAGCTTGACATGAGCCGGTGCTGTTTTGGTGTCGAAAGACCCTCTCTTCTATTCCTTGCAATTAATGGTATTTGAGCCGCGGGTACAGTAGGTTGAGTGCTTTTTCTAAAGGGGTAAAGAGGAGTAGCAACTAGGGCTTGAAGTGCCAAAGTACACCTAAAAACTTTACACCCAAAAGTTGTTAGAATGGGTGACAATAGTAAAGAGAGTGAAATTAATGTTGATAACTTTGATTTTGCTCATGAGCAAGCTACTAATGATGCTTCAATGATTGTTAACTATCTTGTTTCTAGGCTTCAACAAGCCATGGGCTATCCATCTCTCCAAAGCGAAGTGCAACGGTAGCTCCGTGCTCACGGGATTCTCCAAGCTCATCACTATGACGAGAGAACACCTAGGAAGCCTCCTTGTGAGACTACCAAAAGAGGTCTCTCTCCGATTTGGGAAGAACAAGAGAATCCATACGAAGGGCTCAAGAATTTACTTCTTGATGATGCATCTCCTTCCCAAAGGAGAACTCAGGAGCCTCCATCGAAGGAACGAGAAAGAAGTGAGTCTCCTGACACCTCGGCGGAGATGGCTCCACGAAAAACGGCGGGCTAAACGCTCTCCATCACCACCAAAGCGGAGAAGACCATCACACTCTTCTCCAAGCCATAATTCAAAGAGGGATGATAAAAAGCAAGAGAAGGAAAAGGTGAGAAAGAGGACACCCTCTTCTCCATCTTCTTCATCCTCTTCCTTTTATGAAAGGGATGGTAAAGACGACGAAGATCAAGACAAGAAAAAGGCGAGAAAGAGGTCACTCTCTTCTCCACATTCTTCAAATTCTTCACCTTCTGCAGAAAGTGATGGTGCAACCTTTGAACCATCAAAAAGAAGAGGCCATAGGAAATCCTATGCCGCATGGAAGAGGTCATCCAAGATGAACAAATTCAAAGAGGGAGGGAAGAGCATCTCTTTCCTTACCTATGATGGTACCTTTGGTGCTACGGACAAAGTCTTGGCCTTTATCCAACAGTTCGATGCGGCGTTTGGAGATGAGGGCTTCACGGAGTCCTCTAAGCTACGCCATGTAGCTATGCACTTTCAAAAGTCTGCCAGGCAATGGTGGTCTAGCCTACGAGCCGACGGTGAAGCTCAATGTAACATTTAATGGTCTAAAAACTTATGTGTAGCGGAAATTAGCATGAACATAGTGGGCATTTCATTAGAATAGATTCCTAATAAGAATTACAAGAGTGCTTGGGTGGAGAGAGAGCAACAAAAAGCATAACACCTAGTTAGATAGCATCAACAATACTTTCCAAAGAGAGAGAAATTAAGCTATTGACAACAGTTGAGGACCGGATTTACATGGAGCCGGTCCCCCCTCCAAAAGGCTTTGTATTATGGTTTCTCCCATCAAGAGAGACATTGTACAATACAATTCTTTGTGTTCCTTCAAGACTAGCTAGTGCAATGAAGATGAAAGCTTCATGCACTAAGCAAAACACTTAGCAAACACAACTTGAATTATCCCCGTTCTCATACCCAAGACCTCACACACCTTCGAAGATGGTGAGAGCTAGCAGGGTATGAGAGTAGATTGAAAGGAAGAAGGAGTATCTTACGAGAAAGATGTACATCTCCTCACATAATCACTCATATTAGCATAGCTTTAGCTTAGTAATTAGCTTGGTAGAGGAGATGAGCATGCATTGAAGCTTGGCTCTTGGTTGGATTTGCATCCACAAGCCAAGAGTGTGTCGATGTAGGCTTCTATCTCACAAGTTTGGAGTAGGTGATGAGCTCTCCATTAAAGCTTGGGAAGAGATAGTCTTCTCTTTTCTTCACACATGAGATTGTGTGAGTGTGTGTGTGATAATGCCTTGTAAAAATCAGTCCCCTCTCTCTCTTGGGCGAGCCCCCTTGCTATTTGCTCTTGCACGCTCCCTATTGGACAATGCCAAGCTCAGCCAATGGCTATTAAGCAACATAAGTGATAGCCTTCTGACATGTGTCCCCCTTTCCCCTTTTGTGAGAGCTTAATCAATTAAACTTAATTGATTTAAATGAATTAAATCCCCATTGGACCTTTCCCCATTCTGACCAATAGGAATTAAGTAGCCCTGTGGGCTCCTCAATTCCTATTGGACCCCTTCTCAGGCTGTCCAATAATCATCCAGGAGACTTGATTTTCATTGGTTCTTTTTATTAAGTGTTTCAAAATTAATTAGGCTAAATTTACTCTATCCTAGTTCGCATTGGTCCACTTCAAGGGTCATCAATATAATGTCATAGTAATCAATATCTAATTCTCCTAAATGATTTTCTCATATTAAACTGATCATTTAATGTGGGGAAGTGCCAGGGGAGAAAAAGCTAGAATATTTGTTAAGCTAGCAAACCGGCCACAGTAGGGATCCAAAGGAGGGAAAATAGGGATCCAAAGAGCCATGTGCAACAATGGGCTAAAAAGACCCTAAGGTTCAGCCCATTAAGACTTCCAAAATGCTAAGGTTCCAAAATTCAAAGGTTGTGTCCAAAGGTCAACCCTAAGGGAAATTGGATGCTTTGTGTGTAGCCAAAAAGTCTTTGCATATCCCTACATGGGAGGGGGCGAGCCCTTCTTCTAGGGGATGAGAGAGAAAGTCACACACACACACACAGGCTCCCTTTACACAAAGGGAATTAGGGACACATGTCAGCTCCCTAGCCCAGATGCCCACAAGGTATGCCCAATTCCTATTGGATGACCCTTGAAGTGGACCAATGAGAATTAGGCTAGAGTAAATTTAGCCTAATTAATTTTAAAACACTTAATAAAAAGAACCAATGAAAATCAAGTCTCCTGGATGATTATTGGACAGCCTGAGAAGGGGTCCAATAGGAATTGAGCAGCCCAATGGGCTACTTAATTCCTATTGGTTAGAATGGGGAAAGGTCCAATGGGGATTTAATTCATTTAAATCAATTAAGTTTAATTGATTAAGCTCTCACAAAAGGGGAAAGGGGGACACATGTCCGAAGGCTATCACTTATGCTGCTTAATAGCCATTGGCTGAGCTTGGCATTGTCCAATAGGGAGCCTGCAAGAGCAAATAGAAAGGGGGAGGGCCAATGAGGCTGGAGCAAGAGCAAATAGCAAGAGGGCTCGCCCAAGAGAGAGAGGGGGCTGATTTTTGCAAGGCATTATCACACACACACTCACACAATCTCATGTGTGAAGAAAGAGAAGACTATCTCTTCCCAATTTAATGGAAAACTCATCACCTACTCCAAGCTTGTGAGATAGAAGCCTACATCAACACTCTCTTGGCATGTGGATGCAAATCCAACCAAGATCCAAGCCTCAATGCATGCTCATCTCCTCTACCAAGCTAATTACTAAGCTAAGCTATGCTAATATGAGTGATTATGTGAGGAGATGTACATCTTTCTCGTAAGATACTCCTTCTTCCTCTCAATCTACTCTCATACCCTGCTAGCTCTCACCATCTTCGAAGGTGTGTGAGGTATTGGGTCTGAGAATAGGGATAATTAAAGTTGTGTTTGCTAAGTGTTTTGCTTAGTGCATGAAGCTTTCATCTTCATTGCACTAGCTAGTCTTGAAGGAACACAAAGAATTGTATTGTACAATGTCTCTCTTGATGGGAGAAACCATAATACAAAGCCTTTTGGAGGGGGGACCGGCTCCATGCAAATCCGATCCTCAACTGTTGTCAATAGCTCAATTTCTCTCTCTTTTGAAAGTATTGTTGATGCTATCTAACTAGGTGTTATGCTTTTTGTTGCTCTCTCTCCACCCAAGCACTCTTGTAATTCTTATTAGGAATCTATTCTAATGAAATGCCCACTATGTTCATGCTAATTTCCGCTACACACAAGTTATTAGGCCATTAAATGCTACATTGGTATCAGAGCACAAGGTTTCTCTTTTCTTGCTCAAGAAGGGAGGTACTCAAGCTAGCTATAAATGGTTGGTATTATTAATTGCCTGTGACTAAGTAGAATACGGATTTTTCAGCCTTGCAGTGCGCCTGCCTTCGTGCAGTTAACAGGGCATCATCGTCGAGAGCTATGGTCTTAATAGTGGAGTCCTACGGGGCTTGCCTACGGCTTATTGCCTATGGCTTAACCACTATTGAGCTATTAGAAGCTTGACAGGAGCCGGTGCTATTTTGGTGTCGAAAGACCCTCTCTTCTATTCCTTGCAATTAATGGTATTCGAGCCGCGGGTACAGTAGCTTGAGTGATTTTTCTAAAGGGGTAAAGAGGAGTAGCAACTAGGGCTTGAAGTGCCAAAGTACACCTAAAAACTTTACACCTAAAAGTTGTTAGAATGGCTGACAATAGTAAAGAGAGACAAATTAATGTTGATAACTTTGATTTTGCTCATGAGAAAGCTACTAATGATGCTTCAATGCTTGTTAACTATCTTGTTTCTAGGCTTCAACAAGCCATGGGCAATCCATCTCTCCAAAGCAAAGTGCAACGGCAGCTCCGTGCTCACGGGATTCTCCAAGCTCATCGCTATGACGAGAGAACACCTAGGAAGCCTCCTTGTGAGACTACCAAAAGAGGTCTCTCTCCGATTCGGGAAGAAGAAGAGAATCCATATGAAGGGCTCAAGAATTTACTTCTTGATGATGCATCTCCTTCCCAAAGGAGAACTCAAGAGCCTCTACCGAAGGAACGAGAAAGAAGCGAGTCTCCCGCCACCTCGGCGGAGATGGCTTCACGAAGACGGCGGGCTAAACGCTCTCCCTCACCACCAAAGCGGAGAAGACCATCATACTCTTCTCCACACCATAATTCAAAGAGGGATGATAAAAAGCAAGAGAAGAAAAAGGCGATAAAGAGGACACCCTCTTCTCCATCTTCTTCATCCTCTTCCTCTTATGAAAGCGATGGTGAAGACGACAAAGATCAAGACAAGAAAAAGGCGAGAAAGAGGTCACCCTCTTCTCCACCTTCTTTAAATTCTTCACCTTCTGAAGAAAGTGATGGTGCAACCTTTGAACCATCAAAAAGAAGAGGCCATAGGAAATCCTATGCCGCATGGAAGAGGTCATCCAAGCTGAAGAAATTCAAAGAGGGAGGGAAGAGCATCTCTTTCCTTACCAATGATGGTACCTTTGGTGCTACGGACAAAGTCTTGGCCTTTATCCAACAATTCGATGCGGCGTTTGGAGATGAGGGCTTCACGGAGTCCTCTAAGCTACGCCATGTAGCTATGCACTTTCAAAAGTCCGGCAGGCAATGGTGGTCTAGCCTACGAGTCAACGGTGAAGCTCCACGAACATGGAAAGTTTTGAGAGCTTCCATTATGAAGCAGTTTTTGGCCACCGATGCCAACGACAAAGTACTCACCGAATGGCGAAGCTTAAAGCTCTCTCCCAATGAATCCATCCTCAAATACGTAGACACGTTTTGGGACCTACAACTCAAATCCATTGTCTTTAAAAATTTGGATTTTGGAGAGCAAAAGAAACAATTTTGTGCGGGCTTAACCGAAGAAATGGCGGAGTATGTCAACTCCCAAAGGCCACGTACCATATCGGCGCTAATACACCATACTATGGTGGCCTCACGAATCAATTTCCAAACGGGGGCTAAAAGAAATAATAAGCCCCCGAAAAACAAGGGTTCCAATGAGCCTAAGGGGAAGGACAATGTCCAAAAGTCTCCTAAGGGCAACTCCAACAAAGCTAAAGAGAAGGGAGTTTACAAAGGTAAGAACAAACTCTCTCCTGAAGAGCTTGAACGTTATCGCAAGGATAACCGGTGTTTCAAGTGCGGCGAACAAGGGCATGCGTACTGCGCTTGTCCCCAAAAGAACAACCGCCAAGATCCTCCTAGAGGAGAAGACTCACCAAACTCATCACAAAGGATCTCCTCTATGCCATGCTTGGGGAAAGGTAAGAGAACGTGATGCTTTTATTCTCTTTGACCCTGGTTCTACTCACAATTTTATATCTATAGAGTTAGCCACCAAGCTAGGCATACAATCCTACGAGATGGGAGATGTCCTACCCGCAGACAGTGCCTTCAAGGGGCAAGAAGCTTCAGTCACTCCCTTAATCGGGAAATTGAGGCTTCATGTCCAAGGCTATGTGGACAAAGAGGACTTCTTTATCTCTCCTCTCAAGCATGAGGATGTAATCCTAGGGGCACCATGTTTTGACCGCCTGGCTGCCGATGTTAAATTTCCTGAAAGGAGAATCTCCTTTAAGTTCATGGAAAAAGACATGTATATAGATTCTAAGGAAATGGGTAACACTATCCCCATTGTACATACACCAGCTTTCAACAAGTTAATAAAGGGCTCTATTTTGTGTACATGATTTTTGTTAAAGACTCTCAAAATGAACCTAATGCTTTAGCAAAAGAAAAAAAAAGCAACCAAAAGGAATTAGAGTTATCCAATTTTCTCAAGGGGTTTCAAGATGTTTTTATTGATGACATCCCTTGTGAGCTACCTCCTAAACGAGGTAATGATGACCATGCAATTGAACTTCTTCCAGGAAGTTCACTGCCTAACAAACCTCCTTATAGAGTTTCTCAAGCTCAACAAGAGGAGATTATGCGGCAAGTGCATGAGTTAGTTGAGAAGGGCATGGTTAGGCCTAGCTCATCTCCATTTTGCTCACATGTGCTATTAGTGCAAAAGAAAGACGGCACATATCGTATGTGTCGACTATAGAGCACTAAATATGATCACTATCAAGAATAGGTTTCCCGTTCCACGGGTAGAAGACCTATTTGATAAGCTACAAGGATCGACCTACTTCAGTAGGATTGACCTCAAAATTGGCTATCATCAAATAAGGATAGTTGATCAAGACATTATAAAGACCGCATTTCGCACCATATTTGGTCTTTACGAATACATTGTCATGCCTTTTGGCTTGACCAATGCACCAGCCACATTCAACCGCTTGATGAGAAGCTGTTCAGGCCTCATCGAACCTTCACTGGAGTGTTCTTTGATGATATTATCATCTACTCTAATTCATTAGACGAACACAAGCAGCACCTCCAGGTAATATTTCAAGTTTTGAGAGAGAATAAACTTTATGTTAATCGAAAGAAAAGTGAATTTTTCTTGCAAGAGGTTCAGTATTTAGGTCACATTATCTCTCAAGATGGCATCCAAATGGATCCATCAAAGTTAGAGGTAATAAAAGGATGGCCTAAACCAAGGAATCTTCATGAACTAAGAAGCTTTATAGGTATGTGTGCATACTATAGACGCTTCATAGAAAAGTTCTCACAAATTGCGGGACCATTACATGACCTAACAAAGAAAAGCGTTAGGTATACATGGTCTGCTAAGGAGAACAATGCTTTCAAAAAGCTTAAAGAAAAGCTTATCTCTCAACCTGTGCTTACACTACCGAATCTCTCAAAACCATTTGAGGTCCAATGTGATGCTTGTGGTGATTGCCTTGGAGCTATTTTGCTCCAAGAAGGGCACGCCATAGGCTATGAGAGTCGAAGGCTCGACCCTGTTGAGCAAGCTCTAGGCATATATGAAAAGGAACTCCTTGCAGTTTTACATGCCTTAGACTCATGGAAGCACTATTTATTGGGGACTCCTTTCATACTACGAACGGATCACCAAAGTCTTAAGTACTTCATGACACAGACCAAGCTCTCCGACAAACAAATGAGGTGGGAAAATTTCCTTTCGCAATTTCATTTCATATTGCTCACATTGCTGGCAAGCATAATCAAGTAGCTGATGCACTCTCAAGATGGCCGAGAGTGAATGCGGTTTCCATAGCAACTCACAATGATCTATCTTCAATGATAGATGAGTATGCTATTGATCCCGATTTTAAAGATGTGATTTCAGCCCTTGCATTAGGGAAGAAAGAAGAACCATTTACTTTACAAGATGGTTATCTTCTCTATGGCAATAGACTATGCGTTACTAACTCACTACCTGAGAAAGTAATGTATGAATCTCATGCTCCACCTTATGCGGGTCATAGAGGGATTCAGTCTACTAATTTAAAGGGAATTGAAACATATTTCTATTGGCCTACCATGAAAGTGAACATACAAGAGTATGTTTCTAAATGTGTGGTATGCCAAAAGACAAAATTTGATAGAGGGAAGCAACTTGGATTGCTTCAACCCTTGCCAATCCCTAATTCGCCATGGGAGAGCATATCATGGATTTTATCTTTGGATTGCCTAAGTCTATCCATGGGAATACGGGAATATGGACGATAGCAGACAGGTTCAGTAAACAAGCTCATTTTACACCTGTCAAAAAGACTATCAAAGCCCATCAAATGGCAACCCTCTTCATTTCACAAATTTTCAAGTACCATGGCTTGCCAATGTCCATAGTGTCGGATAGAGATCCTAGAATGACCAGTAATTTCTGGAAGGGTCTCTTTGAGAATTTAGGAACAAGGCTAAACTTCTCTTCGGCCTATCATCCACAAACAGATGGCCAAAGTGAAATAGCTAACCTAACCATTCTTGATCTACTAAAAGCCTATGTAACGGAAGTAGATCAAAGATCCCAATGGGAGAAGTACTTACCCTTAGTGGAGTATACTTACAACACTGTACATACTTCCACAGGAAAAGCACCTTTAGAGGTAATTGAGGGAAGATCAAAAAGTCCCTTGCTACTTAAGGTACATGGGAAGATCTTCACTGCAGATGAGTATAGCCGAGACCTACAAGAATCTTTTCAAAAGGTTAAGGATGCTATCTCTATCTCACAGCAAAGGCAAAAGGCTGCTGCTGACAAGCACAGAAGAGCCCAAGCCTTTAAAGAAAATGATTGGGTCTTATTAAAGTTTCCCAAGGCTCGATTAAGGCACACGACGGGCAAGAATCCTACGGGCCACCAAAAGTACTATGCTAAACTAGCAAAAAGGTACTATGGTCCCTTCCAGATTCTTAGGCCAATCAATGAGATGGCCTATCAACTCAAGTTTCCCAACCATTGGCTCATACACAATGATTTCCATGTGAGCCTATTAATGCCTTACAAAGGAGAGCCACCTCAAGAACCAACAATTGAAGACCCACCGGAGATCGAGGACTAAGAGGAGGTGCTGCAGCCCGAGTCCATTCTCCGACATGAAGACAAGGTATTAAGAGGCGGTCAGACTATCCGACGATATCTTATTAAGTTTAAGAATTATGCTAGATGGATGCAAGGCATACAATTAAAGGATAACCTAAACCTTGTCAATGCTTACAATGCTTCCCAAGAGTAAGCAAATGTACAAAATGTTAAAAATGAACAAAGCTTTTTTGTCTTATAAGACTCTCTTTTTCTTTATTGGGCACAAAAATGAAGTAGTATGCATGCTTAGATTAAGTTTGCGGAGACAACGTCTCCCAAACACCAAGTAGAGCTTGTCACTCTACTATGGAAGACTGATAGGACTAATGTGCAGACATGCTTGCGGCAGCCTCAAGCTCTCAAGCGCCAAATGGACTAGTCATCCATTGTGGAATGATATCGTAGGGTGCATGCTTTGTGTGTGTAAAAAAAGTCTTTGCATATCCCTACATGGGAGGGGGCGAGCCCTTCTTCTAGGGGATGAGAGAGAAAGTCACACACACACACACACACACAAGATCCCTTTACACAAAGGGAATGAGGGACACATGTCAGCTCCCTAGGCCAGATGCCCACAAGGTGTACCCAATTCCTATTTGATGGCCTTAGAGGTGGACCAATGAGAATTAGGCTAGAGTAAATCTAGTTTAATTAATTTAAAAACACTTAATAAAAGAACCAATGAGAATTAAGTCTCCTAGAAGACTATTGGGCAGTCTCCCAAGGGGTCCAATGAGCATTCAGGAGCCCAATGGCTTGCCTGATCCTATTGGCTAGGAGGCAAAGGGGTCCAATGAGATTTTAGTTTAATTATTAAATTACCTAAAGCTCTCACAAAAGGGGAAAGGGGGACACATGTCAAAAGGCTATCACTTATGCTGCTTAATAGTCATTGGCTTGACTTGGGGAGGGCCAATGAAGCTGGAGCAAGAGCAAATAGCAAGAGGGCTCGCCCAAGAGAGAGAGGGGGCTGATTTTTTCAAGGCATTATCACACACACACTCACACAATCTCATGTGTGAAGAAAGAGAAGACTATCTCTTCCCAAGCTTTAATGGAGAACTCATCACCTACTCCAAGCTTGTGAGATAGAAGCCTACATCAACACTTTCTTGGCATGCGGATGCAAATACAACCAAGAGCCAAGCTTCAATGCATGCTCATCTCCTCTACCAAGCTAATTACTAAGCTAAGCTATGCTAATATGAGTGATTATGTGAGGAGATGTACATCTTTCTCGTAAGATACTCCTTCTTCCTCGCAATCTACTCTCATACCCTGCTGGCTCCCACCATCTTCGAAGGTGTGTGAGGTCTTGGGTCTGAGAACGGGGATAATTAAAGTTGTGTTTGCTAAGTGTTTTGCTTAGTGCATGAAGCTTTCATCTTCATTGCACTAGCTAGTCTTGAAGGAACACAAAGAATTGTATTGTACAATGTCTCTCTTGATGGGAGAAACCATAATACAAAGCCTTTTGGAGGGGGGACCGGCTCCATGCAAATCCGATCCTCAACTGTTGTCAATAGCTCAATTTCTCTCACTTTTGAAAGTATTGTTGATTCTATCTAACTAGGTGTTATGCTTTTTGTTGCTCTCCTCCACCCAAGCACTCTTGTAATTTTTATTAGGAATCTATTCTAATGAAATTCCCACTATGTTCATGCTAATGTTACATCTTCTAGAGAGTAGTTTGTCAAGGATAGAAGGCATGGTTCAAAGTTTTCTACTCTTGGTTTGTGGTGGTAAAGCGAAGAAGTGGTAGGATGGATTACGCGATGAAGAAAAGCTAAATTGAATGACCTTTGAAGCAACTTTTGGATGCTTTTGAGGTATGAGAAGTTTGATTTTTTTCATGTCGATAAAGATGTGAAAGATGTGTGTAAGGAGCAGGACAAAGTGCAAGCAAAAATGGTAGAGAAAAACCAAGTGGAAGTATCCAGGCCTACAGACAAATACATGCAGCTAAAGATGGTACCTTGTGGCTGTGGTGAAGTGGACCCATGTTCAAGTGTGGTTAAAACATATAGTGATGAAGATGGGCATGATGAGGATATAGGCTCTTATGAGATGGTTGAATCTACTGATGCTATGCTCTAGGATAATGCACTATGGAGTGATTTTCTTTTTATCTAAGGATGTGGCATTAGAATAGGTGCTTGAAGAGAAAGAAGGTGAATTTGGTAGGCAAGGAGTGGTGATGGGGGATCCATTTGACCTAATTTGTATGGAAGGGCTTGATGATGCTTGGATTGAGGATGTTACATGCATGGAGGCAAGCATGCAGCTGACGGTGGAAGAACCTATGGTAGAAGGTGAGCCAATGCAGTAGGCATGCTCTATGGTGCATGGAGGAGAGTCCCAGGTTGTGGCCTCATCCAAGATTTCTAAAGAGATATGTGTGTCATTGTTGAAGGGTATACTTCTAAGTGCAGTTGTGCAATGGATTGTTCGACAATTACAAAATTTTCTTGAAGAGATCTTGGCATTTCATGGTTGGGAGCAAGGTTCAAGTATTTATATGGAGCAGTATGATGGACACTATGGTGCTTTATTTGAAGCAGGTTGAATACAAGAGGGTGATGCTTGGAATGGTGAAGGTATGCTATGGGCATTTTGTATATATGGTTGGTTGTGTGCTTGGGTGTAGCACTATTGGAAGTTTTTGGATGTGCTCAATGCCAAGTGTTTGATCCATGTAGTTTAGCTATGAAGGGGGTTGGGCAACCCGCTTGAGAAGAGGCAAAATGAAGCAAGAATAAGACTTTGTACATATGGTAGTGGTTTTTTGGTTTGCTCACAATGTTCTCTAGTTTTGCAATTTTCAAAGTTCAATAAGTATGATTGTGGTTGAACATAAATGTTGACAAGGGGGTTGGGCAATGATGGTGCAGCAAAAGTTGGTTGATACTATGAATGCAGTGCAAGGCTATGGTTGCTTACATGTATACAAAGACGACAACATATATGAAGTTCAAGCCTAGGGCAAGCAAGAGGGCAACAAGAGTGTATGCTTCATGTGGTTTTTTGAGCCAAGGTGCTCTGCTATGGTTCCTGTCAAATTTTGTTGGTTAAAGAGTGAAAAGTGTTCTCTGAGCTTGTATAGACGGCTCATCGATTGGAGCTACAAAGTGCAAGTTGTGGCAATTTGAATGTAAAAGTGGTTTGCAGATCCCCGCTAGACTGGACAACTGGCGATGTTTGTTCAGAGTGGGTTAAGTGCATGGACCTAAGTGCTCAGCTTATGGTGCATGTTGGTATTTTTGGATTGGCAATCAGAGTTCAAACGGTCAAGTTATGGGCAGTTGAGGCTTTGTCGGGGGCTAGTTATGTGCCAGATTGGTCGCCTTGGTAGGCATGCCATCAGTTGTTTTATCAACCTCACCAAGGTTGCATGGGTACTATGCAGCATGTGAAGCCCACTGGAAGTTACGAAACACCAATCAAAGATCGGAGATATGCCCGTTTGAATTTGGGAACAATTGTTGGAGAGATAGAAGCAAATGGTTTTTTGCCAAGTTGGGGCATGTAGTTTGAGGCCACGGAAAATTTGGAATGAAGAGCAAGAGGGTGGAGTCAAAATCTAGGTTGCCAGCTCTTGGTAGCACTTTATGGCCCAAAAACAACCCAAAGGTGGTACAAAGAATGATTTTTGTGAGGCTTTATGGGGTGCCTTTTTGGACCATAAGGAGGTTGAGCTTCCTACTACCACCACATGGCAAGCTAAGGGCATAAAACCCATATGTAGGTACATAAGGTAGAACATAACTCTATATATAATGTATGGTGAGCCTCTCATACGCATCAAAGAGAAAGAGAGGGGAGCTCCCTCTGTGTGGCTATGGTGGCGCCACCTTACCCCTTGTGCTCAATGGTGCTTGTGTTGTTCGTTGGTGCTTTGGCGCTTGTGGGAAGCAGCGGCGACCATGCGTTATTGATGGTTGTGTCATTGGGCACTGCATGATGGTATTGATGACATGGTCTTGGAGTTGATTGGCAAACGAGGGGGGGTGCCAATGGGCCCCTCCCCTTTTTGTTGGAGATAAGTGGGCGCTTACTTGGGACCCAAGTCACTGAAAACCATGTGTCATGATAAGAAAAGTCAGGGATCTAAAAGCAGAGGTTAATATGCAACCATGCAGAGAATTGGACACGTGTTTGGAGGAGAAGAGAAGTGCTAAAAAGTAAAGTTCCGCCTCCTATAATCCCCCCCCCCCCCCCCCCCCCCCTCTCGCCGTTTTGGACGATAGCTACACAAGCTTGAAAGAGGAAAGAAGAAGCATTGTATACATCATTTTGGTGGAGAAGTCAGTTGCCAATTTCCCCTATTGTCCCTCTACCCATCCCCCTTTCTCTTCTTCATCATTCCTATGCCTTGTGTTGGTGCCGGTGCGAGCTAAAGTGCTTTAAAGGGAATCAAACTTGTTAGGATGGTAGACAAGACCAAATAGAATCTCTCTATGATCTCAAATATTTGATCTGATACAAACAAAATCATGCCTATTTTTAGCATGTTTTGATGTCTAATACACTCAATAGATTTGTCTAGAGGAGCTCTATCCTCTCCTATGCTTGGAATTCCAAACGGATGCACAAATCAAGCAAAACGCGCAATACTAAACACCAAGAAGATGGCTAAGCCAAAGAACAAAAACTACGCAAGAGACTTACATTGAATTCAAGAACTTTCATTTGTGATCACAATTCCAGACATGGATTTACAATAGCACTTCACAAGACAGAGATACGAGCATGAGAAGCAAGAGCGTAGAAAAAGTACTCAGCCATAAAACGTGCAATTCCATTTATCCAAACTTCGGTTCAATCTTAGGTCACTTGGAGCATTAAAGGTTGGTGTAAGGCCCCAAAATAGGATAACAAACTTCAAAATTGGTTTATTAGCCCAAATAGTTTGAGAGTTGATGAGGGGACTTAGAAAATAGGTGCCAACACTCTAGTGATGAAAAATTCCCTCCTTCTTGAAAATTTCATAGTGTGGTATTTTGGCAATTGGAATTGGATATACATGCTATTACAAGGGTATTTGGAAATTCTTGACAAGTTTGGACCTCGTAAGGACAAGTTTGAAGCACTTTGTGGTTTGACAAGTTAGGCCATAATTATCTTTGAGGTTCTGAAGTTGGACTTCTAGGCATTTAAGGATGATGTTGTGATTCACACTTGGTTAAAACTTTCTATGATAATGTGAGTAACTTGTAGGACCCACCAGTGATGAAAATCCTCCAATTTTGAAGACTATACTCGTATTACAATACTAAGAAATCTTGCACAATTTCACTAATACATGTTCCGTGCATCCCCTATGGTCAATAGAACACATACATACAATCATAATGAAATTTTAAAATTGAAAATTGCCCCTTGGTAGTTTTTTCGATATGAAATCTTTGAGATGTTGATTTAAAACTTGATACTCCCATTCCATTTTTACCTAATAATGACATCATAGGCTTGGTTCAATTTGTAGAAGTAGCGGGTGATAGAAACTTCCAATTTTGTCAGCAAAGTCTAGTAGTGAGATACTAAACAAGTTGGTCAAAACCGACTTTTCTTGCTTGAAATTGTCCTTTGAGATCTCTGAAATGGCCTAGAGGTCTCTGAAATGAACTCTTTGGCCTTTGAATTGACCCCATTTGGTCCTTCATCCGTTTCTCATTCTCCTTGATGGAGCATTGTTGCTAACCTTGAAACCTAGATCGATTCTTTGCAAAGCATAATTAAAACATATAGGTGCCAAATTTGATTCTTTTTGCATTGATCAGATGTACCATGTAGAAGAAATTTGTAAAAGAGGATATAGCGGTGAGAGTTTCTATACTCGAGTCTAAAACCTGGATGACCATAACAAAAAATCTTGGTGGAAAAAAAATGTTATTTGTATACGCACTTATTTATGTTGAGCACTAGGCATTTAAGTACCTATTCATGCAAGGTGAATGCCTGGGGGAAACAAAAGAAGAGAATTTCCAAGCAAAGCATGCAATACAACAATAGAGTTGATGGGTGCTTCAAGAAACAAACATAGCACATGTGACATCAAAAGATATCTCTATAGATTCCACTTTTCCGAGAAGGGTTTTCAATGTAGAAGCTTCTCCACTCATATCTCATAGTTCTAATTGCAAGAGTGTCCTTTGGATTCTTCTCCTTCACTCCTCTGACTTAAAATACACAGACTTTGACTCTTATGCTCACCTATACCAACATGAGTGACACAACTTAGATATGCTCCAATTTGCCAGCTTGAGCAATACCTAGAATAGTTAAGACTCTTAAACCATAGAAGATATTACGAAGATATGCTTCAATTTGTTGGCTTAGTGGCCCAACTTTGTATGTGCAACTATGATTGTTCTACCATGTACAACTTTGAATTTCTTGGTCAAGTCTGGAAACCCAATGCCAAAGGCTCTTAAGATTTAGGCCACTATGTATGTTTTGGTCTTTGGGTGCCACCATGTACAACTTTGACTTGCTGATCAAGTCTGGAAACCCAATGCCAAAGGCTCTTAAGATTTAGGCTGCTATGTATGTTTTGGTCTTTGGGTGCCACCATTTTGTCCAATAAGTTGGCATATTCCCACTTCTCTTGATTCTTTGTTGTATGTTGGTAACACTTTGAGAATTAGGTTCCAAAGTTGCAGCAAGGATTGATAGGGCCTTTTGAAACTTGTTAATCTCTTTAAGGGTTTCTCCTTCTTGTACCTTTGCTTTATTTCTTTTAAGAAGAGGCTGTAAATGTGAGTTGGTTCTCTGCAATTGAGTTTCCAATAGCTGTTTGGAAATCCACTTTGTTGTTGGTCCTTGTGTGACTATATTTTGTAAGTGTCTTATCATACCATTGACTTGATGGACCTTAGTATTTGGTATGTGTTTGTTGTCTTTGGTGAAGCATTGCACTACATGACTATTCTTAGTGGTTCTAAGTTGAGCTACTACTTTAGTTAACCATATTTGAGAGTTACCCTCTTAGAATCCTTGTGCTTGAAGTATCTTCATTGGGACCATCCATTGTTGCCTTTGAATAACATTGCACCCATTTGTTATACCCCTAACTAGAAGATTCATTTCCATCTTTGTTGCTACCACTTGAGACTTTGTAACCCAAATCTGCTTAACCTTTTGTTGTTGGTGATGGTGCATAGCAACATTCTTCTTGGACTTCCCATTTGCTTTGGTATCCTCCTTTTGGTTGTTTCTTTGATGTTTGATCCTTGAGGCATTTGACTAGATGACAAGTTGTATCCCTTTATTGGTTTTGTGGAAGCCCATTGTTGCCTTTAAATAACATTGCACCCATTTGTTATACCCCTAACTAGAAGATTCATTTCCATCTTTGTTGCTACCACATGAGACTTTGTAACCCAAATCTGTTTAACCTTTTGTTGTTGGTGATGGTGCATAGCAAAATTCTTCTTGGACTTCACATTTGCTTTGGTATCCTCCATTTGGTTGTTGCTTTGATGGTTGATCCTTGAGGCATTTGACTAGATGACAAGTTGTATCCCTTTATTGCTTTTGTGGAAGCCCATATATCTGCATTTCCCTAGAAGTATCCTTGTGCTTGCAATGATTTCCTTGACATGATCCATCATGTGGGTCTATCTTCATGATGATGTTGATCTACTGGTAACCAAACTAGAGCTGCAACTTGAATAACATCCAAGGGAACCAGCACTTGGTTCTTCTTTTTCTTCTCTAATGATTTGAAAGTTGGGTACTTTGGTTAGATTGTCTCTTTACTCGATACCTATGGAGTGAACATAGGATATATAGGATATTCTGAGCTTGTTTCCACCGTGCTAGTGTTGGTAGTAGAGATGTGTATATAATATTTTGGCAATGTTCTTGTCTCCACTTTGATCTCTCTTAGTGTGGAAACTTCAACTGAAGGTGCTAAATCAACTTCTCCCTTGGTGGAAAGGTGACTCTTCATAAATGTTTCCTTATTCATCACCAATTACATCTTGTCCTTATCAAAGGTAATTTTTACCTCCTTTGAAAATTGCTCTTGTAAAGTAAAGATGATTTGTTAGTATTTGTTGTCTCGTCCAAGATAATTTCATTTGGCACTTGAGGATGATTGATTTGCATAACCATGATCTTCTTAGATGGAGCTCTGTTTACTATGCACTCATCATTGTGTTTTGAATAGGATGTATCCGTTAAAGTTCTTACAATCTCTCCAAATATTCAGATCCTTTGCAATTGCATTTCTTTCTCTCTTTGTTCTTGAATTGCAAATAACATTTCTTGAAGGGGTTTTTGAGAGATTATCTTGAGTGTAGCTCCCTCCTTCCTAGTGGGTTGTGTAGGTTCATAGACAAGATTCTTCCTATCAAAAGCATCTTGTTGATGTATCCA
The DNA here is from genome assembly GCF_014529385.1 of Adiantum capillus-veneris. Classification (NCBI taxonomy): domain Eukaryota; kingdom Viridiplantae; phylum Streptophyta; class Polypodiopsida; order Polypodiales; family Pteridaceae; genus Adiantum; species Adiantum capillus-veneris. The sequence continues at coordinate 90,391,904 of NC_140932.1, forward strand.
TCATCTCCTATTAACTCTCAAACTCAATTGTAAGCTATCAAAACTTGATGTGAATGAGGAGGGTTTCCAAGTAAGTCAATATATTCTTGTCCGTCCTCATCCACATAAGTGATTTTTTAATCCCAAGTTCTACCAATCAAAAACAAGTTCAAAGTGAACCCTATAAATGGGTCAATATAGAGGTAGCTTTTGATTATCCTACTTTAGCAAATCTTCAAGCCAAATATAATTTTTGTTTCTCTTGTTTTGGAATCCCTTGTCTTCAATTGTACTCCCCTTGTATTCTTGTCGATGAATGGAATGAAAAAAAATTGCAAGCTTGTTAGAAGTGTACTCCTTGTCTAGCCAATTTACATGGACATTGTGCTTTTTTATCCAAGGTCTTCCAAGAAAAACCTAAACTACTAGCTTTCTTGTAGGCAGCACATAAAATTTGTACAACAAAATGTAGTGATTAACATTGACCTTGAGCATTGGTATTTAAGAACATAAGTATTTCTCCAAAAAGGCTTGACTTTTGGTTTCCTTGGTTTGACAATTGTTATCCCAAATTTTCCCATGTTAGGAAGTTAATGAGGTTCAAGGAACTTCTCACATCAACATAAGTGTCAAAGATGAGCTTACCTTGTCCCAATACTACTTGAATGTATGGTTCCATGTATGGTTCATCATATGAGCCTTCATCCTCATGATTGTCTCTATTCAACATTTGTGCTAATGATCTTTCCTTTTTCCACTTTAGTCTCAATCATTTTTACAAATGAAATCATTTGAATGGGTATGACTTCATTTTTTTTCTTCATTTCAAAATTTGTTTTGTGTAGATTTGTTGACACATGTATCCATGGTGGCTAAGATATCCATCCATCCAAATGGCTCAAGCAAGTGTTTTGGAACATAGGCATCATCAGCTACATCCCTCTCTAGAGTACAATCTTTCTTTTGTAGGTTGTCATGATCTGAAGTAGCATACATCCACATAGGTGTATCGTCCTCAAGCCATGATGGTAATTTGGTATTGCTAGAGGAAAATTATTTGGTATCCAAATAATCTATCAGGAGCTTGTTTACATCCCTGTAGGAATGGTCCACTAAACTCACTCTCATTATTGGCCCAAATTGTCTGAGATACATGGCATCATAGCTCCAATCTTGAATCATTTGAGGTTGTCTCATGAAAGGTATCCTCAATATGATTTCATAGTTGATTTGATCCCAAAATATATGATGGCAAAAGCATGTGGCACAGTCAATCCCACAAGAGGTGACTATAACTCCTTCCACAACATGTCCATCTGCAAACTGTAATTTCATGCAAGTTTCCCTAATTGGTGGTTTTTCCAAAGCTTCCCAAACTTTTTTGGTAGCAATAGCAATCCCTACTCCATGGCAAGAGATCTGACCCCAACATATTCGAAAAGCAACGTAGTATTACCTTCTTTTCCTTCACATTATTCTCCCACTTTGTTCATAGTAACAAATTTAATTATTTTCCTTGTCTTGGTTTAGTTGCTTGAGATGTTGAAGACTATTTTGAAAATCATTCTAAAGATGTGCTTTGATTTTGAACAATTATCCCATATTGATAGTGTACTTGATTGGAGTGGATATGATAGAGTGTAAATTGCTCACACCAAGGGTCTCCTTCGTTGTGTGTACCTTGATAGTTTTGTAGATTATTGATCCTTCTTCGTGCTCTCCTATGTATGGAGAGTAAATTTTTGACGGTATTAACCTTTGAAGCCTTAGAGGGTTTCGACCCCCAATTTCCATACAACAATTGCATATCTACTTCCATTAGAGGATGGTCCATACTCAATTCTTCAAAAGAAGCTAAACACTTCTCCAAATTCACTTTTAACCTTTCCCATAGTTGCATGCGACAATTCTTCAAAAGAAGCTAAACAGTTCTCCAAAGTCACATTGTTTGTACCCTTACCCTTTCCCATAGTTGTGCGGGCCAATCTTCATCAGCAACTAGAATTCCTCCCAACCCATCTTCAGAGCACTATTTGGACCATTTTCTCTTTTGAAATGGTTTGGTCTTACCTGAGTCACTAATAGTCTCCTTTGGTTTTGTTTCATTAATCTTTATTGGTTCTTGTTTTTGGGCTTCCAAAAGCTTATGTGTTATCTTGACCAATATCGCATAAGCTTCAAGTTTTGCTACTTTAAACTTAGCATGTAGATAGTTTTTCCATTGGTTTTTGATATGTTTCCTTGCATGTAAGCCTGCTTGATATGCTCCTAAAGCTGCATTTATTGGTTCATAGATCTTATCCACCAAAACAGATCTTGCTCTCTTGGTAAATGATTCCACTATCTAGTTAGACTCAATTTTTTTCCATGATCTCTTGGGATTTATCCTCCACTTGAGCCTGAAGTTGTTGTTTCCTTTCCTCATACCTCTATCTTCTAGCTTTTTGCATCTCTATTGGTGCATCAAAGTAGATGTGTATAGTGGTTGGGATGACTCAACATGAGCCCAACAACCACTCATTAAAATTCCATAATCTGAATTTTGAGGTGTGGCTTGTTGTGTAGGATGCATCTTTTGGTTTTCTCTCAACTCCGCTCTCATAGGTGGAGCAAAACTTCTTCTTTTTTGCATGTGTAGCATATCTCTGAGTTGGACTAGAAACCAAGTGGTGGGTGATTTGGCATGGTCAAAGCCCACTCAAATCTTCTCAAGATGACCCTTGCCTAGTCACCCTAACGTAGTGCCAACAACCCCTTTCCCCCATTGTCAAGCCTTAAGAAAGTCAACTATTGATGGCCTTCAAGTCTTAAGACACCTTTTCTACACACCCTAAAAGTTTGGAATTGGGAATCCTATTTAAAAACATCTCACAAGCTTTTATCGTAGCAAACTTGACTCAATTTGGAGTTGTGTATCAAAAAACTTAGAGCAATTTTGGTGAGTTGTACTTGAAACGTCACTCAAAACAATTTCAAGCTGTGAAACCCCAGTTCTTGTGTTCAAATAGGATTTTGCATTCCAATCTTCCAAAATCTGACAACAAGTAGGCTTAATGCTCAAGTACAAACTATTGATAATAAAAAACATTCAAAATGCTAATCAAGGAGAGGGGTCTAAAATAAGCGTTTCTATTTTGATTTAGCTCAAAATTTTACTAAACTTTGTAAGAACACTCTAGAAAACATGTAGAAACATCCTATGCCCTAAGTTTGCAAAATTTTTCAACCTCTCGCACTGCCAAAATAGGTGTGCCTATATTGTTTTGGCCCAAAATTTATCAAATTCATGTTACATTTGGCCCTTATCTTGGTGAATGTATTATGCTTCCAAAAATGAATTTGGATATGTTCTTTGTTAGTTTTGCTACCATACAAATATTGATGGAGTTTAAGATACAAATCATAGATTATCTTGCAACCCATAATTCCAAACGAGTTCAAACTTTGTGAACACACTCTAAGGGTCATATACAACCACCCTATACCCAAAGTTTGAGAAAAAAATCCATTTTTGGCACTTGCCAAAATAGGCGCACCTATTTTGAAAGTGTCCATTTTTTTAACCTTTTCTAGTTTCTGGACTCCTCTGGTTGTACTAATAGAAATATATCCTTCCCTTGATTTTCACAGATTTTGGATCTCAAGTTTGGGCCTTATCACAAGGTTTGTAGATTTGTAACTATTTTGGCAATCAATTTTTCATTAAAAATATGGGCCATACACATCAATTTCCTGGTATGTGTATCCAGAAAGATCATAACCATGAAATACTTGAACTATCACAGGAAGAGTATATTCACAAGGTCTTGCAATGTTTTAACGTGCAAGGGGGGAAATCATTGAGTACCCCAATGGTTGCATATGTAAAACTTAGCAAGAATGATTGCCCCAAATTGGATGCTGAAAAGACAGAGATGGAAAAGGTTCCATATTCTTTGGCAATTGACACTCTCATGTTTGCCATGATTTGTCAGAGGAGATGTGTCAGAAGACCATGAGTAGTTCGCGTCATGGCAAAGCTCATTATGTGCAAAGGGAAGATAAGAAACGTAAGGGCCGTTCTTTGCAACGTGAGTCCAAGAAAGAGGGCAATAGAGATGCATCAAAGGGTAAGATCACAGTCTCGTGTTCGCTGCAATGTTCGATGCCATTATTGTGATAAGTTTGGTCACATAAAGAAGGATTGTTATGCTTGGAAGTGTGACAAAGAGAAGGGCAAAGATAAAGGCAAAGATCATGATGATAAAGAGGAGAAACCAAAGAGTTCGATTAAGATTGAAGAACTGAACATAGTTCAGGATGACAGTGATGTGCAAGACATTAATATGTTGACTGAAAATAATGATGTCTTTTATGATGCACAAGAAAATCTATCTTTGCAGAGTTCTATGCCAGCTGAACTCCTTGTTAGTGGTGAAGTATCCCATACATGGATTCTTGATTCGGGTGCTTCGTTGCATGTCACACCTCATAGGAATTGGTTTACTACATACGAGGAAACCATTGACTCTGTTACACTTGGTGATAGTTACTCTTGTGACATTGTTGGGGTAGGTGATATTGCCATGGTTATGGAAAATGGGGTGAAGTTTATCAGCCATAATGTACGTCATGTTTTAGCCTTGACGCGCAATCTAATTTGGTTGGACGACTTGATGACTTGGGTTACAAAGTCACTTTTCATCAGCAGTCTTGGCATGTTGCAAAGGGTCATCTTATTATAGCCCATGGTTCTAAAGTTGGTTCACTTTATCCTCTTTATGTATCTGATAAAAACAGTGTTCTTTTTGTAACTGAGCTACCAACCGTTGCTTTGTGGCATAGCCGGTTAGGACATATGTCAAAGAAGGGAATGGAGACACTCTCTCGTTTGGGCTACTTACCATCTTTGTCGTTTTTTGATTTTCCATTTTGTGAGCACTGTCAATATGGAAACTAAACACGAACACATCATACACATTCTTTTGACAAAGAAAGAAAACCCTTAGAGCTTGTGCGCAATGATTTTTGTGGGCCTATGCCTTCTAAATCCCATGGTGGTGCATCCTATTATGTTACATTCATTGACGACGCAACACGGCATGTTTGGGTTTATGCCATGAAGTCTAAAGATGAGACCTTTTCTTGCTTCAAGAAGTTCTTTGAAACTCAGTCTGAACATAATTTGAAAGCTTTGCGCTCAGATAATGGTGGAGAATATGTCTCTAAAGAGTTTACATACTTATATTCAAGTAGGGGAATTAAGCGTGAGTTTACAGTTCCTTATACCCCTGCACAAAATGGTGTTGCAGAACGAATGAATAGGACCATCCAAAATCGGATTATGTCTATGCTATCACATGCTAATTTACCGCAAGTGTTTTGGGCTGAAGCATTATACACAGCCGTGTACTTGATCAATAGATCACCACATGCTTCATTACAGTTTCGTGTACCTTTGGAGTTATGGTCAGGACATAAATTGTCTTATGGAAAATTTGGCTGTGAAGCTTATGCACATGTACCCAAGGAATTGCGTACTAAGCTAGATCCTAAGTCCAAGAAATGAATCTTCATGGGCTATGGTGTAGATGGTCAATTTGGCTATCGTTTATGGGATCCGGAAAGTCGATCACTGATCCATAGCAGTGATGTTGTCTTTAATGAGACTAAGATGCATAGACAGCCAGTGAAAGAGGTTGAATTCCGGAAAGTGGCGTTTTTCAATGTATCACCTCCTGTCCAGACAGCTCTCAAGCCAATTACTACACAGGCTAGTACGAGTTTTGATCAGCCGTGGAGATCTCAAAGAGTCTCACATCCGCCCAGGCGTGGATTTTGTTTTGCTGATAGATAGTGGTGAGCCTTCTTGTTACAAAGAGGCTATGCTAGCCAATGATAAGGTTCAGTGGGAACATGCTATGAAGAGGGAGATGTCCAGTATTGCAAAGAACAAAACATGGAAATTTGTTCCATTGCCAAAAGGTAGGAAAGCATTGCCCTTGTAAATGGGTTTACAAGAAGAAGATTTACAATTACAAAGCTCGTTTAGTAGCCAAAGGTTTCAAGTAGAATATGGTGTTGATTTCCAGGAAATATTTTCTCCAGTGGTCAAGATGACCACACTGAGAATGTTGCTTGCTTTGGTTGCCACTGAAGATATAGAGCTTGATCAAATGGATGTCATTACCACTTTCTTACGTGGTGATCTCAAGGAAGAGATTTATATGCAGCAACCTGAAGGGTTTGTGCTAAAGGGCAAGGAACATTTGGTCTATAAGCTTCTGAAAAGTCTCTATGGCTTGAAGCAATCATCCAGACAATGGTATCAAAAGTTTGATGCATTTATTCGTTCCCTAAGCTATAAGCACAGTAATGAGGATCCATATCTTTACGTGAAAAGACAACCCAATGGATAGCGTATTATGCTTATCCTTTTATGTAGATGACATGCTTATCGCTGGTCATTCTAAGAAGAACATTGTTGACTTGAAAACCAATCTGAAAATTAAATTCAACAAAATGAAAGATTTGCGTGAAGTCAATCACATTTTGGGTATGCGCATTACTCGTGACCGTAAGAAGAGGTTGTTGTACCTTTCTCAAAAAGAGTATGTGCACAAGGTTCTTGATCGTTTCAACATGCAGAAGGGGAAGGCTTTGAGTACTCCATTGCTTGCATATTTGAAACTTAGCAAGAAAGAATGTCCCAAATCTGTTGAGGAAAAAGCTACAATGGCTAAGGTTCCTTATGCTTCAGCTTGTGGTACTCTTATGTATGCCATGGTGGCTACAAGACCTGACACTGCATATGGAGTGGGAGTTGTCAGCAGATTTATGTCTAACCCTGGTAAAAAGCATTGGGATGCTATCAAGTCAATTCTTAGATACTTGAGTGGCACTGCAGATAGACAGTTATGCTATGGTCGTGGAGAGTCATCAATTCAGGGATTTGTAGATAGTGATTATGCAGGCTGTGTTGACATGCGTAAATCAACAACAGGTTGGATTTACACATTTGCTGGTTCTGCTATTTCTTGGAGATCCATTCTTCAAGACTGTACATCCATTTCTACCACAGAGGCAGAGTATGTTGCATTGAGTGAGGCATGCAAAGAAGCTATTTGGCTTGCTCTCCTAGTGAAAGATCTTGGATTGGAGTAGTGTACACCAGTTCTTCATTGTGACAGTCAGAGTGCTATTGCCTTGGCTAACAATCCAGTGTTTCATTCCAGAACGAAACACATTGATGTGCGTTATCACTTCATTCGTGAATGCCTGGCAAACAAGAGCCTTGATTTAGTGAAGATTCCTACATTAGAGAACACAGCGGATGCACTCACAGTCTCTCCAGCCATCAGTTTTAGCACTATCGTGAGTTGATGGGCATTGGGTGAAGACTGGTTCTCTTCCATTCTTATGGTCTCCCACATTGTCCATCAAGTGGGAGAATGTTAGGTTTAATGGCCATGTGGCTTACTGCCCATTACTAACTGCTACTAACCCTAAGTGTACACCTATACACTTGTGTGAGCAACTAACACTAAGTACAATGCGTATGGTGTCTTAGTGCATAAGATAGAGAAGAAAGAATGGGGGCACACAGTACGTGTTGGCTCTCCCCCTCCAACCTGTGTGTGTGGCTATGGTGGTGTCTGTGTGAGTGTGCGTGCGTATTCCTCTTCTGTTGTGCTCTCAGCTCCTCCCCTTCACTTGATAGTGTGAGTGATTCATTCTTTGGCTACTCCAAATGCCCAATGAATCATACATATCGAGGAAAAATGCACCATGTGCAAAAAGTATGGGCTGCAAATAAATATAGACGACTTTAGTTCAAATCTACAAGCACTTTGACTATAGAGACTAAGTGTTTTTCCCACCATGTAATGTGTTATGTGTTTTTCCCCGGAGCATCAACCATTTGGGCTATGAAACTATTGGTTGCAGACTTCAACATGGAGATCTCATTAGGGGTTAACTTTGCCTTTTCAAGCAGACTAAATAGCTCATCAACACCCTACCACATGTGAGCACTCTTAATTCCAAGGGTTGCTTCATTACCTCTATAGGTGGTTATGGCACACACACCTTTTTCCATAATTGAAAATCATTGAGACTTTCGGAGTTAGAATAGTTCAAAATCAAATCCCTCTCTTTATGACCACTCATATATATTTTATTGGGGCAATAATGTGTGCTTCTCCATGCCTTCTTGTCCTTTGTTAGCTCAACCACACCACCACGGAGACCAACACTTGACAGAATAACCTCAAGTTCTCTTATACACTCTTCCCTTCTTTATTTCAATGCTCAAGTTCTCTTACACACTCTTCCCTTCTTTATTTCAAGCATAATTAATGTGGAACATTAACAACTTGTCAAGAATTCTTAAACGTGCATGAAGGGTGCACACATGCCCATTTGTCAGTGGAATGTGTAGAATAGGCTCCCAAATTTGGTCTTCCATATCTCGATTAAGGTGTATTGGTCACAGCTAAGGATACCTTAAAATCATTTTTGTAGTGCGTTCCTCATTGTTTTCATAGCAAGGACACCTTTCACAGAGTTGGCTCCAACTTTGCCACCCTTTCCCTTTCCACCCTTCGAGTTGTTGGCCTTTTCACCCTTGCCTTCAGTGATCATTGAGAATTTATTGTGGCAGCATTTAATGCATAGAAAGAGGGTCATGGCACCTTACTTGCACCCTAATATACACTTCAAATTTTTCAAGTCTCTCCTCCCAAGTATCATTCAACTTAGAACATACCCAAACCTAAAACTTGCAATCTTTGTACTTCCTGTTGTTGCCGAATGACGTCAACAATTGGAGTGTGATTGTGGTACTCATGTGTCTCATGAGAGAGTTGAAAAGAAACCAGCTACCAGATATTCTTCTTTGATAGAACCCCAAAACACGTGTTTTTCTTCTAATTGGTATTTAGCTCAACATTGAAGGTAATGCTTACCCTTTTGAGACGTTCACGGTTCACAACCTAGCACTCACCGAGATTCATAACAAAGATAAATTTATCATCATCCTCTTCCTGTGTAAATCCATAAAACCTTATCAATGACTCCTCAAGCTTCAACAAGTCAGCATACACATTGTTGAACGCATTGTAGCAAAAAGAGTGGGGAGGAGCTTGTAGTACAATGTCAATGGTGATTTTGGCTGCAATTTCCTCAAGCTTCAACAAGTCAGTATACACATTGTTGGACTCATTGTAGCAAAAAGAGTGGGGGAGGACCTTGTTGTACATTGTCAATTAGAATTTTGGTGGCAATTTCCTTGTGATTTAAGTGTGGATGTCCATATGCTAGTGTAAGTGTGTGATGTCACATATATACGAGCATGCATTATACTTTTGTTTCTATTTTTGGGGTTGGGGGGGGGAGGTACAAGATAGAGAAAGAGACCAATAAGCTTTAGTGCTTTTATCAATAGGGTGAGAGAGAGTGTGTGAGAAACAAATGGACAAAGGATGTGAGAGACTAGTGGGGAAGTGTGAATGGGAGGGCAAGTGTGTGTGTGTGTGTGGGAGAGAGAGAGAGAGAGAGAGAGAGTATGATGAGAGAGACAACGAGAAAGAGTGTAAGAGATATATCAAAGGGGTTGAGACTTCTAAGAGGGATGATGTTAAACTTGCTTGTCTCCTTTGTAGCGTGTTTTCCACTGGAGCATGACCCTACCAGCATGGAGGCCTTTTGCTTCTATACAGTGTGGCATGCTCTCAAAGTTCTAATTTGATGGTGTTTGATTGCACTCCAATCGCCAACAAGTGTGGCGGACTGGCAGGGTGGTGCTTCTCAATGTTCATGAATATAGATTGTAGCATGGTGGTCTCTCTCTCTCTCTCTCTCTCTCTCTCTCTCTCTCTCTCTCTCTCTCTCTCTCTCTCTCTCTCGTGTACCCTAACTCTCTTAGTAGTTCAAGGAAATACACTTGACATGTTGCAAGTCTACATGAGTTTGTATGTCTATGGTGCTAATTATATCATTGCATCCTAGTTGCGACCTAGCAAGGTGGTGCCCCTTTAGCTTATGGTGAAGAGAATCCTTGTAGCTTCACGGTGGAGATAACATGGCAAATGTGTGGAGCTCCCTCCCACCCCCCCCCACCCCCCCCCCCCCCCCCCCCTCTTTTTGAGGAATCTGATTTTTGGCCCTCGTCATTTTCTCATAACAAGCTCTTGGAGCTTCCTTTAAGCCACACAAAACCTTTTTCAACTTGCATACTTTGCTATTTTCAACAAAACCACAAGGTAATGGTACATACACTTCCTCATGTAAATAACATTCAAAAACATAGTGGTAATTTCCATTGTTTCACATTACAATCATTATGAGTTGCATGTGCACTTCTCTTTACCATAGCCTTTTGCCACAAGTCTAGCCTTATAGAGATAAACACAATCATCATACTTACATTTCAAGACACTTGGTACCGATGATCTTTTTGCTTGGGGGATAGTCACATAACAACCACATGCCATTCTTCATAATAGCAACATACTCGGATTGCATTGCAACCAAACCATTTTTTGAATTTTATGCTTCATCAAATGAGCAAGATTCTTTCTCCATCATTCAAACTAGACAAAGCCAAAATATATCAATCCAATGCAAAAGAGTCTGGCTGAGAATCTAAACGAGAATGATTAGATGAAAGTATAGCGATCCATTTGAATATCACGTAAAGTCTACATGAGTCATTTTGGCATACTTCTACCTTTCTCATTTTTAGCCTATCCTCGTCAAGTACATCATGTAAACCCAAATTAGTCATTTTTTGATCTACATCATCATTTGAAACTTGCATAGGGATATACATGTGTCTCATTAGGACATACATTCCCAATCCCACCATTAAATATAGGCAATGATGTACATACACCTCTCACATTTGTCTCCTTAGTACATGGTAACAGAGCTAAACTACATCTTTCACAAAAACTACATCTCAACTAATCAAGGTATGCTTGGGGTTGTGGATTATATAACATGTAGCCTTTGCTTTTAGAATTATGATGAATGCATTTCACAACCTTATGATCCAATTTTTTACATTGTTTCTCATGCATCAAAGCATAGCCCTAATAAATAAAGGCATGCAAGTAACTAATAGATGGCTTGTTTCCATGCAAAGATTCATAAAAATTGATAGACTGCAATGCTTTAGTGGGACACTTGTTTACTAGCATATACACAACACACATAATAGCCTCAAGCTACAACACATGCGATAAAACTCGGATTTTGACCATGCAACTTGCATCTCCATAGGTGACTTTTTTTCTCTCCAAAACATCATTTTTCTTAATATAGGATATATGGCATTATACATTGGTGTTTTCTCCCATTACTTGCAAGAGATGCATTGAACTCTTTAGACATATATTCCCCTTCTTGATCAAAACGAAGGGTGCTCATAGTACAACTAAGTAAATTTTCAACAATAAATAAAAAATTCTCAAAGCTTACAAATACTTTGGACTTTGCGCTAAGCGGATATGCCCGGCCCCTACAGCCTTGGAGTAATCATCAGTAAATTTTAGATAAGTACAAATGGTTCCCAAAAGAGGAAGTATACATCAAACCACAAAATTCACTAAAGATACGTTGCAATTGTGAGTACTAATAGAGAATCATTCTTAGGAAACTTAGAGTGTTTCAGTTTATGCAATATATAGTCTTCTCATAGATGTTTCAATGGTGCATCAAGAGGGGGCAATGAAGAAACTATAATTGATTTTTGCAATCGTAACAAACCAACAAAATTCAAATGAGCAACATTTTCATGCCAATGTTTTGCATCTAAAATAGCCTTAGAATAAAAAACTGTGCATGCTTAATCTTTCACACATTTCTTGTAAGCAAGATCTTATACAATGCACAAAACAAAGTGTCAGAGGCCATGATTAGATCATGCATAGTACACTTGTCATCTAGAAGCCTTTTCAAGTGTGAATACAGATAAAAGTTTCTTCTTAAACCTTGGTACATATAAAGCATCAAGAAGTGTGAAAGAAAGACCACTTACGATAGTAATCGCAATCTTACCAATTACCCCCTTGACTAGATAGGAAGTCATATTGGCACACATGACAATATTTTTGACATAAAATTTTTCAAAAGAAGTAAAAATATCATGACGAGACATAATGTGCTTTGTTGCACTCAAAGTACAAAACATGATTCGTAGACCTGGGTAGTACACTAATTGATGGGTCATGTTAACAAATACACACAAAAGGCCCATTTTGCACTAATATCAAAGTACAAAACATGATTTGCAGACCTTGTAGTACATGTATCACTAATTGATGGGTCATGCTAACAAATATACACAAAAGGCCCATTTTGCATCCTCCTCAACATTTGTCAAAGGCACATTTGAAGAAGCATTTACAATGACTATATTTGCCTCTTTCGTGTGAGACTCTTTAGCCTGGAGCTTAGAGCATTTCTTGATGAGGTGAACATTTGTCTTAAAATTATTTGCTTTTGGCTTCTTCTCGCCTTTATCACCACACTTCACAGACTTATTTTTGTTTGAAGAAGTAGTTGCGATAGGCATGTTACTTAAAGAAGCATTAGAGGTGGCAATAAAAGTAATTTTCTTTTGCTACACAACCACAAATGTATGTTCATCAACAGTTCTAGAATGGGCACTTGCAATAGTATGGTGACAAGACCATCAAACTTCACAGCTTTAGGTTTTTCCTCTACCACAATTCTCCAAGCGGAGGCAAAAGTTTGATAAATATTTGGCAACACATCAAGAACCCATCTCCACAACGGAATTTTCAAGAATATTTTCACCAACAATAATGTACTACTTCTTGAGTTCTTATATCAAAGGAGTTGAGCATATGCTGTTGCATTTACTTGCGGAACATATCCACAACAACATTTCTTAGCATTCTACACAACCTCTTTTGGTATAACATATTAAATGGACTATAGGGGATTCTTGGTGCATTTTGAGGTCTACTCCTCTTTGTTGCATTTTCTTTTAAAAAACCTCAAGAGCCTATTGAACTTGCCTGTTTTAAAAAATAACCACTTAGCAAAGCACTCTAGAGATACTTTTAAAACACAACAGGTACCACATGTTTCATCCAGTTACAAAGCACCTTGCACCAAATCATGTTTTCAACAACCTAAATCTTCTAGTAACTTTGCCCTTCCTAGAAGCATAGCACAAGCATGTAAAAGGTCACTGTGGGGATTTACATTTCAAGGCATTTTGAGAGATGGCCTTACAAGAAGGCAGCTTCTTGCACGTGGATCATTGCAATTGTGAAAGGGTTTGTCCATGTTTATAATTGATAATTCTCAAAAAAAAATTATAGCCTTTTGTGCACAAACCATTGCACTTGCACCAAGGTTTGCCCATGTTTTTAATTGATTTCTCTCTGTTTTTTTTATTTGAGTGGTTTTGATCAAATTTTGTGCATAATTGAGAGTAGATATGGGGCTCCTTCTAGGATATGTAAACGAGTGAGGTGATGTGAAGCCCTTGGGTTATATAATCAAAATTGCAAATAGCCATGTTCTGTTACTCCAAAAGTATTTAGACCCTTTTGCTTGCTCCAAAAGAGCCATGTTCTGTTACTCCAAAAGTATTTAGACCCTTTTTCGAGAGTGATTTACGTTAATTTCTGGTTGCATCAATGCAAGACATCGAGATTCAAAACATGTAAAGTAGTTTACATTTATTATATAGCTTGTTAATCAAAGATGGAACACTGCATGGGCTTGAAAACCTTGATATAGTGATCTCTCAAGAGGGGGACCACCTTCAAACTCACCATTTCTTTGAAAATAGTATTTCACTATCACCTTTACAATCAAAACTTAATACTGTACAACCATGATCTGTCATTTCTAATTTCAAAGAATATAGGTAATGCCAACCTCAACCAGATACTTATGAGGTATTTGTAGTGCTACTCTGCTCTTCCTTGACAAGCGCTGCAAGAGATCGTAAAGCACGTTTACGACAAATCTCTTTCCAATGGAAGAGGTTGGTGAGGCCTCAACCACACTGCTTCCAAGAAGATAGGTGACACCCTCATTCCTTGCGTTTGATACAAATTCCCACTCTGTTTCAAGCTCCTCTATTTTCTGATTTATTAGTGAAGTGGATGTTGCATTGGCCTCCTGGTTGCTGTCACTCCCACTTTTCTTCTCTCGAGTTGGGTGCAAACTGTTACTACTTGAATCTTCGCTCTCATCGAAATTCTCATGATGTGTGCTCTTGTCCGGCATCTTCAATGCAAACCCCTCTACTTTGATGAACTCTTCCAAGCTTCCCAGCAGCAAATCCTCAAACTCCTGATGTGGGATCAAGGAGTCCATATACCCATACCAAACCATAGTCCGGTACATTCTATACTCTTTGCTCCCCACCCGTCTCACCAAGAACCTCTCTTCAAGCGGCACAGATGAAATCGGCAAATGCTTTACAGAAACAAACACTATTACCGAGTGTAAGGCTTTCATGTTGTCTACAAAGAGATCAAATATAGGAGGTACCCCTTGCACTAGCTGTGTGTACATCAATCCTATCCCTGGCACTCGGCTTAGCCTCAAGTCACTCTCTAATCTGGAAACTAATGACATCATCGACACCTTGTTGTCAGATTCAAATTTGTATTTCCTGCTGGTGACATAATGCCACACTGCCATAGTGACTATCAAGATGGAAGTAAAAGCCACAGGTAGCCAGCCTCCTTCAGTGAACTTGTATAAATTTGCTGTAAAATACACCATCTCAACAGTCCCGAAGATTATAAAGAAGGCTAAGGCAAGGTGCAGCTTGGTTTGCCATATCATTATCATGATGAGGGTTACAAGAGTTGTTGTCACTAGCATTACTGCCAAAACAGTCATACCTGCCAAAATAGCCATTGCACACTTAGGTCTGCGCGAGTCTGCGCACACACATGTATAGAAATGTATACAGAGTACAAAATATACCATACGCATTTCCTATGTAGCTTGTTGTCTTGAAGATGCCCGTTACGATAACACACAGAATCATCAAGATCCAATTGACTTCGGGTATATACACTTGCCCAGCAAATTTCGATGATGTGTGAACTACCTTCACTGTTGGGAAACATCCAAGAGCAAGAGATTGCTCAACAATGGAGAACACCGCAGATATCATGGCCTGACTTGCAATAATTGCAGCACCGACAGCAACGACAAACATAGGCCAGAACATAGGTCCTGATAAAGACGAAAACTTCAAGTCTAAAGTGATAGATGAGGTTTAGCCTTATGCTCTAATAAGACATTATGAATTCAGATGTAAAATAGCTTAACAAATTGCCTTCTCTTTGGCTTCTCCAATTTTGGTGTTTGGTTAGTAGCACAGAGCTTGCAAAAGATAACTTGCCTGGAATGGATTTGTAGAAGGTCTGGCTAACATCCTCTGGATACTTTAGAAGATAAGCCCCTTGGCCAATATATGCCGCTAACAAAGAAGGATAAACAACTGTACTGAAAGCTATCTGCATCGATACTAGTCCTCAGCCATCAGCTCACTTGAATAATGTAAAGAAGTACATTTTACAAGAATTACACATGCATAATGAAAACTTGAATAATGTTAAGACTATTTATTCCCTATATAAGACAGTAACAGAGAGAGTGCGAGCCCCTGGAGGAATGTCAAATGTAGTTAGCCGTACCATCGGTGTAAAACAGGGACTCCTGCTTTCACCTACTTTATCAGGGTTCTTTATAGATGAGGTCTCCGAAGATATTGAGAGAGAGTCGAGAGATGAGCTGAGCAAGGAGCTTGTTTAACTAGGGTGCTGACACTGATATTGTTGTATGCAGATGACAATGTACTTATATCAGACCATTTGAATGCATATAAAGATTAAAGTTAAGGTTTTAAACACCTCAGGCTGCTCCATCTTGAGATTTGCAAATCAATCTACTGTTGGTGGGGAGCAGGCGGAATCTCGTAGACAGTATAAATCTGGGGTTACCACCAAAGGGTCGCAGTTCTCTAATTGGCAAGAGACATCAGAGGCTCAACTTGCATAAGCATTTGCAGCACTGGATGCACTAGAGAAGGAGTGTGCACATACCCAGTTCCATGAGACAGGCACCATCTCTGACTTTTTGATAATATAGTTACATCCTACACTCTTGTAGGGGGTGGCCATTTGGGGACCAGGCCTTTTACCATAAAAGGAGACAGCCACCAGCAGCACGTGATGGACTAGAGAGGGTGTTTTATTGCTGGAGCAAAGGGAGAGACCGAGTGAAGGCCTCGACTCCAAACAAGATCATTAGCAGACCTGGGGCCAGCACCCATGGTGGTTGAGGCTGGGAGCAATAGGTACGATGAGAGCGAAGGTTTTGGACTCCACACAGACAGAGCCGACACCAGAGCTTGGCACAAAGATGGCTTTCTACAGAGAGCATCTTCTCCAGCTCACAGAGGATGGATATGTGATCAGAACTGCCTATATGGACACTCATTTATCCCATAGGATACGATGTGCTATTGGTCAGATGCGCACATCATCGCATCGGCTAGAGTTTGAGACTAGCAGATTTAGGAGAGTACCAGCAGAGGCCAAGATTTGCAAGTTGTGTTATATCGAGCCAGAGACAAAGTTACATCACATATGTCAATGTCCGGCATACTATGAGATACGAGGCCACTTTCATTGTCTATTTAGAGAGGGCTTTGGACCATTGGCTAGAGTCATGAGATATCAGGATCAAAGATGCCTTGGATTGTTTTTGCTAGAGCTGTGCAGACATAGGGAGAGTCACTTGAGGAGATTAGACAGTGGGAGACATTCATTGAGGGAGATCACTAACTTCTTTAGAGCAGAGACTCGACAGTCAAATGCTATAGAGGCAGGCATTGACGATGCTCTTCAGTGACCGATGCAGTACATCCTTGGACAACGCCCGAATTCGGACATCCTCAAACACTAATGCTTTTATTTTACTTCATTTTATTTTGTACCCAGACATTGTATTAAATCCACCAGGATTGTATCATTTAGTCTCATAGGTCATTTTGGCCTTTTGAAGACGTTTAATATAGCATTTCATTTTCCTTTCCCTCTAGCGCGCTTGAATAGTGGCACCTCTTCATTTGTTCCAATGCACCTCTATGTCACTTTTCTATAAGACAGCTCCAGCTGATGGTTATAAACAATTTGTTAACTCTTCTCCCCAATGTCCTCTCCCTCTCTAATCATTTGTCAGGGTGCAATTCAATCATTGACCTCCCGATCAGCCAGCACCCGTGATGTGCTCATTATGTATGCTTCGCTCACTTTTAAGCTTTACTTGATTAAGCACAAAGAGCAAGCCAGCCTCAGAAAAATTATTTTCAGAATCTAGTGTTTTAGGCATATTCCAAACCCATCAAAGGGCAGCATAGAGTGCGAGATCCCATTACCCTGACAGAAGGAACCGAAAAGTGTCCCAAATCAGCAAACATTGCTTCAGTGCCTGCAATTCAGTACACAAAATCATATTCAGATCTATAGGATAACTCCTATGGGTGATTCGTGCAGTAAAGAGCAGACCTGTCAAGGCAAGAACGATGCCTCCTAGTGAGATCCATCCTTGCTTCCCATTTCTTCGAAAATAGTCCATTATATAATAGGGGTTGAATGCTCGAAATATACCGGCATCATGCTTCACGATGTTGAAGATGCCAATGCCGCTGATAAAGAGAAACCAGACAAAGATACAAGGGGCAAATAAAAATGCCACCTTTTCGGTACCAAAGCGTTGAACGCTGAAGAGGATTACTAGAATGGCAACAGAGATAAATACAACATGATCTGCAGTTGAGCATCACCTATACTTGTCTAAGTATGAGTAAGTACTGAAAACTTTTAACCTTTAGAGCAACAGTCGCTGCTGAAACGAGAACTAGAATGGATCCACAAGAAGTTTTGGACAAATTTTCACAATAATTCTCACATTGTGACTTACCTCAACATCATGAGCTTTTGTACGGGAGGCACGGCATACCTAGCTAGGTATGCGGTGCCTCTCGAGCAGAAGCTCATGATGTTATGCATTGTATGAAAAACACTGAAAAAAACTCCGTTTTCCTACATGAGAAAATCTCTAAATCTTCTTGTGGGATGATAGCAGGGTTAAAGAGGCCCTTACCATTTGTTAAGCTTGCCTTCTTGGTTTGAATCCCATCAATTGCCGAGAGAACTGCAAAGTGATTGAAAATGTTTGGTTAGTTGACCAACTTGAGACAAATGCTGATTGATACCAGCTACTAGATGGTGATGCAACTAACCAGACGAAGTCTTTAGCATCAATATACTCAATTGACAATCTCTGTACATTGAAATTTACACTACATATGTACTTATGTATACATATTTCTTTGAAGTTTGTATCCATGTCTGTGTATGTATGTGTTAGTTTGCATACAAGAATGTATACGGATAAGTAATATGAGATACATAATTATATGGCTAATATGAGTAATGGATCACATTCCTCCATACCAGAAATAACTGGCGTAAGCACACCATCTCCCATGACTGCACAAGTACCAAGCAATGTCAATAGTAGCAAGATCCCTTTTGCAAAGGCACTGCATTCCAGTGCCTCTTTAATCTTAGCTCCTCTTCTCACTGCTCTATCCGGACTTGGCAACCTGTATCCAGAAAGTTTTTGATTCTCAACTTGCTCATTTTGAAATAGGCTTACTTTTGCATAGCGGCATATCAGTGAATAAAGGGCAAAAGTTCCGCCTGAAATGCAGCATCAACAGACATAAGAGAAGTTCTAAACATGATGGTGGCGTTCAACTGATTTGAGGAATCAAGCAGCTGCATCATTCAAAGCAATTCTTAATAATGCAAAAGTCTAAGTATAATTGTTTCCATTTTCAACTGCCCCTTCAGACTTTTTGCAAGTGCAATAGGCGAGAACTGTAAATACAAAAATTGTCTATGAACACCCTTATGGATTTACCAAAAAGGGGTTGAAACGCATAGGCTGACGTGTTTGTAAGGCCAAAAGGCATCACCTTGTAAGCAAAACATCCCAGACAGGAACATTTACAATCCAGAAAAATATTGTTTCAATCAAGTATTTCATATAACAGGAAGAAAAACAAATTTGCAACCAACCAAAAGAAAAAGAGAAAGCCCTGTATTTAATGACTACGGCACTCACCATTTCCATTGTCGTGAGCACTAAGAACGACGACTACATACTTGATGAGAGGGATAAGGGAAAGAGAGTAGATGATGAGGCAAAGAGCACCAAGCACATCATCTCTATGAGGGGAACTCTCACTATTGAAGGTACTGCTGAAAACATAGAGGGGTGATGTGCCCATATCTCCATATATCATCCCTATGCTTTCAAATGCCAGCTTTAAAGTCAAGGTTGTAGAGAAACCCTGCATTACAACATCAGAATCTTATCAAACATATACATAGCCTTCATGTCTCAAAAGCCCGTACGTAATATATTGCAAGGGCTTCATTCCTTTATACCTAGATGTAGGTTACCTTGTTAAGATCTTGCCAGCCGGGGACGCAACTCGCCTCCACGTCCAACGAATCAAGCCTGCGAAGCGTCCGGCTCTTGTTCTGTGCTTCAGCAGCATCGTCACCTCCATTCATCATGATGCTACAGCAATCAGCTGCTGATGCAAACCCGAATGAGCAAGCTGCAGACCTAGCTTGGTAAGGTTTTCTGAAGCTTAGACTAGGTATGTGGGTGCATCAAAGCTTGCTAGCAGTTAACGCTAGGTAAGGTGAGCTCCTTATAAGCATCGAAGCCTACAGGAAGCTTTTATTTTCGTGAAAGAGAGAAGAGTCGACGGGACGGGTCTCTCTCTCTCTCTCTCTCACACACACACACACTCTCACACACACACACACACAGTACACGAAACCCTTTGTCTCACGCCAATGCTGAAAATTGCTGCATATGGTGTCCATATGGCAGCCAAACGCGCACACATCAAGTTCGAATGGGAGAGTTGTCATGAGTTCACCAACCTACGCAAACCTTTCTTTCTTTCTTTCTCGTGAGTTCCCTCGCTTTTTTTTCGCAATTTTTTCTACACTCGCCATTTGTGGATTTCCCACTCCCCTCATCTTTCAAATTTGCTGTGTGACAATAACATGAATGAATCACGTCGTTGAAGTTTGCATGCACCAAGACTCTCTCTCTCTCTCTCTCTCTCTCTCTTTCTTTGGGAGTATTAGATCTTGAGTTCAAGTCTTTAAGGTCTTTTGGATCGTTCCTATGACGTTAAAATTTCTCCTCTTTTCTTCTTCTTCCTCTTGTGTGTGTGTGTGTGTGTGTGTGTGTGTGTTGGGGGGGGGGGGGGGGGGGGGCGGGGTATTAGATCTTGAGTTTAAGACTCGTACTGATAGGTCTTTGAGGTCTTTTGGATTATTCCTATGATGTTAAAATATCTCCTCTTTTCTTCTTCTTCTTCTTCTTCTTCTTCTTCTTCTCTCTCTCTCTCTCTTTGTGTGTGTGTGTGTGTGTGTGTTTTGTTATATTAAAATACTAATGCACAAAAGAACACCTTGTTCAAAAAACAATTGGCTTTAGATATTAGGAAGGTGGTTTGCACGAAAATTTTGTGCAATATGTTTAGAATGACATCACATTCTAATTATCCTATACATCAAGATTAAACCATATTATGAGAATGAAATGCCCTTTCATCTTCGAAGTCGAACTGCAACAAAGCAAAACCTTTTTAAACAAAGATAAATTTATCACCTACAATCATATAAACAAAACAATAGATTTTGTTAGACTTAGCCACATATAGCTTGTATGCAAATATTCAAAGTGATTTGATCAGAAGCCATATTTGCACCTAGATCTATATTGTAAGGATTGATCTTGCATAATTCAACCAAACTTATTTTGGAGTGTAGCATATATGCCATTGGAGACATTTAATGAAGTCAAATCCCGCTAAGTGAAGCAACAACTCGGGGGGGGGCAGAGGGGAGGGGTTCACTATGTATAAATTATGTGTATTGTGTGCGTTCAATGACTATTTTTAAAACTCCTTGTCTATGATTTTTGAATAGATAAACACACCCTTTTCCTATTCAATCTGTAAATTTTTTTTCCAATTGCATTTACGGTACCCTTATATACGTATGCAAAAAATGTGAGAAAAATAAAAATTTAATAACCCCTACTGTTGCACTCACGTGATAGTCATAAGATTATTAAGTGACCCCCTTCGGAGAGCAACAACTAAAACAAAGAAGGTTAGTACTCATTTTGGAATCTATAGAAGTAGAGGCAATGTTAGAGAAGTGCCTATAAACATGCCAAGAGGAAAATTGTAAATGAAAGGGATATCTTTGTGCTTACCGATTTGAGGGTAACTAACCAAAAGATGTAAAAGAGTAAGGAATATCTCTGTGCTTACCCATTTGTGGGTTAAAGATGTAAAAAATTAAGGCTTAAAGAGCTGAAAATGGCAGCATAAAGAAAAATAAGTTCTAAGTAAACAAGTCCAAAAAGTATAAGCATTGTCAAAAGTCTACAACCAAGTTCCCTCAGGCACATGTGTCAGTCCATTTAAGGACAACCAATGCAAAGGCTCAAAAAACTATCACTCCAAAAGCACATATAAGAGTAGATAGAAGTAGTATTCAATGAAAATGGAATCAAGACTAAGAGTCATAAAGAGTAGAGTCCATCTAGATAAAGCTGGAAACTGTCAAATCCGATACTAGGAATCCATGTTAATAAAAAAAAATATGGGTCATTACCTAAGAGTTAATGCTAACAAAAAGTCAATAGCATAAGCTTTTTAGATTAGAAAAGTAAATCAAAGCTAGTCAAAAAAGTCATTATCTCATCAAGTGACAGAGCACTATAATCAAAGCATTCCCTCTTCGTCAAGATCTGTAGACTGTAGCCAAAAATATCAATCAAAGCGGTAACCAGTATCCAGCCGACCAGACAAAATTCCTCGTGTCCAAAATCTAGAAACTAGTAAGAATAGAAAAGAACCATTATGAGGCAATAGAGCACTTTTAATAATGGGATCACAAGGCATCAAGCTTTGAGACCTTGTCTGTATCCAGGTGATGTAGGCAGTGCTAACATATTTATCCCAAAGAGCCAAGACATAGACAACAAATGTATATCAAGCCAACCATCATCTGGTAAGAAACATAGCTACTCTTATTAAGGTCAAACATAAGAGTCCATTAAAGCAAGGATATATGGACTTTTTCCCAAAGAATTATCAGATTCATAAGCAGCATAAGGTGCTTTCTCAAACACCTAAGTAGAATCAAAGGGCTAAAATCAACAACAGGTTACGATTTGCCAAATACAAACTGAAAGGTGGCAAAAACCCAAAGCATTCCAAGTATAGCAAAGTGGGGATGTTCATAACACAAAAATCAGGTAAGAGCCAGCATTCAGTACCAATAAAGGTCTTGTTTTACAGTATCCAAACCACAAAAATTTCTCAACGTAGAGCCCACTACAATCCCAATTTGAGTAGATACACATAATAAGACATAATGAGGCAACAAATGAGAACATGTCAGTGCACATCCAAAAGCTCCTTGTAGTGCATCTTTAGACCATCACTAGAGTGTGTAATAGTCAAAAACCAAGCCAGGCCTTTGTTAGCCAACCAAGTATCAATTATGCCATATATAGCCTTACTCTACAAAATCATCGAAAACTAGTTTATGCAACTCTCTCAGAGGATTAAAGAGAGTCATCCATCACCATATGTTAAGCTAAGAGAAACTACTTATTTAAAGATGCAAAACAAAAAAACTGCAAGAATGCAGAAATCACATGAAAGCCATTTTCAAGTAGCAAAAAAATTGTGAAGGACTTGTGATGAAGTAAACCCCTCAACACTCGATTTGTTGCAAGGACAACACTCAAATTCCTGATGATTACAGTAGCAAATCACTTTCTATCACTCTCTCTTCTTTTGAACTTGTAAGCCCAAGACTAAGCTAGGGATATAGCCCTCACCTTAGGTACTATCGAGTGGAAGAGAATGCGGACATCCATCTTCATATAAGTATTTGTTAAAGTTTTGGCATCTCAATGAATCGCCCAATGTGATCCCATTAGTTAGTTTGGCTTTTAGGTATTTATTTTACTTATTTGTCAAAGTCTTGGGTAGGGCAATTTACTGACATTGCTATATAAGCAACCCCTTGCCTCCATTGTATACACATTCAGTTATTCATTGACAAGGTTGATTGGTTCAGGAGACTCTCTCTCTCTCTCTCTCTCTCTCTCTCTCTCTCTCTCTCTCTCTCTCTCTCTCTCTCTCTCTCTCTCTCTCTCTCTCTCTCTCTCTCTCTCTCTCTCTCTCTCTCGTGCTCACTCCCCTTGGTCCCTACACTTCCGCATCGTCGACTTTGACATGGTATCTGAGCTTCTTGGTGGAGCTTAGTGCTTGAATCCCTTGGCATGGAGGAGCATCTCTCGGAGAAGAGATAACGGAGAAGAAGAGAATTGTGGACCCCTGTCGTCGGCAATTCTCACCCCACCCTCTGCCGTAGCATTCTAAAACTCTAGGCGTTACTACCCATGACGGCGCCGTTCTCCCCCCCTCAAGCTCGGTGTGTGCTTTGACTGCGAGCGTTTCAAAACATTGTAAACAGCGATGGTCCCTGCGAGCGTGTTAAAATGCTGCCCTTAGGCGGCCCTCTATGTTAACCCCTGCACCCACTGTGTGTTTTAAAATGCAATCAGGGTTGCCGCCCTCCATCCCCTGCCGGTAGTCATCGAGCTCCCCCCCCCCCCGGTCCCTTGCGTTTTGAAACACTACCTTGTAGTGCCAGCCCACAGTGCCACCCCCTTTATTTTTGCTAGCGTTTTAAAACGTTGTTTCCAGCTGGTAGGGGTGGTTCTCCTTGGGCTATCAACCACGCGACGAGGCGAGGTGACAACAAAGGTGAAGAGAGGGTGTTAAGAGTTTTGGCATAGCCTCAGTGGCCTGTGAAATGCGGATTGAGGTGTGGCTTGGGAGATGGAGAGGCGGGAAATTGGAGTTGAAAAGGTGGATTGTGGAGCAGTTTGTCAAGCCGTGGAGCAGATTGACATCAGTTTGGATGTGACTCTTAACTCTTGCTATGGACAGTTTATTGTGGAGCTTTGGATTTTTTCGAGGCCTACCATAGGGCAAAGCGGCTATCGACGGATTTTAGAGAGGGATAGCAAATTGTATGGAGCCCATTGCGTGTGGAGTTTCCTTTGCGGTGGAATTGAATCGGCTTGGAAAATTTGCGGCTTGGTTTGTACGGCCATTTTTTGGAGTGCAAGAAGGTACCCGATTACCAGATCTTGCAACTTCACTATGGCACCCCCTTGCTCGAGCGCGCGGGACGACATCGACCAAAACCAACCAAAAATTTAGTAGTATCGTCATGGCCCAAACTCAAGGTTTTGGAATCCATAGGAATGGGAGCCCATCAACAAGTCAGGGGAGGAGAAGGGTCATAGTACATACAAAGAGAACAAGATTCAGCAAAGCTTGGTAAAGCATAGCATGCTTATTGAAGGATGTATGCTCTGGCGTGTGTGTAAGAATGGAATCAGAGAAAGGTATTGAGTACATAAGAACTTACTAATGAAGAGAGAGCCCGTTGGCCTATTCAGAGGGAATAGGATAGCGCTGCGTATACAAGAGGTATTGCCCTACCTTTCAACAAGGGAGCTCGAGCCCATTAGTAGCCCAAGGAGAGGCATGAAGAAAAATGTCTGCATAGGGCAAAGAGCAAGAGGGAGTAGTATGTGCTCACTCTGTGCAAAGTACAACATAGACGAGGAAAACACCCTGCAATGCCTCATAAGCAAGAAAGACAGTAAGGAAAGACTGCCAACATATGTCCTTGGGGATTTATTGTAGTTGCTTATTGTAGTTGCTTTATGTAGGTAAATACAAAGGGGTAGTTTCCATATACTGCCAATACTTCCACAAGGTGAAGGTTTTTTGTCGGCACTTAGTGAAAAGGCCAAAATCCTAATGCTATTAGAAGAAAGGAGAGCCAAAGTGTAAGGCCAACGGTCAAAGACTGAAACCAAGCTCAAGGGTTGCCTATAAAAAGGCATGAGGCTGGGACGAGAGTAGGTTTTCAAAGCCCTAAGGCCTCAATAGGAGGTACCAGCTAGAGGAAATTCAAAAAATGTTGGTATTAATTTGAAATGGAAAAGGGAAGGGTTGAAATCGGACGATTGAGAAGGGTGAACTCCAGGAAGCAAGGCATGTGGATACCATGCGTCTCTCTCTCTCTCTCTCTCTCTCTCTCTCTCTCTCTCTCTCTCTCTCTCTCTCTCTCTCTCTCTCTCTCTCTCTCTCTCTCTCTCTCTCTCTCTCTCTCAAAGGGTGCGCACATGAGCCTGCGAGTCCACAGCTGCGGCTAAAAACCGTGACCTGGCAGGAATCTTGTTGTCGCTGCGTCAAATGCGTTTAAGTAGGGCTTGCTACACAGTTAGCAGGTGAGGCCCAACATTCCAGGTGCTAAGCAAAACAGGAGAGAGCAATTTCCATGGGTTAAGTGCTCTCATGTGCGCGAAAGGGCTTCTGCGGCAACGTCCTGAATTCTCGGCTGAAGTACTCTCTCTCTTTTGAAGATCTCATGTGCGTAGCCTTTCATGCGCATGCTTGTGCAGGCAACAGAGCTCTGTCTCTCGTCTAAGCACCTCGCTGAGGTGGCTCTCTCTCTCTCTCTCTCTCTCTCTCTCTCTCTCTCTCTCTCTCTCTCTCTCTCTCTCTCTCTCTCTCTCTCTCTCTCTCTCTCTCTCTCTCTCTCTCTCTCTCTCACACACACACACACACACACACACACACACACACACACAACACCTCACTGAGGTGGAGATGATGGACAAGACGAGAGAGCAGAGCCCTTGTGAATTCGTCAGGCGATGCTTTTGTGGACAATTCCCGTGGCCAATGCCTCCGAGGAGATTGTGGCAGGTTCTCCATAGCAGCAGCAGGTCATCTTCCAGTAGAGCGAGTGTGCGTAGGAGGGGTCACCGAAGAGGGTGCTACAGGAGGCGTGACGACAACAAGGTGGCTTCCAAGAGGGAGGCTGTGTGAGAAAGGGGTCCTAGAAGAGGGTGTGATGACAACAGCATGGGGAGAGGAGGTCGCCATAGCAACAACGGGTCGGCTTTCAATAGACCGGGTGTACGCAAGAGCTGATGCTGGGAATCTTCATGTAGAAAAGTCGGATGTGGTCTTTTTTTGGGGCTTGCATGTGCATGCCAATGGTGAAGAAGGAGGAGCGGGAAAAGGTGTTGAAGAGCATTGTGGGCACAATTGCTTGTTGAAGGAGGGAGGCCATGATTGACCTGCACCAAATCGCATTCTCTCTCTCTCTCTCTCTCTCTCTCTCTCTCTCTCTCTCTCTCTCTCTCTCTCTCTCTCTCTCTCTCTCTCTCTCTCTCTCTCTCTCTCTGCGTGTGCGTGTGCGTGCCGTCAAGGAGGTGTTCTCATCATCACTGCAGCAGCTTCAATCAAGCAAGCCAACACTCTCGCTCTCTTTCTTCGTTGGTGCAACTGCAGAACGATGCCATAGCTTCTTTTATTGGAGCTTGGTTCACATAAGGGCCCCCAAATCCCAAGGTAGGGTGTATGCCCACCCCGGGCACACCCCTGTGAAGAAACTTTTCAGATTTGCCTTGCAAAGAAGAGGAACCCGACCTTATATGCCGCATTGCAGAAATTTTCAGAGTTATAGAAGATTGCAAAGCATCACTTGGAGGATTGGTCTAGGACTACTTGTGCCTTGTTGTGACCTGATGGAATGCCTGGGATGGGGGAAAATCTTGGCCATCGGTAAGTAAAAGATCTCAGAATGACAAGAGTATGGACCTTGGATACCAAGGATGTGTAGGCGGGGTGATAGGGGTGGCTGCCCCAATAGCCATTGTAATTATGATCCCTAGATGTTGTCATGGCTTAACATGAGCATGACAAAACCTTGTAATTTTTTGGGCTGCTCAATATAATCTACTCACAATTGTGAGTTTTGCTAAAAAAAGATTGCAAAGCTTATCGAAGACTAGTCTCCATAGTTTAGAGAGATCTATTTGCAAATTAATGACAAGAAAACATAGCAAGCAAGACCTTCTCTTTGCATTGGAATTGAATAATCTTTTTTTATCAGAATCAGCAAGGCCAATTTCTATGACTTTTCAAGGAAAACATTTTCAGCATTCGTAATTGGCATCGACAAATTACTTTGAGTTCACGACTTCAATCTAGCAAGGCTATTAGATATTTCTCTTGCGGTTGTTCATTTGGAGTCACTCTTTAGTTTTGCCAGGAGGTTCTTAAAACAAGATATTCATTTTTTTTGGCTCGCACAACATGTTTACACCATGGATCCAGATATTGACATGCATCCTAGTTTCGATTTTGAAAACCTTGCACTAGTTCTGCCTCTGGTTGCCCCGCACTTGATATGCAAGAATTTAGGGTTGCCCTCTCTCATGAGAGGCAACCATGTGTAGCCGCCCTTGTGTAGATAAGTCCAAATCGGACCCTCCAATCCACCCATGTGTGGCCGCCCTTGAAAAGACAAGTCCGCCTTTGAATTTGGCCATCGGCCATTGACTTTCGACCACCGACCATTGACTATCGGCCACCGGCCAACCGGCCGGTCGTTTTCCGACCACTTTTCGGCTGCCGTCCGGCCATAATATTCCAGCGAAAAGGAATATTCCCGCGCTCGAGATTGGCCGTGAAAATTTTGGTTTCCGGTGAGTGATTTTCCTTCACGCACGATGGCTTCTCCTCATAATGGGGGCCTTACAAATGTGCGTTTTTACCACAGAAAATTACAAGGGGTAAATCAGGCTTCATGCTTAACAATCTCCCACGTGGAGACTGATCTCCAAACCAAACCTG
Organism: Adiantum capillus-veneris; assembly: GCF_014529385.1. Taxonomy (NCBI): domain Eukaryota; kingdom Viridiplantae; phylum Streptophyta; class Polypodiopsida; order Polypodiales; family Pteridaceae; genus Adiantum; species Adiantum capillus-veneris. Next base: position 90,419,793 of record NC_140932.1, read on the forward strand.
TGACTGCGTTCCATCTTGGCTTCTTATCCTTGAATGCTGATTGAAGATGAGAAAAAGCTCAACTTCTCCTTGTTGACCACCTTTGTAAACATGTCTGCAGGATTTTCACTTGTATGCACCTTTCCTAGCTTTAGCTATCCCTCTTCCAAAAGAGTGCGTATGAAGTGATATCTCACCTCAATGTGCTTTGTCCTTGAATGAAAGGCTAAGTTCTTTGCAAGATGGATAGCGCTTTGGTATCACTGTACAAGACACAATTGTATTTTTTGAATCCAAGCTCTTCTAAGAATCTGTGAAGCCACAAAATTTCTTTGCTTGCCTCCGTCATTGCTACATACTTTGCTTCCGTGGTAGAAAGTGAGACCACTTTCTGCAGCTTTGAAGCCTAGCTTACTGATGTGCCTCCAACCGTGAAGACATAGCCCGTAGTGCTCCTTCGAGTATCTTTGTCACCTGCCATATCTGCATCAGCATACCCTTGAAGAAAAATACCAGTTCCTCCAAAATACAAAGCATTTGTTGTTGTCCCTTTTAGATACCTAATTATCCACTTCACAGCTTTCCAATGCTCTTTACCTGGAATGTCCATGAACCTACTCACAACTCCCACTTCATGTGCAATGTCTGGCCTTGTCCAGGCCATAGCATACATTAGAGAACCTACCGCCGTAGCATATGGAACTTTAGACATATAGTCTATCTCCTCTTGTGTCTTTGGACACATATCCTTCGTTAGTTTAAAGTGACGAGCCAAAGGTGTAGAAACTGGTTTTGCATTTTGCATTGCAAACCTTTCTAGTAACTTCTTGATGTAATCCTCTTGAGATAGCTTTATTGTCTTCTTCGTCCTATCCCTTGATATTTTCATACCAAGTATCCTCTTTGCAGCACCTAAATCTTTCATTGAAAAAGATTTAAACAGCTCCTCTTTTAGGCCTTTGATGTCCTGCATGTTAGCACTTGCAATCAACATGTCATCAACATAGGATGATGAATTTTCCATCTCCCAAATTCTTCGTGTAGACACAGTGATCCGAGTTGCATCTTGTGAATCCATGATCCAACATCCATCGATCAAACTTCAAGCACCATTGTCTTGATGCTTGCTTTAAACCATACAAGCTCTTCTTTAATCTGCAAACCATTTTCTCCTTACCTTTTACTTCATACCTCTTTGGTTGAAGCATGTAGATTTCCTCCTCTAAGTCACCGTGAGGGAATGCCGTATTTACATCCATTTGCTCGAGATTTAGATCATGAGCAGCCACAAGGCTTAAGACAAGCCTATTGGGTTCATTTTTGCAATAGGAGAAAATATTTCATTGAAGTCAATACCTTTCTTTTGAGAAAACCCTTTTACCACAAGCCTAGACTTGTACCTTTTCTTCCCACCTTCTTCTTCCTTCAGCTTGTACACCCATTTGTTTTGAAGTGCCCGCTTACCTTTATGCAACTCAACCAACTCCCATGTTTGGTTGCAATGTAGTGAGTCCATCTCCACTTGCATGCTCCTCGTCCATTCTTCTTTGGATTCATGTTGCATAGCTTCTTCGTATGATTCTGGCTCTCCAGAATCTGAGATCAAGAGATGGTTGAAGGAAGGAACAAACCTTTCTGGAGGTCTACTTGCTCTTGTAGATCTTTGGGGAATAGGTTGAGGCTCCTCATTTGGTTGATGTTGTTGCACATTGTCACCGTTTGCATTCCCTTAGTCTTCAGCGTCCTCAAGCTCCATGTACTCATCACCTATTTCTTTTGTTTGTTTTCTTTTCAAATAATCTTTGTATATATTTTGTTCGTTAAAAATTACATCCCTACTCCTTAAGATTTTACCATCTTCAGGATTCCATAGGCAATACCCAAAGTCATCTTCTCCATAGCCAATGAAGAAACACTTTTTGGACTTTGCATCTAGCTTTGATCTTAGGCTTCTATCTATGTGCATGAAAGCCTCACACCCAAACACTTTGAGACATGCATAATTCACCGGTTTACATATCCATGCCTCTTCTGGAACTCCCCCGTCCAATGCCGTTGAGGGTGACAGGTTGATTAAGTACACAGACGTACTTACAGCTTCCGCCCAAAGCTAGGGCGGTAGGCCTACATGTAGCCACATGCTTCGTGCTCGCTCATGATTGTTATGTTCATCCTTTCCAAAATCCCATTTTTGTTGAGGTGTCCTTGGGGTTGTCCTTTGCCTCTGAATGCCATTGCTAGCACAAAATCTTGGCTGCAATATTCACCTCCATTGTTGGATCTGAGGCATTTAACCTTGGTACTTGTTTCATTCTCCACAAAGGCTTTCCACCTTTGAAATATGGAAAATACATCGGACTTATTCTTCATGACATAAACCCATGTTTTTCTAGTCGCATCGTCTATGAATGTTACATAGTACAATGAGCCACCAAGTGATGGTGTACTTGTAGGACCCCAAACATCATAATGAACCAACTCAAGTTTTTTATTTTTTCTTTCATTTCTTGATTTTTGAAATTTTACCCTCTTTTGTTTACCATAAACACAATCTTCATAGAACTCTAAGTCCACTTCTTTCAAACCTGGTAGAAGCTTCTTGTTGGATTTTCATTTCTTTGGCACTCATATGCCCAAGCCGGTAGTGCCACACCGCAATGTCAATTTCTGTAGTTGTTGCACAAGCTAAAGGTTGCATGCTAACAGTACACAAGTAAAGTGTACCAACCTTTTCTCCCTTGGCAACCACCAAAGGTCCCTTTAAGATCTTGCACCATTTGTTTTCGTTGTGACTTTCATCGTCCAATTGTCCTGTAGAGACATTTTTACGAAGAAAAGGAACATGCCTAACATCTTTAAGCTTCCATTCATTTCCGTTAGTAGTTTTGACAGAAATTGTACCTTTGTCGACAATCTCACAAGCTTCATCATCTCCCAAGTATACATACCCAAAATTACCTTTGGTGTAATCTTGGAAATGTTGCTTGTGTGGTGTCGCATGGAATGAAGCCCCGGAATCTACTATCAAGGAATTAGACACATTGTCTAATCAGAGAATTAGAGCATCTTGCTCTACTTTACCTGCCACATTGGCCTCCGATGTTGGCTTGTTGTCTTGAGACTTTGTCTCCTTCTTCTTCTTGGACCAGCAATCCTTCTTGACGTGGCCCTTCTTACCGCAGTTCCAACATTCAAGAACTGACTTTGTGCATGACTTGCTCCACCTTGAGCGATCACGACCCTTTTGGTTTTTGAACCTCATCTAAGGCCTTCCTCTTGTTTCAACTGACAATGCAGCACTTAATGATTCTCCTATGCTTCTCCTTCATATTTCCTTGCTTAGGAGAACACCCACAACATCATCAAACTTAAGAGTATTTGTGCCAAGAATAGAATTACTTACAGCCATCATAAGGCTGTCCCAACTATCCCGTAGAGATGATAGTATAAGGAGAGCTCGCACTTCTTCATCGAAATTTATTTTCACCGATCGTTGTTGACTTATGTTTGTGTTAAACTCATTTAGGTGTTCTGCAACTGAACCATTCTCTGCCATCTTTAGATTGAACAAGCGCTTCATAAGACATACCTTATTGGATGCCGGTGGTTTCTCGTAGAAGTCGTCAAGTGACTTCATCAAGTCCTCTGTGGTCTTCATCTCCAAAATGTTGAAGACCACCGTTGACACCAAGCTTAACCGGATTGTTCCCAGTGCCTTTCAATCAAGGATAATCCATGCTTCATAGGCCATCGTTGCGGGCTTCTTTGCAAGACCGCCTAGTGGCAAATAGAGGTCCTTCTGGTAGAGATAGTCTTCAATCTGCATCTTCCAAAGTTGGTAGTTTTTGTTGTTGAACTTCTCAATCTTGAGCTTCCCTTCCTCCACTATAACTCCCACTCAATTCAAGGAATCATTTCCTTGAGATAATTTAGCTACGAGCAAACCTTGCTCTGATACCAATTGTTAGGAAATATGACGTAGCTAAATAGATATTTGAGTAGATTACTTAATGGAGAGAGATAGATTTCACACACAAGAGATTATAGAGTAGAGAGAGAGAGAGAGAGAGAGAGAGAGAGCGAGAGAGAGAGTACACAAATATACATGGTTCACCCAATGTGGGCTACGTCCACGGGAAAGCAGCCACTCAATGGCTTTAGTACTTCAAAACAAGAAGTAGTTTACAAAGGGATTATACCCTTAATAGAGCTCCCACCTTGCTTCACTCTCACCACCTCACACCCACCTTGTTGCATCAACTTCACACTCTGAAATGTGTGTAGAAATGGCTTCCTTTTATAGGCCAAACAGGCTGCCCTCTCTCATGAGAGGCAACCATGTGGAGCCGCCCTTGAGAAGACAAGTCCGCCTTTGAATTCGGCCACCGGCCATGGACTACCGGCTAACCGACTGACCACTTTCTGGCCGCCGTCCGTCCATAATATTCCGGCGCTCAAGATTGGCTGTGAAAATTTTGGTTTCCAACGAGTGATTTTTCGGGCGAGTGATTTTCCTTCACGCACGATGGCTTCTCCTCATAATAAGGGCCTTACTAATGTGCGTTTTTACCACAAAAAATTACAAGGGGTAAATTAGGCTCCATACTTAACAAGACAAGTGTGAAGATTGTCTCGGCGACACTGAAGCTTTAGAGCGTGTTGAATGCTCTAAAACAGAGGGAGACGCTGAAGGAGTGGAATGACGTGATGGTGCTCTAGAGCGATGACACTCCTTGTACCACCTCCTCTGCTGGGGTGACAAAGAAGAAAGAAACTCATCATCATCCATACTGCATCAAACACACGAATATTTAATATTAATATTGAATGGAGAAGAAAACATGGACAAGTTATAATCTATACTATAGATAATAAGGAGAGGGATTCCTATGTAGAGAGAGAGAGAGAGAGAGAGAGAGAGAGAGAGAGAGAGAGAGGACTCATAAAGGGGAAGGGATTCCTGTGTAGAGAGATTCCTGTGAAGTTCTTGTGAATTTGTCTCCCATGTGCATTCTACGTATCTTGTAAAAGCTACATCTTGGACAACATGCCTTTTATATGTAGCTGTAACAAGACACTCTGGTCATAAATTAAATTTCTTTTCTATTTGCCATAGTTTTCTCGATTACTTGCGACATATCTTTATCTATCACGAGAGAGAGAGCGGTATGTCTAATCTATTTTCTATATGCAGGTTTCTATATTCTTAGGCAGTTGCAGATTCTCGGACTCCAATAGTATGAGTGATCATTGCAGCAGTAGTGCTCGCCCCAGTAAGGCAGACATGAGAGGGAGGAGAGGTAAGGAGCATACCTTGACTGGAAGCAATATCATCATATATAAGTCTTTTTGAATCCATGATCGTCTCGATTTCATTGATCTCGGGCTCAAACATTGCCTCATTGGGAATGTGGTCTGCATGATCATCCTCCAAACTGTCAGAGGCTACATCTTGTGGCCTCATGTATGCTACTTGACCAAAGCGTCTGCGAACATGTCTATTGCGTTACAAGATTGTTGCCTATTGGCCAGCGTCAAAGCGTCAAAGTCCTAATAGATGGATCAAACTCGCCAAATTTGCGAACGTGCTGCAAAGAAACGTGTCTTATCCGTCGCACAACATGCTTGCATTGATTAAAAGAACATAAGATCCTTGTTGAGAGATAGGTGTTTTGGTTGGACGGCCCCACATCCTCGTCACTACTCATAATGAATGTAAAAACCTTATAACCTGGACATAAATTTAATCTTCTATTGGCATCCTCCGTCTTCTCTCTCTCTCTCTCTCTCTCTCTCTCTCTCTCTCTCTCTCTCTCTCTCTCTCTCTCTCTCTCTCTCTCCACACTCTAAACTACCTCACATTCTGTAGTCATGTCCAATCCCCGCACACCTTGGTCTAGAGGTGCACGAAGATTAGAACCACCAGGTTATAATCTCGTCTTTATTGATCAATGCCTATATTTATGGGAACGAGAAATCTACACACCCACGTCTACATGATAATGCATATAGTGGACAAAACTCCTTTGCCTTTTCTCTAGCTGTAGCAATTCATAGCATCTTAATATCTGTTCACAGCAGATCCTTGTTTGAGGGATTACTTAGCACATTACATGTTGGCCTCCAATCTGAGTATCATGCCGTTGAAAGATTTTCAACTTAAGGTCGCATCCCTAGAGAGAAAGAGAGGGATCACCGTTTGCCTAACTCTAGTTCTTTTCCGTAATCCCGAAGGTAGACTTTAATATAAAAATTAAATCCAAAATCTAATCTTAAACCTAACCTAATTGAACATATGGTGATTTTGAGCTAATTGAACATGGTTAGTGGGTGAGTTAATAGGTGTCAGATTCTGATGGAAATATAATATTGTTGTGTACCTAGTGTTTGCTCTTTGGGCAAAGCCTTCATTGACATGCCCTAAAATCTAAACTAAATCTAATCTAATATAATTTTAAATCTAACATAAATCTAGATCTAATCTAATCTTAAACTCAACATAAACCTAAATCTAATCTAATTTTAAATCTAACCTAAGCCAAATGTAATCTAACTTAAATCTAATCTTAAATTTTATCTTAATCTTAAATCTAATTCTAATCTAATCTTAAACTCAACATAAACCTAAATCTAATCCAATTTTAAATCATAAACCTAAATGTAATCTAACTTAAATCTAACCTAGCTAATTTTAAATCTGTCCTGATTTTAAATCTAACGTAAATTTAAATCTAACATAATCTTAAACTCATCATAAACCTAAATGTAAATGTAATCTAACATAATCTTAAACTCATCATAAACCTAAATGTAAATGTAATCTAACATAATCTTAAACTCATCATAAACCTAAATGTAAATGTAATCTAACATAATCTTAAATCTAATTTAAATCTTAACATAATCTTAAGTTTAATTTAATTTTAAATTTAGCATAAATTTTAAGTATAAGTTAAATGTAATCTAACTTAATCTTAGATCTTAATCTAACTTAATTTTAAATGTAATTTTAAATCTAACCTAACCCCAAATCTTAATATAACAATTATTTTCATATTTTTCTACTTTTTTTTATCTATCTCTCTCACTCTCTTTGTTTTCTCTCCTTACCTCTCTCTTTTCGTCTTCTCCCCCTCTCTCTCTCTCTTTTGGTTTTTTTCTCTCTCTCTCTCCTTCTTTCTCTTTCTCTTTGTTTTCTCCTCTCTCTCTCTCTCTCTCTCTCTCTCTCTCTCTCTCTCTCTCTCTCTCTCTGTGTGTGTATGCATTCTTTGTTTATGCATGTGTGTGTGTGTGTGTGTTTTGTTTATGCATATGTGTACTCTCTTTCAAAGACACAATGTGTGTGTATATGTGTGTGTGTGTGTGTGTGAGTGAGAGAGAAAGAGAAAGAGGGGAAGCGAACATGAGAGAGAGGAGAGGGAAGGAGCCTGTGGCTCTCCTTCCTCTCCTCATGTGTGTGTGCGTGTGTTGGGGGGGAGGGGAAGAGACAGACAGAGAGAGAGAGAGAGAGAGGGAGGGAGAGCGCAGGTTTACCTTTTTTGCTTGAGCGTCAAAACTCAGATCTGAGATCTGAGATCTGAGTTTTTGGCGCTCTCGATTTACTTTCTACCCCTGTCGACGTCGCTATGGGCGTTGCTATGCAACAAAGAAAATAGCGACGCCCATAGCGATGCTCATAGCAACGCCGTGGATTTTCATTTTTTAGCGTCGCTAATGTGAAGTACCTCTTGTAGTGTGAAACCAAGGTTTTAAGCTCCTTAATTGTGTTTGTACCACAGACTTTGATAGATTTAGTTTATCTACATGGAAAGTTTGATATTATTTGAGGTTTTGAATGCTTATGTCTCAAGAATTAAAATATCAAAGTTTTCTCTTACACAATTTTGAATATTTGAAATGATCCAATAATTGTTGCATACCAAAGTCCTTCTACTTGTCACCTTGAGTTTTCAATGGAAAGGGTAAGCAATGTATCACTTTCTAAAACTCACAAATACATCAAAAACATATTTTCTTTGTACACAAAGATATTCTTAACATTGTTGTATCAAACAACTAGAACTTTCTATTATTTTATATACTCTAAAGTGAATTTTTTTCACATGAAACTTTTAATTATCTGTAGCACAACTGCAGAAAAGTCATGTAAAATTTTCTACAAGGTTGCTTCATTTTTTCTTGAGCTTATTAAGTCAATTCCTTCAAAGCATCAATCCCAGCATTACCAGGGTCAACTTGATGAGTATAGTTCTTGATCATGGTCGCTTCTAAAATGCAATGTTATTATTTTAAAAGACTCTCTAGCTAACATATTTAGGCATATTAAGAGGGTTTTCTTAAATACATCGTCTAATGCAAGCAGCATTTGATTTAGATTTGTAAAAAAAGGACAAGTGTCCTATTTTGATACCAAACTAGTCTTAAACATACCCATGGACACTCACGTTATGCTACAATTGGTGGCAATTGCACCACAATGCGAGGGGCCATGGGTATGTTTAACACTTCACACCTCATCGCATTGTAGCATGATTGCCACGTGAAATGGAAACCACGCCACAATGTGAGGGGCCATGGGTATTTATAACATTTCACACCTCATCACAATATAGTGAAACTACCTAACATGTCACAATGCTAGGAGCCTTGCATATAATTTTTGTTTACACTAGCCTTGGTTTCTACCACGACCTTGTTCATATTTTACCTGCAATCACGCTCTCACATTGTACCATGACCTTACAACACACACACACAAAATTGCATGGGTCCTTACTCATGCTCCACTACATAAAATTGGACAGAAAGAGCATGGCTTAGAGTCTATAAAACCCCTCTTCTTTTTTTCACCCCCATTAATTAACCCATCCATTACATGATCACACGGGCAACTGTCACAATAATAACACATGTTTGGACGCTCAACCAAAGGTAAGATACGGTTGACTAAAATTACACTTAACTCCTTGGTGTGGGGTGTATGGTTAAAATATCCTCTTAAGGGTAGGCCAAAACGGGGATACAAATATATTTTATGATGTGGTAGAAACTATGCTAGCAAATATAACCACTCAAAAAATGCACGCTTCATTAAATGTCCCACATAATAATACTGTGGCTTTAATCCCAGGACGGATGTTGTTCTTGAACCCAAAGGGTCACCCATGTCAATTTATTTTCATATGTCCACCATTTCATCTGCGCAACTGACATTCTTAATAGAGGGAATAGAAGACGCTCATAATGGAGTATGGTGTTTCTCCTGATGGACTCTCTTGACTGCTGCAAATGAGCAAGGGATATCGCTAATACCTGATCTTGATTATAAGTCATAGATGATGAAGTATATAGACACAGCTTAAGAAGTGTTATTGAAGAAACTTGTAAACTGTTGGTGTTAAAAGAATTGCCCAAGTCTATTACAGTGCACTCTGAGCTATAATACGCTTGTCTTATATAGACCCACATACCAACCTCTATTCGGTGACTATCCATACTAAATGCCCACTCTTATTGGATCTCTTAACACTTTAACTCACCTTTTGTTTTCACGACATATGTTTCTCCTAGGAACGGATCCAATTAGCCATCCTACCCATAATAGTCTCTTAAAAAATGTCGGTACTATTAGTAATTATTCGTCTGCGACCATCCAGAGTCGGAGTCTTTACCTCATAATAATTTTTTCGAACCGCGCATCGAATATAGTTTGATATGTCCAAACTGGCTACTGCCACAAATTTACTATTTCTCTTATTTTCACTACTAGCAGTAAAAGAAGATGGGATTCATTGTAGCCTCTTTTTTAGAAATTTTCAAGCTGGTTCTTATTTACTGCCTATAAACCCTAACTTTTTTTAACTCCTATATAGTGTTTCTACATACTGTAAAACCTTCTACAAACTCTAAAGCTGTCCGTACTTCTGCTCTGTCGCACGCTATCCTCTGCATGTGAATGGAGTGTATACAGACACGCTACACGATTCGACACACAGATCTTGTGCTGATAAAATACCTGGAGATATTGGGTTGTAAGAAATACCACAATTGTGGGAAAGTTTGGCTAATGTCGGGTCCCATCACCTACGACTCGACATCGTCCTCTATAAAACCCACACTGAAGTGGAACAGGTGAGTACTAGACTAACTTAGCATCTTTGTTTAGTGCCTGTGCGTTTTAAATTGTAAGTTGTGGGGATTGCAACATGCCTAGAATTAAGGAGAAAGCTATGGTGGAGTTGTCATCTTCTCCGAGTTTACAGGTGCTTTAATTTTGGTGGTGGTCGTCACTCATCTTGCTTTTAAGATGGGGCTGGTCTGATTTAGATAAGATAATTACGATAGCTGTGATAAACTTAAGTAGATAGTAAGCTTGGTGGTTTCAACTCCTGCTTATTGGACAATTTTGTGATCGATTGGGAGGCTTTGATTCTAGGTTGTTTTTTCATTGAAATCCTTAAAAATAGGTGCTCACTGTTGAATGATTACTAGATACTGAGGTACTGCCAAATTTTGAAAAGTTTCATAGGGGATAAAAAACATCATAGCTTTTTAGATTGGGTTGGGCTGGTTTGGTTAAAATGACAATGATAAACTTGAGTAAATAGTAAATCTTGGTATGTTTAACTCTGGCTAATTGGACAAATTTAAGATCGAATGTGATGCTCTGAATCGGGGGGTTCTTTTCGTTGAAATCGCTAAGAAAATGGGAAGCTCATTGTCATATGATTACTTGTTTTTGAGGTGCTGCCAGTTCTTGAAAAGATTTGTAGAGGTTGAAAAGCATCACATACCCTAATGATGTAGTACTTTTATGTTTGAGCTTGATTACATTTACCTTCATACATCACTTACCCGTAAGATATCTGGCCTTTTTTGTTGCTCACCACTTGCATTTTGAATGTATTGCTGACATATGGTAGCTGGTTACTTCTTACCTGGTTATGGTTTGGGTCCCCTGCTGTAAAATAATCTAAGCTTTGCTCTTTTAAACTTGCCCTTATTTGCTCCCATTTTATATCATATCAGTGTGTAGGAGGATGATTACATACCCGCATGATGCGGTTACAAAGAGTATAAAACTAGGTATCTCAGCTAGTGTTTAGATATCTAAAATGGGTTGATGGTATAATGGGTACTCTCTAGTGTAAGAGATGGTCTTTGACTATGCTTTTGTTGGTCTCTGGCTTTTTAGCTTTACTTTAACTATTCTCTGGCTTTTATTGTTCTGGTTTTGGCTTAATGTTTTTCTTGGGGCTTAGACCTGTCGGGCTAGTCTAGTTGTGATTCAAAGTTTAGCACTTTGGCCTACTCTATCAATACATACTTTTCCTACTTTTTTGGTTTCCATACCGAGAAGAATAAATATGTTGCTTCGTTTTTTTTTTTGTAACAAGGGATGGAATTTGTATTATATTTTAGCACGGAATAAAATGGAATATGTAACTTGCTTTGTGAAAAAAAAAATATCGGACATGACATAAGATAAGAGGCAGTGGTATTTGGATATGTCAGTAAAGATGATTGAATCAGTTCGCAAATCATAAAGGGAAAATTGCAAATTCCAGACATATGGGCTGGGACTCCTTTGGTCGTTTTGCTGGTTTCCGGAGACCTGAACATTACTGTGTCGTTTTTTCTTTGAAGACATCACCTTAGAAAGTTGGGTAATTCTTTTTTTAATGGCTTTGCTTTCTCTATAATGCTACAATAGTCGTTTAGGCTTTGTTAGTGAAATAAAATATGGGTTTGACATGGTTCATGTGTAACCGGCTATCCTCTAACACTTCATGAGATGTATTGAGATAGATTAGCTGTTAAAAACCGATGCCTACTATAGGATGTATGTCTCAAGCTAACTTGTGCTTGCTCATATGGGGTAAAAATATCCCAATGTTGTTTTAAGAATGATTTAGAAAGTGTTGAGCATAGTTTGATTGAAAGAACCTCCTTAAAACACTTTAAACTTAAGATAGGCAAAGGGAATGTTTTGAAAAATTGGGAAATGATTTGATAAATGGTAGCATTTACTATGGGAATCTCACTCTCTAAGAAATACCAAAAACTTTCGTATAGTAACTTAACTTGGCTTAAAAATACTCTTAATCTTTTTTTCAAAATATAAATACATTTTGAGAACTGTTGTTTTTTTCATTGGGACATGGATAACAATTGGGATGCCCATGCATCACCTGTACACAATAACAATTGCTAACCGAGCATTTTCTTGTTTACTATGGGTGCAGGTGAGGACTACCTTCTTTGATAAAAACATAATGTTTGACGTGGTTGATGACATGAGGCTTATCTTTTACCTTAAAGCAGCATCACTCCAAAATTGGGGATTACTTTCTCCCTTGTTATACTTTGTTTTCTTCACTACCTTGTACAAAATTTATTCTCAACAGAAAATAAATTATTGTACAAATCCATTTTATTTACCTAGAGTTTTTGGTTTGTGAACGGGTTCTGTTCTTTTGCGTGTATGTTTTTTTAGATGCTACACACACAATAAACGTAAAAGAGAGATTGACTTAGTTCTAGGTCTTAGCGCCGGTTATAGTATAATTTATTATATTCTAATAGGCAGGGGTGCTATCACACAGTCGTAGTTGTCTTCTTTGACCTGACTGGTGAAAGGTTGCGAATTAGGGTTGCAGAGAAACGCACACAGCTTGGAGAAGACGAAGGAAGCTCAAGGCACACAATAGAGAGTGTGTTTCTTAGTATGCAATGGAAAGATGGATAGCCCTAGAGTGATGGGCGTATATAGAATGCACGGGGGGGAAAGCCTCCTAAAGAGGGAAAAAATGCCCCGACGGTCCTAGTGTGTTCACACACATCACTACCACATGTATATGGTAAAAAATCCCACCTGCAGTGATGCGGTGAACGAGAGCTGGCACATGAGTAAAGGGAAGTGCCATGCCGTGAGGACATGATCAGTCCACAAAGGGGAGTAAGCCCAAAGCTTTGCGAAAAGCTTCAAGCTTCTCATGAGACAATGCCTTTGTGAAAAGATCCACAAGGTTGTCCTGTGTTGGCACATAAGCCAAGCTGATCTCTCATGTTGAGAGCCTCTCCCTGACATAGTGGTAATGCACCTCAATGTTCTTTGTGCGAGCATGAAAAATTGGGTTCCTCGCAACTGCCAATGCACTCTGACTGTTAGTGTAGATAGTGTTGGCAGTGTTCTGTCCAACACCCAAATCAGCCATAAGGCGTCTGAGCCATACGCACTCAACCGTAGCTGTGAAGAATGCCCTGTACTCAGCCTCACAACTCGAAGTGGCCACAGTAGGTTGCTTCTTGCTCAACCATGATATACATGAATTGCCAAGCATGAAACAAAAACCACTTGTGGACAATCGCGTGTCAAAACAACCAGCCCAATCTGAGTTTGAAAAAGCATGTAAGTCTAGCGGCAATGATCCCCCCTTAGGATAAAACAAGCCAAGATGTAAAGTGCCACTAAGGTAGCGGAAAATCCTCTTGACAACTTGCCAATGCTTAAACCCTGGGCTATGCATAAATCTGCTGACCTGTGAGACTGCAAACTGAATATCTGGCCTCGTGTTGCATACATAAATGAGGCAGCCAACAACAGTTTGGTAAAGAGTGACATCAACAGGATCGCCAGCATCATATAGACTCAACTTCAAACCTGTTTCCATGGGAATGGCAATAGGTTTGCAATCCTCAAGTCCAGACTTACATAGCAATGTTTATATGTAACTTTTCTAACACAAAGCAATACCACCATCACACTGCTTAAACTGTATACCAAAGTAATGATGCAACAGCCCCAAATATTTCATCTTGAAAGTAGCATTCAAATCAGCCTTAAATTCAGCAATATGTCTCTCATTTGGTCCAATGATCAGCAAATCATCAACATAAAGAACCACAATGAGAAGTACATCATCCTCACGCTTTACATACAATGTGCTTTCTGTTGGACTGTTACGAAAGCCTCGTTTCACAAAATGAGTGTCAGCTGAGTGTCAGCTTTCTCATACCAAGCACGAGGAGATCCTTCAACCCATACAAAGCCTTCTTACATCTGCACACTTTGTCCTCTTGTCCTTTTATGACAAAACCGCGAGGCTGCGTTACATAAACTTCCTCAAATATGTCACCATTCAAGAAAGCAGTAACAATGTCTGATTGATGTACATCCCAACCAAAATGAGCTTCCAATGCACATAGAAAACGCACAGTAGTCATACGATAAGTGGGAGCAAAAGTCTCTTCATAGTCAATGCCTTTTTGCTGTGCATAACCCTTTGCAACAAGTCGAGCCTTATGGCGATCGATCTCACCATCCGGCTTGCGTTTTAACTTGTAAACCCACTTCGTACCAATGGACTTTTTGCTAGGAGGCAAATCACATAAAGTCCATGTGTCATTTTCTATAAGTGCATCATATTCTGATTGCATGGCAGCCATCCAATTTCTGAATTCTGTGCTTCATCAAAAGACAGAGGCTCCTCAACATCATGTAAGCTAGACACAGCCAAAGCATAACAATCTGATGCATAGGATGCATGGTGAGAGCCTGAACGAGTACGACTAGACAAAGGTGCATCCAATTTACTGTCATGCAAAGTGTGCACCAGCCATTTTGGCATACCTCTAGCCTGCTCATTTGCAGCCCTTTCCTCATCAAGTACAACATGTACATCTGCATCAGTAATAGGCTGATCTAAAGCATTTTCAGAAACCTCCATAGGCTGTACATTTGCCTCATTGGAACTTACATTCGTATTTCCACCACTGAAAAGACGCAACAAAGTGTCATAAATGTCATGTGAGCTTACATTACTGTCTCTAGTACATGACAGCAAGGGCTGAACAGAATCTTCCACAAACACTACATCCCGAGAAAACAGAATACGTTTTGTTTGCGGATGATACAACCTAACCTTTGCTTTCAACACTATAACCAACAAAAATACATTTGACAGCCTTATCATCCAATTTTCTGCGCTGCACTTGTGGCAACAAAGCATATGCCAAACAGCCAAAAACACGCATGTGCTCAATAGAAGGCTTTCTATCATGCCATGCTTCATATGGAGTAATAGACTGCAAAGCTTTCATAGGACACCTGTTAAGTACATAAGTGGCACACATGATGGCCTCAAGCCAAAAAGAATGCAGCAAAGCTTGACTTTTGACCATACATCGTGCCATTTCCGTCAGCGACCTATTTTTCCTCTCAGCAACACCATTTTGTTGAGGTGTATAAGGCATTGTACATTGTTGTTTTATCCCACGACTAGCCAAAAATGCATTAAATTCATGAGACATATACTCCCCCCCTCGATCGGAACGGAGGGTGCCCATAGTATATTTCGAGACATTTTCAGCCATAGCCAGAAATTGTTTGAAGCACATAAAAACTTTGGACTTCGCTTTAAGTGGAAATACCCATGCATGCCTAGAGTAATCATCAATGAAAGTCACAAAGTACAGGTAATTGCCCAAGGACGGAGTTTGCATGGGCCCACAAACATCACTATGCACAAGCTGCAACCTGCATGTGGCCCGAACTGAACCATCCTTTGGAAATTTAGAACGTTGCATCTTACCCAAAATACAGCCTTCATAAACATGTTTGATAGGTGCTTCAAGAGGCGGCAAAGAAGCAACCATATCAGATTTTTGCAAACACAGCAAATTGGCAAAATTCAGATGCCCAAAACGTGCATGCCAAAGTTTTGCATCTGAAATAGCCCTTGAATCTGCAACAGCATTTGCAAAATTTTGTCCACACTTGTCATACAAAGTGAGCTTATACAGTCCACGGCACAAAAGGCCAGATGTAACAATTTCATCACCAAAACTGAGATCATGAACTGTACATCTGTCATCCACAAATTTGACTACAAGTCCAAGTCTAGCAAGTGCGGATACAGACAAGAGATTCTTCTTGATCCCAGGTACATAAAGTGCATCAACAAGTGTGAAAGAACTACCATTAGCAGCAGTGAGCACAATCTTTCCAACTCCCTGAACTGGATAAGAGGCATTGTTGGCACAAGTGATTGAATTCCCATGAGGGACAGACTCGAAAGTGATAAACAATTCACAATGTGAGGTAATGTGCTTTGTAGCACCACTGTCGAAATACCACACATGTGAATCCGCAGCAACTGACAAGCATGTATCATGGACAGCAGGATTGTAAGTGCACTCTGCACTAAAAGCCCATTCTTCATCAACATCAGCATTACAGTCTCCTTTCACAAAAGACTCAACAATGGCTGCATTTGTAGTGGAACCAGCATTTGCAGTGGAAACACCCTCTTTCTTCTTAGCCTCCTTGGCCTTCAACTTAGGACACGACTTGATCAAGTGATCATTAGTTTTAAATAATGGCAACGCATCTTCTTTTTGCCTTTGTCACCAGAATTGCCAGACGAAGTGTTGCCAACAGAAGCATTAGGAACAGTATTTTTGCCACTCGCAGCAGAACCATAAGAAGTGGCTGCATTGCTGTTACCCCCCTTTCTTTGAGAAGCAATAAAAGCATGTTCAACTGCACACTGCCTAGTCCTGTTTGTCCTGGAAAGGGACTCTTGCAACAGCAATGTGCATAATGCATCAAACTTGACAACTTCTGGATTTCCTTGGGTCATAAGTCTCCAAGTACTAGCAAAAGTCTGGTAAGAATCTGGTAAGGCATCAAGTACAATTTGCATAAGGGAACTGTCTGAAATGACTTCTCCAGCAGAAATAAGTTGCTCATTGATATCCTTGACACTAGCAAGGAAAGTGTCCATATCATCTTCCTGATGCATAATCTTTGACTCCAGCTCTTTACGCAGCAAAGCAATTTTAGTCTCATTGCGACTTGCATAAAGACCAGGCGAAATATCCCAAGCCTGTTTTGCAGATTTCGCTGAACGGATGTGAGGAACAATGGTGCGCTTCACAGACAACACAATCAATGCATGAGCCTGTGCATCCTTAACATCCCAACGAGCTTGTTATGTCGTAGGCAAAACAACTCTAACAGGTGCAATCCTTGCAGCAAGACCTGCAACATCCTCAACATCGCCTACATCCTCAGCACCAGGACGTACATCAATGCCCTGCACAATGTTCCAGACGCCCTTTGACACAAGAACATGTTGCATCATATAAGCCCACATAGGGTAGTTGTCCCCATCCAACCTGTCCTCAACAGCAAAAAACATGAACACATCTGTGTTGTTGTCGCCAGCCATGGTAAATGCTGCACTTGATGTGAAAACTGTCCGAAAATAGGAGAAACGGAGTGGGAACAACCTGTGCTATATAGCACAAACCGTAGAAGACTATAAGGCACCTATTATGCAGAAAATGGCACTGACAAAAATTCTGCACAAAATGACGAAATAGCATGTGCAGTACTGCCTGTAGTGGAAACGAAGGCCGAAATGAGCCCAAATCAAAATTCTGAGTAGACCAAGCTCTACGAGCTTACCCAAAATTTTTGTCGACCTGCGAACATTCGCCAAAGCTCACTGAAATCAGAGAAAGTGAGCAGGCGTGTGCTAGAGAAGCTGGTGACTAAGCCCGGGAGGACGTGACCTGCTCTGATACCAATTGTTGGAATTAGGGTTGCAGAGAAATGCACACAGCTTGGAGAAGACGAAGGAAGCTCAAGGCACACAATAGAGAGTGTGTTTCTTAGTACGCAATGGAAAGATAGATAGCCCTAGAGTGATGGGCGTATATACAATGCACGGGGGAAAAAACCTCCTAAAGAGGGAAAAAATGCCCCGGCGGTCCTAGTGTGTTCACACACATCACTACCACATGTATATGGTAACAGTTTTAACTCCTGCTTATTGGACAATTTTGTGACCAATCGGGAGGCTTTGATTCTAGTCTTTTTTTCGCTGAAATCCTTAAAAATAGGTGCTCATTATTGAATGATTACTAGGTACTGAGGTACTGCCAAATTTTGAAAAGTTTTGTAGGGGATAAAAAACATCATAGATTTTTAGATTGGGTTGGGCTGGTTTGGCTAAAATGACTGTGATAAACTTGACTAAATAGTAAATCTTGGTATGTTTAACTCTGGCTAATTGAATAGATTTAAGATCGAATGTGATGCTCTGATTCAGGGGTTTTTTTTCCTTAAAATCTCTAAGAAAATGAGAAGCTCACTGTTGTATGATTACTGGTTTTTGAGATGTTGCCAGTTCTTGAAAAGATTTGTAGAGGTTGAAAAGCATCACATACCCTAATGATGTAGTATTTTTATGTTTGAGCTTGATTACATTTACCTTCATACATCACTTACCCATAAGATATCTGGCCTTTTTCTTGCTCACCACTTGCATTTTGAATGTATTGCTAACATATTGTAGCTGGTTTCTTCTTGCTTGGTTGTAGTTTGGGTCCCCTGCTTTAAAATAATATAAGCTTTGCTCTTTTAAACTTGCCCTTATTTGCTCCCATTTTATATCATATCAGTGTGTAGGAGGATGATTATATACCCGCATGATGCAGTTACAGAGAGTATGAAACTGGGTATCTCCAGTTAGTGTTTAGATATCTAAAATGGGTTGATGGTATAATGGGTACTCTCTAGTGTAAGAGACGGTCTTTGACTATGCTTTTGTTGGTCTCTGGATTTTTAGCTTTACTTTAACTATTCTCTGGCTTTTACTGTTCTGGTTTTGGCTTAATGTTTTTCTTGGGGCTTAGACTCTCTAAATACTCTTTTAACTCTCATGGTTGGATATTCTCTTAGACCTCCCACACAACAACGTGGTCTATAGCTATCTTCTAGTGTAAGATCCCCAATTTTTGGGTCTCTTTTAAAAATAAGAAAAACAGCTTTCAATATACATTTTGTCAAATTTTGATTTAAGATGCTTGATTTACAGGATTGGAAGGTTCTAAAGTGAAAAGCAAGGTCGTTTCCATGTTCCAGTACGTTAGACGGACGTTTGGTTCAGTTTTGAAAATTTCCACTATTTTTAGCTTTTCGTGCTTTTCGACGTTTATGGAAAAGCAATGTGCTTTTTATGATGACCTAAACATAAAAATATTAATTTTAGTCTTCATCGGTTTAAAAAATGATCACCCGGAGCAAAAACGGGACCAAACAGGATTTTTACAAGAATTATGTTTATAAAAAGCGGTACCGTAAATACGCAGAGGTAGTATGGGAAAGTCATAATTATGTCAGGACATTACAATGAGGCATAGTCTAGCTAAGGTTTCCATTAGTTGGGGCCAGATATTGTTCGGTTGGGCAATTTTACTGTAAAAATTGAATGGTAAGTGGAAGAGTTAACCACCAAAAGCAAAGGCATGTGTTTAGCAAAGTTCCCAAAAGCTTGCAACTATTCCTGGCTCAAAAACTAGTGCTACCTTCTGGCTTGGGCATCACTCTAACCTGCTGCACTTGCCTATAAATTGCCAGTTAGTGCTCAGTTTTCAGTGCCGTATGTTGCGTCTACTACGTATATGCTATACGGAGTGGTGCAAGCTCTTCATCACCATCTCCATAATCTCTTCTCTCTAGAAGAAGAAGAAGAAGAAGAAGAAGAAGGATATTCTCTCTCTACTAATTGCTTACTATCTCCTCTCTCGTTTCACGGTGTACACGCTCTCTAGAAGCTTTCGTGGTCAATACCTCTATGTAACTCTCATCAACGCTCTCTTGCGGCAAACCAAGAAGACGTTTGACAACCCCTTATCGATTCTAAAGCACGGTGAGAAGCTCTAAACTCCATAGCCATCATCTCTCTCTCTCCATGTCGTTTTTCTGAGTAGTCACCCTCTCGGTGATTTTTTTTTGTATACGAGTGCATGTATGGATTAACCGAGTATGTATGAAGTTGCCCCATGATTATTTCATCATGTTTAATACGTTGATTTATGCACATGATGCGTTTATGATCATGTGCGTGCATAAAAAGCGATTTCTCGTTTCACGTCATAGAGGTGATAGGAACATTGTTTTGCTCATAAACCACAAACCGTTATGAATCAGCCCGAACCCTTTATACCACAGATAAAACACATCACTAGAACATTTTCTCTCTTTGGTGTCATATGAAAAACACGCATGAGCTAAGAGATATGGTCAAAAAACAGCTTGTTGTCCACTGCACAACCAATTTTTTTGACTCCATGCTCCTTGGAGAACCACTATATAGATTCATTGGATGGGAAAACCCACTTAACCATTTGAAAATCTTGATGAAACTTGATTATAAATGTATTTAGGTATCCGTTATCACTTTGGGAATGCGAATTATTGATCGTTCTATAACCGGTTTTACCTACACGTGTAGGGGTGCTACCAAGGGGGGGTACCATATGATGTCGTGAGTTAACCGAGCCGTTTATGTATGATTTTTGGTTTTTTTTGGTGAGTTGATTTCAGCTATTAGATGCCCATAAACTTATCTGAGAGTATATGGTTAGACATCCTGAACCGCATAGGCAAATATGATTTATGTGGCATTCTTTTGGGTTACCGTTTGTTGCATGAGTACCATATGGGTAAAGTGATGTGATATAGTGATAGTCTATATTATAGAGCTGAGCTTGATGAATTGGTTTAAGGCAAATACTTTCATTTGCATGTTTTGCATACTCTCGAAAATGACAGAAATTTGTTTTTGCATGTGTGTGAAGTTATGGTTTATGGTTGACCTAAAGGTCGGAGCTGTTTTGCATCATGTTTATGGTGATGGAAGGTTATCATATGATGTATGGGAACTTATGGATTGATGTGGATGCCTCATGTGCATGGTTATGATTACTTTCCACCTTTCTAAGTCAAAACTAGCTCTATGTGCTAGAGGGGTGAAGTGCATATGTGATGCATCAACTTTGCATGGTTGGATGTTGTCAAAATTGGATTTTTATATCATGATTAGTTGTTGGTCGGACTCTTTTTATACATGAAAGAATCATGTCTTATGAATCACATGTGTACGGACTCCAATTGATTGCAAGGGATATTTCAAACTCCAAGTGTGGGAGTTGTTTCAATGTGGTTATGATTTATGGTTAAGGGCTGAGATTCCCTTATGGATTATGGTTGTCATTTTATGGTGGAAGCCGGTGTGGCTTACGGTTTTTATTTTTTAATATGGTTATGCTGCCAAAATTTTTGCAGCCATGTTATGTTCTAAAGTGATTATGCAGGATTGGTCGTGCCTCACCCAAGTTGGGTAGAGTGCTTGCCCGAGTGATGTGATTGGATTATGGTTTATGGTTTTGAGATGAGATCATGAAGTGATATGGATGGTTTTATGGTAGATGTGTAAGGGTAGAGGCCCTGTACACTCTAACTGCTTGGAAAAGATTTTTTACGCATATGAAAAGTGCTATTGTGATTGGACTCACGTGTTATATTTCTCATGGCAGTGTCGCTACAAGACTAGGATCACCTACATCGCTTAGCCTTAGACTAAAGGGTGGTTGACCTGGGGCTTTGTTGGATCGGGGGTGTTGCCTAGGTCTTCTTATTTTTGTTAGCCTCATCTACACGGTTAGTGCGTTGGGGGTTGAATGACCTACACGGATAACATCGGGGATTTTGCCTTGGCTTGGCCTAAACACCCGGTGTTGGGCATTGAAGAGGCGTGGCGCCTAAACTGGTATGGTTGGTGTTGATACCCTACCACGTACTGGTACTTGGGATCCTTTCAGACCTCGGGTTTATGGAGGGAGGCGAAGCGGCCTCAGCTTATGTCTGGCTCATGTAGGTTGGAGGTGTTCTGGCTCGCTCTTGGCGAAGTGAAATTCTCTCTATTCGTAGTAGAGCGGATGTGGATGGGTGGACCGGTTAATCTCTACACAGGGTCCGGTGCTCTACTAGTTATTTTGTCATAAATTTTTTGATGTTATGGTATACCCAGATTTTGTCATTACATTAATACATGGTTGCCTGTTTCATTTAGACGGGGCATTTAAAGATTCTCTGTTGTCATTTTCTCATTTCTCTATGCACTCTATTTCACCCTCCACTATAATCTCTCTCTCTCTCTCTTCCCGTAATGCAATGTACACATATATTCCCCCTCCACAATGCTATATTTTTTCTTGAGTACGCTTTCATTCATAACACCCATTCAGGGTAGCACTAGTCGCTAGGTACCTCTGGATGCAATCCGGCTCATGGCCTAAATTCCATGCTTGGTCGGGCGCTAAGAACTCCTCCCCTATGCAAACGCTTCCGCAACTCTGATGTATATTGAAAATTGTATAAAAGTGTAAATTGTATATTTTGTGCATAGACCCCCGCAGAGGGGTATCTCTCATCTAGCTTTTCTTTCCCTATGATGACTGCAAGTGCTTCAAACTTCTTGGCAACATTGCAAATTCTTAGCATTTGGAAGCGCATTGCCAAGAAGTAGTACATATATTCTAGACTCGGTCACATCCTAAGTTGAAGCAATCTGAGGTTGGCAAACCAATCTCTCGGACTATCATCGATGTAAATAAAGAAGTGACAGAATGGTTCATGATGACAAGTAAGGTAACTCTGGTCAACACTCTTCCAACATATTGTGTTTCCTGGCATTGCAAAGACTTTGGTCTCAATTTCTAGATAAAAGAGTTCTCTTGTATCCCTTGGTAACCGCATTGCCATATTATTGACTACTATAGAAAAAACCTCGTTTCCTTTGCTAAAGCATTCACACGTCACCTTAGGAGCCATTTGTTACTACAAAACAAACATTCAAAGAAATCCCTTAATACTCTTGTAAAATACTTCAATCACTTCTTCATAACTCAAGACCACATAATCCCATACAAGAAGACAAGTCGAGCAGGTATCATCAATCAATGTCACTCGCGGATGCATCATGAATACAACATTCTTTCTCAAATAGCATGCATGAATGTGTGCATGATGCATAACTAACCCGACTAGTATCAGGATTCAAGCTATCTCCATAACCTTAAGCAAATGCTTTGATGTCAGGTGAGAGATACCTGTCCCCAGGGGTATATGGACAAAATACACAACTTACACTTTTATACAATTTTCAATATACAACTTCAATATATATCATAGTTACAAAAGTGTTTGCATAGGGAGGAGTTCTCAGCATCCGACCTAGCAAGGAGTTTAGGCCATGAGCCGGAATGCATCTAGAGGCACCTAGCGACTAGTGCCACGGATATATGTGTACACCGCATTGCAAAAACATGAGTGAGCACTCCGCCCAACTCAAGGTGATGCACATCCATCCCTGCAGAAACCACTTTAGCACATAACATGGTTGTAAAACTTTGGACAACATACCATATCCAAAAGAAGTATCCAAGAGCCACACCGGCTTCCACAATCAAGATCACAACCATAATCCATGAGGGATCTCAGCCCCTGACCATAAACCATATTCCATATTGAACCAACTCCGACACTTGGAGTTTGACATATCCACTACAATCAAATCGAGCCCACACACATAGCCCTTAAGATATGAATCTTCTATGCATAAAATAAGTACAACCATGACTAAACATGATATCAAAATCCAATTTTGACAATATATGATCATGCATAAGTGATGCACTAGGACTATGTCTCACCCCCTAGCACATAGAGCTAGTTTTGACCGAAAAAGGGTAAAAAGGAACATACACATGCCCATGAGGCATCCACATCCATCCGTGAGGTTCCATACATCATATGAAATTATTCCATCAACATAAAAATGATTAACAAAACAGCTCTGACACTTGGGTCGACCATAAACCATAACTTCACTTATATGTAAAAAGCAACTTTTTGCCATTTTCAAGTGCATGCATAACACAAAAATGAAAGTGTTTAACCTCAAACCAATGCATCAAGATTAGCTCCATAATATATAATAACACCTTATCACATCACTTTGCCCATATGATACTCATGCAACAAACGATAACAGGAAAAGAAAGCCACTTTACTCATGTCTGCCTATACGGTTCGAAGTGACTAACCATATGCCCTCATATAAGTTTATCAACATCTAACACTTGAAATCAACTCACCCAAACAAACTGTAAATCATACATAAACAAATCGACCAACTCACAACGTCATATCGTACTCCCCTTGGTAGCACCCCTACACGCGTAGGTAAACCCGATTATAGAATAGTCACGAACTCGTACTCACGAAGTGATATCGAAGGCCTAAATACATTTATCATCAATTTTAATTAATATTTTCATTTCACTAAGTGGGTTTGCTCATCCGATGAATGTATATAGTGGTTCTCCAAGGAGCCTGGGTTCCAAAAATTTGAATGAGCAGTGGACAACAAGCTGTTTTATGACAATAACTCTTAGCTCATGCAGAATTTTCACTTCACACCCAAAAGATGAAATGTTTTAAATGATGTTTTTTATCTCCGGCTTAAAGGGTTTGGCCTGATTCATAACGCTTTGTGAGTTTTGATCAAAATAGTGTTCCTACCGCTTATGTGACGTGAAACAAATAGCTGGTAAGTGATGTACATAGTCAAAAAGCTAACATTACTTTTGGTCAATTGTTGGCTTTGAACCCCAAGCTAAGGAAAGCTAGCATTACTTTTGGTCAATTGTTGGCTTTGAACCCCAAGCTGAGGAGACATGGTCTAGAGTGTTAGCACGAGGCTACCAAGAGCTAAGGGAAATGTGCATGCGATACATAATAAAACCTTAAGGGTGGGGAGTCTTCATATGTTCTTCCTCTTGTGGATGTTGTCATTGAGAAGAAAATGCAGGTGTAGGCCTATATAGACAGTGGAGCACACCTTTATGTCATCGGCTATGAGAGAGACGGGTGTCAAAGAAATAGCCAAATCAAATGTACACATGAGGATGGCTAACCATGCTAAAGCAAGATGTCTAGACGTGGATCAAGACATGAGAGTGAAGGTCATGGGTATAGAGTGTCTGATAGACTTTTTTGTGATGAAGGCAAGTAATAATGCTTACCCTATCATCTTGGGTAGGTCCTTGCTATTGGCAATAGGTGCTAAACAGGATTTGGAGAACAATGTGTTCACCTTGACAACAAAGAGAAAGGGAGACAGATAGTGCTGGATTTGAACACTAACGTGAGCAGTTTTCATCCTATGGCGAGAAGAGATGAAGACGACACAACGAGCTATGAGTACAAGATGGAGACATGATATGATGAAGGCTATATAGATATAGAAGAAGAGGAAAGTAAAAATGAGATACTTAAGATAGATGTTGATCTATTTGGTGTCACCATAGACGACGCTCATGAGAAAGAAGGTATGCAGTCTCAAGTTCGTGGTCTAGTTGTAGAGGAGGTGTCTAGTATGTTGAGCAAGGATTTGACCAAGCAAGAGAAGGAGAGCTATTCTAGTTGTGTGCATCCTATCTTAACTTGTTTGCGATGGAGTACAAAGGTTTGCGAGGAGCAAAAGGGGTGAAGTACAAGATAGTTCTCAAGGAGGGGAACAAGCCCAAAGCAGAGAAGCTGGGAAGGATAGGGGAGATTAAAAAAGGAGCCCGTTGGTAGGAGATCAATAAGCTGAATGCAGGTATCATATACCCCATGAAGGAGTCACAGTGGGTTTCACCGGTGGTCATCACTCGAAAGAAGAATGGAAAATGGAGAGTGTGTGTAAACTACAAGCCATTGAATGCAACTACCAAGGGAAACCACTACCCATTGCCATTTCAAGTCGAGTAAACCAGGTAGCTGGCCATGAAAGATACTCAATTAAGGATAAGTTTTTAGGGTACTTTCATATAGGGATCACGCTTGAAGACTAGTTGAAGATGACATTCATCTCTCCATGGGGTTGTTTTGCCTATTGAAGGATGCCATTTGAGTTGTTGAATGCCTATGCTACCTTTCAAGACTGGATGAACATGGTATTTGGTCCCTACTTGGGCACATTTATTAGGGTGGATGATAAATGATGCTATAGCTCTAGGTTGGAGCACTTGTCAAAACTACAATTATTCATTCAAAGGCTCAATGAGTAAGGTGGTCAGTTGAACTCTAAGAATGCAAGTCAGCACAGATTCAAGCATAGTTGTTGGGTGATGTGGTGTAATGGAATTGAAGCAGATCCAAAGAAGGTGAAAAACCTGGTGTTGATGGAGCTGCCATCAAGTGCTCAAGGTTTGGCCTCATTTATGCATAAGCTAAAGTATCTGTCACGGTTTTTTGTATGTTATGCCAGTATGTGTATCCTCTTCAAAAGAGGGATCAATAGGTACACAATTTTGAATGGGATGAAGAAGGACAAGAATCTTTTGATAGGGTAAAGGAAATTTTGTGTCAGTTCCCAATGGTGTGTCCTCCAAATTGAGAGGACGACTTCTACGTGGCTATGACAGTAGGTACTATGGCGATTGGAGCAGTGTTGTTACAAAATGTAGGAAAAAGCTACAAGCCTATCTACTTTGAGAGCAGGGTGATAAGTCCTAGAGAGACGACCACCGAAGCGGAGTAGTGGGTGATGGCTTTAATATTTTCTTGCAAAAAGCTTAAAGTGCATTTGGTTGTGTGTAAGTTTTTTGTGTTGACATCTAACAATCTCTTGCCAAAAGCAGGGAAGCAAATTATGGACTTCGTACTAGAGCTACAAGAGTTTGAGTTTGAATTCAAGATTTGTCATAATAATCAATATCTAATTCTCCTAAATGATTTTCTCATGTTAAACTGATCATTTAATATGGGGAAGTGCAAGGGGAGAAAAAGCTAGAAAATTGGTTAAGCTAGCAGACGAGCCACAGGAGGGATCCAAAGGAGGGAAAATAGGGATCCAAAGGGGGGGGCATATGCACAAGCGCCATGTGAAACAATGGGCTAAAAAGACCCTAAGGTTCAGCCCATTAAGACTTCCAAAATGCTAAGGTTCCAAAATTCAAAGGTTGTGTCCAAAGGTCAACCATGGGGGGAATTGGATGCTTTGTGGGTGTCCCAAAAGTCTTTACCAATCCCTACATAGGAGGGGGCGAGCCTTGCTTGTAGGGGATGAGAGAGAAAGTCACACACACACACACACACACACACACACACACAATCTCCCTTTACACAAAGGGAATGAGGGAAACATGTCAGCTCCCTAGCCCAGATGCCCACAAGGTGTACCCAATTCCTATTGGATGGCTTGGAGATGGACCAATGAGAATTAAGCCCTCTAGAAGACTATTGGACAGTCTCCCAAGGGGTCCAATGAGCATTCAGCAACCCAATGGCTTGCCTGATTCCTATTTATTAGGAGGCAAAGGGGTCCAATGAGAGTTTAGTTGCATTTATTAATTACATTAAGCTCTCACAAAATGGGAAAGGGGGACACATGTCAGAAGGCTATCACTTATACTGCTTAATCATCATTGGCTAGCCCTAAGGAGGTCCAATGAGAGTGGAGCATGAGCAAATAGCAAGAGGGGTCGACCAAGAGAGAGAGGGGGCTGATTTTTGCAAGGTATTATCACACACATACTCACACAATCTCATGTGTGAAGTAAAGAAGACTCTCTCTCCTTCCCAAGCTTTAATGGAAAGCTTATCACCTACTCCAAGCTTGTGAGAAGGGAGGCCTACACCAACAACTCTTGGCTTTGTGATGCAAATCCAACCAAGAGCCAAGCTTCAATGCATGCTCATCTCCTCCACCATGCTAATTAATAAGCTAAGATATGCTAATATGAGTGATTATGTGAGGAGATGTATATCTTTCTCGTAAGAATACTCCTTCTTCCTCTCAATCTACTCTCATACCCCACTAGCTCTCACCATCTTTGAAGGTGTGTGAGGTCTTGGGTCGGAGACCGGAGAATTAATGTTGTGTTTGATAAGTGTTTTGCTTAGTGCCTGAAGCTTTCATCTTCATTGCACTAGCTAGTCTTGAAGGAACACAAAGAATTGTATTGTACAATGTCTCTCTTGATGGGAGAAACCATAATATAAAGCCTTTTGGAGGGGGGACTGATCTATGTAAATCCGGTCCTTAATTGTTGTCAATAGCTTAATTTATCTCTCTTTTGAAAGTATTGTTCATGCTATCTAACTAGGTGTTATGATTTTTGTTGCTCTCTCTCCACCCAAGCACTCTTGTAATTCTCATTAGGAATCTATTCTAATGAAATGCCCACTATATTCATGCTAATTTCTGCTACACACAAGTTTGTAGGCCATTAAATGTTACATTGGTATCAGAGCACAAGGTTTCTCTTTTCTTGCTCAAGAAGGGAGGTCCTCAAGCTAGCTATACATGGTTGGTATCATTAATTGCCAGTAAGTAAGTAGAATAGGGATTTTTCAGCCTTGCAGTGCGCCTGCCTTGTGCAGTTAACGTGGCATCACCGTCGAGAGCTATGGTCTTAATAGTGGAGTCCTACGGGGCTTGCCTACGGCTTAACCACTATTGAGCTATCAGAAGTTTGACAGGATCCGGTGTTGTTTTGGTGTTGAACGACCCTCTCTTCTATTCCTTGCAATTAATGGTATTCGAGCCACGGGTACAGTAGCTTGAGTGCTTTTTCTAAAGGGGTAAAGAGGAGTAGCAACTAGGGCTTGAAGTGCCAAAGTACACCTAAAAAGTTTACACCTAAAAGTTGTTAGAATGGCTGACAATAGTAAAGAGAGTGAAATTAATGTTGATAACTTTGATTTTTCTAATGAGCAAGTTACTAATGATGGCCCGATGCTTGTTAACTATCTTGTTTCTAGGCTTCAACAAGCCATGGGCAATCCATCTCTCCAAAGTGAAGTGCAACGGCAGCTTCGTGCTCATGGGATTCTCCAAGCTCACCACCATGACGAGAGAACACCTAGGAAGCCTCCTTGTGAGACTTCCAAAAGAGGTCTCTCTCCGATTCGGGAAGAAGAAGAGAACCCATACGAAGGGCTCAAGAATTTACTTCTTGATGATGCATCTCCTTCCCAAAGGAGAACTCAAGAGCCTCCACCGAAGGAACGAGAAAGAAGTGAGTCTCCCGCCACCTCGACGGAGATGGCTCCACAAAGACGACGGGCTAAATGCTCTCCATCACCTCCAAAACGGAGAAGACCATCGCACCCTTCTCCACACCATAATTCAAACAGGGATGACAAAAAGCAAGAGAAGAAAAAGGCGAGAAAGAGGACACCCTCTTCTCCATCTTCTTCATCCTCTTCCTCTTATGAAAGTGATGGTGAAGACGATGAAGATCAAGACAAGAAAAAGGCGAGAAAGAGGTCACCCTCTTCTCCACCTTTCTCAAATTCTTCACCTTCTGAAGAAAGTGATGGTGCAACCTTTGAACCAACAAAAAGAAGAGGCCATAGGAAATCCTATGCCGCATGGAAGAGGTCGTCCAAGCTCAAGAAGTTCAAAGAGGGAGGGAAGAGCATCTCTTTCCTTACCTATGATGGCACCTTTGGTGCTACGGGCAAAGTCTTGGCCTTTATCCAACATTTGATGCGGCGTTCGGAGATGAGGGCTTCACGGAGTCCTCTAAGCTACGCCATGTAGCTATGCACTTTCAAAAGTCCACCAAGCAATGGTGGTCTAGTCTACGAGCCAATGATGAAGCTCCACGAACCTGGAAAGGTTTAAGAGCTTCCATTATGAAGCAGTTTTTGGCCACCGATGCCAAAGACAAAGTACTCACCGAATGGCGAAGCTTAAAACTCTCTCCCTATGAATCCATCCACAAATATGTAGAAAAGTTTTGGGACCTACAACTCAAAGCCACTGTCTTCAAAAAGTTGGATTTTGGAGAGCAAAAGCAACAATTTTGTGCGGGCTTAATCGAAGAAATGGCGGAGTATGTCAACTCCCAAAGGCCACGTACCATATCGACGGTAATACACCATACTATGGTGGCCTCTCGAATCAATTTTCAAACGGGGGCTAAAAGAAATAATAAGCCCACGGAAAACAAGGGTTCCAACGAGCCTAAGGGGAAGAACAATGTCCAAAAGTCTCCTAAGGGCAACTCCAACAAAGCTAAAGAGAAAGGAGTTTACAAAGGTAAAAACAAACTCTCTCCTAAAGAGCTTGAGTGTTATCTCAAGGATAACCGGTGTTTCAAGTGCGGCGAACAAGGGCATGTGTACCGCGCTTGTCCCCAATAGAACAACCGCCAAGATCCTCCTAGAGCTACCTTGGTTGAAATCCAAGAGGAGGAGACTCACCAAACTCACCACAAAGGATCTCCTCTATGCCATGCTTAGGGAAAGGTAAGAGAACATGATGCTTTTATTCTCTTTGACCCTGGTTCTACTCACAATTTTATATCTATAGAGTTGGCCACCAAGCTAGGCATACAAGCCTATTAGATGGGAGATGTTCTACCCGCAGATAGTGCTTTCAAGGGGCAAGAAGCTTCAGTCACTCCCTTAATCGGGAAATTGAGGCTTCATGTCCAAAGCTATGTGGACAAAGAGGACTTCTTTATCTCTCCTCTCAAGCATGAGGATGTAATCCTAGGGGCACCATGGTTTGATCGCCTGGCTGTCAATGTTAAATTCCGTGAAAGGAGAATCTCCTTTAAGTTCAAGGAAAAAGACATGTATATAGATGCTAAGGAAATGGGTAATACTATCCCCATTGTACATACACCAGCTTTCAACAAGTCAATAAAGAGCTCTATTTCCGTGTACATGATTTTTGTTAAAGATTCTCAAAATGAACCTAATTCTTTAGCAAAATAAACTAAAAGCAACCAAAAGGAATTAGAGTTATCCAATTTTCTCAAGGGGTTTCAAGATGTTTTTATTGACAACATCCCTTGTGAGCTACCTCCTAAACGAGGTAATGATGACCATGCAATTGAACTTCCTCCAGGAAGTTCACCGCCTAACAAACCTCCTTATAGAGTTTCTCAAGCTCACTGACAAGAGGAGATTATGCGGCAAGTGCATGAGTTAGTTGAGAAGGGCATGGTTAGGCCTAGCTCATCTCCATTTTGCTCACCTGTGCTATTAGTGCAAAAGAAAGACGGCACATATCGTATGTGTGACGACTATAGAACACTAAATAGGATCACTATCAAGAATAGGTTTCCCGTTCCACGGGTAGAAGACCTATTTGATAAGCTACAAGGATCGACCTACTTCAATAGGATTGACCTAAAAAGTGGCTATCATCAAATAAGGATAGTTGATCAAGACATTGTAAAGACCGCATTTCGCACCACATTTGGTCTTTACGAATACATTGTCATGCCTTTTGGCTTGACCAATGCACCAGCCACATTCAACCGCTTGATGGAGAAGCTGTTCAGGCCTCATTGAACCTTCATTGGAGTGTTCTTTGATGATATTATCATCTACTCTAATTCATTAGACAAACACAAACAACACCTCCAGGTAATATTTCAAGTTTTAAGAGAGAATAAACTTTATGTTAATCGAAAGAAAAGTGAATTTTTCTTGCAAGAGATTCAATATTTAGGTCACATTATCTCTCAAGATGGCATCCAAACGGATCCATCAAAGTTAGAGGTAATAAAAGCATGGTCTAAACCAAAGAATCTTCATGAACTAAGAAGCTTTATAGGTATGTGTGCATACTATAGACGCTTCATAGAAAAGTTCTCACAAATTACGGGACCATTACATGACCTAACAAAGAAAATCGTTAGGTATACATGGTCTGCTAAGGAGAACAATTCTTTCGAAAAGCTTATCTCTCAACATGTGCTTACACTACCGGATCTCTCAAAACCATTTGAGGTCCAATGTGATGCTTGTGGTGATTGCCTTGGAGTTGTTTTGCTTCAAGAAGGGCACGCCATAGGCTATGAAAGTCGAAGGCTCGACCCGGTTGAGCAAGCTCTCGGCATATATGAAAAGGAACTCCTTGCAGTTTTACATGCCTTAGACTCATGGAAGCACTATTTATTGGGGACTCCTTTCATTCTGTGAACGGATCACCAAAGTCTTAAGTACTTCATGACACAGACCAAGCTCTCCGACAAACAAATGAGGTGGGAAAATTTCCTTTCACAATTTCATTTTCATATTGCTCACATTGCTGGCAAGCATAATCAAGTAGCCGATGCACTCTCATGACGGTCGAGAGTGAATGCGGTTTCCATAGCAACTCACAATGATCTATCTTCAATGATAGATGAGTATGCTATTGATCCCAATTTTAGAGATGTGATTTCAGCCCTTGCATTAGGGAAGAAAGAAGAACCATTTACTTTACAAGATGGTTATCTTCTCTATGGCAATAGACTATGCGTTACTAACTCACTACGTGAGAAGTAATGTATGAATCTCATGCTCCTCCTTATGCGGGGTATAGAGGGATCTAGTCTACCTTAAAGGGAATTGAAACATATCTCTATTGGCCTACCATGAAAGTGAACATACAAGAGTATGTTTCTAAATGTGTGGTATGCCAAAAGACAAAATTTGATAGAGGGAAGCAACCTGGATTGCTTCAACCCTTGCCAATCCCTAATTCACCATGGGAGAGCATATCCATGGATTTAATCTTTGGATTGCCTAAGTCTATCCATGGGAATACGGGAATATGGACGATAGTAGACAGGTTCACTAAACAAGCTCATTTTATACCTGTCAAAAAGACTATCAAAGCCCATCAAATGGCAACCCTCTTCATTTCACAAATTTTGAAGTACCATGGCTTGCCAATGTCCATAGTGTCGGATAGAGATCCTAGAATGACCAGTAATTTCTGGAAGGGTCTCTTTGAGAATTTAGGGACAAGGCTAAACTTCTCTTCGGCCTATCATCCACAAACAGATGGCCAAAGTGAAATAGCTAAATTAACAATCCTCAATCTATTAAAAGCCTATGTAACGGAAGTAGATAAAAAATCCCAATGGGAGAAGTACTTACCCTTAGTGGAGTATGCTTACAATAACAATGTACATACTTCCACGGGAAAAGCACCTTTTGAGGTAATTGAGGGAAGATCAAAAAGTCCCCTGCTACTTAAGGTACATGGGAAGAGCTTCGCTGCAGATGAGTATAGCCGAGACCTACAAGAATCTTTTCAAAAGATTAAGGATGCTATCTCTATCTCACAACAAAGGCAAAAGGCTACTGTTGACAAGCACAGAAGAGCCCAAGCCTTTGTTGAGCCAGCAGAGGATCACACCCGCATTTTTGCTCACACCCATCATTTTGTAACCATTGATTGTAATAAATGTCTTTCCGACATTAATTTTGATTGGAGCCATTCATTAAGTAACGGGACTCAATTGAGTTTCCAGCTTGTAATCCCGACGTAATTTCACCTGCTGATGTAAATAATTAGAGATGTTCTCACCTCCAAGGCTGAGGTATATAAGCCAAAGTTTTGTAACCTAAGGGGGATTCAATTATTAATCAAAGTGAGTTTGAGCGCCGTGACGGTGTCTGAGAGAGAGTGAGAGAGAGAGAGAGAGTCTTATCTCCTTGCTACGCGAGCTACGGGGCCGCCATTGGAGAAGCGAGACCACCATTGTGTTAGCAACGGTGAGAGCTACGCATAGATACCAAGAGTACGCGCTATCGGCTTCTACGTGTGGTAAGTTCCTACGAGCTTCGGTGTGAGTTTTCTTCCAACTCGTGTGTCGGAATAGAGCGTGCAGCATATCTATAGAACCACAACGAGTAGAGCTACGCATTAGTACCATCGGGGTCAAGTTTCGGTCACCTGTAATTTTCGGCCTGTCTTCATACGCGTTTACCGCACGGAGTGATTATAGGTTGATTTTACAGTTCAAATCTTTAGGGTGTTGTTCTTACCTAGTGCATAGACTTCCCCTTGAGTTTGAGATCGATTCAATGATTCTAGATCCTGTTTCGTATAGCATTCGTTCGTAGTACGGATTTCAGTCACTTGCGTGTTTTAGAACTTAGATTTGATTTCCTTAGTAGTGATTGTCATTAGAAGGTCGAGTAGGTGATTTGACACCCACCTAGTTGTTTCCATGCGCCTGCGGGTCAAGCTTCGTCCTCGTCTGACAAATTCTGTTGTTGGTTGAGTTCTCGCTATTTAGCTTCCGCTAGCGGCGTAACCGCCTTAACATTTGGCGCCGCTGCCGGGGACGAGAGCCCTAAGTAGGTGACCTTAGACTAATCCTACGAGGTGAGTCGTATAAACTACTTTGTATACTTTAGTTAGAAAAGATCTAGGAGTGGTGGACTCCGAAGGTCTCGAGAGATACTAGGAAGTGGGGTATTCCTGGGTCTTCCGTGTTGACAGTATTTTTAGTTTAGTTTAGATTAGATTGTTTTTTATGGTGTTTAAGTGGTTGTTGACATAAAAAGCAGTTGCTACTCCTTGTGTGGTAGTAAATCTCTTTATATTTTCAATTGCAAAAAATCCATTTTATGATTAGAAGTAGCTTAGGTAGGGCCTGATTTGATCCTGATCTAGAGCTATCAATTGGTGTTCTATTCGCTTGATGTGTTTGATTGCATGTTAGATCACTGAAAAAAGTCGCTTTGGTAGTGAAATATGCAATAAGCAAAGTTCAGAAAAATTTTCTGTGTAACTGATTGTTGTTGAGCACTTAAAAGAGCTATTAGAAGAGTTCTGTGCTGAAAAACTGGAAATCTGCAACTTTAGACATCATACGCGTATGATGTCTTAGGACCTAAACAGAGACTAAAATTGAAAATTTGACATTGCCAGAGTGTTTAGAAGGGGGGTTTTACCCTAAGATCAACTTAAAACAAGAGCATTAACACTCAAAGAAACCCAAAAAGACAAGTCGGAGTCCAAGAAACGCAAAGAATAGGAAATTTTGGATTCAAATCTTGTTTTTACATTCAAACCTGACAAAAACACTTGAAACTCAATTATAAACATTGGAGAAGGCTTAAAACCAAAAATAGTCAAAATCTGGGACAAAAGACATCATACGCGTATAATGTCTTTTGGCACTTCCACTGCTTATTTTTGAAATCTGACTTGACAAGATTGTTACAGGCACTGTTGAAAGCATAAATATCAAGTTTGGACCCAAATTGATGAAAAAGACATCATACGCGTATGATGTCTTTGACCTAATTTTGGACATATTTTGATACTTTGCTAACACAGATCCATTGTAATAGCTGTCTAGAGGTTATATTTCAAGTTTCATACCATTTGGATCACAATTGACCCAAAAAACAAGTCAAAAGCGGGAAATTGCCAAGAAAAGCCTAAACTAGCCATAACTTGCTCAAACAGAGTTCAAACTGAATTTTGTGAGTGAACAGAGCATAAAAGGGCCACTGAGAGTGAGCATAACCAAAATAGTCAAAATCTGTGAAAAAAGACATCATACGCGTATAATGTCTTTTTCAGCATAACAGTAACAAAATTCTCACTTGATGAAACAGAAGTTGTCCAACTAACAAGATTAAACAGTTGACCAAGTATCAGTCAGTTTGGATCAATTCTAACCACAAAAACCTGGGAAAACAAATTGCCGAGACGGAAAAGTTACAGTCCTTTAGGGGAATTGATGAATTTGAGATCGGGCAGGAATCTCCGGAATAATCAACCAAAACAAGGGGAACCAGCAAGTGTCATATCAACCGAGGGAAGTGTAAACCAAAGTTGGGTGCAACCATTAGAGCCGATCTTTGAAGGAAGTGTTTCTGATACTTCTTCGGAGAGATCTTACGAGAGTTTCACCGAAAACTTGGAACACTTGAAACTGAACAACAGAGAAAATATGGCAGCAGGATCATCAAACCCTTCCGCCACCATGAAGCTATTGTTCATAAAATACCAGTACGACAATGAGCAAGGTGCCAAGATCTACAAAGATGGAATGGACCGCTATTGTGTAAAGATAGAAGATAGACCTAGTGAGTTCAAGGACTTAGTGCCTGTGAGCTATAGCGGAGATAGATATTTAGATGACGAGGGTACCATGTACTTGGTAGTCCTAAACCCTAACATTGTGGACAAGTGGGGATTGATGGGCACCAAAGCCAAAATAGATGAAGAACTCGAGGAGAAAGCACCAATAATGAACTTCCCTAATGCGAGGTTAAGAAGAGAGAATGAAACTACAAGGATCAACACTGATAACATCTATGTGGGGCTGTACAAATATAATAATGGAGAGCAAGATCTCTATTATAGATGTGAAGAACCCTACACCGGAGAGTTGACAGACCAAAAAAGACTTTATGTCTTTACCTACACAGAGGGATCGGAAGTGAAAATTGCCGCTTACGATAAGTATGGCAGGCAATACTCAACAATGGGCAAGAAAGAATTAGAAGGATATACATACTTTGGGGGACCACTACATCAGTATTATGTTACTTCTAGCTCACATAGACCAGCACCAACAAATGGAGTGCGAAACTCAATGACAACAGGAGGACAAAGAACTCAGGTTGCTGACTCTTTCAGTCAACCTTGGGACTCGAAGCTCGGACCAATGGGATCATTACATTCCAGAGAGTCAATGGAGACGAATCGAGGTAGTGCTGTTCCAATCCCCACCTATACCACTCCAGGTCCAAGGTTTGAAGCGGAACCATCACATTTACCTCCCAGTAGTAGATTCAGGGCAGAGGAACCGACAAGGGTAACCCATGAAGTCCATGATGCTAGAGAAAGCTTTAGCCGAGACACAGGAGCAATGAGATTGGTAGCAGATCATAGACGTATGAGACCATCTCAAGTAGCCAAGTGTATGCCAAAGAAGTATGGTGGTTCAGGAGATCCGTATGCACATGTGTCACTCTTTAAGCAAGTCTTAAGAGCTGAGCAGATAACAGATTTCCATACACAATACGAGGGATTTGGTCTTACTCTAGAAGGTATTGCATTGACATGGTTTCAACCAATGAACATAGGGGGATTCCATGACATTGACCATTTGCTAAGAGAGTTTGCTGAGGAATTCTCAAAACGAGGGATTAAGCACAATACGGTCTCACAAATATATGCTTTTAAACAGAGAGAACACGAAAAGGTGAAGGAAGCTTCACTTCGCTTCAAACAATACATTGAGAGATGTCCAGTACGTGAACGACCACAAGATGACAGACTATCTGTTCTCTTTATTGAGGGACTGAGGAACGACACTCTCAAAAAGGACTTGCACTTGAAAGCTTGTACAAGTTTCGAGCAAGTAACGAGAGAGGCATTGTACTTAGTGGATAACTGTGCGGTTTATGGAGAGGTGTCAGCGGATACAGATTTTGCATCCAGTAGCTCCTCCTCCGTAGCGAGCGAGACTACCACTAAAAAGAATGTTCAAACAACAACCATGCCAAATGTAGCGCAAATGATAGAAGATGCTCTAAAAAGGATGGCACCATACCAAAAACCATTGCCAAAAACACTGAAATGGTGTGCTATTGAACAAAAATGGACAAATCATCCAACAGAGGAGTGCTATTACAACAAAGGGTATGTAAGGGAACGCCAGTATGCACCTCCTGCTCAATTAGCACCACCTCAGATACATCCAGTACCTCGATACCCAACGGGAAATGTACCAGGACCTATGGGGATAGAAAGACCGCAACCGGTATTGGGACAACAACCACCTTTACCAGGAGCAAGACCAGTGGGCATTAGATATGCACCAACCTTAGAGAATCAGGAAGAACAAGCCTTAGTGCCTGTTCAAGCCTATTACGAAGAATCGGGTGCACACATGTCTCCGACAGTTTATTACCCACCAGAAGAACCAAAACAACCAGAACCATGGGGCATGATGGGGAATGTTGGAATACCAACAATTACAAGTGCTTCTGATGAAGAGAGATACAATTTGGACGCAAGAACATTGATGTTCATAGCTCATGGAGGGTTAACAGGACAAAGACCATCCTACCCACAAAGGACGAATCAAATGGGACCAAGACCAGCACTAGGACCCTGTTACAAGTGTGGAGGTGACCATCTGATGAATGTTTGCCCACATACGGAAATCATTAGAATTAACGCTTATTGCACTGAGTGTGGGGTTACTCACTTCATTGAGGATTGTTCAAAGAATCCAAACAAAGTGCAAAAGACGACATTGAATATGCTAGAAACTATTCCTACCAGCAGTGGGTCTGAAAATGAAACTCTGATACCAACGCAAGTTGTTACTAGAGCTCAAGCTAAGAAAACCACTAGAGAACCTGAGAATGGAAAGTTAGCGACTGAAGGGGTTAGTCAAGGACCGCGGAGTCAGAAAAACACATGGAAAGCTAGAAAAGCACGCATGAAGTTGAGAAAAGAACGTGAAGACGCTATTCTAGCTGAGGAACTAAAGCGAACTAAAGATAGATTAGAAAAACTTGAGAGTCAAAACGGGAAACGAGAGATGAGCCCGGAAAGAACGAAACAAAAGAGTATCAAAGAAACAACGAGCTTAAGCTTAAGGGGATCAGTGCTAGTCGACAAAGTACACGAACCATTGGACGCACTGATGAGAGCTTACGAAGCTAGGTTAAAGAACAACCAAACACAAGAACAGAGGTGGATGACATACCCAAACGCAGAATTGGAAAAGCAGAGACTTGAAATGTGCCAGAGAATGATCGAGACTGCACAAGCCTTATTAGAACCACCAAAAGAAACAATGAATTGTGGAAAGGAAAACCCAATTCAGCAAGAGACTATCGTTTCACGGGTAGCTGAAAAGACTCCCAGTGCACAAAAGCCTGAAAATACACAAAAGGATGACCGCATAGTATTGAACACAACCGATCAGGAGATAGAGAGTTTTCATCCAGTCATACAGAGGATTTACGGAAAAGATGAGGATTACAATGAATTTTGGAAACAAGTGAGAGAGGCAAACTTTGCAAACGAGCTAAGTTGCCAAGCTAATCAGACAAATTGGGAAAAGGACATCAGGAATCCTCCCATAGTGGAATTTGAGGCAGGATCTCAAGTGGACTTGGATCTGCAATCTTACTGGGGAGATGGGGGCTCTGTTAGAACAATGGAGAGCAAACCTCATTCACTGAAAACCTTACCTTCATACTTAGGAGAGTATGAAGCAAAATCCGAGATTAGAGCACTTCGCTCACGAAAAATCTCATCAGAAAAAGTCATGGACTCGCAAGGATTGATAGAGATTTTGTCAACACCAGTGACATGCACTATCACTCTAGCTGAGCTTTTGAGGCTAAGACCACATATGTGGACCACTGTAGGAAAATGCTTGGAGAAATTCGGGATAAAAGATCCAACATCGAGATTGCAAGAGAGCATTGAGGAGCTGAGCAAGCCACAAAAGAACGCTAAGCCTGTACCCTTAAACAAGGTCGGAGAGTATTGCGAAGGTGAAGAGGGGAATACAACCTTACCAGTTGAATTCCAAGGAGTGAACACAATGGCAATACTAGACAGCGGAGCTGGGGTAGCCATAGCTACAAAAGAAATCTGGAAAAAATGGGGGAAACCAGCAATAAGGAAGACTAGGTTGAAACTCCAATTAGCAGATGGACACATGGAGAAACCTATGAGGCAGTGACCAAAAGAGCTTACGAAAAGACAAAAGAGGCTCAAGAAATCAAGTTCAAAAGAATGGAACGAAAACTGAAACAGAAAAATCAGAAAAGAACAAGCGCAACAGAGAACACACGGAGTCCAAGCTAGAACGTAGAAACAAATACAGAGAGCTCAAGAAAACTCTGAAAGAAGTTTGGACGACAGAAATTGAGAGTGGAGAGGACAAAAACGCCAAAATCAAGGAAAACATGGATGTTCCCTCTCACTATAGGAAATTCACAATAGAGGATAGAAAGGTGATATTAACCCCACCTATTCGAGAGAGGAAGGAGAACGAATCTTATGACGGACCGGAGGATGCAAAAAAAGTTGATTTAGCAGCTCCAGGTGAGACGCTTAGACCGGTGTACATAGCCACAGATTTGTCTCCAAGCGAAGAAGAGAGACTTTTGAGTCTTCTCAGAGAGTATAGGGATGTGTTTGCATGGTCTTATAAGGACTTAAAGGGAGTTGACCCATCGATATGCCAACACACAATCCCACTGAAACAAGACGCAAAGCCTAGCAGACAGAGACCATACACATATAATGATACTTTTGCTAAGCGAATCAAGGAGGAGATAGATAAGCTAATGGAAGCTGAATTCATATACGAGATTGAACACACTGATTGGGTATCTCCGATTGTGGTAGTACCTAAGAAGAACGGAAAACTCCGAGTGTGTGTCAACTTAAAGAAAGTGAATGTTGCAACAATCAGGGACAATTATCCCCTGCCGATAACTGATCATGTTCTAGAGCGTGTATCAGGGAAAACAGCATACTCCTTTCTTGATGGTTTTTCAGGATATAACCAGCTAGCCATAGCACTGGAAGATCAACATAAAACAGCTTTTGCAACGGAGTGGGGAATTTATGCTTATCGGGTTATGCCTTTTGGTCTAACCAATGCTCCCGCAACCTTCCAGAGGCTGATGACGCATGCTTTCAAAGAATACTTAAGGCTGTTTCTCGAAATATACATGGATGACTTATGTGTACATTCTCTACTGAGAAATGAGCATCTAGAACACCTAAGAAAAGTATTTGAGAAATGTAGGACATATCGCATTTGTCTCAATCCTGAGAAATGTGTGTTTACGGTCCGACAGGGCAGAATTCTGGGACATATTGTCTCACAAAACGGAATATCCACGGATTTAGAGAAGATAAAAGTTATAGTGGATATGCCTAGACCAACCAATGCGAAACAAGTACAGAGCTTTATGGGACATTGTGGATATTATAGACGATTCATTTACATGTACGCTATAATAGGCCAACCACTTTACAGGCTAATAGTGAACTTTGAATGGACAGAGGAGTGTGAGGAATCATTCAAGAAATTGAAAGAGGCACTCATTACTGCTCCAGTCTTGAAATCACCAGATTGGGAGAAGATATTCCATGTGCACATAGATGCTTCGGCATATGCAATAGGATGCATTCTGGCTCAGCCAGAAGAAGGAAACATGGATTTTCCTATCTGTTACGCCAGTCGACAGCTCAACAATGCAGAGAAGAATTACACCACAACAGAGCGAGAAGGATTAGGAATGATATATGCTGTGAAGAAATTTCGGCATTATCTTCTAGCCAACAAGTTTGTGTTTTTTACGGATCACCAAGCCTTGCTCTACCTAGTGAATAAACCATGCAATACCGGGAGAATAGTGAGATGGTTCATTATCTTACTGGAATTCGACTTCACGGTAGTAGTAAAGAAAGGAAAAACACATCTTAGAGCTGATCATCTTTCGCGATTGACGAATGGAGAAGACCCTATAGGAGTAGATGACGACATGCCAGACGCGTACTTGTTCAACATAGAAATGATACCTAAGTGGTCTCAAAATGTCGTTAACCTATTAACCGATGGAGGAGAGTTCGATAGAAGAGAATACAACCTGAAACATATTGCTATTCAGCAATCCAAGAATCTTCAATTGGTTGCAGGAAGGTTGTATCAATTGGGAAATGATCATGTTTTACGACTATGCATCAATCCTGAGGAATATAGTATATATCTGCGCGAAGCACATGTTCAAGAATGTGCATTTCATTGTTCAAGAAGGAACACATATAGGAATTTGTTACAATTGGGAGTCTATTGGCCAGGAATGAAAGAAAGCGTACATGAATATGTCACTGTATGTATTGTATGTTCATCAAAACCGCCAGCCGAGTATTCAACATTATATCAGATAATGATCGCTCCAGAATGGAGTCAGTATATTGTTGAATATCTCACAAATAGAACTTTCCCAGAAGGAACGTCAAAAGCTCGTCAGAAATCTGTAGAGACAGAAGCTAGAGATTACGCTTTAATAGGAGATCAACTCTATAAGAGAGGTAAAGACAACCAGCTTAGGATTTGCGCATCAGAGTCTGAGTATGTGATAATCCTGGAGCAAGCTCATGGAGGAGTAGGTGGAGGCCATTTCTCAGGTGATAAGACAGCAAAACTTGTCTTAGCCGCAGGAATATGGTGGCCAACATTACATATGGACGCTGAGGAATACGTTAAACGGTGTGATGACTGTCAGCGGACCAAAGTACCACTTAAAAGAGATGATATGCCGCTTAGACCAATGATGGGGGCAAGAGCTTTTGCAAAATGGGGGATTGATTATGTTGGACCCATTTCGCCTCCTGCATATAAGACTCATACACAATACATCGTTGTGGCTACAGACTATCTAACAAAGTGGGTCGAAGCAAAGGCAACTCAAAAAGCAGATGCCAGGACCACGGCACAATTTCTATATGAATACGTCTTTGTACGATATGGATTGCCAATAGAAATTGTGAGTGATCGAGGCACACATTTCATAAATGAAGTATAGAGATCCTTCTAGATGAATTCATGGTAATCCATAGGAAATCAGCCCCGTATCATCCACAAGCAAACGGACAAGCTGAAGCAACAAACAAAACCATATGTACGGTCCTCACGAAGATTGTATCTGAGTCGAGAACTGACTGGGACCAAAAGTTACATTCAACATTATGGGCATATAGGGTGGCGTATAAAACATCCATAGGAACGACCCCATATAACATGGTTTTTGGGCTAAATGCTATCTTGCCAATAGAATTCTTGATTTCAACCTTAAGGGTGGCTAAGGATCTAGAGTGGACAGGGCACGAGCTCTCTGATAGAATAGATGACCTGGAAAAGCTAGATGAGCTTCGCTTAAAAGCAGTAGCTTCCATCTACGCTCAAAAAAGGCGACAAAAGGAATTTTTTGATAAGCATGTGCGGACTAAAGAGTTTAAAGTTGGGGACTATGTCCTAGTTTACACTCTGAAACAGCATGCTAAGAAGCTTAAAAAGCGAGGGATGGGACCTCTGGTGATTAAAGATCTATCACCAAGTGGAGCCGTCAAGCTTGCTACATTAAACGGAGAAGAAATGCCCAATTGGATTAGTGGATGCAGAGTGAAAAAGTATCTTTTGCCGCTAACCCAAGACATGCTTCTCAAAATACATCAAGAAAAGCTGCGTGTCAAGAAAAAGAAAAAGATTGAGGAGGAAGCGCAAGCCGAGGCGAAGGAAAGAATGGAGAAAAGAAGACTACTGCGTCAGAAACAGCGCAATGAAGGAGCAATACGAATAACCGCAGTCAGTATAACACAAAGGGATAATGACAAAGACGAACCCATCATTGAATGCAAAGTAGGAACCAACCAAATCAAAGCCAGAGCACTATTGGATTCAGGAGCTCAAGCTAACCTACTTTCACTCAGTTTGTATAGACAATTGACAAATGACACTAAACTACAAACTGCCAAGCAAGAGTTAAAGAGTTACTCTAAGAATTCAATCAAAACTGTCGGATGCACAGTTTTACATATACAGATTAACCAATATGTGTATCCTCATATGTTTTACGTGGTTGAAGACCAAGCTACACAACATCCATTATTGCTAGGACAACCATGGCAGAAGCAATACAATGCAATGATTGACTGGAGTTCTAAATCAGTGCTTATCAAATACGAAGGAGAAAGTCAATCAGTTAAGTTCACCAAAGGAGAAGAGCCAACTCCAAAGGACGAATCCAAAGACAAAGATGAACAACAACCAGAGAAAAAGAAGAAGCAATAGCAACCAAAAGTTTCTATACAACCGGACTACTCTTCGACGAGGAATTCTCAACAGTGGATAAGGAAGACAAGCAATAATATAACAGCTCAACCTTGGAAAAAAGCAGAGTCAACGTTGGTATGGAGACCAAAAAAGGTGGTGCCAGAAAAAACAAACAGAGTCTTCAATACCAGACAACAGAGTGATCCCCGACAATCAAGGACAGTGAAACAGATCTGGATTCCAAAGAAGTTCATGACGGCACAAAGCGATAGCAAGCAAATTTGGATCCCAAAGATTTGTAAACAGGAACTCCCTTCAATACACTCAACGGAAACTCCTAGGTATTTCAAGGCGAGGAAATCAACACACAGAACAAAGCAGGTTTGGGTTGCAAAGAGTTTGTGGCAAGCACAAGCAAAGCGGAAGCAGATTTGGATTGCGAAAAAAGACAACAAGGTAACGAAGAATCCATCTACTAATTCTACTACCAAATTGCCAAAACCAACCCAAAACCCGACCACCAATCCTTCAATCAAACAAAGAGCAGCTTTATTGGAAAGAATGTTGTATCATCGCTCTACAATTGCATTGGGAACTTATGACCAAAACAACTACAATGCTTCACCCACAGACACTTCATAGTCGTCCGGGAGGACTCAGACTAGGAGGGGGGGAGGTATACAGGAGCTACAAAGCAGCTACAAGCGGGAAAAACAAAGAAAAACAAAAAATTATATTACAAGGGCAGTGTCTTACATGATTTTGCAATTTTTTATGTTTGATTGCGAATATTGATAATATTTATGCCCTTATATACCTTGTTTTGCAACAAGAAGAGATCAAATGATGAATTTGGGTCTCTAAATGTGTAAATATCACTAAATAAGAGTGTTTTTGGAGCTAAAAAATGAAAAAAAGTAGTAATCCAAGTCCAGAAATCATAAAGAAGTGTATATTCATATACACAGGGTTACCAGCTATTTATCATGTATGTTTGGAATTTTTTGGCTTCAATTTGCTATTTTCCTTTATTTTTTACGATTTTCTTAATAAAAATAAAAGAAAAATAAAAAAGCAGGTGAAATGAGATCGGAAAAAAGAAAAGAATAGACGGTGATGATCCTAATGACAAGGGCAACCCATGGTAAAAATGGGGTACAATTCTGAAAAAGTTGCGG
This sequence comes from Adiantum capillus-veneris, assembly GCF_014529385.1. Taxonomy (NCBI): domain Eukaryota; kingdom Viridiplantae; phylum Streptophyta; class Polypodiopsida; order Polypodiales; family Pteridaceae; genus Adiantum; species Adiantum capillus-veneris. The sequence continues at coordinate 90,464,444 of NC_140932.1, forward strand.
AAAGCCCGAAATGACAGAATTTTGGCAAAGTGGACAGATTTCTCAGAAACAGGTCAAATGGAGTCCAAATTGAGAAATTTCAAATCCTAAAGTGCATTTCACGACGAGATAGGAGCACATGTCAAATTTGGTAACAAGTGATCCGGGAAGCCCGAAGTTAAGTATTTTTCACTTCACTATCAAGCTCATTTCCACTATTACCTTCTTGGAGAGAGCAAAGAGCACACAGGAGCATCCGACCTTCTACCGCCTTCTACGACTACTACGAGAGCTTAGAGGACACCAGACATGAGAGGTAGACTCGTTGCCATAAGCTTTTGATGCTTATCGTTAACTTTTGTCGCGAAAACTCACCAAAACCAAGAAACAAGAGCAGAAGGGGAATGGGGAAGAACGCTAGGTAGGGGCACAACCGCTTAACCAAACCTTGCAAGAACTTAGAGGTGGGTTACCCTAACATAGAAGATGAGTTTCTAGCACTCAAAGCTCGAGAAAGAATGACTGGAAAAACCCTAGGTCAACAGAGCCTGCAAGAGGCAAACAGAAAAAAGTTATCGGAACGACACAAAACTTCTCAGGAAGCTTAACAACATCGAGGGCAATGCAACCATGGAGTATCTCCGGGTTTGGATCACCAAAAGTAGGTCGGAACAACCGATTCAGCTGTGGACACACAAAGCGTCATTTTGGCATAACGGCTAAAATTGACGACCAAATGACATGAAACTTCACAAGCAGCTTAAAATATACATGGATGACTTATGTTTGCAAGCAAAACCCAAAAGAAAGCTGATTCACTTACCGATGGTGAAAAAGACGCTTTCGGGCAACCAAATGGAGAAAGATGGAGAACGGGGAGCCAAAGTCAAGTCCAACCAACTGGATGGCTTCACAACATATCCAATGAGCTGGAAATGCAACTCTCAAGAAGAAAAGTTGAAGAAATTCAACTCCAAGGCAAAAAGACGAGTTCGGAGACTGAAATGCCTATAAGGGGGCTTTTTAGCTAAACTGATGACTTTTTAAGTTGAAAACTAGTTAGCAGGGCTTAGGGCACTAGCACAAAGCATTCTTTGCACAAAAAGACCAACATTTCAAGAAAAGACATCATACACGTATGATGTCTCACAGCATGATTTTCACATCCATTTCAACATTTGAGTGCATAGCCTCATTCCACATGTTAATCACATCCTATGAACCAAGTATCATGAGAATTGGAGTTAGAAAACCCAAGGAAAACCAAAAAGACGCAAAGTAGGCCATAAAATTGATTTTTGGTCCTAATTTTGTCAAAATAACTCCAAACTCATTGAAACTTTGTAGGATTGTTGATTAACACATCTACAAGCTATCTGGAACCAAAAATCACCATTTTGACACAAAAGACATCATACGCGTATAATGTCTATTTGCACTTACAGAGCCAAAAATGCTCATTTGTCATCATACATCCATTATATATATCTAATACATGCTACATATGAAGTTTGGAACCATTTGGTCAAGTGGATCACCCCATTAGCCCAATTAAGAGAAAATCCTTCATACAAAGCCTATTTTTGTCCCAAATCCAACATATTCAAGTCCAAACCAAGATTTGAGTATAAACAGTCCTTCACTAGCACATGGAGAGTCCACAGAACCAATCCCATGAAAAATTGATGAAAAAGACATCATACGCGTATGATGTCCCCATAGCCATTTTTAGTCCAAATTCTACCCAAACTTGATAAATCCACTGAATAAGCCTATCTAAAGCCAAATCCAAGCTTATAGAGAAATTTGGTCCAAAAATACACTAAAAGACATCATACGCGTATGATGTCTCACTATGTGATTTTGGCATCTAAGGGCTTCAACCACCAAACAGAAGTGTTCTACATGCCATTTGAAGGTAATCCACCAAGTTTTACCCAATTTGGATCATAAAATCCATTTCCCTTGCAAAATTTGGCCAAGAGCCTGAACTGGACTAAACTGGCCAAAACTTGACCAAATGGGATCCAAACTCAAATCCAAGCATATGACACTCATGTATACACTATCAGCTACAAGCACAACCAATATGAAGTCATTCTGACACAAAAGACATCATACGCGTATGATGTCTCCAGCATGATTTTGAGCCCAGTTTGCATATTTTTTCACCTACATTGCATCCTTAGGCCCTGAATAGCTCATGTTTCAATTTTCAAGTCATTTGAATAGTTAAAAGCTTCATTTCGGCTTTCAGTACTAAAAAGACGCTAACTTCTGAAATTGGAGTTACAGGATCCATGGATTCCGCTAAGTCATCGGCAACTAGGAGAAAAAGACCAACCATCAAGGATGCTCTTGCAGAAGCAGAACCTTTTGATATTCCAACAGAAACCCTCAAGCCAACCAAGACTTGGGTGGAGGAAGCAGTACTAGAAAAAGAGGGAATAAAGATCTACCAGGGGACTTTCAGAGATCCTCAAGGGCAATCGGTCGATGTACCTATGATCCCACGAGAATTAGTGGATTATAGCAGATCAGAGAACATAAGCAGATACCTGGAAAAGGCTGACTTACACAGGTTCTTCACCTCGAGACCATCAGGTGTAGACACAAGAAGAGTGTATGAGTTGGCAACATCCATTCAGAAGGATGGGAAAGCCACGTTGACAGCCATGGATGGAGAAACAGTGGAAGTACAGATCACTCCACAGCTCATTGCAGATGCACTGAAGCTGCACAACAAAGGAAGTTCTGTCAGGGAAAGAAGAGAGGCCATAGAGGTCTATGGATCAAAGAAACAAAATACAACCTACGGAGATATGGCAGATCAACGAGCGGCAACCCTTTGCCGGTTATACAACCAGTTTTTCCATGTGTGTAGTAAAAGACCGCAGAAGTATACTACACCACCCCATGCCATTGCGACAACCATCACATGGGCACTGAAGAGCAACGTGCCAAAAGAGGTGAATTATGCTCAATACATCCACGAGCAAGTAATCGCCATGCACAACCAGAAACCAAAGTACATAGGAGGAGGAGAAATCCTAACAAGAATAGCTTATGAAGCTATTGGAGCTAGAGATCAAGGGCCACGGATTCCCTCCCAGAATGAGTGGCTTAGAGAAGCCGATGAGGAGGAAGAACAGCAAGAAGTATCCAAGAGGGTGTCCACAAGAGCACGCCGAAAACTAGAAATAGTTTCAGAACCTGAAGAGGCCGTGGACGAGCCGCTCAAGAAGAAAGTGAAGAAGAAGGCCGATCCCAAGCAAACCAAAAGTCAAAAAGCCGCAAGAATGGAAAGGCTGGTGGAGCAGTTTAGAGCGGAAAGAGCTCTAAAGGGGGACTTTGAAGAAATGTGGGTGTCGGACCCAAGTAAAGTCGGAACCAGCTCAGCCAGGCCACATGTTGATCAATATGATCAATATATTAGAGCTTATGAGGAGTCGAAGGCCATACTGGAACAGCAACCTGTCGAGCCTTATACTGAAGAGGAAGTACAGCTTTTAAAAGCTGAGCTGAAAAAGGACGACAAGGGGAAGAAGAAAGTGGATGAGTCTACTGAACCTCAAGAGAAAGACGAGCAAGCAAACAAAGGGAAAGCCAAGATGACTGAGGACAATCAGCCCTCTTTTACTGTTGTACCAAGCCCGAAAAAGATGGAAATTATTGTGGAGGAAACCACAATAGAAATAGAAACAGAAGTTATAGAAAAGCCGGAGGACGGGACCAAGGAAAAGGAGATAGATCCAGTTCAGCAAAAGAAAGATGATTATGAGGATCTGGTCGCGATCGGATACAGTGAAGAAGAGGCCCTGGAGGCAGTTTATGGGATATCCCTACGGAAACAAGATGATCGGAAAGGGACGAAAGAAAAGACAAAGGGTACAATGGAGAGTGAAGAAAAAATGGACGAGCCGAAGCCATTGGAGGTGGTGGCAGAAAGAGCTGTCAAGTTGACAGATGAAGATGAAAAAGACATGCACATGGTGCATGAACTGCTCAGCAAGATTAAAGAAAGATCCAGAGCAAAGGAAGTAGCACTTGAGGCAGCAAAACAAAAGGAAGCAGAGTTGCAGAAGAAGTTAGAGAATGCTATGACTGAATCTGAAAGTCATAAAGCATCACTCTACGACGCAGAAAACGAGAGAGACGGCTTGATACTCCAACTAGCCGAAGCTTCAAGAGAGGTAACAAGTTCACAGGAAGCAAAGGAGCAAATAGAAGATGAGCTAGAGGCAGCCAAGGATGAGCTCATTGAGCTAAGGGAAAGAGTCGAACTTCAAGAAAGGACAATCACGAGACTCAGGACCACCCCTAGAGCTAGCAGAGCAGGAACAGAACAAGAGGGAGCCCTCGTTCCAGCTCTGGAAGATCAGGTCAGAAGTCTGCAAAGAGAGCTGAGGTTAGAGCAAGTGCAAAGATTGCACATGGCGGAGGGATCATTGGCTGCAGAGGAGAGGCTCACATCAGAAAACCAAACACTAAGGACAGAAAATGAGGCCCTCCGCAAACAACTCCAAGACCTCCAAGAGCAACAAAGAAGAGAAACAGAGACACCACAAGAAGAAGCAAGGGGAGCAGCCATAGAGCTACCAGAAACTGGAGAGGCAACCACAATTGAAGATCCAGCCCCATTTCAAGAAGTGGCCTCAGCTTCAGGAATCTCTGAAGAAGAAGAACAAAGGCTCCAGGACCAAATAGAAAAGTCAACAGAGGAAAGTGCCAAGGCGGAAATGGAATGGGAAAGGAGACTTCTCATCTCCATTAGACTTCAAGGTTTAGACACAAAAGTGCTCCATGAAGAGTGGATGCAACCAAGCCTGCCTTTCCCTCTGATGAAATTTGAAGTGATAAAGACGAAAAAGAGAATAGAGGAGGAGCAGTATGTCGCTCTTTACGAAGGCGACATCACAAAAGATGAACAATCAAAGAAGATTGTAGATTCTCAACCTAGATGGAGGAAAGGTTGGCTGAACAAATACCCAGCCTACCTCATCTACTTGGTAGAGGCTCCAAAGGAGATTCAGGAGGATGCAACCTTCTGCCCGGTGCCAAGAGTCAAAAGCTGGAAAGAGCATGGCAGGATTGCAGAAAAGAAGCCAAATTGGCTTAATTACCCAAGGATGCCAGGACCAAAGGCAGGAGAGAGAATAGGTAAAGCCTACATGGTGAAAACCCTAACGGGCACCATCAAACTCTTTACTGGCTCTCCTGACCTTTCGTGTCAGATGCTAAAGAAAATCTGCAGGACTCTCTTAGCATGCATTGAAGTGTTCGCACCAGATAAAGCCACGACCTCGAGTCTACTATCGACGGCCGACACAGTGACGGATATGATGTATGATCTTTCATTGCAACCATCACCAAAGGTGTTACATCTCTTGTACCAAAGAATTATGTTTTTACCTAGCTTCCACATGCAAACATTCGAAGAAGCTTTCTACACCGGCTTTTTCACTCACGAAAGCAAAATATTCGGCCCAACCTTGACCATCGGCAACCTACGCTACGAATCACATTTGCAGATGCTCAAGACGACAGGACTCTATTGATCAAGCTTAAAAGTCATGTCAGGGACGACATGAACGTGGAGGGGGGGAGTGTTGAGCCAGCAGAGGATCACACCCGCATTTTTGCTCACACCCATCATTTTGTAACCATTGATTGTAATAAATGTCTTTCCGACATTAATTTTGATTGGAGCCATTCATTAAGTAACGGGACTCAATTGAGTTTCCAGCTTGTAATCCCGACGTAATTTCACGTGCTGATGTAAATAATTAGAGATGTTCTCACCTCCAAGGCTGAGGTATATAAGCCAAAGTTTTGTAACCTAAGGGGGATTCAATTATTAATCAAAGTGAGTTTGAGCGCCGTGACGGTGTCTGAGAGAGAGTGAGAGAGAGAGAGAGAGTCTTATCTCCTTGCTACGCGAGCTACGGGGCCGCCATTGGAGAAGCGAGACCACCATTGTGTTAGCAACGGTGAGAGCTACGCACAGATACCAAGAGTACGCGCTATCGGCTTCTACGTGTGGTAAGTTCCTACGAGCTTCGGTGTGAGTTTTCTTCCAACTCGTGTGTCGGAATAGAGCGTGCAGCATATCTATAGAACCACAACGAGTAGAGCTACGCATTAGTACCATCGGGGTCAAGTTTCGGTCACCTGTAATTTTCGGCCTGTCTTCATACGCGTTTACCGCACGGAGTGATTATAGGTTGATTTTACAGTTCAAATCTTTAGGGTGTTGTTCTTACCTAGTGCATAGACTTCCCCTTGAGTTTGAGATCGATTCAATGATTCTAGATCCTGTTTCGTATAGCATTCGTTCGTAGTACGGATTTCAGTCACTTGCGTGTTTTAGAACTTAGATTTGATTTCCTTAGTAGTGATTGTCATTAGAAGGTCGAGTAGGTGATTTGACACCCACCTAGTTGTTTCCATGCGCCTGCGGGTCAAGCTTCGTCCTCGTCTGACAAATTCTGTTGTTGGTTGAGTTCTCGCTATTTAGCTTTCGCTAGCGGCGTAACCGCCTTAACAGCCTTTAAAGAAAATGATTGGGTCCTATTAAAATTCCCCAAGGCTCGATTAAGGCACACGACGGGCAAGAATCCTACGGGACACCAAAAGTACTATGCTAAACTAGCAAAAAGGTACTATGGTCCCTTCCAGATTCTTAGGCCAATCAATGAGATGGCCTATCAACTCAAGTTGCCCAATCATTGGCTCATACACAATGCTGTCCATGTGAGCCTATTAAAGCCTTACAAAGGAGAGCCACCTCAAGAAACAACTACTGAAGACCCACCGGAGATCGAGGACCAAGAGGAGGTGCTACAGCCCGAGTCCATTCTCTGACATAAAGACAAGGTACTAAGAGGCGGTAAGACTATCCGACGATATATTATTAAGTTTAAGAATTATCCTTTTGAAGATGCTAGATGGATGCAAGGCATACAATTAAAGGATAACCTAAACCTTTTCAATGCTTACAATGCTTCCCAAGAGTAAGAAAATGTACAAAATGAACAAAGTTTTTGTCTTATAAGACTCTCTTTTTCTTTATTGTGCACAAAAATGAAGTAGTATGCATGCTTAGATCAAGTTTGTGGAGACGACGTCTCCCAAACACCAAGTAGAGCTTGTCACTCTACTATGGAACATTGATAGGACTAATGTGCAAACATGCTTGCGGCAGCCTTAGGCTCTCAAGCGCCAAATGAACTAGTCATCCATTGTGGAATGATGTCGTAGGGTAACATAGGGATCCTCTACCTGCTAAGAAAAGGACTAATGAATATGCTTTATCTTCTCTACCCCATAGTCGAGGACGACTTTGATTTCAAGAGAGAGGTAATGTCATAATAATCAATATCTAATTCTCCTAAATGATTTTCTCATGTTAAACTGATCATTTAATATGGGGAAGTGCGGGGGGAGAAAAAGCTAGAATATTGGTTAAGCTAGCAGACCGGCCACAGGAGGTATCCAAAGGAGGGAAAATAGGGATCCAAAGGGGGGGGCATATGCACAAGCGCCATGTGAAACAATGGGCTAAAAAGACCCTAAGGTTCAGCCCATTAAGACTTCCAAAATGCTAAGGTTCCAAAATTCAAAGGTTGTGTCCAAAGGTCAACCATGGGGGGAATTGGATGCTTTGTGGGTGTCCCAAAAGTCTTTACCAATCCCTACATAGGAGGGGGCGAGCCTTGCTTGTAGGGGATGAGAGAGAAAGTCACACACACACACACACACACAATCTCCCTTTACACAAAGGGAATGAGGGAAACATGTCAGCTCCCTAGCCCAAATGCCCACAAGGTGTACCCAATTCCTATTGGATGGCCTTGGAGATGGACCAATGAGAATTAGGCTAGAGTAAATCTAGTTAAATTAATTTAAAAACACTTAATAAAAGAACCAATGAGAATTAAGCCCTCTAGAAGACTATTGGACAGTCTCCCAAGGGGTCAATGAGCATTCAGTAGCCCAATGGCTTGCCTGATTCCTATTGGCTAGGAGGCAAAGGAGTCCAATGAGAGTTTAGTTGCATTTATTAATTACATTAAGCTCTCACAAAAGGGGAAAGGGGGACACATGTCAGAAGGCTATCACTTATACTGCTTAATTATCATTGGCTAGCCCTAGGGAGGTCCAATGAGAGTGGAGCGTGAGCAAATAGCAAGAGGGGTCGACCAAAAGACAGAGGGGGGTGATTTTTGCAAGGTATTATCACACACACACTCACACAATCTCATGTGTGAAGTAAAGAAGACTCTCTCTCCTTCTCAAGCTTTAATGGAAAGCTTATCACCTACTCCAAGCTTGTGAGAAGGGAGGCCTACATCGACAACTCTTGGCTTTGTGATGCAAATCCAACCAAGAGCCAAGCTTCAATGCATGCTCATCTCCTCCACCATGCTAATTACTAAGCTAAGCTATGCTAATATGAGTGATTATGTGAGGAGATGTACATCTTTCTCGTAAGAATACTCCTTCTTCCTCTCAATCTACTCTCATACCCCGCTAGCTCTCACCATCTTCAAAGGTGTGAGGTCTTGGGTCCGAGACCGGAGAGAATTAATGTTGTGTTTGATAAGTGTTTTGCTTAGTGCATGAATCTTTCATCTTCATTGCACTAGCTAGTCTTGAAGGAACACAAAGAATTGTGTTGTACAATGTCTCTCTTGATGGGAGAAACCATAATACAAAGCCTTTTGGAGGGGGGACCAACTCCATGTAAATCCGGTCCTCAATTGTTGTCAATACCTTAATTTCTCTCTCTCTTGAAAGTATTGTTCATGCTATCTAACTAGGTGTTATGCTTTTTGTTGCTCTCTCTCCACCCAAGCACTCTTGTAATTCTCATTAGGAATCTATTCTAATGAAATGCCCACTGTGTTCATGCTAATTTCCGCTACACACAAGTTTGTAGGCCATTAAATGTTACAAGATCAACCATACAAGTCGGCCTCACTTGAATGATAATTTGGTTTATAAGGGTGTCGATTTGCCGGTTTATCCGATGGTGGTGCAAGATGAAGCTAAAGAAGAGCCTGCCTTAGTGGATTTTTTTACCATGTGATTTGATGGAGTGTATCAAAGAGTAGTGCAGAAGGGAGGAGGTGTTGTGGTGATACAAGAACCGCATGGCAAAGTTATTTTCTCGAGAGCTTATGATCTAGAGGATGTCTATACCAATAATAAGATGGAGTATATTACTTTGCATTTGGGTTCGAAACAATATATGGAATTTGTCATTTCGAGGTTGGTGGTGAAAGGTGATGCGGTGCTGGTCATCAAGCAACTCTTAGGCGAATTGCAAGTAAAGAGGATTCTTTGAAGCATTGGTTTTTTCCATTAAGAAGCTCTTGAAGTTCTTTAAGTGGTTCAATTCAAGTATGTCAAGAGAGATCGGAACCAAGAGGTAGACCAGCTAGCAAGTAGCAAAATGCAGGTGGTGCATGTTGTAGGCTTGTATGTGGCCGCAACCACTTATGCAGGAAGGGAGACTGTGAAGGAGATAAAAGAATTTTTTAGCATGGGCCAGTGTCTAGAAGGCTTATCCAACTTTTAGAGGAGAAGGATAGTGCAAAAGGCTTGCAAGTTCACATTCGTAGGTGAAAACTGATGACCTATGGTCGAGACGGAGTGCTGAGAAGAGTGTTGTACAAAGAGGATATTGGCATGGTGTTGGAGCAATGCCATGAAGAGAGCCGACATTAAGGTAAGGACTAGGTGTTGTTTTGGGTGCTAAGAGCAGGTTTTGAGTGGCCTTCCATTGTATGAAATCATAAATGTGTTATTGGTGTAAGACGTGCCATCAGTGCCAGACTATGGATGAAAGACGACTGGTAGCCGAGTCACAGGGGGCTATCATTGTGCAGAGTGCTTTCAAGAAGTTGGGTGTGGATGCCATAGGTTCACTACCTAAGTCTACAAGTGATAAGAAGTACGCCGTGGTAACTATTGACTACCTCACCAAGGTGAGTTGAGGCCAAGGCAGTCAAGGAGGTGAATGCACATGTTGTGGCCCAGTTTGTTTTTGATAGCATTTCCGTTTTGGAGTACCATGGGTGCTCATATTTGATAGAAGTCAAGGGTTTAGAAGCAAGCTTATGTGTGCATCGGTCAAGAAGCTGGGCATTCAACATTTGTTTTCCTCACCCTACCATCCCCAATGCAACGGTCTAGTGAAGAGTGTCAACGGGAAAATCATCAAGATGCTAACAAAGTATTTATATAAGTAGGAGACAGAGTGGGAAACTAATCTAGGGAAGCGTTTATGGGCGCATAGGACATTCTAAAAAGTGGCTACCCATTTCACTCCATTTTAGCTGGTTTATGGTAAGGAGGTAGTATTACCAGTGCATGCATAGTTGGGAGCTTTGAAGGGTATGTGGCAGGTCAATGCAACTCAGCAGGAGATTTTGCAGGATCAAATTGCTAGTCTTCAAGCCTTGCAAATGGACAAAGAGGTGATAGAAGACTACTATGTGAAGCAGTGGTTTGCAAAATTCAATCAAAACCTGCCGAACAAGAAGATAGAGGAAGGGGAACTGGTGATGAAATATGAGAGATTTTTGGATTTCACTTTCAAGAAGAAGTGGATGGGTCCGTACAAGGTGCAGAATGCCTTTCCAAAAGAGACCTATCAACTAGGCAGAGTAAATGGTAAGCTTCTTAGGCACAGGGTGAGTGGTGTGCGGCTCAGGATGTACCTTGACATGAGTTTAGTACTTGATGTGCACCGGATTGTAGCCAAGAGGGGTGGGCAACCCACCCAAGAAAGAGATGAAGGGGGGAAGAGTTGAAGCTTTGTACATATCTTGTGGTTTGCAAGTGCTTTTTGTTGTCAATTTCGTGTGTGTACAGAGAGTCAGTCTGGAGTTGCACTTTTTTGGTTCAATAAGCCTATGTGTGGTTGAACATAAATGTTCAACAAGGGGGTTGGGCAATGATGGTGCAAGGACTCTTGGTCAAATCTTGCAAAGCTTATACAAGGACTCTTGGTCAAAATTTTTAGCTCAAATCTTGCCAAAGTTACCACAATGTCAGTCTACAACCTTCAAATCCATAAACTCAATTTCAATTAGCAGACAATATCCAAATGACCTTAAACTTACAAGGCTATTTGTATAAGGTTTCTATCATCCCTCTGAACCAAAAAATGTCAAAAAGTGACTCTTTGGCTAGCAGGAGATAATAAGCATGCTGAATATCTATCGAATAAAAAAATGATCATTTTCCACTTTTGTTGGTTCACATTGGTCAATCATGTATCCAATAAGCTGTGAATGAGGTTGCTTCAACTTTTTGGTCAATTTGTTCCAAATCCCCACCAATAGTTTTTGTATTTGGAAATTTCAATTGCAATTCAAGTGGTCATGCAATTCAATTGATGTCCAAATTACTTGAAACTTCTCCCAAGCACTCTATTACTTCGAAACCAATCCCCTTGGGAAAAAATTGCAAAAAATGAATTTCTAGGGCAGGAGATACTAAGCGCTCTTATTATCTGTAGGAATAAAATGAATATTTTTTTAACATTGGATACTCACATCCTAATCAAGTCACAAATCAAGTTTCATGAAGTTTGGTTCTTTTGAAGTTCCTAGGTAAAATTTTGTGTCTGTAGTCTCGTTTCAATGATTTTTGAGCCTATCTGGCAACTTACAGATCCAAATGCTACCATACCTGTAGATTAAGGAATGGTCAAGATCTTGCTTTCTTAAGCCCCCAGATTTAAGCGCGTTTATTATCTAGGTGCCAAATTTCGTATCTTTTTTGCACTAATTTCTCAGTCCCACAACTGTAACAAAGTGTTTTAAGACATGTCAAGAAGTTTTATCAAGTTTTGTTCAGTTTCAAGTGTTCTTAGCCCTTGTTGTCTATCCATTCAGAGTGAATATTGTATTGGCCCAATTTTGCCCCCAAATGAAATTAGAATCTCTTGAGCCCTCAAGAAAGTGTTAGCATATAACCCTAACAAGATGGTTATGTGAAAAAGTTCAATTTTTGGCCTAAGAAAAAAAAAGCGCATTGGGACAGAATCTACACACTTTTTTGGAATTTTGATGGCATTCAGGTCTTATACATGCTAATGCAAGTACTTTTGGCCATCAAAACTCACCTTAGCATGCATCTATCACTAACGAGATAATAAGCCCATTTTTTGTCAAACTTTGAAATTTTTCTTGTAAGTTGATTTTTGATACTCGCAGGTTGCTATAACCTTTCCAAGATCAATGATGATCAAAAATATTATTTTCGAAGCTTTCACCTTATGAGTCCCATACCTAAAAACTCTAAAATTTTTCACAAAGAACGTTAGTGATGTTAAATAAAAGGGTGAGATAGATCGGAAACCTTTCTCTATTCCTACTTACCCTACTCCTAATCACATCAACAAAAGGTAGTGGAAAGTGTCCATTTTTCTTTGTTTTTCTTTCTAAAAAGAGTATAAATCCTTAGACTTTGACATAGTCCAAGCTATCAACCACTCAAAATAACCTAATCTAAGCCTAAAGATTCTCGACGAGTATGACTACTGCCAAGACACCTTCTACATAGCCGAAGTAGACACACCTCAACCGTGCGGTTTCTAAAAAATGGTTTTGGTACTCCAGGCAAACCTAGAGAATTTTTCTTGGACAATACTACTGAACACTGAGATTTTTCCTAGTTTAGTTCACCTCATCCTAGACAATGATGCCAAAATGTGGGGCTCCCCCAATGCCAAGCCTCGCTATCTTATTGTAGTGATATTGAGAACCACAAACATAAACGTCATACCATGGGATGGAGTTGACTCGACTAGTGCATGGAGGCTATGAGAGGTTCTCTCTCTCTCTCTCTCTCTCTCTCTCTCTCTCTCTCTCTCACACACACACACACACACACACACACACACACACACGCACACACATTATTTTTCTCACCCATTGAGGGCAGGAATTTTATATAGGCTAGGTACAAGACTCTCTCTCTCTCTCTCTCTCTCTCATTATTTTTCTCAAACTATTTTATTGCAACTGAAAATTGCTACTTTTCTTCACATTTCAATTCAACACTATTTTTATAGTCTGCCACCTATTGAGGGCAGGAATTTTATATAAGCTAGATGCAAGACTCTCTCTCTCTCTCTCTCTCTCTCTCTCTCTCTCTCTCTCTCTCACACACACACACACACACACACACACACACACACACACACACATTATTTTTTTCACCCATTGAGGGCAAGAATTTTATATAGGCTAGGTGCAAGACTCTCTCTCTCTCTCTCTCTCTCACACACACACACACACACACACATTATTTTTCTCAAACTATTTTATTGCAATATGAGATTGGTTTTTTTTTTTTATAAAACTAGTGTTGTCTAAAGATAAGATGGATTCAAAAAGTATGTTTTCTCAAAGGATAATGACCCTAGCCCTTTTGACTCTAGGGTAAAGGGGCCAGCTAAAGGCCGGGGTCCAAAAATGGGACACTTTTTGGGGACAAGAGTAGTTGAACACAATACAGTTACAGGACCCTTAAAAAAACAATTTTATTACGTGGCTAAATACATTCCCAATAGAGAGGAGTGGGCCATTAATGGCCCGTAATAGATTTCCATCACGCTCTGGGAACTTTCCCGACTGGCGCACGTCCTGTGTTGAATGCGTGGCCATCATGCGGCTTACTCCCTTCACTTTTGCCACCTTTACAAACCAATCCCGCAACACAGTCATCGATACCTGCACAACACACCATTCTCAACAATTGTCTTGAGCAATTAGAAACGAAGCATACAAAACAGTTTATCCAGAGATACATTTCACCATTCTGCAGCATTTGTCACATTTATACACTTCACAGTTCCAAGAGTGCACATAAAATCCCTTTAAGCGCATCACATAGTCATGGGTGGATACTTCTTTACACAATCCCTTGCAAGGTAGCAGACAAAAGCACACATCTACTCTTGCAACAACCAAGGCAGCTCCAAACAAACCTACAAAGTAAGCAGAAAAATTCCTTGCAAGGCAGCAGACAAAAGCACACATTTGCCCTTGCAACAACCAAGGCAACTCTCCATACAAACCTCATATCTCGAAGCTGTTGACAGAATCAGCCACATCAGTTTCGAATCAACTATCTATTCTCAACAACCAGCAAACAACTAAAAAGACCAGGAAGATGCAGAAGTGCAGATTCGCGCAAGATGCAACCAAGTGAAGATGAGTTAGCTTGCCCCATGCGAGTGCAAAGCATGTTTACTTGAGAGACATCCAGAGCTTGAAGGCCTTCTTTGCACCTCTCTCCTTTTACATAAAAACGGAGGACGGGTTTGCTGTTGTGGAAGAGTACATGTTTTGCCTATCTTTATGTGCAAACTTCCTCGAAAAGCTCCCCCGTTTGTTTCACCAAAAAACCCTTCTGTTTTGACACAACAATCAAAGGAGCCATCAGATGTTGAGAAAAGTTCTTCTAGTCATCCTCCCAAGCGGAAATTTTCAGTAAGAGAATATGCCAGTCTTTTGGAAGATACCTTGAATTGAATTGAATTGCTCATCTACTCAGGTTATACACTCTAAACTTCCTTTTAACATTTTTTGAATAAATGTACTTAATAAATTCACATATAGCTGATGTGATATTTCTTACGACCCATGGTTGATCACATTCAGAATGACAGCGAGGAATCAAGTCACAAAGGGTGGTAAACAACAATCTACAAAGTCAAAATAGAGTTACAGAACTCCAACATCATTGGGCGACCAAGGGATTAAATGCAAAAAAAGCATTCGATTTAGACCAGCAAGGGGTAATGGGAATAGCACACTACCTTGACACTGAGTAAGTTAATACTCTTTTTGTATCTTATGCAACAATGGGATTTGATATATATTATGTAGTACTGAACCTAGCCAAACCTAACCATTTTTGAGCTTACCCAAGGCAAAGAAAGGCCTTGGAGCATGATTCATTTCAGTTCTCCGATAACATTTTTGAGGTGATTTTGAAATAGTTCAGAGATTCAAAGAGCTCCATAGCTTTAATATTATCAAGCAGATGGTGAAAGTTCATCTCTATTGTATCCAATGTATCGATATTTAAGTTTTGCCCAATACAATTACACAAAGTATGATCTCCGACTTTCATCTTACTTGATAGCCTAACAGGTTTACTATGTCTGTGACGATCACGAAATCTTTGGAGCACACTTGTGAACTACCATTACTTAGAGAATCTATTGTCAGCTTTAATCAGTCAAGTTTTAGCATACCAATTGGAAAAACTCATCTTGGTCTTGGTAGACTTTCTAACTAACAGTTATTCATAACAATAAATGACTTTCAATAGATGCAAAATGACATACAAAAGCTTTGATCTTACGTCAGCATTTTCGTTCCAAGCTCTAATGCTTGGATGTGGTTAACTATTCACAGCCGTAAAATGACTTTTCTTTATATATTCTTTTCTTTATATGTTCTACAATTTTTCAATTTCAGCTTTGAAGAGATATGTTGATCTATTCAGAGATAGAACTTTTTCATTCCAAGCTTTGAAGCTAGGAGATATCCGATTGACTTCACATATGAGCAGCTCTGCATTCTCATAATGTTCCTTCCTTTATATGTTTTTCAATTTTTCATTTCCAGCTCTGAAGAAATATGGTGAACGATTCACAAGTGAGAAATGAACCTATGTCTAATAAAAAAGGTCACAGACAGTTTCAATACCTCACCCCTTTTTTGTATGTAGTCATATATTACTTCTCACAATCGACCACCTCCCTTCCTTATGCAAACAGAAACACAAGCGGAAAAAAATCAAAAGAACCGACCTAAGATGTAGTTTACCAGTCCATTCAAGGGTTTCCATAGCCGTTATTAGCCATGACAAAAGGACAATCACACATAGCATTAAGATGATTGCTGAGTGAGGTTTGTAAAGCTCACCTTACTCCCATTACTAGATAAAACTATAGGACAAATCAAACTTTTTAGCAAGAAGATTGCTGAGTGAGCTTGTAAAGCTCACCTGCGAATGGAAACCAACATCCACCCACTCTTCAGGACCTGACAAAATTGCCTGCAAGAAAAAATTAATATAGGCAATGTTAGCAACACAACAGCTTAGGCCAAGCTATGGAAACAAATCCGCAACACTGATATGCACAACAAGCATGTAGGCACTCACCAGTCCAGCTCCTCAGACCTTCGCATTCATAGAAGTAAACGGCTGAGGGATTATGAAAATCCATAGGGAAAAGGCCGGAGGTGACGACTGCACACCACTCACAGGTGACTGATGGAAATTGCTTCATCCGAAATCAAGGCACCTGAAGCTATTGCACTACCGAGCTGCTGCACCAACCAGCTAGTGCACTACTGAGGCCTGAAGTGGCTGCGCCAACCAGATGGGTTGCCATTTCGCAGAGGCCTGAAGTGGTTCTGATAGGCTGTTGTATGGAGTGGCTGGCCTGAGATGGGAAGTCGTTGCGCCACCCAGTTAGACTACCATCACGCAGAGCCCGAAAGCTGTTGCATGGAGTGGCCCATCGGGTGTTAATGAAGGAGGGAGGCCACGAATCGAGCACCAAGTCCTGGCAAAGAAGCGACGAGGAGGGGGGATGAAAGAGGAATCCCATTAGTAGGTTAGGTGGTGGGTGAGCTAAATAGGTAGAGGGGAAAGTTAGCTGAAGCGAAGGAGCAGCACCATTGGTGCAGGCGAGTCGACACAGAAGTAAGGGAAATGGAGCTCCAAGTGCTCACTTTTTACTGGCTGACTCTAGCTCACTTGAGGACGTTTGGTGGCGCATGACTCGTAACTGCTCATCTTTAATTTGAACAGTTACCATCACCTAACCCGAAGAAAAGTGGACACGTGCAAGGGGGATGATGGTACCGCCTTTAACCCCCATTTTTTTTACAAAGTGGTTCTTGTTTTACCTATTTGACCCACCCCCCTTAACTGAAACCAATGTCCCTTAAGTTCCTCATGTGCAGAAAGACCTAGCGCTCCTAATGACTACCTTAAATGCCAGAAATGAGCAATTTTTGACCTTGCAACCCCTTGTTCACCTTAGGTGGCCCAATATTGGCCCCTTTACCCTATATCATGCTTTTGAAAAATTCATGCGTTTACCCCTTGCACACCAAAATGAAACCATGGACAATTTGAGTTAGCAGTGGTGTTTCAAGAAGTCTATGGTAAGTTTATTGGTTAATCGCATGTCACTTTAGCATTTTTTGGAGAATATAAGTTAGAAGAGAGTTTAAAACTATTATTATATTCATTTTGTTTTTGTTTATTTAGAGATGGCCTATGGCTCTACTATGACATGGATGCACATGTAGCCACTAGCATTTGTCTAGCTATTTTGTTTATAATAACCAACTATTTAAAAAAAGTCAACACAACTATCTTATAAATCCATGGTTTTTGGAGAGGGCCTTTGCATGTCGATGATTTGGTTTACATCATTGAATATTTTGAAGTTGTTTGGTGTGGCAAAATGAAGTTTATATCTTTTTGTTGGCTTTCTAAAAGAAGCCTTAGTTGGCTTAGGCATACTTTCAATGTTTTCAGTGCCATGATGGAGACTTATCTTAAATGTTATTTTAAGTGTGATGATGGAGACTTATCTTAAATGTTATTTTAAGTGTGATGATGGAGACTTATCTTAAATGTTTTTAGTGTGATGATGGAGACTTATCTTCAGTTCTAAAATAATAAATGGATTTTTTTATTTCACCTTTCATTTGAGATGTGACATGTCTTGACTTCTCTTGTATTAACCTTGCATAATTCTAATAAATTCTATAGACACACACACACATATGTATATATATATTGATTTTATTGATGATCTTTTTTTTTTAAAATTTCACATTTCATTTCACAACCTCACATTCTTGATTTTTCTTGTTTTTTTTTTTGATTTAGCCACCTTTTGTTTTTCTTTCTCTTTTTGAATTATGCTTGTTTATTACTTGATTGTGTTTTTTATAGAGCCAAAATACAAATACTAATTAATATATTTTGTGTGTATTCCCTCCTATCTTGATTTCCTTTTGGAAAGCCATCGTGAAATTTCACCTTGTTTCGAACCATGATTATTAGTGATATATTCTCTTGGCTATTTACCACTATATTGATGGCTTACAAGGGTATTATCCCATTAAAGCTAATAATGATAATTATCAGGGTCATGCCTATGTGAGTAATTAGCTTGTAATTAGGAGGTGAGGACCAACTCTCACTTAATACACGATATCCATATGGTATGCAAGCTAGGGATTGGACTGTAGAGATGTATGTGTGATGAGGATGTGTTTTATCTTAGCTTGCGTCATTTTGTGTAGCTTGATATAAATTGAGTGTTGTGTAGCTTTGACATACATTGAGTCTCAGAATGTGCTCTATCTATCTCTCTCTCTCCACACACAGACCCCCCCCCCCCCCCCCCCCCCCCCAAACACACACACACACACACACACACACTCTCTCTCTCTCTCTCTCTCTCTCTCTTATTAGGTTGCCATTATGATAAAAGCGTTTTGTGTAAATTAATTATGGTATGAGGAAAAACTAGTAGCATTGTGGAAACATGAATCTTGATGTTTAATTGATAAAGGTGAGACCTAGATTCCTTTTTTGTTAGTTAGGTAGTAGAGAGACAAAGACGACTATATTTTATTAAGTAGATGATGTTGTTGTGCAAGATGTTGTAGAGTTTCTTTAAATTACTTCAAGTCGACTTCATTGACCTGAGTTGTTACTCTGCAAGAGAATCTTGGTTTATTATTGATTTACCTCTGCCTAATCTCACTCCACTAGTATGGATGACAACAAAGAGCTTTCATTGCTTTGATAGTCTTTTTGCTACCACATGTGGCATTGAAGGTGAAGGTGACTCGAGTCTCACTTGTTGTAAAAATGAAAGAGAGTGCTTTATTATTGACATAATGTTTGGGAAGAAGTGCTCCATCGACTCTGCAAAACTTTTGTGCAAGTAATTGTTGTGTGAAGCTTTTTTAATCTTGTGGGGCCTACACAAGTACTTTTTGGTTTGCATAGGGTTGGAAAAATTATGTTTGCAAACCACCTCTCCTTAGGCCCCTGTCAGACATAGGCGGATGGACATAGCGAAAACTGAGTTGGACCAATCAATATGGGCGCCATGGTCGAACTGCAGTCACATGCATCCGGTGGATGCACACAGCAAAGCTGAGCTGGCTTGCCAACCATGACCGCTGCTCAAGAATGATGGGCGACCCCCCCACACCGCCCTCCTCATGCTCAAAGCTGGAATCGCTTTGTTGATTGGCTGTGCAGGCTATGGATGCCACGTGTGTGCGACTTGCATCCCGGACTGCCCATCTACGCAAGAGAAAGGACTGCCGCCCAGAGGCTGCCAGCTGAGTCATGGCCGTCGGCCATGTTTGACAGGGGCCTTATTGTTGCTCCCACAAAAGAACATGTGCTTCACTTGAAATGGCACCAATGATAGGGTGCGCACATGCTGAAGAAAACTAGCCGCTGCGGCAATTTCTGTTGATGTGCCTTGAAGATTCGTCCGCAGCGTCTAAATCCTTGAAAGTAGGATCTCGCATGTAGTTGACCGCAATGGCATCTAATTTTGGAGTTGAAGGTTAAATCACCATACTCACATGTGCGGGAAGAGCTCCCTGCGGCTTCCACCTTGATTTTCGGCTCCAGGTGCTTCAGGGAAATGCCCTTTGCATGTGCGCACCCTTAGAGTGAGAGAGAGAGCAAGTCCATCTTCAAGTACTATCGCTGGATATTTGTCTATGTTCACTCACAAGAGCACACGTGCGTGTGAGAGAGTCCTAGTGCGTGCAAACTTCAAAGAGAGGCCTGAGGCTGAAAGTTGTAAAAAATTGGCTTGTGACGAGGAAAGTCAAGGACGAAAAAAAAGGAGGGAACACGAGAAAGAAAGCTGTTTGCTGGGTTGGTGGACTCATTTGAAAGAACTATTTACGTTTGGCTGCCATTTGATCCCAATATGCTGCCGAGCTAGCCCCCATTTATAGGGAGGGGGGGTTGCAATTTTCAGCATCGGCGTGAGGCAGAGGGAGTGTGTTTGTGCGCGCGCGCGCGCGCGCGAGAGAGAGAGAGAGAGAGAGAGAGAGAGAGAGAGACTCTTGACGAGAGTTTCCTTTAGCTCTTACCGGGGCACAGGTTTGATGCTTAGAAGGACCTAGCTTTAACCGCTAGCAAGCTTACAATGATGCACCTATATTTGATAGCCTAAGCACCCACATACCCACATTCGATAGCCTAAGCTTCAGGAAGCCTTATCAAGGTAGTCTTGCTAGCTCATTCGGGTTTGCATCGGCAGCTGATTGTAGCATCATGATGAATGGAGGTGATGATGCTGTTAAAGCACAGAACAAGAGCCGGACGCTTGGTAGGCTCGACTCGTTGGACATGGAGGCGAGTCGTGTCCCTGGCTGGCAAGATCTTAACAAGGTAACCTACATAGGCGTGATGTTTCCCTGTTAATTCTACTAAGGCTCGCAAAGACCCAGCATGAGCCCATGAGGACTGTCTTGAGTTTTATTCTTTCTCAATGATTGCACCATAGTTTGTATTGTCAGGGTTTTAAGGTTTCCTTGTTTTACTTTTCTAACATGCTAGCTACTAATAGTATTGCTAAGGTATAAAGGAAAGAAGCCCTTTCATACATGTAAGGGCTTTTGAGACATGCAGGCTGTGTATCTGTTTATGGGTATTTTGATGTTGTGATGCAGGGTTTCTCTACAGCCTTGATTCTAAAGCTGGCATTTGAGAGCATAGGGGTGATATATGGGGATTTGGGCACATCACCCCTCTATGTTTTCAGCAGTACCTTCACTAGTGACAATCCCCCTCGTAGAGATGATGTGCTTGGTGCTCTTTGCCTCATCATCTACTCTCTTTCCCTGATCCCTCTCATCAAGTATGTAGTCGTCGTTCTTAGTGCTAACGACAATGGGAACGGTGAGTGCTATATACAGGAGCTCTTTCCCTTTCTACTTTTGTTTCTCTTCCTGCTACTTGAATGTTTATTAGATTTGGTTCCGAATTGTATCAACCCTCTCATGTAGAAGGTTGGGGATACATTAACCCTGTTAGATGACGATGTTGACACACTTGAACTACAAATAGGCTTGGTGCTTACAGCCATGGTGACATAGCTGTTGCCATCGGGTTATATTTTGAGCTCTAGTGCCTTCGTTACACTAGCAAATGCCCTCAATTTTAAAGATCTCAAAGTTTGTCACTTGAAAATTATCATGATTCTATTTGTAGCGCTAGGAAGCTTCTCTAATTAGGCAGTAGCACTTTGCCGGTGTAGCATTCAAGCTTCTTTGAGTTATTTGTTGAGGGTACGTTTGAGTTTCTGTAGGGATACAAAATAAATCTCTCAGTTACCTTGTTATCGTAATCGGATAGTGTCTAAGTTTCAGATACGTTTAGCAAGTCAAGCATATAGCTCCATTATATTTCTCTGGATTGAGAATGTTCCTGCTTGGTGATATGGAAATGGTTATACTCGACTTTTGCATGATCAAGAAATGCTTTGAATGATGCAACTGCGTGATTCTATTGGGGAATATGGGAATTTCGCATGAGTTTGGGACTCATGGTCAAAACTTTGGAATGATTATAGCTTGAACACTATATCTCTAAATTATGCGATAAATAGCTCAATTAATCGTATTATCAAAGGACTTTCCAAAGATAGGTCACTGATAATTGAGAAACTGAAAGAGACGTTTTCTTAGTTCCGGCTTTTCAAGATTCAAAAATGGGACTTGGGAGATTTACACATTCACTCATATGGTTTAATTATTATTAATCAGCTGAACAACCACCATCACTTTTCAAAACTGCTGTTAAGTCTGTTGATGTTGCATTTCAGGCGGAACTTTTGCACTTTATTCGTTGATATGCCGCTATGCAAAAGTAAGCCGATTTCAAAACGAGCAAGTTGAGGATCAAAAACTTTCTGGATACAGGTTGCCAAGTCCTGACAGAGCAGTGAGAAGAGCAGCTAAGATCAAAGAGGCACTGGAATGCAGTGCCTTTGCCAAAGGGACCTTGCTACTATTGACATTGCTTGGTACTTGTGCAGTCATGGGAGATGGCGTGCTTACGCCAGTTATTTCTGGTATGAGGGAATGTGATCCACTTATGACATTATGCATATAACTATGTATGTCATATTACTCATCCGTATATGTATTTGTATGCAAACTAACAAACACATGCACAGACATGGATACAAAGAAATATGTATACATAAGCACATATGTAGTGTAAAATTCATTGTACAGAAATTGCCAATTGAGTCATTGAGGCTATAGACTTAGTTTGTTTAGTTGCACTACCATCTAATAGCAGGTATCAATCATCATTTATCTCAAGTTGGTCAAATATCCAAGCATTTTTAATTCCTTTTGCAGTTCTCTCGGCGGTAGACGGGATTCAGATCAAGAAGGCAAGCTTAACAAATGGTAAGGGCCTCTTTAACTTTGCAATCATCCATTCTAGTGCCTGTATCCAACATAGAGGATGCTGACTATATGCCAGAAACTGCTGCTTTTAAGGTTCAAAATTTTCAGTACTTACTCATACTTTGACAAGGATCATGTCGTGCTCAACTGCAGATCATGTTGTTCTTATCTCTGTTGCCATTCTAGTAATCATCTTCAGCATTCAACGCTTTGGTACCGAGAAGGTGGCATTCTTATTTGCCCCTTGTGTCTTTGTCTGGTTTCTCTTAATCAGTGGCATTGGCATCTTCAACATCGTGAAGCATGATGCGGGTATCTTTCGAGCATTCAATCCCTATTATATAATTGACTATTTTCGAAGAAATGGGAAGCAAGGGTGGATCTCACTAGGAGGCATCGTTCTTGCCTTGACAGGTCTGTTCGTTTACTGCATGAAATCACCCTTAGGTGTTATCCTATAGATCTAACCATGATTTTTGTGTACTGAACTGCAGGCACTGAAGCAATGTTCGCTGATTTGGGACACTTTTCGGTTCCTTCTGTCAGGGTAATGAGATCTTGCACTCTATGCTGCCCTTTGATGGGTTTGAAATATGCTTAATACACGAGACTCTGAAAATAATTTCTTTGAGGCTGGCTTGCTCTTCATGCTTAACCAAGTAAAGCTTTGGAGTGAGCAAAGAACACATGAAGAGCACATTACAAACACTGGCTTAATTGAGAGTTCATTGATTGAATTGCACATTGGCAGATGATTAGTGAGGGACTGAATCATAGAGAAGAGTTAAAGTGTTTTTAACCATCAACTCGAGCTGTTGTCACAAGACGGGCACCACGTGCGAATAGAAAAGAACATATTGAACATACTTTTAATACTTCAATAACAACTGAATTGTGAGAGAGAGAGAGAGAGAGAGAGAGAGAGAGAGAGAGAGAGAGAGAGAGTGGCGGAATTCCACCCTAGAGAGTATTGGTCCCAAACCATAGTGCCCCTTTCGTTATTTCTTTATATTGCTTCAATTGAGTACAATGCCAGTACTCCAATCCTTGCACCTTCACACTTGAGCATGCCAGAGAATGATCCCTCTGCACATATTTAAAGGCCCTTGGCCTTGAAAAGTAGTTACATGAAAATCTTTCAAAGTCAAAAGCAGCTGGTCCAAAAGCATATTGTCAAAAGTTTGCCCAACGTAAATTACGGAAATTTGTACAATGACATATCAGCACACGTTAGCGCAAAACACAGAAATTCGTACATTATCATGTCAGCACTTGTCAGCACTTTTTGCGGGATTCTGTACTGCTGCCACGTGTCATGCTATTCGTATAGCCTGTCAGACATGTGTGTGTGTGTCCGGACAATTTTGCCACGTCATCATTTTGTGACATACCCTCCTTGAAAGAATTGTAATCGCCCTCGATTACGCCTGCAAAATCAGACATAAGCCATAAACCAATTCAGTAGACACCGACTCGTATCGACACACTAGACGACACAAATCAAGCACTTGTACAAAGACGACAGTCACGTCACATTCATATCACATTCAAATCTTATCCAAGTCACATCACATGATAGATCAAATCAATCACATAAAAATTCATCCCAAATCTTAGACCATGACTACCAACAATGTATTTAGTAATCGCATCTAGATGCATCTTGGACCTCACCGATGTCGATTTAACTAATCCTTATTGCAATTATGTCTATAGAGATTTTGGATTCAAGCACTATTGTGTGCGAGTAATCGTTCGCCTTAAGCATTGTCGCGTGTGCAAGTTATCATTCGCGTCAAGCATTGTTGTGTGCGAGTTATTATTGCCCAGAGAGATTGGCCGCAAAGACTGGTGCCCCTTTCTGTATTTCTTATATTAATGCTTGATCAAAGTACAACTTGCGAAGGGGTCCTCTGCTCTCAGACTCTATGTCCAGATGCTCTGAAGAGTGAGGCCCTTGGGCTACTTTTATTCTTACAAGGGATGCCAAAAGCAGAGCCCCAAAATCATATTGTACAAAAGCTGCCCAACGTAAATTACGGAAACCCGTACAGTGCCACGTTAGCACATGTCAGCACAAAAGGCAAAAATCCGTACACTATCGCGTGTCATGGTGTTTGTACAACCTGTCAGCCACGTGTGTGTTCGGGTAGTTTTGCCACGTCATCATTTTGTGACAGCTGTTTAATAGATAACTGATGTAGTGGCGCATTGGAGACATTTGTTGCAGCTCTAAAGTTTGACCCGAGTGGAATAGGCTAGCGGTTTGTACTAAACTGACCAATATTCGTGGCATGTTAGGTCTTTTTGGTTGTTTTGGAAGCTGCCTATATAGAGGCAGGTGGTTTTCTCGTGTTGCAGGACACTCTTAGAGAGAGAGAGAGAGAGAGAGAGAGAGAGAGAGAGAGAGAGAGAGAGAGAGAGAGAGAGAGAGAGGGGGGGACTGCCCCACTTTGGTGTTTCTATTTGATGCAGCCAAATGGAGCCACTTGGGGTGATGCTATGCCTTTTGATCCAAATGTAGCAGTCCTTGAGCAAGAATCCCTTGATGCATGGATTGTCAATGCCAAGAAGCTATTTTACCTTCTCTTTGCTCAATTGATTTGATGCTAGAGTCAAGAGCATGCCCATTGTTCTAGAAGTGGATCATGATTCTCTTGGAAGACAAATCCGTTGGTCAGACTCCGTGACTTAAGAAAGAGATTTATTATATAAGTTAAAGTGTAACTAGTGGAACTCTCTTCAAGTGTAAGAGATACGGTTTGATATGATAGTGAATGGAGAGATCCTTAGATTCTTGTCCAAAATCCTGCTCTTTTGATTTAGTCTCATTGTTGTGGTCGGATTCTTTGTCAAAATCCATGGTGTGTTTTGTAAAAAGCGAGATCGGATCCCTCCGTAGAAGAAGAATCTGCTCAATCTCTGATACCACTTTAGCTGGCAAGCCACTAGCGAGGCGGTGATACAACACGTTGGAACATGAAAACTGTTAACACTTGACCTTTAAAACATCCCGAGTCGAGAGACGATAGAGCATAGTTCTCTACCTAGATGCATTGGCCCTAAGTCAAGCGTCCCTTTTGGTACTTCTTTTTATATTCATAAGTCATAGAGTACAATTGCTGGCAAATGTGAAATTATGCACTGATTTGCTAGAGAGGACCCTCGAGGCTCTTATTTTTAAGCACTGAAGCCCTAAAGCAATTGGTACAAAAGGCTTGTGCTCCCAAAAGTTCTATCTTCTAAAAAGAGAGCCCCAAAAGCATTCAAGTCATTAGCTTTAGAAACTTGTCGCAAAAAAGCAACTTTGCTTGTCTGCTTTTCTCGCCAAAAAATCCGTTGTGAATTGTGGCGCAATTTGTGGGCCTGTACGGTTGCAATGTCAATGGTAGGGTTTGGTTCTCTCTCTCTTTATTTTTGTACCCATACATTGTTTTAGATCCACCTAGATTGTATTAGGCTGGTCTCATAGGTCATTTTGGCTCTTTGAAGACGTTTAATAACATTTCATTTCATTTCATTTCTCTCCCTCAGCCCGTCCCCTCGCTCAACCCATCCCCTTCGCTCCCTCAATCCCTCACCCCACCCCTCGTCCTCAGCCCCTCAGCCCACCCTTGTGCTCGGCCTCCCCTTTCCCCTCCCCCCCCAAGCACACACATAGTGTTAACAATGTTAATTTTTGTAAATAATTAATTTATTTACTAGAATATAATTATTTATTTACTTGTGTGCACATCAGAATAGAACTAGTAGTTCTAGGGCCTTAGGTGTGTCCAAATGCGGCTTAGAACACCTTAGGAGGACCCTAGCTGAAAAATACCCTGAAGCCATAGTGATTGGGAAATCGGGTCTTTAAAAAGGGGTAGACAGTAGCCTCAGATTCTAGTCTCAAAAAATCACGCGCCCTAATGCGAGCACAAGAATGAGATGGGGTCCTTAGAGTAGTGATCCTAGAGTCGGAATTATTTTTTAATAAGGCCCTAGAATAAGCTAATTAAATTAAGTTTAATTATTTGTGCCCGGACCAAATGGCCGGACAAGTCCGAACAGGTGGTGCAAGAGCAGTGCCGGTACGACATTGTGTCGAGGAGCAGCTGATGTTTTCATAAGTAGCATTCATGTGTGCAGTTGTGAGTAAATTGCACAATTTTATCAATGGCCTAGGGATTTTTTAAAGTTAAAAGTTGAATGGTTTTTAAGTTATAAAGTAAGTGTGCCAAGTGGCACACTTATCCATGCAAAGTCTCTCTCTCTCTCTCTCTCTCTCTTCGGATAGATCTTTAAGGTCTCTTGGGATAGTTTCCTACGACGTTAAAATTCTCTTCTTCTTGGGTGGGTGTGTGGGTGTGTGTGTGTGCTCGCTAATAAGAAGAGGAAAATGGTATAACCTTTCTATCACCCAAGTGTGGTAGATTGGTTATGCCATTTCCCTCTTGATTAATAGGTCTTAGTTCAACTCTCCTCGTTGGATAGATCTTTAAGGTCTCTTGGGATAGTTTCCTACGACATTAAAATTCTCTTCTTCTTCTTCTTCTCACTCTCATCCTCCCTCTTCTCCTAACGTCCCCTCTTTTGGTTGCACTCTATTTAAGATCAGTCCTCTTACTTGAGAGGTTGGCGGTGTAGCTACCCCCCCTGTTGTGAGCGTGCTCTACGCACTAAAGCTCTCCATTGAAGCTTGAGGATCAGTCCTTGTGGTGCATGTGGAGTCCTTGAGCTCCCATCACCTAGAACAAGGTTTCTCTTGATCATAGGCTGCTGTGGAAGACCCTACTCAATTTCCAACCAAAGTCACTTAAAATGATAAGTGAAAAATATCAAAAAAGGGAAAATAGGTTTTAATGCACTGGAAAATTTCCTGATGGATTTTGAAGGAAATGCTGATGATCATGCTGTGTGCAACTGGAGGATATGCATCTATTCTAAGCATCTGGACATGCACGGTTTGCGAACAGACTCACAAAAGTGCCAGATTACTTCCTATTCTAGACTGACTTGACTGAACTGAACCGTGGTCATGGTGTAGCTTGTCCACGGACACATAAGGTTGGATGTGTCACGTGACATCCCCTCCTTTTCAAAGTGAGGTATCGGTACAGAACTGTATGGCGTCGAGGGAGATCGCCAATAGCATCGGGAATCTTGGAAGGGACTCTTCGCCTGCCCACTCTGAGGTGTAGGTCGTGCGATACTTGAACTTCATAAAGGTCTGCAATGCCTTCTTCTTTGGGCCGCGCCGAAAGCGACAAAGTCATCTTCAATGCTTTTACTTCGTCTAGAGTCATGCGTCTAACTTCTTCAAGAATCTCCATGGCTGAAAATTCTTGAAATCACTTCCAACACAAAAACATGAACATACCCATTCCATGTAAAGTGAATGGAAAAAATCTAATCTTCCTAAAAGACTGTGCATGCAATGTAGATGAACAAATAGATGGAGTGCCAAACCGTTCACCACACACACGCAAACAATGAGATCGAATCTTGTCTTGCTAATCTAAATCAATCAACTGTGGCAATTCACAACGGAAATGCCCATGCTTGGTGTTCATACTTTCATGTGCTCTTCCTATAACTGTGTCGTGCCAAGGAAGAGACGGGAAATGTGACTTCCTTGAATGCATACTTTTCAGCTTTTCATGAGAAATCCGCATACATCCGTGCTCATCCATGAGTGAAACGTGCTCAACATACGAGATGTCATGCCTAGGAAAAGGGATCACATAAAGATGCCGACTAAAATTGTCACGTGACACATCCTACCCTATGTGTCCGTGGACAAGCTATAGCATGATCAGGGTTCAGTCAGTCCAGTCAGTATAGATTTAGAAGTGATATGGCACTTTTGTGAGTCTATTCGTAGACCGTGCATGCCCAGTCACTTAGTGTAGATGCATATCCTCTGGTTGCACACAGCATGATCATCAGTATTCTCACCAGAATCCATCAGATTCCATCAGGAGAATTTTCTAGTGCATTTAGCCTATTTTACCTATTTTTGACTTTTTTCACTTATTAATTTAAGTGACTTCCCAACAAAAGTAGGTAGGGCAATTTTGCTAATTTTGTATATAAGCAAACCCAAGTTAGTACTCAATGGCAGAAGAGGCAGCAGGAGCTTCACGCTCAACAGGCAACTTCTGAGTAGAACCCCCCTGGGGCAGGAGACTTAGCGTTTTCAGCCAAGGACAGCCTGGCGTTTTCTCCATTGCAAATCAGCCCCCGCGTTTTGCATGGTAGATCAACCCGGCAACAGTTAGACACAACAGATCAGCCTAGCGTTTTTGCATTTGCAGAACATCTGGCGACAATAGCAGATTTTCAGCCCTAGCGTTTTTGCATTTGTCAGCAACCTCAGCATTTTGCAGATCTATTGCGACAGAATCAGCCCTAGGATCAACGGTTTCAGTTTTCAGCAGTTAGTACCCGCAGATCCCGTCCCGAACCTCGCAGACCTCACCTTCCCGCAGCAATTCCTCGTTGATGGTCAGTTTCCGCAAGGTTTACAGTTTCAGCCTGGAAAACGCAGATTTTCAGCATCTGCGTTTTCAGCGCGTCGTCGTCGCATCGTCGTCATCGACATCGTCACCGACATAGAGTCAGAATTCAGCAGATAGAAGATTAGCAGATTTCAGTCCATAGCGTTTTTGACAGCAGTAGAAAGATTGTAGATTTCAGCCCTTAGGTCGACTTTGTCATCACCGTCGTCATCGCCGACTTAGCCTAGACTTGCATCAGTCTCATGCATCACCATTGTACTAGATTGTGCAATCATAAGTAGACCACTCTCGTTGACGAGAGTGGGGCCTTCGGAGGAGGGTTTTACAACGTCTCTGGTGTCGTATCTCTCTTCTCTCTCTATCTCTCAGTCTCATACACTTGCACGCACAATGTCCATTCACTTTGTTTGTGATCATAGCATTCTCTCATTAAGAACGGAAGGTTCTCCCTTCCATAAGAACAAAAGGAACCTTGAGCACAGTTCGAAGCACTCATCTTGAGCAAAGCGCAAACATTCATTCCCCTGCACCTAACATTGGTATTAGAGCTTTGGCAGTGTTCTGTATCACTCAAGGAAAGAACCACAAGAATCACAAGAAGTTTTTTTTCTTGTTGAGGTCCAAGTTCACTTGGGCGTGTTGATTCCTGATTGTGTTTTTGAAGAGTGACAGGAATCCCAGGAAAGAAGGGCTTGTTTAGCCTCCCCTTGTGTCTCTTTTCACTCATTGAGAGCGGACCGTGCACTTAGCGGCCAGCCAATCGACGTGAGGTAGGGAAAAAGCAACCTTGGTGTGAGCGCAAGGCCGCCAAGGGGTGCGCCCGCAGAATGGAGTAGAACTCGGGTGAAGAGAAGATCCTTCTCAAACACGGTTTGCAAGCGAAAGAAAACCTCAAGAATCTCAAGTCCCTCAAGAACCCAAGACCACAAGAACCCACAAGACCCCACGCCTTCAGTGGATGGTCATTACTCGAAGCGGAATGGATACTTCGCTTGGAGGTGATGAGCATGAGAGAAGCGAAGAAGAATTTTCCCACCATGAGGTTTTTCCGACCCTCACCCTTCCCCATCTACGTCAAGGATTGCACTAACTCCAATGGAGGAGTTGGAGCTGATGCTTCTGAAACAGAATTTAGAACGCGAAGCAAGAAATGCAGCAAGAATGGTAGAAATGAAACGCAGACACACAGAAGACAAAGCCGAACGAGAAGCAGAAAGAAAGGCAAGACAAGAACAAAGCGAGCGACGCATGCAAGAGTTCTTGCAACTTTTTTCTCAAGTGCAGGCACCGATGCAAGAGATTCGGGAAAAGGAGACTCTCAATCTCTTCTTCTCCAAAGCATGATACACAAGATTTGCATGATTGTGTGAAGCATGATGATGATTTGATTTACAATGATTTGCATGATGATTTGAATGACAATGAGAAGCATGATGATTTGAATGACAATGATAAGCATGATGATTTGGATGCCAATGATTTGCATAATGATTTGGATGACAATGACAAGCATGATGATTTGCATGATTAAGATGTGATTTCTCACAAGCATGATGAGTTGCATGAAGATGATGTGATTGTTCACAAGGATGATGTGTTAATTAATGCTTTTTCTAGTGAAGCTAACCTCGTTGTAGATTCGATCAATCACGAAGAATCGATCTTGGCTTTCGAGTCGAGGTCCAAAGAACCCCCACAGGACGATTCGATCGTTAAGGAAGAACCGATCTTGGCTCTCGAGCCTAGGTCCAAAGAACCCTCACAGGAAGTATTATGTGTTCGCATGATTGATATGCACGCATTGTTCGAGTGTTTCATTCGTGATCGTTTCCTGTATTTTAGTCAACGTCTTTATGTGATCCCTTTTCCTAGGCATGACATATTGTACGTTAAGCACGGATGCATGCAGATTGTTCATGAAAAGCTGAAAAGTATGCATTCAAGGAAGTCACATTTCATGTCTCTTCCTTGGCATGAAACAGTACCCGAAAGAGCACGTGAAAGTATGAGCACCAAGCATGGGCATTTCCTTTGTGAATTGCCACGGTTGATTGCTCTCGATCATAAGAGAAAGATTCGATCTCATTGTTTGCGTGTGTGTGGTGAACGGTTTGACACTCCGTCTATTGGTTTATCTACATTGCATGCACAGTCTTTAGCGAAGACAAGATTTCTTCCACTCACTTTACATGGAATGGGTATGTTCATGGTCTTGTGTTGGAAATGGTTTCATGAATTTTCAGCCATGGAGATTCTTGAAGAAGAAAGAAGCATCACATTCGACGAAGTTGAAGCATCGAAGGAGCCACAGAAGACTTTGTGTCGCTTTCGGCGCGGCCCAAAGAAGCAAGCATTGCAGACCTTTATGAAGTTCAAGTACCGCACGACCCACACAGCAGAGTGGGCCGGCGAAGAGTCCCTTCCAAGATTTCGGATGCTATTGGCGATCTCCCTCGACGCCATACAATTCGATACCAGTATCTCACTTTGAAAAGGAGGGGATGTCACGTGACATATCCAACCCTATGTGTCCGTGGACAAGCTACAACATGATCAGGGTTCAGTCAGTCCAGTCAGTATAGATCACTTCAATCAGTATAGATTTAGAAGTGATCTGGCACTTTTGTGAGTCTATTCGTAGATCGTGCATGCCCAGTCACTTAGTGTAGATGCATACCTCTGGTTATACACAACATGATCATCAATATTCCCACCAGAATCCATCAGATTCCATCAGGGGAATTTTCCAGTGCATTTAGCCTATTTTATCTATTTTTGACATTTTTCACTTATTAATTTAAGTGACTTCCCAACAAAAGTAGGTAGGGCAATTTTGCTAAGTTTGTATATAAGCAAACCCAAGTTAGCACTCAATGGCAGAAGAGGCAGCAGGAGCTCCACGCTCAACAGGCAACTTCTCAGTAGAACCCCCTCGGGACGGGAGACTTAGCGTTTTCAGCCAATGATAGCTTGGCGTTTTCTCCATTGCAGATCAGCCCCCGCGTTTTGCATGGCAGATCAACCCGGCAATAGTTAGACACAACAGACTAGCCTAGCGTTTTTGCATTTGCAGAACATTTGGCGACAATAGCAGATTTTCAGTCCTAGCGTTTTTGCATCTGCCAGCAACTTCAGCGTTTTGCAGATCTATCGCGACAGAATCAGCTCTAGGATCAGCGTTTTCAGTTTTCAGCAGTTTAGTACCCACAGATCCCGTCTCGAACCTCGCAGATCTCACCTTCCCGCAGCAGTTCCTCGCCGCACGGTCATTTTCCGCAAGGTTTACAGTTTCAGCCCGGAAAACGCAGATTTCAGCATCTGCGTTTTCAGCGCGTCGTTGTCGCATCGTCGTCATCGACATCGTCACCGACATAGAGTCAAAATTCTGCAGATAGAAGATTAGCAGATTTCAGCCCATAGCGTTTTTGGACAGCAGTAGAAAGATTGCAGATTTCAGCCCTTAGGTCGACTTCGTCATCACCGTCGTCATCGCCGACTTAGCCTAGACTTGCATCAGTCTCATGCATCACCATTGTACCAGATTGTGCATTCATAAGTAGACCACTCTCGCTGACGAGAGTGGGGCCTTCGGAGGAGGGTTTTACAACGTCTCTGGTGTCGTATCTCTCTTCTCTCTCTATCTCTCAGTCTCATACACTTGCACGCACAGTGTCCATTCACTTTGTTTGTGATCATAGCATTCTCTCATTAAGAACGGAAGGCTCTCCCTTCCATAAGAACAAAAGGAACCTTGAGCACAGTTCGAAGCACTCATCTTGAGCAAAGCGCAAACATTCATTCCGCTGCACCTAACAAAAATACAGGAAACGATCACGAATGAAACACTCGAACAATGCGTGTTGACGAATGATTCGAACACACATTGCTTCTTTGGACCTAGGCTCGAGAGCCAAGATCGGTTCTTCCTGAGGGGGTAATTTCTGAGGGAGTTCTTCCTGAGGGGGTTCTTGGGACCTCGACTCGAGAGCCAAGATCGGTTCTTCGCGATTGATCGAATCTGCAATGAGGTTAGCTTCACTAGAGAGAGTATCAACTAACACATCATCCTTGTGAACAATCACACCATCTTCATGCAAATCATCATGCTTGTGAGAAATCACATCTTTGTCATGCAATTCATCATGCTTGTCATTGTCATTCAAATCATCATGCTTTTTATTATCATTCAATTCATCATTCTTATCATCATACAAATCCCGTGTGTCATGCTTTGGAGAAGAAGAGACTGAGAGAGTCTCCTTTTCCTGATTCTGTGCAAACTGCGCCTGCACAATTGAAAAGAGTCGCAAGAACTCTTTCATGTATTGGTCGCTCTTCTCTTTTCTTGCTTTGTTCTCGCGATCAAATTCTTCTTCTCTTTCTTTGTCTTTCAAGCGTGCTTGCTCGTACTTATGCTCGATGGCTACCGATCTTTCTTCGCGTTCACGTGTTATGACTGCCATTCGTTCTTCGTATTTACGTTCTATGGCTGCCATTCTTTCGCACTTTCTAGCTTACTGTCCATCATCATCTTGTCGAAAGCTGCCATAGGATCTAGTGCAATCTTTGGCATAGATGGGGAAGGGGGAGGGTCAGAAAAACCTCATGCTGGGGAAAACTCTTCTTCGCCACTCCCATGCTCACCACCTCCATGCGAAGTATCCATTCCGCTTTGGGTGATAACCATCCACTGAAGTCTTGGGTTCTGAAGTTCACGAGGAACTTGGGTTCTTGCGGGTCTTGGGTTCTTGGGTTCTTGAGGTTCTTGAGGTTCTTCTTTCGCTTGCAGTCTGTGTTAGAGAAGGATCTTCTCTTCACCCGAGTTTTGCTCTTTTCCACGGGCGCACCCCTTGGCGGCCTTGCGCTCACACCAAGGTTGCTTTTTCCCACCTCACGTCGATTGGCCGGCCGCTAAGTGCATGGCCGCTCTCAATGAGTGAAAAGAGGCACAAGCGGAGGCTGGACAAGCCCTTCTTTCTTGGGTTTCCTGTCACTCTTCAAAAACACGATTAGGAATCGACACGCCTAAGAGGACTTGGGTTACGTGCAACCGCAACAAGCAAAAAAAAAAATTCTGTGGTTCTTTCCTTGAGTGATACAGAACACTGCCAAAGCTCTGATACCAATTTAAGGTGCAGCGGAAGTGAATGTTGAACTTTGCTCAAGATGAGTGCTCCGAACTATGCTCAAGATTCCTTTTACTTATGGAAGGGAGAGCCTTCCGTTCTTTAATGAGAGAGTGCAATGGACACAAACAAAGTGAATGGACACTGTGCGTGAAGGTGCATGACACTGAGAGAAGAATACGACACCAGAATGTTGTCAAACCCTCCTCCGAAGGCCCCACTCTCTATGGCGAGAGCGGTCTACTTACGATTGCACAAATCTCTACAATGCTTTGGACTTGCCGATGATGTCGATGATGACAAGACGGGTTTAAATCTGAAAATGTTAATGGCTGAAATCCGAGAATCCCGATGACTGCGGTATGGCTGTCCAAAAACGCCAATGAGGCTGAAATTTGCTGATGCAAACCCGCAGCCCTTGGTAACATAAAAAACGTTGTCTTGTTGCTCATAAAAACGCTGATTTGCAGCTTTGAAAAACGCTGAATTGCAGCCTTGAAAGTTCTCCAAAAAAGACGCTGATCTGGCTTGTCCGGAATGGCTAAATTCTTGAGGCCTTAGTCGCTGATTTGCTGCTGCTGTGGCGATGCTGAAAACGCTAGGAAAAGAGGCGATAATGGCCTGCTGAGAAACGCCAGAGAGGGGGGAGTCTATGGCGATGAGGTTGTTGATGAAAAACGCTAGGAGATGGGAGGTCGCTTGCTTGGAGGAAAAATGCTACAAGGGGAGAGATCTTGCTTGAGAGAGAGGGGGGAAACCTGCTGCCTTTGGCCTGTGTTCTCCTTGCTCTTCTGCCAAATAGTGCTACCTTGGTTTGCTTATATATTTTCTTACCCAATTTGCCCTACTCAATTCCCAACAAAAGTCACTTAAAATAATAAGTGAAAAATGTCAAAAATAGGGAAAATAGGTTTTAAATTTTAAGGTGGAAAGGTACGGAGTGTACAGTATGTAATCAATACGTAAGGTACGTACTTCTGTACGGATTGGCCTTTAAGGTAGGTGACCGGTACGTAACATTTGCAACAACAAAAAGAACAGTGACTTTAGCCTTTTTCAGCTTATACATACTAGGAACTACATAGAGTCTAGACATAGATACTACTTCAAACATCCATTAGATATTGCTTCAATGTCCATTAGATACTGCTTCAAATGTTATCCGTACTGTCACAAAGTGATGACGTGGCGGACAACAGAAACCCTAATTTTTGCCAAAAACCCTAAAATTCTTGCAAACCCTAATTTCTGCCAGAAACCCTAATTTCCGGAAATCGCGGAGGCTATTAATTTTTTTTTTGGGAAAATGAAGAGCGACGCGAATTTTGCTTTTTTTTATAAAAAAAGAGAAAAAGACTCTCTAAGAGAGAGAGAATTGATGCTTTTGATTTTAAAAGCTTTTGGGGCTCTGCTTTTGGGCATCCCTTGTAACCTTTAAATTAGTGGTGAGGGCCTCACTTCTCAGAGCATCTGGACGCAGAGTCTGAGAGTGAAACCCTAACCGCTCTCTTGTACTTTGATGATTGATTAATACAAAAAGAAATACCGAAAGGGGCGCCAGTCTTTGGGGCCAATATCTCAAGGCACAGAACTCCGCCGGGCCAGTGCAAATCTATTGTGATCTGTGAATTGTTTTGAAGTGGTTATTTGGTGCTGTCGCGGTCGATTCTTGACTTGGAGTGTCCAAGTCTGTTACAGTGGTATCAGAGCACGGCCGATTTCTCTTCTACGGGAAATCCGATCCCCGAATTTTTTTTCCGCGGCACCTATGGCTTCAGGCAATGATCAATCGACTCCCTCTGCATCTGGAGATGCGGGTTGGGATCACAACGAAGATTCAGACAGAGAGTATGGCCCGCCTCGGCCTACTCAGGCGGAGCGGCGAGAGATGGAGTGTCGCCAGTTGATCGGCGATGCAACAAAGATGATGCTGAATTTTGCCAAGGACCCAAAGACGGCAAAATATATGAACCAGACCTCTTTGGAAGAGGTACAGATGGAGTGGCAGAGAACCACAACACCACTCCCGAAACCCGCTCTCAAGAAACCTTCTGCCTCCAAGAAATATACGAAGAAGGAACGGGAGAACGTGGTTGATGCACGGATTGCTCAGCTTTTCGACGTGCAAAAGAAAGGCAAAAAGCACGGCAAAAAGCAGAAGAAAAGCACCGACTTTCCAGGTTATTTGGGTCATCAGTCGACATCTGACAAGGCAAAGAAACAGAAGAAGCGTGTTCGATTTGAAGGAGTACCCAGTTCTTCTTCTTCTTCTTCTTCTTCTTCTTCTTCTTCTTCTGCTGATAGTTCTTCTAGCTCCTCGGATTCGAGCGAAGAAGACAGAAAAGGTAAAAAGCGAAGCAAGAAACAAAGCTTCAAAAAGGGCAAGAAAAAGGCAAAGAAGGCCATCTCGCCCAGAGACTGACAGTTCTACCGAGGACTTGTCTACAGACAGCTCAGATTCCGATGACGAAAAGTTTTATGCGAACAAGAAGAATTTTTACAAAGCCAACCAGTATGACTTTCTCGAAGATAAAAGCAAGAAAGTCCGAGAGTTTAAGGAAGGTGGCCACTCGATCAAGTTTGATACTTTTCAGGATACTCAGATGCTTCAAAGGCTTTGTCTTTTATACAGCAGTTTGACATCGCTTTCGCGGGAGGACGCTATTCAGAGCACTCCAAGATTCGGAGAGCTACCTCTTACCTTAAGGGGAATGCTCGTACT
The DNA here is from genome assembly GCF_014529385.1 of Adiantum capillus-veneris. Lineage (NCBI taxonomy): Eukaryota > Viridiplantae > Streptophyta > Polypodiopsida > Polypodiales > Pteridaceae > Adiantum > Adiantum capillus-veneris. The sequence continues at coordinate 90,501,300 of NC_140932.1, forward strand.
TGGTGGTCCACGCTTCTTTTAAACAAGAGTGCGCCAGTTAAATGGCTGAAATTTGAAAAGCTTTTTATTTCTTCATGGTTGACGCAAGAATATGAACGAGATGTACGAGCTGCTTGGAACCATCTTCGGATGACCAAGAAAGATACAATCAATGCTTATTGTGAAAGATTTTGGAGCTCTTTTCTACCCGCCTCTTCATTCAAGAAGATCTCGTTCAGAGAACAGATTGAGCGGTTTACCTTGGGTCTACCTACAGAGATCCGAGATCACTGCTTGGAACAGAAGACAGCTTCTATTCATGAGTTGGTGAGTCATGCGAAGCGGGGCTTTGCCATTCACTCTGGCAGTTTGACCTACCCCACAGATAAGGCCATGACACAACGAGCCAAACAGACTGTTGGGAATGAAAGTAGAAAGAAAAAAAGAGCAACACAGAGAAGAAGGATGCACGACCCAAGCTTACTCATGAGGAGAGAGCTCGCTTCATCAGAGAGGGGAAGTGCTTTGGATGCGGGGAACATGGACATATCTCCGCGAAGTGCCCTAAAAAGGCACAGAAAGAACAGAATGATAAAGAACGACGACAGGCCTGAGAGCTCGAGAGCAGCTGAGGAATGTGGCAGAAAAAGGCAGATAGAAAAGAAGAATTGGTACCACATGGCGGGGACCTGCACCGAATCTAATGAATGAAAGTACAAACTTTGCCGCTTTTGGGGCAAAGTGAAGGATCAGGAAGCTCTTTTGAAGGAGCCAAGGCCAACTTCTTTTCACTTGGAATTGGCGGCTGGATTTGGAACTACGCCTGACAGACTGACGCCACATGCGGAGGTAGTTCGACTGGCACCCGGATGGGATGTTGCCATTACACCGAGCATTGGCAAACTTCGTTTGCAATGACAGGGGTGTTCAGGGCACGCGAGTGACGTTCTACTCGGGATCCCTTGGTACCACAAGAACTACGCCGTGGTTGACTACCGGGCCGAGAAAGCGACTTTGATAAATGAAGGGCTTAGAGATTTTACTTGATGAACTTCAGTTTTCTTACTCATTCTTTTGGGAGAATTGAACGTTGGATAAAGGTTGAATATGTTTTGACCCGATCAAAAGAACGCCAAGATTTTTCTCCACACTCATGCCGATTGCTTTTCAGAGGGTCTGAAGATCAAACCATTGATTTGATACCTGGAAGCATGCCACCGAATCGGCCACCTTATCGTGTGAGCCGAGTACAGAATAAAAAGATTATGAACCCAGTGAAAGACCTCTTGGAAAAGGGTCTTGTCCAGCCTAGTACTTCACCGTATTGCTCTCCAGTGTTGTTGGTTTTTGAAGAAAGACGGATCTTAGAGAATGTGCATCGATTATAGCACTCTCAACGAAATCACCATCAAGAACAGATTTTTGATTCTTAGGATCGATGGTATACTCGACAAGTTACAGGGATCCTCGTGCTTTAGCAGGATTGACTTGAAGAGTGGATATCATCAGATCAGGATAGCGCCAGGAGATGTCTACAAGACAGCTTTTCGGACGACTTTTGGGTTATTTGAGTTTTTGGTGATACCTTTTTGGCTTAACCAATGCTCCTGCGACATTTAATCGGATGATGGACAGGATTTTTCGAGAGTACAGGCTATTTGTTGGCACTTTCTTTGACGACATCATTGTTTTCTCCAAGAATGAGGCAGAACACAGAGATCATCTGCTTCAAGTCTTTCAGGCATTACGAGATCACACGCTAGTGATTAATGCAAAGAAAAGCAATTTTTTCCTACCAGAGATACACTTTTTGGGACACATTGTGTTAGCAATAGGAGTGCAAATGGACCCGGCCAAGATAGAGACTATCCGTGATTGGCCCGATTTGAGGAATGTCCATGAAGTTAGAAGCTTCTTGGGATTGTGTTCGTACTACAGGGGGTTCATACGAAAGTTTGCAGAGGTTGCTTCCCCTTTGCATCCCTTGACACAGAAAGGAGTACCTTTTTCGTGGGGACCCACAGAGGCGATCCTTTCGGACATTGAAAGAGAAATTGACTACAGGACTTGTTTTGACTTTGCCGGACTTGCAAAAGTCATTTGAAGTGTATTGTGATGCTTGTGGTCGTAGTCTGGGTGCGGTCTTGATGCAAGAAGGCCATGTTATAGCTTACGAGAGTTGTTTGTTCTCTAGGCCGGAGATGACAGCACAGATCTATGAGAAAGAGCTTTTGGCGGTTATCCATGCTCTTACTCAGTGGCGGCATTACCTACTCGGAGCGGATTTTACTGTCTTTACAGACCATCAGAGTTTGCGCTACTTCTTGTCACAGAAGCAGCTTTCGGAAAAGCAGATGCGGTGGGCGAACATCTTGTCACAGTTCCACTTCCAGATTGTCCATGTGCAGGGACAGAAGAATGTGGTGGCAGATGCTTTGTCTCGGAAACCGTTGGTTCTGGCTGTTTCCACGATACATCATAGGAGCTTCGAGGATATGGTCGATCAGTGTGCCACAGATACAAATTTTGCAGATATTTTTACACGGATACGGGATGGGGAGACAGTAGCTGGATACTTCCTTCGGGAAGGCTAGTTGATGAAAAAGACTATGTTGTGCGTTACACAGCCGTTGAGGGAAAAGGTTATGACTGATTGCCACTGTCCACCTTTTACGGGTCACCGCGGCATTGCTACCACCATGATAGGGACAGAGAGATATTTCTTTTGGCGGAGACTCAAGAAGGATGTGGAAGAGTTTGTGCGTAGTTGCTTGGTATGCCAGAAGGTCAAGTTTGACAAGCATAAAGCATAGGGATTGTTACAGCCTTTACCCATACCCACCCGCCCCTGGGAAAATATTGAAATGGATTTCATTTTTTTTGATCTCCCGAGAACACAGAATGATCACGACGATTTTCCGATTACATGGCACGTCTGAGACGATTGTCTCCGACAGAGACCCCAGATTTATGAGTTTGTTTTGGAAGGCAATTTGGGAGAACATTGGCACGCAGTTGCAGTTCTCGTCATCGTTCCACTTGCAGACTGACGGGCAATTTGAGATTGCCAATTCAGTGATTTTAGATTTATTGAAGTCTTGTATCTCGGATCAGACGACTCAATGGGAAAAGAACTTATCTTTGGTGGAATTTGAGTACGACGGGGAAGACGCCATTTGAGATTGTTGAAAGTGCTGCGAAGGTTCCATCCTTCCTGAGCACGAAAGATTAGAAATTTGAAGCGGATGAATATTCGCGAGATTTGGATACTGCTTTTGCCAAGGTTCACGAGACTTTGCAGGAGTCTCAAGAACGACAGAAAAAGGCAGCGGATCGCCATTGTCGTGACTTGAAACAGAAGGAGGATGATTGGGTGCTCTTACTTTGAGAAGGCACGCCTACAAAAAGAGAAAGGAGAGGCTTTTTCCAAAGCTTAGTATGTGATACTACGGACCTTTCCAGATTACTGAAAAGATAAATGATGTCTCCTTCCGATTGAAACTGCCAGATACTTGGAGCATTCACAATGCATTGTATGTGAATCTCTTGAAACCTGTTAAGGGTGATGTGCCCGATGATGGGGAGCCTGATGAGCAACCCGAAGTGGAAGAAAACGAGGAGATCCTTGTTCCTGAACAGATTTTGGCACATAACGATAGGAAGAAAGGTATAGTCCGAAGGCGGTTCTTGGTTAAGTTCAAGAACTTTCCTGAATTTGATGCGAAGTGGATGGAGGCGGAGGACCTAGCAGATACTCCTCGGATTGTGAAACTTTACCTCGATGTTTTGGTTTAGCATAGTCTACTCCAAACGGAACCCAGAATTCAGCTTGGTCGGAGATCTGGTGCAGTGGGATGCACAAGTGGGGAGTCACTCCACTCCTTTGTCAACAGATACCTCGATTTTGATACTAAAGTCACTGATGTCTCTTTGAGCTTCGGGGATACTGAGAGCTGACAGTATTCTGTTGGATGAATTTATGAAATGGAATTTCTGATAATGATACTGATTTGTTCTTGACTTCTTGTGAGTGCAGGAATTGATAGACGAAATGACTGTAGCATTTTGGTCTACTTGATCTCGAATAGACATGGTTGCAATAGGGGTTAGTCAATCGGACATCGATGAGGTCCCGATTGGACCTAGATGTGATTGCTAGCTACATTGCCGATAAAGCATGGTCTAAGATCCGAATGAATGTTGAATGTTCTGTGATGTCCTGTGATGTCTGGTGATGTCTTGTGATGTGATTGTCGATTTTGTACATGTGCTAGATGTGTGTTCCTAGTACGTAGGTACTAACAGTCAGTGTCTGCTAAGACGGTTTATGGCTTTTGTCGGTTTTGCAGGCGTAATCACAGTCGCTTACAATGCTTTCAAGAGGGGGGTATGTCACAAAGTGATGACGTGGCAGACAACAAAAACCCTAATTTCTGCCAAAAACCCTAAAATTCTTGTAAACCCTAATTTTTGCCAGAAACCCTAATTTTCGGAAATCGCAGAGGCTATTAAAAAAAATAAAATAAAATATTTCTTTTTGGAAAATGAAGAGCAACGCGAATTTTGCTTTTTTTTAAATATAAAAAGAGAAAAAGACTCTCTAAGAGGGAGAGAGAACTGATGCTTTTGATTTTAAAAGCTTTTGGGGCTCTGCTTTTGGGCATCCCTTGTAACCTTTAAATTAGTGGTGAGGGCCTCACTTCTCAGAGCATCTGGACGCAGAGTCTGAGAGTGAAACCCTAATCGCTCTCTTGTACTTTGATGATTGATTAATACAAAAAGAAATACCGAAAGGGGTGCCAGTCTTTGGGGCCAATATCTCTAGGCACGGAACTCCGCCGGGCCAGTGCAAATCTATTGTGATCTGTGAATTGTTTTGAAGTGGTTAGTTGGTGCTGTCGCGGTCGATTCTTGACTTGGAGTGTCCAAGTCTGTTACACGTACTTAACTTTTAGAATACATCACTTAGTCAAATTTCAATAGCACTGAACATGAGTCACGATTGCGAAAAGTTAAAAGTTAAAACTTCAACATACCATGATACCGGAATCAAAATACATAAAACATCAAGAGTCAAGATTGAGGATTGATTATCAATCCTCATACAAAGATGGATACATCATACTATAGTGACCAGTCTAGACTCTACCATCAAAAAGACAGAAAAATGGGAATACACTATATAATACAAAAAACTTTAGTCCATTGCCCAATGGCAAGATACCCCTTTAAAAAAAAAAAAAAAAGGGTTAAATTTGTGAGAAAAAAAAAACACACACCGTACACTATCTATCCGTACCTATGGAACCGTACCGTACAGCCGTATCGTACTGTTGTATGGGTCCGTACGTACATATGGATACAACCTTGGTTTTAATGCACTGGAAAATTCCCTGATGGATTCTGATGGGAATGCTGATGATCATGCTGTGTGCAACCGGAGGGTAGCATCTATTCTAAGCGTTTGGACATGCACGGTCTGCGAACAAACTCACAAAAGTGCCAGATCACTTCCTATTCTAGACTGACTTGACTGAACTGAACCTTGGTCATGCTGTAGCTTGTCCACGGACTCACAGGGTTGGATGTGTCACGTGACAATACGGATGCTTACACCTACCTTGGGGTGGTCTTTAGTGGACTAGCATTTTCACTGAGAAGAGCAACAGAGACTAGAGACCAGACTGACCAGAGCCTATGGAGCATTGGGTGCATTGGAGAGGATGTGTTCACAAGTTCAATTTCAAGAGCCTCGGGGACGAAGCTCTGGATTTTTGACACTATGGTGGCTTCCGCATTGCTCTATGGAGTTTAGATATGGGGGCCTTGATTGGACCATCATGGGAGGTCGGGTTTTCAACACCTCAGCTATGTCCATCACGAAATTTGCAAATCTTTCTACTTATGGTGGGGAGTAGGTGGAATTTGGTCGACAATATGTGTATCTGGGGATAACCATCAAAGGGTCCCAGTTCTCTTGGCAAAAGACATCAGAAGCTCGACTTGCATAAGCATCTGCAGCACTGGGTGCATTAGAGAGGCAGTGTGCACACATCCAGTTTTATAAGATTTTGTACTACAACTTTTCAACAATATAGTTACACCCACACTCTTGTAGGGGCACCAGGCCTTTTACCATCCAAGGAGATAGCCAAAGCAGCAAGTGATGGGCGTGAGAGGGAGTATTATGATGGACGTGAGCAAAGGGAGAGACTACTGGTCATGATGATATCATGTACGATGAGAGCGAAGGCCTTGACTCCACACAAGATCGTCAGAGCAGAGATACGGGCAGCACAACACCCATGGTGGTTGGAGCTATTGTTCCAAGCAATGACTTTCTTCCACAATTAATTAAGTTGAAAACTGGTCTCTAACTCTGAAGTCTGAGGTGAAGTTATACCAATCGATTCATTTCTCCTCTGGAGGCATTCAAAGACAAGTTTTTGCCCCCTCCACAGAATGATGTTGTGGAGGGGAAGAACATGACAGTGAAGGAGATAGCCTACACTCTTTAGCACCATGCATCTCTCCCTCCCTCATTTTGAAATGACACTACAGTTCTTAGAGTGGCAACAGAAACAGGGGCCCTACAAATTAGTTGCCTGACTCTCACACTACGCCCACTACCCGACAAAAGAAGTGCTACCTCAGCATCAATATGCCATATGGCACATTTACACATCATAAAAAAATTGACACATTGTTTTTTCCTTTTACAGAAACAGAGACTCTGATCCCATAAATGCCTAGGAACACGTGTCTTGCCGCTGGACAGTTGCCTCTGGACAGGGTACAAGTGGCATAGACATGGATCAAAAACCAACCTAGGTATGTCTACCTCTTATTGTCACAAAGTGATGGCAAGGCGACCAACCTGAGAGAGAGAGAGAGAGAGAGAGAGAGAGAGAGAGAGAGAGAGAGAGAGGCATCACCATGGTCACCTAATTGATGCACCACGTGCTGGGAACGACGGAGAGAACTCGTAGCAATCAGCTAGGAACCTCCTCCTCGGGTGACCCACCCTAGGAGGAGGATGCACTCAAGTGTCCAAGGGCAAGAGCCCTAGCAACGTGAACACCAGGTGAGCACAAGGTGTCCCTTTAGAGTGTGAACCAATGGGGGATTTGAACCCACAACCCGTAGGTTGAGAGGCCAAAGCCTTACCGTTAGACCAACCCTTTGGGGACTCCAGGGGCTCACACTTGCCTCATATAGGGGATAGATACACTTCTTAACATTATTCATGTTTATGCATGTGTAATCCTTATAAAGTACACTTCTTTACATTATTCAACAGAGCTGACAGCTGAGGGAACTGTCAATGCAGATAGCTTTCAGTACAGTTGTTTATCCTTCTTTGTTAGCGGCGTATATTGGCCAAGGGGCTTATCTTCTAAAGTATCCAGAGGATGTTAGCCAGACCTTCTACAAATCCATTCCAGGCAAGTTATTTTTTGCAAGCTCTGTGCTACTAACCAAACACCAAAGTTGGAAAAGCCAAAGAGAAGGCAATTTGTTAAGCTATTTCACATCTGAATGCATAATGTCTTTATCAGGACCTATGTTCTGGCCTATGTTTGTCGTTGCCGTTGGTGCTGCCATTATTGCAAGTCAGGCCATGATATCTGCTGTGTTCTCCATTGTTGAGCAGTCTCTTGCTCTCGGGTGTTTCCCAACCGTGAAGGTAGTTCACACATCATCGAAGTTTGCTGGGCAAGTGTACATACCCGAAGTCAACTGGATCTTGATGATTCTCTGTATTATCGTAACAGGAAGCTTCAAGACGACAAGCTATATAGGAAATGCTTATGGTATATTTTGATTCTAGCTTTCTTTAGATGTGTGTGCATGGTGTGGGCTGGCTTGCCTAAGCGTGCAATGGCTGTTCTGGCAGGTATGACTGTTTTGGCCGTAATGCTGGTGACAACAACTCTTGTAACCCTCATTATGCTAATGATATGGCAAACCAAGCTGTACCTTGCCTTAGCCTTCTTTATAATCTTTGGAACTGTTGAGATGGTGTATTTTACAGCAAATTTATACAAGTTCACTCAAGGAGGCTGGCTACCTGTGGCTTTTTCTTCCATCTTGGTAGTTGCTATGGCAGTGTGGCATTATGTCACCAGCAGAAAATACAAATTTGAATCTGACAACAAGGTGTCAATGACATCGCTAATCTCTAGATTAGAGAGTGACTTGAGGCTAAGCCGAGTGCCAGGGATAGGGCTGATGTATACACAGCTAGTGCAAGGGGTACCTCCTATATTTGATCTCTTTGTAGACAACATGAAAGCCTTACACTCAGTAATAGTGTTTGTTTCTGTAAAGCATTTGCCGATTTCATTCGTGCCGGTTGAAGAGAGGTTCTTGGTGAGAAGGGTGGGGAGCAAAGAGTATAGAATGTATCGGACTGTGGTTCGGTATGGGTATATGGATTCCTTGATCCCACATCAAGAGTTTGAGGATTTGCTGCTTGGAAGCTTGGAAGAGTTTATCAAAGTAGAGGCCTTTGCATTGACGATGCTAGATGAGAGCAAACATCATGAGAACTTCGATGAGAGCGAAGATTCAAGTAGCGACAGTTTGCACCCAGCTCAAGAGAAGAAAAGTGGGAGTGGGAGCAGCCAGGAGGCCTATGCAGCATCCACCTCACTAATACATCAGAGAACAGAAGAGCTTGAAACAGAGTGGGAATTTCTATCAAAAGCAAGGATTGACGGTGTCACCTACCTTCTTGGAAGCAGTGTGGTTGAGGCCTCACCAAGCTCATCCATTGGAAAGAGATTTGTCGTAAATGTGCTTTATGATCTCTTGCAGCGCTTGTCAAGGAAGAGCAGAGTAGCACTACAAATACCTCATAAGAATCTGGTTGAGGTTGGCATTACCTATACTCTTTGATAATAAAAATGACAGATCATTGCTGTACAATATTGAGATTTGATTGTAAAGCATTGTAGGTGAGGATAATATACTATTCCTCAAGAGTATCGGTAGTGTCAACCTTCAGGTAAAGGATGGCAACTTGGAAACGTTCAGGTACAGGATGACACAATCACAAGTTCTTGCCAAAGATTGTAATAGATCCAAGAAAGATCTCTCATGCCGAAAATTGTTATCTAGTTCTGGTTATTTGCTTGGATGAGAACTGTCATAATACTGGTACCATTGCTATGCAAACACACATTTCTAAGCAAAAGTTATGGTAGCATTTGTGAGCTATTCGTTGTACTTTTGAGGCTCTACCAAATGTGTTGAAAAACTGAATCAGCAATATTGCATCCTCTCAATGGAAGAGATGGATTGAATAAAGAGTGGGAATGACCTTACAAGGAGCAAGCCATAGGTGCTTTTTGCATTCTTGTGCAAAAAGCACAAGAAAGGCTAGAGCTTAATATGACCAAGATTGATCATTTCTTAGCTTTACTTGTTTGATAAAACCTACATAATTCTTGTGATGCTATTGCTAATGGCTCCCTTCTAGAGATGATTGGTCTTACCACAATGAACATATAAAATTTTACTAGAACATTTATTTGTTTTATAATATTTCGGATACCATTGTTGTTGCTTAGTGCATTGATTGCACTATGTGCTCAAAAGGCTTTAGAATTGTTGTAGAAGGGCATCCCTCCACAGTGAAAATTATACATACTTGTAAAGGGTATGTTATTTGAGGCATTAAGGATAGAAACCCATGGATTGCCCTACCTGGTAGGGTGTTGCGTAATGCTTTAATGAGCATGTATGTTCTAGCTCAAAGTCCAAAGTGAGGTATTAAGAAGGCAAGAGAAAAAAATTTGACATGTAGTTATTTCAATGTTATTTCTTACACGTAGTTATTCAACTTGTTATTGAACACCATGCAAGGGAAACTTATAATCGTTGTATAAGCATCCTTCTATGTGTAAATCCTCTCCCTCTCGGGGTGGTCTTTAGTGGGCTAGTCTTTTCATTGAGGAGAGCAGCAAAGACTAGGATGACCAAAGCCTATGCGGCATTAAAGGATTGGAGAAGATGTGTTCACGAATTCAGTTTTAGGAGCCTCGGAACGAAGCTTTGGCTTTTTGGTACTTTGGTGGCTTTTGCATTGCTCTATGGAGTTCATATATTTGGGCCTTCATTAGACCATCATGGGAGGTCGGATCGCATTGATGGATGGAGAGGCCTCTATTCTCTATGATCTCGTGGTTTATTAGAGCCAAGGCTTTAGTACCACATGACATTATTCGAGCAGAGCTAGCTATCCCCCCCACTAGTGGTTGAGGCGCTTACCAGATCAGTCTGCTTTATGCATTGCCTATGTGACCTCCCCTTAGATAGATATGCCCGCCTAGCACTTGAGTCCTCTCGACAGCTAGGTAAGCAGGGAGATACAACATATTGGAATGGGGAGATGATATCATGGTTTCAATTACATGGGTTCAGCAGGGACAAATTGCCCCCCTTCAAGAACTCATTGGATGCACCCTCTTTGACTCTTACATAGTCTGAGATCACCAGACTCATCCGTCAGGACCTGACTCAGCTAGATACCAGGAGGACGTGGATACAGCCAACACAGGAGCTGGGCACACAGATGGTTTTCTATAGAGAGAATCTTCTCCAGTTCACTGAGGATGGTTTTGTGACGAGGCCTAGATACATGGACACCCACTTATCACATGGGATAAGATGTGTCATTGACCAGATATGCACATCTTCACACTAGCTTCTGGTCGAGACTGGCAGATATAGAGTACCAAAAAAGGCCAGGACATATCCCCTATGTCGATAGAGTTGGACTACATATGCCACTGCCCGGAGAGGTATGAGGACGCTTTGATTTCTTGTTCAGAGAGGCCTTTGGACCACTCTCTAGAGTCATGAGGTATGAGCACCAGAGATGTTTGGGACTGTTTTTACTAAAGCTATGCAAACACAGAGCGCTTGATGAGGGGAGAGGCTAGCCCGTCGATGGATCACAAATTTCTTTATGGCAGACACTGGCAGCCGGAGGAGCACGTACCACAAGAGAGCTCACATTCTCCTCACACCAGAGGCATGCTGATTGATCGAGTGACCAAGCTTGGGAGATCCAGATGCCCACGACTGTAGAGGACTACACAAGATCGATGAAGGCTACATCAGAGGATTTGGATCTCTTTAGCCAGACATGCAAGATGCTCGATTAGATTATTGACCATGGAGGAGATTGATGAGATCCGCTAGCAATCGATGATGGACCTCCTGTGATTCAGATTTTTTGAGGATTGTACACCCTGCCCATTTTGTATCAGCTCCTACTCATTATATCCCCACACACCCACATTGTGTTGTATTAGCCTTCATTCACTACATCCACCCCCTACTCATATCCTACACAATTCCAATTAGCTGCTTAGCTCACATCTAGCAGTTTAGGATTCTAGAGTGACCTTTTCTTAGTATCTTTTTATTTTGGTACTCAGACATTGTATCATATTCACCATGCTGTAACTCTTTGGTCTCATAGGTCATTTTGGCCTTAGATTTTAATATAACATTTCTTTCATCTCTCTCTCTCTCTCTCTCTCTCTCTCTCTCTCTCTCTCTCTCATATTCAAAAGAAGAGATAAAGATGGGAAATAAATCGGCAATTATTTGAAGTGCATGTGGAAGATTTTAGAGAAACCTAAAAGGGTAAGCGAGTTGAGAGTTTTGGTAACTTGAGTCTTATGGATATGTAAGCGCATTGTAGACATCTACTTGGGTGGCCAACTTTCGAAAAGATTCCATGTTATTGTTCATTCCCACGTATGTCCTCTTGATTATTATTGGAGATGTATACAACGAGCTTAAAAAGTTGACTACTAGCAAATTGAGAGATCTCAAAGGTATCAAGCCAGAAATGATAAATGGATGGGAGAGATAATCACATTGCTGGATGGTGATCAATGCATAGCCCAAAGAGAGTTGGTGACAATGGACATCCTTGTTTAATCTGATAGTGCTTGCAAAAAAAAAAAGAAATTTCTCTTCTTAAGTGCAATTGACATATCATGTTCTCACAAATGCGAGAAATTACATCAATCGTTCACTCACTTCGTACTAGAGTTCTTTCATCCTTCTCCACAAATTATTACATGCAATCATATCAAAGACTTGCTTAAAGTCCAAAAAACAACAATATAATTGCTTACCTTTCAATCATACACTCAATTGGTATTTAGGATTCTCCTTCTTCACAAATTGTTACACGCAATCATATCAAAGGCTTGCTCAAAGTCCACAAAACAATAATATAATTGCTTACCTTTCAACGCCTTTCCTCTATAAGAACATGAAGAGTAACAAGATGATCATTAGTGCTATGATGCTGACAAAAATCTGCTTCGTCTTTTGCACACTTCACATTTTTTAAAGCCCATTTACTCAATTTTATCTCCATTGTGCACCTAAATAATTTTTCCATAAGAGCCCAATCATTATATTATGGTTGTTTATGTTCTTTATATCCCCTCCTTTATGGAAAGGTTGTTACCATATACATGTGGTAGCGATGTGTAAACACACTTATGACCGCCGGGGTATTTTTTCCCTCACTAGGAGTTTTTTTTCCCCGTGCATGGTATATACGCCCATCACTCTAGGACTATCTTATCTTTCCATTGCACGCTAAGTAATACATTCTCTGTTGTGTGCCTTAAGCTTCCTCCGTCTTCTCAAAGGTTTGTGTGTTTCTTGCAACCCTAATTCCAACAATTGGTATCAGAGCACGTTGCGTCCTCCAGGGCTTAGTTGCCAGCAACTCGAGTACACGCCTGCTCACTTTCTCCAATTTTTGTGAGCTTTGACGAGCGTTTGCAAGTCGACAAATATTCTGGGTGAACTGTAGAGCTTGGTCTGCTCGGATTTTTGATTTGGGATCATTTTGGCCTCTGTTTCCACTACAGAGAGTGTTGCCCAGGCTATTTTGTCATTTTGTGCAAAATTTTTATTAGTGCCGTGTTTTGCATAACAATTCCAATACAGTTTATGCTCTATAGTATGTGTTGTTCCCACTATTTCTCCTCTTTTGGGGCAGTTTTCATATCAAGTGCAGCATTCGCCATGGCTGACAACAACATAGATGTGTTCAAGATGTTTGTTGTCGAGGATAGGTTGGATGGGGACAATTACCCTATGTGGGCTTACATGATGCAAAATATCCTTGTTTCAAAAGGCGTTTGGAACATTGTACAGGGCATTGATGTACGTCCTAGTTCTGAGGATGTAGACGATGTTGAGGATATTGCAGGTTTTGGTGGCAAGGTTGCTGCTGCCAAAGCTGTTTTGCCTACGATTGAGCAAGCTCGTTGGGATGTAAAAGATGCACAGGCTCATGCATTGATTGCGTTGTCTATGAAGCACACTATTACTCGTCACATTCGTTCAACGAAATCTGCAAAACAGGCTTGGGATATTCTAGCTGGTCTTTATTCAAGCCACAATGAGGTAAAAATTGCATTGCTGCATAAAGAGTTGGAGTCGAAGATTAGACATGAGGAAGATGACATGGACACTTTCCTTGCTGGTGTCAAGGATATCAATGAGAAACTTATTTATGCAGGTGAAGTCATTTTAGATATTTCCCTTGTGCATACTGTTCTTGATCTCTGTCAGATTCTTACCAGACTTTTGAAAGTACTTGGAGACTTATGACCCAAGGAAATCTTGAAGTTTTCAAGTTTGAGCACCATGTCGACCAAGATAGTGCTAAGCATGACATCTCACCCATTGAAAATAGGTGAGAGCTTTCTAGCCCTGCTATTGTTGCGCTCATCCCGCAATCAGTGCATTTCAAGAGGTGACATTCCGAACAGGAAGCACCTCAAGAAATTTTTGTGCTTTCTCAAGCGCATCATATGTGGCATACATATCGACCAAAACAGTGCCAAGCACGACATCTCACCCACTGAAAACAGCCTAGGGCTTTTTGGCCCTGCTCTTGTTGCACATCCTGCAATCAGTGCATTCCAAGAGGCGACACTCTGGATAGGAAGCACTTGTGCTTTCTCAAGCGTACCACATTTGGCATACATGTCGACCAACACAGTTCGAAATAGGGGGAAAAATTCTTGTAATCAGTGCATTCCAAGAGTCCACATTGTGGACATCAAGCTCCTTGAGCACTTGCATAGAGCCACATGGCTTCAAGATGTAAGCATAGAATTCAAGACGAAAGTGTAGGTGATTGAATTTGGAGAAATACACTTTCTTGGCACCTGTCAAAAACAGCCTAGAGCTCTCTGGCCCTACTCTTGTTGCGCACATCCTGAAATCAGTGCATTCCAAGAGGCGACATTCTGCTTGTGCTTTCTCAAGCGCACCACATTTGGCATACATATCGGCCAAGACAGTGCCAAACACAACATCTTTTTTCAGTAGCCTCTGACTAACAATATAATTGTGAATTTTGGTGCCCATATCAACATCTTGCGTCCACTTGAAGTTTTTGCCAAAGGCCACATGGAGAAAGGTCTTCCCTTCATATCAGGGTGAAATAGCTTCCTTAATGCCAAAGCCATGTTGGGCATATCCTACAATCAACGCATTCAAAATGATGACCTTCTAGAGAGGATGCCCATTAGAATTTTTTGTGACGCACCACATTTAGCATACATATCAAACCAAGCATCGTCAAGCACATTTTTCTGTAACGACGGCCCCTAAGTAGAAATCTGATAGTGAATTATCTTACACATATGAATATCTTGTGTATGCCCACATGCCTGGAGGTGGAAACATAAATGATTTTATTTCGAGAGAGGCTGCCCTCCTTTCGGTACTGGTGAAAAAAACCTAGACCCTCCTTGCCACATCCATGGTGGGACATATCTTGCAATCAATGCTGTCCAAATAATGAGATCCTGAATAGAATGTGCATTGAGACCATTCGTTCTTTCGTGAGGCACTTGCATTTGAAGTACATATCAACCAACGCATTGTTACACACGACATCTTCATTTAGCAAACCGTGACTGGCAATCTCATTCTGAATAGTCTCACCCATGTGAAGGTTTTGCCACATCTTGAAGGTGAACAACCATAGATTCATTTTTCCTAGCCATGTTGGGCATTTCTTGCATTTGACTGCATTCGTATCGACCAAAGCACCGCCATTAGGCCATCTTCCTTCAATAGCCCTTGACTACAAATCTCATCATGAAATCTCTTGCCCATGTGAAGAAGGCCTGCAAGGAAAAGTGATTGCATCTAGAGGGAGGCCTTGCCTTTGGAGTTGGTGGAAAAGCCCAGAGCTTCCTTGCCACATCTATATTGGGCATATCTTGAAATCAATGGGACCTAAGTGACGACATTTTGGAGACGATACCTACAAAAACTTTTCATCCTTTCGCAATGGCACCACATTTGGCATACATATAGACCAAAGCATTGCAACAACGCATGCTCTTCCTGTCTATGCTTGACTTGTGTAGTGAATATTGCTTCTTCTTTGTAGTGGATTTACTGTGGATACAAAACGCGTGATTCTTTTCAATGGAACAGAGAGGCCTACACCAGAGTGCTTTCTTGCCACTGCCATGCATTTCGGCAATCACTGCATAGCAAAATTCAACATCCCAGATAAGAAGCCTATCAAGAACTTCTCAACATTGTGCTCTTTGAATATGCGTCTATACTATCGTGAAGCTCAGTGACCAGTTCTTCTAGCTCATGTCCTGTTGGGGGGGGGGGGGGGGGGGGGGGGGGGGAGAGAGAGAGGCCAAGCAGTGCATGCGTTTTTTTTAAAAAAAAAAGGCTGCAGCGAGAGAAAAAAAAAAAGAACGCCATGATTCTTTTCAATGGAACAGAGAGGCCTACACCAGAGTGATTTCTTGCCACTGCCATGCATTTCGACAATCACTGCATAGCAAAATTCAACATCCTGGATATGAAGCCTATCAAGAACTTCTCAACATTGTGCTCTTTGAATATGCGTCTATACTATTGTGAAGCTCAGTGACTAGTTCTTCTAGCTCATGTCCTGTTGGGGGGGGTGGGGGAGGGAGAGAGAGAGAGAGAGAGAGAGAGAGAGAGAGAGAGAGAGAGAGAGAGAGAGAGAGAGAGAGAGAGAGAGAGAGAGAGAGAGAGAGCAGTGCATGCTTTAAAAAAAAAAAGGCTGCAGCGAGAGAAAATAAAAACAAGAACGCCAGAGACAAACCTGTAGACAAAGCTGGAGCTGCTTCTGGCAACCTGCAAACTGCTTGTGGCTGCTTTTGGGGACTTGCGAACTCCTTGTGGAGAAGATCGAATTGCTGCTAAGAGCAACGTAGAATGCTTTTTTTATTTTATTCACTTGGTAGCTTTTGACAACGTAGTTTTTTTTAAAGCTTTTCATCGCTAGAGGCCAGGGATAAACAAATGCCTCCTGCACTAACAAAGTAATGAGAGACATATTGCTGAATTTAAGGCTGATTCAAATGCTACTTTCAAGATGAACGATTTGAGGATGTTGCATCATTACTTGGGTATACAGTTTAAGCAATGTGATGGTAGTATTGTCTTGTGTCAGAAAAGTTACATAGAGACATTACTAGTAAGTTTGGACTTGAGGATTGCAAACCTATTTCCACTCCCATGGAAGGTTTAAAATTGAGTCTTCATAATGCTGATGATCCTACCAATGTCACTCTTTACCAAACTACTGTTGGCTGCCTCATTTATGTATGCAACACGAGGCTCGATATTCAATTTGCAGTCCCACAGGTCATCAGATTCATGCATAGCCTAGGGTCTAAGCATTGCAAGGCAAGCTGTCATGAAGATTTTTTGTTACTTGAGTGGCACTTTACACCTTGGCTTGTTTTATCCCAAGGGGGAATCATTGCTGCCAGATTACATGCTTTTTCAGACTCAGATTGGGTTGGTTGTTTTGACACAAGTGTCCACAAGTGGTTTTCGTTTCATGCCTGGTAGGTCATGCATATCATGGTTGAACAAGAAGAAACCTACTGTGGCCACTTCTAGTTGTGAGGCTGAGTACATGGCATTCTTCACAGCTATGGTTGAGTGTGTATGCCTTATGGATGATTTGGTGTTGGATAGGACACTGTCAACACTATCTACGCTGATAGTCATAGGCGCATTGGCAGTTGCAACGAACCCAATTTTTCATGCTCACACAAAGCACATTGAGGTGCATTATTACTATGTCAGGGGGAGGCTCTCAGCAGGAGAGATCCAACTTGGCTTATGTTCCAACACATGACAACCTTGCAGATCTTTTCACAAAGGCATTGTCCCGTGAGAAGTTTGAAGCTTTCCGGAAAGCTTTGGGCTTACTCCCCTTTGTGAACTGATCATGTCCTCAAGGCATGGCACTTCCCTATACTCTATGTGCCAGCTCTCGTTCACCGCATCACTCCTAGAGGGGATTTGTTACCACATACATGTGGTAGTGATGTGTTTAAACACACTTAGGACAGTCGGGGCATTTTTTCCCTCACTAGGAGGTTTTCCCCTCCGTGCATATTATATACGCCCATCGCTCTAGGGCTATCTTATCTTTCCATTGCACACTAAGTAATACACTCTCTGTTGTGTGCCTTGAGCTTCCTTCGTCTTCTCCAAGCTGTTTGTGTTTCCCTACAACCCTAATTCCAACAAAGATTTGATCCAATTAATGCTCCAATCACAAGGAGGCATACCATGTTGAGTGCAAGCCTAAGTCATTCCAAAATGCATTCTTTACATGCCTTTGTCAATGCTTTGATGATAGGAGGATGCCCTCTTTCACTTTTATTGTTGCCCTTAGGGTAATAAACAATAGTAAGATCTAACTTAATACCCATTCAAGCAAAGAAATCCTTATTCAACTTTGTCAATAATAATCTCATGAATTCATGCATACCTGCACATAACATCCTCAAGTAAAAAGTTACATGCTACACTTGTAGATTTGGCTCTTAAAGTGCTTCCTTCAATTTGATTAGTCAAATATTCCTTTGCAAGCACAATATACCACATTTACCGTAAGCCTACTTGCATAATAACCAAATCCACAACCTATTTAAAAATCTATAGTCAAAGGATAAGTAGGAATCAAACCATCATGATGCCTTATGTTGAATAAATTTAACATGTAGCCTTGGGAGATGCACCTTACAAAACCGTCTCTATCACATCAAATTAGAGCCTAATGAAAAAAAACTATTTCTCTTTCCTTATAAACCTTACATTTTTTTTGAAAACTAAATTATAATGCCCTCCTATAGTGTAAATTTGTAACTGATATGAGCTATAATACACTCTTTTGTGTGCATTCGATACACCTACATACCACAAGGTTAACAAACTAAACCACATCTTTATACAATGCCCTTTTACCAATAACAATCCTTGATCTTTGCAAAAGTAGCCCAAAATCCTCTATTTTTTCCCCACAAGCTCTCATGAAACTCCTTGATTCCCACACAGTACTCGTTAGGAAGTCTCTTTCATCTGTTTCGAGTCCTTCTACAAGTACCCATCCTTCAAATCCTTCTATGTTTCTGGTAAATCTATGCTTCATGCTTTGTTAGTGTGCTCTAATATCGTCGAATCAAGAGCCAATCACCTTAATACATCTCTTCCGAGAAATTTTGAAGCACATAAACCATATTTCCACAATCTGCATTCAACTTTGCGAAAGCAAAAAACTTCAAATCTGCATCTTTGTTCTTTCTAATCTTATCCTTTTCATTTTCAAACCTGGCCCTGGATAACATTTCAACAACTGGATCATCCATTCTTGCGATGTGGTGCAATTCAAGATTTAAATATCTAATGTAAGCACTCCAATGTAACATGGTAATATCTGGCATTGAACAACTTGTTGTCAAGTACATGTAAGCAATCTGTCTAAACTACCACAACACTATTCATAATATTTTTTGCCACCACACATTAGGGTGGGTGGTCACAACACCCAAAATTTTCTCTCTACCTATAAATATGCTCTTCTTTTAGCACTTAATGCCTTTGTACCAAATGTTATTGTATACCGTCTACCATTCTCATCATCATGTCCAATTGTCCACCTAATAGCTGTGGGGCTAGTATCAACATTCACAATTATTGGCCTCCCACACCTGTAATCTCATTTCCTAAACGTCAAAGATATTTGTAACATCTTCTTTAGCTTATGTATGGCTTTTGGATGTTTTTATTTCCACATAATCTTTTTCCCCTTTTGCAACAATTGGTAAAAAACTTTTGCATATGCACAAAGTGAAATAACCAAATTAAGTAGAGAACACATGCACCGACTTGCGTACCGAAAGTGCATGACTCTTTCTTTCTTTGGATAACTTCAAATTTAAGCAAACTTGGTCTTGTTCCATATGGTCCACATAAGTGGTCCACAATCAAAGCTTCATTCACTTGAAACATGGGCCTTTGCCTTGAAAGACTAAGAGCTCTTCAAGCGTGAATAGAATCTGGTCACAATAAAAACATGGCTGGAAAAAAATTTCCTACACCCCCTCTTATCCATTGCCATATTGTCACACATTGTCACACATTGTCACACATTGTCAATAGAAGGCATGGTAATTTGATGAACGAAACCCCTTAGTACCTTGGTCATGCCATTTATCACGTGAACAACCAAGTTGGCTACACCCCCTATGGTAAAGTACAAATGCTTACCTAGGGATAGTAGGTAAATCCTTGATTTTCATGAACAACTAGAACATCACTAAAAATGATGGCTCTCCCGTTTCTACATTTCGAATTGTTAATTTATTGATTGATTGTATATTTTGAATAAATCTCAATTATCTATTCATTTTAAGAACTATAAACAAACTTGTTGGAATATGGAACACAAGATGTTTGCATCCAAATCTTCTTTAAATTGCATAAGAACTTCGTACATATCCACCAAGTTTCTTTCACATAGTTATAATAGCATGAGTGCTAAAGTGAGCAACATCTTTTAGTTCTTTGATCTTATCCACAAACGAGAATTCTTCGAAAACTCCTAAGATAGCTTCCTCTAGATACAACGCTTCACATCCCTGAAAGTCTCTTTGAACGTTGCACACATACTATTTCTCTCATTTGCATGCACTCAACTTGTATTGAATACCTTGTAGGGAAAAAGTGTTGGTTTTTTTTTTGTTTTTTGTTTTGTGTGTGTGTGTGTGTGTGTGTGCGAGAGAGAGAGAGAGAGAGAGAGAGAGAGAGAGAGAGAGATTGAATTATTGTCCATGGAGGTCATATATGACCTACGGGACCAAAAACACAACATTACAACAATTCATTCTCAGTGAGGGCTGATACATATCAGCTAAGGACTGAGGGTCCATCAAGAGGGTAGAGTAGGAAAAAAGAGAGAGCAACAACCTAAGGGTCGGCTGAGGGGAGAGCCGGTTTGGGATTTCAAAATTCTTGGATGATCGCTTTGCCACCTCGATAGACTTCCCATTTGCCTTGCTTACGCGCTTCATGCACCTTCTTGAGCTCGCTCGCTCTACTCTTGAGTTGATTCATGGTCAGTTCTTCTGCAATCCAAAGCTTGGTTCCTTTGAGGAGGTGGGATTGACGTAGAAGCTTCACCCGCTCCTCTTTGTTCTTGAAAGTAAGGACACAATGCTTGGGAAGCACATGGCAATGTGTATCATTGATCCAAGCAACAGTCTTTGGCTTGATGTTGACTGGCTCAATAATGTTGTTGAGTTTGATGATCGCCTCTTCAAGGGTGTCCTCAACAGGGCACCACTATGAGGGGAGCCCACCGATGTGAACCTTGAGGGCATTATCCTCTTGAAATTTTTGTTCGGAGATTTCCTTTATTACACACGTCTTCACTTGGATGATGGTTGTTGGGTGAGCTTGGCTAACCTTAACCTCAACCTCCTTTACCTTGTCGGTGGTGAGGTCAACCATAAAATTGAATTGTTCTTGTAATTTGCTCAAGCGAGATTTGAGTTCAAAGTTTTCTTCTAAGAGTCGATTAAGAGCTGCTTGCAACTGCGTGATGCGATTGAGTTTGTTAGGGGCTGCCAGCACCGTTGCAAAACTCGGTTGTGTTTTGGCGGGGGTCTTTGGGGTAGTCATCCCTATGCTTGAGGAGGCAGAGAGGAACCACTCACTGATTTGAAAATTCCAAAGGAAAAACCTTTAAAATTGCTCAAAAATTCAACCTTTGAAACTGCTCAAAACTTCATGTGCCCTCTCTGCAGACTCTCTGTTGACAAACTGCTACAGTCGAGCCCGATCAGATCCAAGCTAGGGGTAAATGAGCGGTCATGAAAGGGGCTGCCTCTACCCAGAATGAAGCTATTGATCATCGTGAGCATATCTTGCTTGCAACTTGCAAGTCAAAGAAGCATGCCCATACTTGCCTTAGCCCATTGCCTATCAAGGTCGCAACCCTGTCGAGAGCCTGAACCCATTGCCTATCAAGGTCGCAACCTGTAGGTCTATTGCGACCCCCCTGCCGAGTACTACGTAAAGAGCGAGGCCGCAACCTGCAGGCCTATTGAGGCCACCAACAACTACAGGTTCTTGTCTGTGGGCTTGTCTGTAGGGCGGGGCTAGATTCAAACGCCCTCCTGCAGGGCTGCCCCTCGCCCAGGGGAGGACAACCTCCAAGAGATCTCGCTCGCGAACCCTAGCAGAGAGAGAGAGAGAGAGAGAGAGAGAGAGAGAGAGAGAGAGAGAGAGAGAGAGAGAGAGAGAGAGAGAGAGAGAGAGAGAGAGAGAGAGAGAGAGAGAGAGAGAGAGAGAGACTCAATATCTACATGTCTAAGTTACTTACACATTTTAAATTAAGATGTGCACTTTTATCTTGTGGGGTGAGTTTTTTGGACCATAAGGAGATGGAGATGCCTGTTGCCGCTACATGGAAATGACATAAAACCCATATGCAGGGACATAAGGTGGAATGTCACTCTATATATAACGTATGGTGATATTCTCATAGGAATCAAAGAGAGAGAGAGAGAGATAGATAGATAGATTTTATTATCGTCCTCGGAGGTCAAATATGACCTATGGGACCAAAGTTACATGTGATGTAGTATGTGTATGGCTGATGAGTGACTCTCGATGCTCCAAAATTGTAGTGATGAGAGTCGCAATGGAGAGCCCACACTTTGGCTGGGAGAGGAAAGTGTGTAGGTCTAAGTTATGGCTGAAAATGTGAGAGAAGCAAGTTCGGATGTGATCAAAAGCTGAGCACTCTAGTAGTGTGTGGTACTCAGACTCTCGAACTTGCAGTGAGCATAATGTGCACAATCGATTTGACTCTTCTCCATTGCCCCAACGCCCTATCTCGCATCGAAGGAAATGGGAGCTAAGCCGAATTGCTGCGATAGTGCGTATCGCGGACAAGGGAATAGGCTCAAGCATGTAAGTGTGAGTACGGTTTCCTCTCTCAGCGAAGAACATGGTTTTGTAGTTGGGGGCAATATAGGTGGTGTAATGTATGAAGCGTGACCCACCGGATTTCTCCCAAGCCGTAATACATTGGCGTTGTAGAAAAGCTTCATTCACTTGAGAGTCAATTGAAGCATCATGTAGCAAGTGTAATGCATCCCATCTCCCAAACCACTTCTTTATGTCTTGCATCCATCCCGTGCTCAAGATCTTGCTTTTATGCGTCTTTTGAACTTTTTTGCTTGCTTCCCATGCAATTGTAGGAAGTCGATGTGAGGGGTTTTGACGCATCTTTATCATGTACTCCACAACCCTTTCCATGCCCATAACCTCAATTGGAAGAGATCCCGACTCAAGAAGTAAGAGCATATATGGTGTTTGTGTCTTAACTTGGAGAAAGTTTGTAAGAAAACGCTTTTGGACATTCTCAAACTCTTTCCAAGTAGACTT
The DNA here is from genome assembly GCF_014529385.1 of Adiantum capillus-veneris. Classification (NCBI taxonomy): domain Eukaryota; kingdom Viridiplantae; phylum Streptophyta; class Polypodiopsida; order Polypodiales; family Pteridaceae; genus Adiantum; species Adiantum capillus-veneris. Next base: position 90,524,097 of record NC_140932.1, read on the forward strand.
TGAGATGCTCCCGCCCCACACTTCAACTCCATAAAGAAGAACCGGTGTCACCAATGCATCAAAAAGATACTTCTTGAGAACCCAACACTTGATGTTTCCTGCATTACACATGTTCTCAAATGCATAATATGCTCTCTTTCCCGCTTCCAAACGACGCATAGCACATTCATGCCACTTGTGATTGGATGGAACCTCAAGGCCAAGGTACTTAAAGCTCTCAACAACTTCAAGTGTCTCGTTGTTGTACACAATGCATGGCTTCTCCTTATGGTTGGTTTTCACAAGCATAACCTTTGTTTTGGATTCATTTACAATCAGCCCACTATGCAAGCAAAAGTTCTCAAGGACAACCATAAGCTTTTGTGCATCTTCTAAAGTGTGTGTTAGAAGCACTACATCATCCGCATACAACAAAATCATGATTACCGCATTGCAAATAGTGACCTCTTCAATGCCTTCTTCTTGCATAAAGTCAAGTACCAATTGATCGATGCATAGACCAAAGAGAGTTGGTGACAATGGACATCCTTGTTTAACCCCAATAGTGCTTACAAATTTTTTTGAAATTTCTCTTCCCATGCGCAATTGACAAATCACCTTCTCATAGATTCGAGAAACCGCAAGCATAAACTCACTTGGCACTTGGAGTTCTTCCATCCTTCTCCACAAATTGTTACGTGGAATCATATCAAAGGCTTTCTTAAAGTCCACAAAACAACAATACAATCGCTTGCCTTTCAACCGACTTTCCTCCATGAGAACACGAAGAGTGACAAGATGATCAATGGTGCTATGGCATCGACGAAAACCCGCTTGTCCCTTTGCACGCTTGTCATTCTCTTCAGCCCAATCACTCAATTTCATTTCCATTATGCACCCAAACAACTTTGCCATAAGAGACCCAATCATTATAGTCCGGTAGTTGCTTACATTCTTTACATCCCCTCCTTTATGCAAAGGCTTAACCCAATTAGTACTCCAATCATAAGGCATACCATGTTGAAGTGCAAGGTTGAACATATCACACATCCACTCATGGGTAAAATCTCCCGTCCATTTGATCATCTCCGGCTTGATACCTTGAAGATCTCCCGCTTTGCGAGTGGCCAACTTTTCAAGCCCACCGCATACATCCTCAATAGTAAAAAAAGACGGCATACATGGGAGTGAACCATAAAATGGCATTTTTTCAGTATTTTCTTGCTCATATAATTGCCTACAATGTGTGTACATATCCACTAGACTCAAGTTACCAAAATTCTCAATCCGCTTGCCTCTCAAGTTTCTCCAAAATCTTCCACATGCATGTGCCTTTTCTTGGACTTGAAATTCTTGTTGCTTTACTTCCCATCTTCTTCTCTTCTTTTGAATCAATGCCTTGTATGTATGCAAATGACTTTGATAGTTGTCTTTGTCCATAGTTGCATCAAGCTTTATCAAGGACTTTCGAGCATCTTGACATTCTTTATCAAACCACCTTTTGCGTGATCTATCTTTGTTGATACCATGGAGATGCTTTATGGCAAAGCATTCTTCCGCACAAGAACAAATAGCTTTTTTGAAAGCTTCCCATTTAGTTTCCAATGGTGCATCACATTGAAGCTTTGTCATCCATAATTTTTGCTCAACCATTTCAATGTACATTGGTGCCCGTTTGAAATCCATACATAGTGATAACTTCTCTTTCCTTTGGCTGAGATTATCATGCTTAGTTGCTTCTGCACATGAAAGGTCAATACATAAGGTGCGATGGTCGGATTCCGGGGTCCATTGACCAAACATAAAACTCTTTATGCGATACATGATGGCTTCAGAGAGTAGCATATAGTCAATCACACTATCCCCATTATGTCTTCTACATGTAAATCCATTGGTTCCACTCCACAAAGATACACCATTGGCAATGAGCATACCCGTGCTATTACACATGTGTAAAAGTAACTTTCCATAGTGATCCGGCTCTTTCTCATCCATTGAAGTACGATCATACAAGTGAACTTCCTCCAACTCCCTTGAAATGTATGGCATATCAAATTGTTGAGTATCATGTTGCAATGTTTTTGTGCGAGCATTCATATCCCCAAATACAATAACATCACCTTCACCTTTGAAATAAGCAATGTCCTCTTCCAAATCAGAAAATGGTTGATCTCTATCCATGCAAGCATAAAAGGGAGAATCATGATGAGGAATGTAGCAACCGGCTACAAAAATGGGTACTCTTTTTGGTGTCATAATTTTCAGCCATACATAACGTTTGTACTTGTCATCTTTCACAATTGATACAAAATCTTCCAATCCTTTCTTAACCATACATGCTAACCCTCCTTGTCCTCTTCGTTGCTTGAGATTCTTTGACCACATCAATGAATGTACATTGTAATCCTCCAAGCCGTCAATCCTTTGTGTATCATGCTCCCAAGTTTCAACAAGAAGTACAACATCGGCTTTGCTTGTTAGTTCATCAATGCCAACCCCCGCATTCCATGGGTATCCATTACAATTCCAAAAGCATATTTTCAATTGTAACTCGGTCTCATAGGTCACGCATCCCTATTTGCTTGAGAGACTTGCCTCCTCCTTGGGCACATTTTCTTCATGAGAGATCTCCTTGTTTTTATTATTCTTTTCCTCATATGCCTTGCGACGCATATTTTGTTGCTTAATAGTGCGATCTTCACATACAAAACATTTTGTATCCCTCAAATAGATCCAACTATTATCAAGGATAATCTTTCGCTTGGTCTCATCCGGCATGGTGCATACAATTGGCCGTTCTCCCGAGCGAGGAGCTCCTTGCTTCCCCACTCTATGTGCTCCATAGACCATAACTCCGGACATGCCAAAGTGGGTTTTGAAGAAATCTTCAATAACAATGGCAAGAGAAGGAGGTGTCTCTGACTTCTCTTCGCGAATTCCACGAATAACAATGTTCTTGGAACGTCGCTCCCGTTCTTTCAACTCCTCCACATCCACATTCTCAACATTCTTTGTTTGAACCATAGCTTGCATGAGTGAGGAATTAGAAACCACATTGCTACCACATACATCAGCCCAAGACTTGTTTGTGCATACATTTTTCATGTCGCATACATCCCGGCTCATAGTGTCAAATTTCTCCTCTTTCAATACATGGTCATGCTCTACTTTGCTTATCTGCTCCTTCAAAGCATTCAAGTCCACAAGAGAGCGTTTACATTCCTTGACTTCCTCTTCAAGTTGCATCAAACGTGTTGTTTGCATCTCAAGTGTCCTCTTGAGATTTTCATTCTCAACCACAAGTACCCTTAGTGTGCCATTCTCCATTGCAAGTGCTCGTAAGTCTTCGCCTTGTTTGTTTACGGTCTCTTGCAATGATACCAAGTACGCCATGATCATGGTTTCCGATGTCGTTGGTTGGGGGGTTGTGTTGCTATCTCCACACTTAGGAGATTTTGGATCACTTTCCACAATGGTTGTGGATCTTGTTGAAGAAGAAGAACCCTTGCGAGTGCCGGAAGACATTGTATGTAAAATAGGAGATGAGAATCAATTTTGTTGAACCTGTTCACTTCGGAAATGCTGCTACAGAAACGCCTTCCATAACTCTGAAAATTTCTGTCTTTACATCAATGCGTAGAGGACTTCGTGCTCTTCGATTGAGGCTATAGATCACCCAAATCGGAGTTCGGATGAAGAAGTTATGATCAAAAGAGTGGACTGCTGTCTACTAGGTCAAAAAACGGCTGCACTGAGAGAGAGAGAGAGAGAGAGAGAGAGAGAGAGAGAGAGAGAGAGAGAGAGAGAGAGAGAGAGAGAGAGAGAGAGAGAGAGAGGAGCTCCCTCTGCATGGCTATGGTAGCACCACCTTCCCCTTCACGCTCAACAATGATGGTGTTGCCCAACTTGGCAAAAAACAATCTGCTTCTATCTCTCCAACAATTGTTCCCAAATTCAATTGGGCATATCTTAGCAGTCTGATCTTTAATTGGTGTTTTGTAACTTCCAATGGGCTTCACATGTTGCATAGTACCCATGAAACCTTGGTGAGGTTGATAAACCACTTGATGGCATGCCTACCAAGGCGACCAATCTGGAACATAACTAGCCCCCAACAAAACCTCAGCCCATAACTTGGTCGTTTGAACTCTGATTGCCAATTTGAAAAGACTGACATGCACCATAAGCTAAACACTGTAGGCCCATGTACTCAATCCACTCTGAACAACCATCTCCAACTATCCAATTTGACAGGGATCTGCAAATCACTTTTACCTTCAAACTGCCATAACTTGCACTTTGTAGCTCCGATCAATGAGCCATCTAGACAAGCTCAGAGAACACTTTGAGGACCACCTATGGAATTCCATTTCTACACTTTTCATTCTTTGACCATCAAACTTTGATAGGCACCATAGCAGAGCACCTTGGCTCAAAAAACCACATAAAGCATACACTCCTACTGCCCTAGGCTTGAACTTCATACGCCTTGTTGTCTTTGCATGTAGTTGTAAGAAACCGTAGCCTTGCACTGCAGTCCTCATAGTATCAACCAACTTTTGTTGCACCATAATTGCCCAATCCCCTTGTCAACATTCATGTTGAACCAAAAGCATGCTTATTGAACTTTGAAAACTGCAAAACTAGAGAACATTGTGAGCAAACCAAAAAACCACTTACCATATGTACAAAGTCTTATTCTTGCTTCATGCCGCCTCTTCTCAAGTGGGTTTCCAAACCCCCTTCATATCTAAACTGCATGGATCAAACACCTGGCATTGAGCACATCCAAAAACTTCCAATAGTGCTACACCTAAGCACACATCCAACCATATATACAAAATTCCCATAGCATACCTTCACCATTCCAAGCATCACCCTCTTGTATCCAACCTACTTCAAATAGAGCACCATAGTGTCCATCATCATGCTCAATATACATACTTGAACCTTGCTCCCAACCATGAGACGTCGAGATCTCTTCAAGAAAATTATGTAGCTGGCTGTGCTGGACAATCCATTGCACAAATGCACTTAGAAGTATACCCTTCAACAATGACACACATACCTCTTTAGGAAGCTTGGATGATGCGATAACCTAGGACTCTCCTCCATGCACCATAGAGCATCCCTGTTGCATTGAATCACCTTCTACCATAGAGCATGCATGTTGCATTGAGTATAGGTTCTTCCACCATTAGCTTCATGCTTGCCTCCATGCCTGTAACATCCTCAATCCCAGCATCACCAAGCCCTTCCATACAGATTAGGTCAGATGGCTCACTCGCCACTACTCCTTGCCTATTGGCTTCACCTTCTTGCTCTTCAAGCACATATTCTACTGCCACATCCTTAGATAAAGATAAAAGAAAATCATCCCATACCGCATTATACTAGAGCATAGCATTAGCAGAATCAACCTCCTCATAAGAGCCTATATATCATGCCCAGCTTCATCACTATATGTTTGCACCACACTTGAACATGGGTCCACACAGCCACAAGGTACCATCTTTACCTACCATTTTTGCTTGCACTTTGTCCTGCTCCTTACACACATCTTTCAGATCTTTATCCACATGAAAAAGATCAAACTCCTCATACCTTGAATAGGAAGATCAACTTCCCAGGTTGTATTTGTATTCAGAGAATTGTTATAGCCTGTTTCCACCTCCTTTTTTGTCTCAAGATCTAGAATCTCTTCTATCTCCATTTCTTCAAACTCGTATGAAAACCTCGCCTTTTGATCTCTAGCACAAACCAATGGAGCTTGACCAACCATATCTAAGCTCGATCGTATCTCCTCCTCCTCACTTGGCATCTTTGGCACCAATTCAATAGTTAGAACCTCTTTAATCGGCATCTTGGGCATAGAGAAAACCCCATCCCTTTACAATCAAAGGACCATTGGCTCGTCTTGCACCGGCAGACTCTCAAGCATTGGATTCACCTTTCTTTCCACTGCATCAACTAGCTTTGTTACCATCGGACTTGACCAATCCTACTGAGCTTGAAGCTTCTTCAAAATCTTCTTGGTTTGGCTTCTTGCAAGAGCCACCACTTTTGCATACGACACTTGTCCATCCAGCTCCACCTTATGTCGAACATCCTCATGCAAGGAATCCATAAATTTGCTCAACTTAAAAAATCAACACTTTTGCAGCAATTACCTTGATAGGTTGTCCCCAAAGAGCCTCAAACTCCCTCTCAAATTCTCAAAACTTGCAATCCAAGCTTTTCTTTAGACTTTCTAGCTTTTGCTTTATCTCTTCCAACTATGTATCTGACATATATTTGCACCCAAAAGCCACTTCCGAGGTCATCCAATTCAACTTTTCTTCATCGCGCAATTTGTCATACCACTTCTTTGCTTTACCACCACGAACCAACAGCAAGAAAACTTAAATTGTGCCTTCTACCCTTGACAAAGTACTCTCTAGAAGAAACAACCCATAATCATGTAGCCATGTTTTTGTGTCTTCAACCCTGGCAGTGAAAATTAGAAAACATGACCACAACTTTCTTTAGCAAGACCCACATCTGACACCACCAAAACTCTGTTTTCACCTTCAATCAGGAGAAATCATATGCTCCTCAGTGAAGGGACCAGAAGATGGAGAGGGGGAATGAAAACACACCCAAAAACACTCGAAGATTGCCTCTCTATAGCCCAGGATAGCCACAACACCCCAATCCACTCAATAAGACCTCTAGAACGACACAGTCTTCACAAGGCACACCTTATGTTCAACACAAATGAGCATGCACACACCTTGAGAGACCCACGCTTGCAAAATACCCACAATACTTTAATCAAACATACCACCATCGCACAACACTCCCTCTTTGCACCACCACACATGGCCCAAAAATCACACACGCACCATCACCAATACAAAGCACATAAATGATGAAGAAGAGAAAGGCAGATGGGTAGATTGACAATAGGGGGCAATTGACGATTGATTTCTCCACCAAAATGATGTCTACAATGCTTCTTCTTTCCTCTCTCGAGCTATCCAAAACGACAAAAACGGGGGGGGGGGGGGGGGGGGGGGGGGCTCTTATAGGAGGCGGAAATTTCCTTTTTTAGCACTTCTCTTCTCCTTTGAACATGCACCCAAACGCACACCCAATTCTTTGCATGGTCACATATGAGCCTTTGATTTTGGATCCCCAACTTCTCTAATTGTCATTGCACGCGGGTAAGGCCCCCTATTTTGGGCGGGCAGTTTACAATGACTTGGGGCCCAAGTAAGTGCCCACTTATCTCCAACAAAAAGGGGAGGGGCCCATGGACACCCTTGTATGAATCAACTCCAATGCCACATCATCAGTGCCATCGCACAATGCCCAACGCACAACCACCACCACAGCCAACGCATGCCAGAGCACCACCGAAGAGTTGGAGGCCAGGGAAAAGTCTGCATGAAGAGCAAGCGGGTGGATTCAAAGTCTAGGTTGCTAGCACTTGGTAGCACTTTACGACCCAGAAACAACCCAAAGGTGGTGCAAAAAATGATTTTTGTGCGACTTTGTGGGGTGAGTTTTTTGGACCATAAGGAGGTGGAGTTGCCTACTACCACCACGTGGCAAGGGCATACTCTATATATATAATGTATGGTGAGCCTATCATAGGCATCAAAGAGAAAGAGAGGGGAGCTCCCTCTGTGTGGCTATGGCTGTGGCACCTTCCCCCTTACGCTCATCGGTGCTGTGTTGTTCGGTGGTGCTCTGGCGCTCGTGGGCAGCAGCTGCGACTGTGTGGTGTTGATGGTTGTGTCATTGGGCACTGCACGATGATATTGATGATGTGGTCTTGGAGTTGATTCATATGGGGGGTGCCCATGGACCCTCCCCTTTTTGTTGGAGATAAGTGGGCGCTTACTTGGGCCCCAAGTCACCGTAAACCACGTGCCACGACAAGAAAAGTCAGGGATTAAAGGTTCATATGCAACCATGCAAAAAATTGGACAAGTGCTTAGAGAAGACAAGTGCTAAAGGTTCATATGCAACCCCCCCCCCCCCCCCCCCCCCCCCCCCCCCCCCCCCCCCCCCCCCCCCCCCCCCTTTTCCGTTTTGGATGGCAGCTACACAAGCTTGAGAGAGGAAAGAAGAAGCATTATAATATACATCATTTTGGTGGAGAAGTCAATTGTCGATTGCCCCTATTGTCAATCTACCCATCCCCCTTTCTCTTCTTCATCATTCTATGCCTTGTGTTGGTGCCGATGCATGTGTGGTGGTGCAGAGAGGGAGGAGAAAAGTGTGTTGTGTGATGGTGGTGTGTTTGATTGAAGTATCCTGGGTATCACGCAAGTATGGGTCTCTCAAGGTATGCATTGTGATAACTGTGTCGTTCTATAGGTGCTATTGAGTGGATTGAGGTGTTGTGACTATCCTGGGCTATAGAGAAGCAATCTGTGAGTGTTTTTGGTTGTGTTTGCATTCCCCCTCTCCACAGAGAGCTACTTCACTCTATACTGGCAACATCACACCTCAACCCCTCTGCTAAAATCTCTCTAAGAAAGCATACCCTATAGTTTCATCTTGATACTCAAATGCTATGGGAGTCCTACCCTAATCACCACTTCTCCAATTTGGGAATACCTTTGTTGTTTTCCTAATAACCCTAAGTTCTCACTTGGAGCCCCTTCCTTACTGATCCTACCTACTGATATCCTACTAGATTATGCTCACAAAGTGGCCCGATAAATGACCCTCTTATGCGGCCTCTCACAAAAAATTAGTCCTAGTGTATTTACTCCATTAAGGAGCTCTTACAAAATGTGCGAACCTCCCCTTGTCTTCACCTACCTACTTTATGGAAGAATGGGAAGGCAGTTATTTGTGTCGTCCACATTCCAGTAGCAAGCTCATGGTTGTCTCATGTCCTCAACTTTGTCATGCTTTGTACATTTAACTCCGACCATGCTATCTGCTCTATTTTGGCATTAGTCTTTCTCCAGTGAGTGTCACCCACCACTAGCTAGTCTTCTAGCTCCAAGCACACATGCATGTTTCACTGAGCTAAAGTGATTTAAACGGAACCAAACTTTCTAGGATGGTAGACAAGACCAAATAGAATCTCTCTATGATCTCAAATCTTTGATCTGGCAAGAACAAAATCATGCCTAATTTTAGGAGCCTATTTTAGCATGCTTTGAGGTCTAATACACTCAATAGATTTGTCTAGAGGAGCTCTATCCTCTCCTATGCTCGGAATTGCAAATGGATGCACAAATCAAGCAAAATGAGCAATAATAGCAGTAAGAAGATGGCGACACCAAAAAACAAAAATTGCGCAAGAGACTTACGTTGAATTGAAGAGATCTCATTTTTGATCTCAATGCCAGACATGGATTTACCGTTGGCACTTCACAAGCGGGAGATATGAGCACGAGTAGCAAGAGCGTAGACAAAGTACTCAGAGCCATCGAGTGTGCAATTTCATATATCCAAACTTTGGTTCAATCTTAGGTAACTTGGAGCATAAAAGGTTGGTGTAAGGCCCCAAAATAGGATGAAAAACTTTGAAATTGGTTTATTGGCCCAAATAGGTTGAGAGTTGATGAGGGGACTTAGAAAATAGGTGCCAACACTCTAGTGATGGAAAATTCTCGCCTTCTTGAAAATTTCATAGTGTGGTATTTTGGCAATTGGAATTGGATATACATGCTATTACAAGGGTATTTGGAAGTGCTTGACAAGTTTGGACCTCTTGATGACAAGTTTGGAGCACTTTGAGGTTTGACAAGTTAGGCCCATAATTATCTTTGAGGTTCTAAAGTTGGACTTCTAGGAATTTAAGGATAATGTTGTGATTCACACTTGGTTAAAACTTTTTATGATAATGTGAATATTGTGTAGGACCCGCTGATGATAAAAGTCCTCCAATTTTAAAGACTATACTCATACCACAATACTAAGAAATCTTGCACAATTTCACTAATACATGTTCCGTGCATCCTCTATGGTCAATAGAGCACATACATACAATCATAATTAAATTTGAAAATTGAAAATTGCCCCTTGGTAGTTTTTTTAATATGAAATCTTTGAAATGTTGATTTAAAGCCTGATACTCCCATTCCATGTTTACCTAATAAAGACATCATAGGCTTGGTTCAATTTGTAGAAGTATCGGGTGATAGAAACTTCCAATTTTCTCAGCAAAGTCCAGTAGTGCGATACTGAACAAGTTGGTCAAAACTGAATTTTCTTGCTTGGAATTGTCCTATGAGATTGGCATAGAGGTCTCTGAAATGAACTCTTTGGCCTTTGAATTGACCCTATTTGCTTCTTCATCAATTCCTCATTCTCCTTGATGATGCATTGTTACTAACCTTGAAACCTAGATCAATTATTCACAAAGCATAACTAAAACATATAGGTGCCAAATTTGATTCTTTTTCCATTGGTCGATGTAGTTAGCCTCCTTATTCTTGTTGTACCATGTGAAAGAAATTTGTAAAATCGGATAGTGGTGAGAGTTTCTATACTAGAGTCTAAAACTTGGATGACCATAGGAAAAAATCATGGTGGAAAAAAAGTGCTTTTGGTATATGCACTTATTTATGTTGAGCACTAGGAATTTATGTACCTATTCATGCAAGGTGAATTCCTGGAGAAACAACAGAAGAGAATTTTCAAGGAAAGAATGCAATACGACAATAGAGTTGATGGGTGCTTCAAGAAAAAAACATGGCACATCTGACATCAAAAGATATCTCAATAGCTTCCACTTTTCCAAGAAGGGTTTTCAATGTAGAAGCTTCTCCACTCATATCTCATAGTTCTAATTGCGAGAGTGTCCTTTGGACTCTTCTCCTTCACTCCTTGGACTTAAAATACATAGACTTTGACTCTTATGCTCACCTATACCAACATGAGTGACACAACTTAGATATGCTCCCACTTTTCCAGCTTGATCAATACCTAGAATAGTTAAGACTCGTAGACCATAGAATATATTACTTAGATATGCTTCAATTTGCTGGCACATTTTCCTGACTTTGACTGTGTGACTTTGATTGTTCTACCATGTACAACTTTGACTTGCTTGATCAAGGTTGGAAACCCAATGACAAAAGCTCTTAAGATTTAGGTCTCTATGTTTGTTTTGGTCTTTAAATGCCACCATTTTGTCCAATAAGTTGGCATATTGCCACTTCTCTTGATTCTTTTGTTGTATGTTGGTAACACTTTGTGAAAAAGGTTCCAAAGTTGCAGCAAGGATTGATGGGGCCTTTTGAAACTTGTTTATCTCTTAAAGATTTCTCCCTCTTGTTCTTTGCTTTATTGTTAGTTGCTCAGCTAACAAGAGCAAAAGAAGAGCATCAAGCAGGGATCCACACATTTTTTCAAGCCTACTGATTGTAATCAAACCCATTTTATTATTGAAAAATCCCGCAAGTCCAAAGCCGTTGTAATATTATTGAGTACCAATGGGTCTAAACGGGACAATGGCTTCCACGTTTGTAATTCTATGTAGTCTCTTAACCTTATAATGATTCCCAATTAGCTAGGAATCCATTTTTACACCTTGGCTAAGGTATAAAAGCCAATTTTTGTAACTTTAAGACCTAACTTTTGGATAATAAAGAGAAAGTGTTGCTGCAGCAGCTCAACGGCTGTCTACTATCTCTTCAATCTCTCGTCTCTCTCGTGTACGATATTGCATTGCTGTTCTAAGCACACCAATGTGTTCGCATGTGAAATATCTCTCTTTTAATGTAAGTTTCTTGTGATAAAGTGTGCTTCCAGTCGTGCCCATCTACGAGCTATTTTTTGTTCCCTACACACAATACACACACTAAAACTGGATTTTGACCTTAGGGATAGATAGAGCATGTCTAGAGGAAGCTATAGAGCCCTTCTGGGACCAAAATCAACAACCCTAAAATAGGCCGTTTATCTTATGAGAGGTGTTAGAAACAACATTTGAGTACATGAGAGTGTAGAGAATACCCTGCCCATGCTAAATATTAAGTTTCATTCCATTTCGAGATCTGTAGCTACACAAATTTGTATGGGTAAGGTTACGGTAGAGAAACTAGCTTTTGGTATCTAACACACACTTGAGACTTAGATAAGTAGAAGCGACATAGACTTGGGTTTTTTGAGGGATTGGCTATCTCTTGTAGCCTCCATGCACTAGACGCGTGAGCTACGTCCCATGGATTGACATTTTATGTCTGTGGTTCTCGTTTCGCTAGCATTGATATGGTGATGATTGGCAATCGAGCAACATTTTTATGTGCTAGGGGGTGAGACATAGTCCTAGTGCATCACTCATGCATGATCAGATATTGTCAAAATTGGATTTTGATATCATGTTTAGTCATTGGTTGTACTTATTTTATGCATAGAAGATTCATATCTTAAGGGCTATGTGTGTGGGCTCGATTTGATTGTAGTGGATATGTCAAACTCCAAGTGTCGGAGTTGGTTCAATATGGAATATGGTTTATGGTCAGGGGCTGAGATCCCTCATGGATTATGGTTGTGATCTTGATTGTGGAAGCCGGTGTGGCTCTTGGATACTTCTTTTGGATATGGTATGTTGTCCAAAGTTTTACAACCATGTTATGTGCTAAAGTGGTTTCTGCAGGGATGGATGTGCATCACCCTGAGTTGGGCGGAGTGCTCACTCATGTTTTTGCAATGCGGTGTACACATATATCCGTGGCACTAGTCGCTAGGTGCCTCTAGATGCATTCCGGCTCATGGCCTAAACTCCTTGCTAGGTCGGATGCTGAGAACTCCTCCCTATGCAAACACTTCTGTAACTATGATATATATTGAAGTTGTATATTGAAAATTGTATAAAAGTGTAAGTTGTGTATTTTGTCCATATACCCATGGGGACAGGTATCTCTCACCTGGCATCAAAGCATTTGCTTAAGGTTATGGAGATAGCTTGAATCCTGATACTAGTCGGGTTAGTTATGCATCATGCACACATTCATGCATGCTATTTGAGAAAGAATGTTGTATTCATGATGCATCCGCGAGTGACATTGATTGATGATACCTGCTCGACTTGTCTTCTTGTATGGGATTATGTGGTCTTGAGTTATGAAGAAGTGATTGAAGTATTTTACAAGAGTATTAAGGATTTCTTTGAATGTTTGTTTTGTAGTAACAAATGGCTCCTAAGGTGACGTGTGAATGCTTTAGCAAAGGAAACGAGGTTTTTTCTATAGTAGTCAATAATATGGCAATGCGGTTACCAAGGGATACAAGAGAACTCTTTTATCTAGAAATTGAGACCAAAGTCTTTGCAATGCCAGGAAACACAATATGTTGGAAGAGTGTTGACCAGAGTTACCTTACTTGTCATCATGAGCCTTTCTGTCACTTCTTTATTTACATCGATGATAGTTCGAGAGATTGGTTTGCCAACCTCAGATTGACTTACGATGTGACCGGGTCTAGAATATATGTACTACTTCTTGGCAATGCGCTTCCAAATGCTAAGAATTTGCAATGTTGCCAAGAAGTTTGAAGCACTTGCAGTGATCATAGGGAAAGAAAAGCTAGATGAGAGATACCCCTCTGCGGGGGTCTATGCACAAAATATACAATTTACACTTTTATACAATTTTCAATATACATCAGAGTTGCGGAAGCGTTTGCATAGGGGAGGAGTTCTTAGCGCCCGACCAAGCATGGAATTTAGGCCATGAGCCGGATTGCATCCAGAGGTACCTAGCGACTAGTGCTACCCTGAATGGGTGTTATGAATGAAAGCGTACTCAAGAAAAAATATAGCATTGTGGAGGGTGAATATATGTGTACATTGCATTACGGGAAGAGAGAGAGAGAGAGAGAGAGAGAGAGAGAGAGAGAGAGAGAGAGAGAGAGAGAGAGAGAGAGAGAGAGAGAGAGAGAGAGATTATAGTGGAGGGTGAAATAGAGTGCATAGAGAAATGAGAAAATGACAACAGAGAATCTTTAAATGCCCCGTCTAAATGAAACAGGCAACCATGTATTAATGTAATGTCAAAATCTGGGTATACCATAACATCAAAAAATTTATGAAAAAATAACTAGTAGAGCACCGGACCCTGTGTAGAGATTAACCGGTCCACCCATCCACATCCGCTCTACTACGAATAGAGAGAATTTCACTTCGCCAAGAGCGAGCCAGAACACCTCCAACCTACATGAGCCAGACATAAGCTGAGGCCGCTTCGCCTCCCTCCATAAACCCGAGGTCTGAAAGGATCCCAAGTAATAGTACGTGGTAGGGTATCAACACCAACCATACCAGTTTAGGCGCCACGCCTCTTCAATGCCCAACACCGGGTGTTTAGGCCAAGCCAAGGCAAAATCCCCGATGTTATCCGTGTAGGTCATTCAACCCCCAACGCACTAACCGTGTAGATGAGCCTAACAAAAATAAGAAGACCTAGGCAACACCCCCGATCCAACAAAGCCCCAGGTCAACCACCCTTTAGTCTAAGGCTAAGCGATGTAGGTGATCCTAGTCTTGTAGCGACACTGCCATGAGAAACATAACATCACAATAGCACTTTTCATATGCGTAAAAAATATTTTCCAAGCAGTTAGAGTGTACAGGGCCTCTACCCTTACACATCTACCATAAAACCATCCATATCACTTCATGATCTCATCTCAAAACCATAAACCATAATCCAATCACATCACCCGGGCAAGCACTCTACCCAACTTGGGTGAGGCACGACCAATCCTGCATAATCACTTTAGAACATAACATGGCTGCAAAAATTTTGGCAGCATAACCATATTAAAAAATAAAAACCGTAAGCCACACCGGCTTCCACCATAAAATGAAAACCATAATCCATAAGGGAATCTCAGCCCTTAACCATAAATCATAACCACATTGAAACAACTCCCACACTTGGAGTTTGAAATATCCCTTGCAATCAATTGGAGTCCGTACACATGTGATTCATAAGACATGATTCTTTCATGCATAAAAAGAGTCCGACCAGCAACTAATCATGATATAAAAATCCAATTTTGACAACATCCAACCATGCAAAGTTGATGCAGCACATATGCACTTCACCCCTCTAGCACATAGAGCTAGTTTTGACTTAGAAAGGTGGAAAGTAATCATAACCATGCACATGAGGCATCCACATCAATCCATAAGTTCCCATACATCATATGATAACCTTCCATCACCATAAACATGATGCAAAACAGCTCCGAGCTTTAGGTCAACCATAAACCATAACTTCACACACATGCAAAAACAAATTTCTGTCATTTTCGAGAGTATGCAAAACATGCAAATGAAAGTATTTGCCTTAAACCAATTCATCAAGATCAGCTCTATAATATAGACTATCACTATATCACATCACTTTACCCATATGGTACTCATGCAACAAACGGTAACCCAAAAGAATGCCACATAAATCATATTTGCCTATGCGGTTCAGGATGTCTAACCATATACTCTCAGATAAGTTTATGGGCATCTAATAGCTGAAATCAAATCACCAAAACAAACCAGAAATCATACATAAACGGCTCGGTTAACTCACGACATCATATGGTACCCCCCCTTGGTAGCACCCCTACACGTGTAGGTAAAACCGGTTATAGAACGATCAATAATTCGCATTCCCAAAGTGATAACGGATACCTAAATACATTTATAATCAAGTTTCATCAAGATTTTCAAATGGTTAAGTGGGTTTTCCCATCCAATGAATCTATATAGTGGTTCTCCAAGGAGCATGGAGTCAAAAAAATTGGTTGTGCAGTGGACAACAAACTGTTTTTTGACCATATCTCTTAAATCATGCGTGTTTTTCATATGACACCAAAGAGAGAAAATGTTCTAATGATGTGTTTTATCTCTGGTATAAAGGGTTCGGGCTGATTCATAATGGTTTGTGGTTTATGAGCAAAACAATGTTCCTATCACCTGTATGACGTGAAACGAAAAATCGTTTTTTATGCACGCACGTGATCATAAATGCATCATGTGCATAAATCAACGTATTAAACATGATGAAATAATCATGGGGCAACTTCATACGTACTCGGTTAATCCATACATGCACTCGTATACAAAAAAAAATCACCGAGAGGGTGACTACTCAGAAAAACGACATAGAGAGAGAGAGATGATGGCTATGGAGTTTAGAGCTTCTCACCGTGCTTTAGAATCGATAAGGGGTTGTCAAAAGTCTTCTTGGTTTGCCGCAAGAGAGCGGTGATGAGAGTTACATAGAGGTATTGACCACGAAAGCTTCTAGAGAGCGTGTACACCGTGAAACGAGAGAGGAGATAGTAAGCAATTAGTAGAGAGAGAATATCCTTCTTCTTCTTCTTCTTCTTCTAGAGAGAAGAGCTTATGGAGATGGTGATGAAGAGCTTGCACCACTCCGTATAGCATATACGTAGTAGACGCAAGAGACGGCACTGAAAACTGAGCACTAACTGGCAATTTATAGGCAAGTGCAGCAGGTTAGAGTGATGCCCAAGCCAGAAGGTAGCACTAGTTTTTGAGCCAGGAATAGTTGCAAGCTTTTGGGAACTTTGCTAAACACATGCCTTTGCTTTTGGTGGTTAACTCTCCCACTTACCATTCAATTTTTACAGTAAAATTGCCCAACCGAACAATATCTGGCCCCAACTAATGGAAACCTTAGCTAGACTATGCCTCATCGTAATGTCCAGACATAATTATGACTTTCCCATACTACCTCTGCGTATTTACGGTACCGCTTTTTATAAAAATAATTCCCGTAAAAATCCTGTTTGGTCCCGTTTTTGCTCCAGGTGATCATTTTTTAAACCGATGAAGACTAAAATTAATATTTTTATGTTTAGGTCATCATAAAAAGCACATTGCTTTTCCAAAAACGTCGAAAAGCACGAAAAGCTAAAAATAGTAGAAATTTTCAAAATTGAACCAAACGTCCGTCTAACCTACTAGAACATGGAAACGACCTTGCTTTTCACTTTAGAACCTTCCAATCCTGTAAATCAAGCATCTTAAATCAAAATTTGACAAAATGTATATTGAAAGCTGTTTTTCTTATTTTTAAAAGAGACCCAAAAATTGGGGATCTTACACTAGAAGATAGCTATAGACCACGTTGTTGTGTGGGAGGTCTAAGAGAATATCCAACCATGAGAGTTAAAAGAGTATTTAGAGAGTCTAAGCCCCAAGAAAAACATTAAGCCAAAACCAGAACAGTAAAAGCCAGAGAATAGTTAAAGTAAAGCTAAAAATCCAGAGACAAACAAAAGCATAGTCAAAGACCGTCTCTTACACTAGAGAGTACCCATTATACCATCAACCCATTTTAGATATCTAAACACTAACTGGAGATACCCAGTTTCATACTCTCTGTAACTGCATCATGCGGGTATGTAATCATCCTCCTACACACTAATATGATATAAAATGGGAGGAAATAAGGGCAAGTTTAAAAGAGCAAAGCTTATATTATTTTATAGCAGGGGACCCAAACTACAACCAGGCAAGAAGAAACCAGCTACAATATGTTAGCAATACATTCAAAATGCAAGTGGTGAGCAAGAAAAAGGCCAGATATCTTATGGGTAAGTGATGTATGAAGGTAAATGTAATCAAGCTCAAACATAAAAATACTACATCATTAGGGTATGTGATGCTTTTCAACCTCTACAAATCTTTTCAAGAACTGGCAGCATCTCAAAAACCAGTAATCATACAACAGTGAGCTTCTCATTTTCTTAGAGATTTCAAGGAAAACCCCCCCCCGAAATCAGAGCATCACATTCGATCTTAAATCTATTGAATTAGCCAGAGTTAAACATACCAAGATTTACTATTTAGTCAAGTTTATCACAGTCATTTTAGCCAAACCAGCCCAGCCCAATCTAAAAATCTAGGATGTTTTTTATCCCCTACAAAACTTTTCAAAATTTGGCAGTACCTCAGTACCTAGTAATCATTCAACAGTGAGCACCTATTTTTAAGGATTTCAGCGAAAAAAAGACTAGAATCAAAGCCTCCCGATTGATCACAAAATTCTCCAATAAGCAGGAGTTAAAACTGTTACCATATACATGTGGTAGTGATGTGTGTGAACACACTAGGACCGCCAGGGCATTTTTTCCCTCTTTAGGAGGTTTTTTCCCCCGTGCATTGTATATACGCCCATCACTCTAGGGCTATCTATCTTTCCATTGCGTACTAAGAAACACACTCTCTATTGTGTGCCTTGAGCTTCCTTCATCTTCTCCAAGCTGTGTGCGTTTCTCTGCAACCCTAATTCCAACAATTGGTATCAGAGCAGGTCACGTCCTCCCGGGCTTAGTCACCAGTTGCTCTAGCACATGCCTGCTCACTTTCTCCGATTTCAGTGAGCTTTGGCGAATGTTCGTAGGTCGACAAATATTTTGGGTAAGCTCGTAGAGCTTGGTCTGCTCAGAATTTTGATTTGGGCTCATTTCGGCCTCCGTTTCCACTACAGGCAGTACTGCACATGCTATTTCGTCATTTTGTGCAGAATTTTTGTCAGTGCCATTTTCTGCATAACAAGTGCCTTATAGTCTTCTACGGTTTGTGCTATTTTCGGACAGTTTTCACATCAAGTGCAGCATTTACCATGGCTGGCAACAACAACACAGATGTGTTCAAGATTTTTGCTAGTGAGGACAGGTTGGATGGGGACAACTATCCTATGTGGGCTTATATGATGCAACATGTTCTTGTGTCAAAGGGCGTCTGGAACATTGTGCAGGGCATTGATGTACGTCCTGGTTCTGAGGATGTAGGCGATGTTGAGGATGTTGCAGGTCTTGCTGCAAGGATTGCAACTGTTAGAGTTGTTTTGCCTACGGCATAACAAGCTCGTTGGGATGTTAAGGATGCACAGGCTCATGCATTGATTGTGTTGTCTGTGAAGTGCACCATTGTTCCTCACATCCGTTCAACGAAATCTGCAAAACAGGCTTGGGATATTTTGGCTGGTCTTTATGCAAGTCGCAATGAGGCTAAAATTGCTTTGCTGCGTAAAGAGCTGGAGTCAACGATTATGCATCAGGAAGATGATATGGACACTTTCCTTGCTAGTGTCAAGGATAGAGTCACTTTCCAGGACAAACAGGACTAGGCAGCGTGCAGTTGAACAGGCGTTTATTGCTTCTCAAAGAAAGGGTGGTAACAGCAATGCAGCCACTTCTTATGGTTCTGCTGCGAGTGGCAAAAATACTGTTCCTAATGCTTCTGTTGGCAACACTTCGTCTGGAAATTCTGGTGACAAAGGCAAAAAGAAGATGCGTTGCCATTATTTAAAACTAATGATCACTTGATCAAGTCGTGTCCTAAGTTGAAGGCCAAGGAGGCTAAGAAGAAAGAGGGTGTTTCCACTGCAAATGCTGGTTCCACTACAAATGCAGCCATTTTTGAGTCTTCTGTGAAAGGAGAGTGTAATGCTGATGTTGATGAAGAATGGGCTTTTAGTGCAGAGTGCACTTACAATCCTGCTGTCCATGATACATGCTTGTCAGTTGCTGCAGATTCACATGTGTGGTATTTCGACAGTGGTGCTACAAAGCACATTACCTCACATCGTGAATTGTTTATCACTCTCGAGTCTGTCCCTCATGGGAATTCAATCACTTGTGCCAATGCCTCTTATCCAGTTCAAGGAGTTGGAAAGATTGTGCTCACTGCTGCTAATGGTAGTTCTTTCACACTTGTTGATGCACTTTATGTACCTGGGATCAAGAAGAATCTCTTGTCTGTATCCGCACTTGCTAGACTTGGACTTGTAGTCAAATTTGTGGATGACAGATGTACAATTCATGATCTCAGTTTTGGTGATGAAATTGTTGCATTTGGCCTTTTGTGCCGTGGACTGTATAAGCTCACTTTGTATGACAAGTGTGGACAAAATTTTGCAAATGCTGTTGCAGATTCAAGGGCTATTTCAGATGCAAAACTTTGGCATGCACGTTTTGGGCATCTGAATTTTGCCAATTTGCTGCGTTTGCAAAAATCTGATATGGTTGCTTCTTTGCTGCCTCTTGAAGCACCTATCAAACATGTTTATGAAGGCTGTATTTTGGGTAAGATGCAGCGTTCTAAATTTCCAAAGGATGGTTCAGTTCGGGCCACATGCAGGTTGCAGCTTGTGCATAGTGATGTTTGTGGGCCCATGCAAACTCCGTCCTTGGGCAATTACCTATACTTTGTGACTTTCATTGATGATTACTCCAGGCATGCATGGGTATTACCACTTAAAGTGAAGTTCGAAGTTTTTATGTGCTTCAAACAATTTCTGGCTATGGCTGAAAATGTCTCGAAATATACTATGGGCACCCTCCGTTCCGATCGAGGGGGGGAGTATATGTCTCATGAATTTAATGCATTTTTGGCTAGTCGTGGGATAAAACAACAATGTACAGTGCCTTATACACCTCAACAAAATGGTGTTGCAGAGAGGAAAAACAGGTCGCTACCGGAAATGGCACGATGTATGGTCAAAAGTCAAGCTTTGCCGCATTCTTTTTGGCTTGAGGCCATCATGTGTGCCACTTATGTACTTAACAGGTGTCCTACGAAAGCCTTGCAGTCTATTACTCCATATGAAGCATGGCATGATAGAAAGCCTTCTATTGAGCACATGCGTGTTTTTGTCTGTTTGGCATATGCTTTGGTGCCACAAGTGCAGCCCAGAAAATTGAATGATAAGGCTGTCAAATGTATTTTTGTTGGTTATAGTGTTGAAAGCAAAGGTTAGGTTGTATCATCCGCAAACAAAACGTATTCTGGTTTCTTGGGATGTAGTGTTTGTGGAAGATTCTGTTCAGCCCTTCCTGTCATGTACTAGAGACAATAATGTAAGCTCACATGACATTTATGACACTTTGTTGCCTCTTTTCAGTGGTGGAAATACGAATGTAAGTTCCAATGAGGCAAATGTACAGCCTATGGAGGTTTCTGAAAATGTTTTAGATCAGCCTATTACTGATGCAGATGTACATGTTGTACTTGATGAGGAAAGGGCTGCAAATGAGCAGGCTAGAGGTATGCCAAAATGGCTGGTGCACACTTTGCATGACAGTAAATTGGATGCACCTTTGTCTAGTCGTACTCGTTTAGGCTCTCACCATTCATCCTATGCATCAGATTGTTATGCTTTGGCTGTGTCTAGCTTACATGATGTTGAGGAGCCTCTGTCTTTTGATGAAGCACAGAATTCAGAAAATTGGATGGCTGCCATGCAATCAGAATATGATGCACTTATAGAAAATGACACATGGACTTTATGTGATTTGCCTCCTAGCAAAAAGGCCATTGGTACGAAGTGGGTTTACAAGTTAAAACGCAAGCCGGATGGTGAGATCGATCGCCATAAGGCTCGACTTGTTGCAAAGGGTTATGCACAGCAAAAAGGCATTGACTATGAAGAGACTTTTTCTCCCACTTGTCGTATGACTACTGTGCGTTTTCTATGTGCATTGGAAGCTCATTTTGGTTGGGATGTACATCAATTAGACATTGTTACTGCTTTCTTGAATGGTGACATATTTGAGGAAGTTTATGTAACGCAGCCTCGCGGTTTTGTCATAAAAGGACAAGAGGACAAAGTGTGCAGATGTAAGAAGGCTTTGTATGGGTTGAAGGATCTCCTCGTGCTTGGTATGAGAAAGCTGACACTCATTTGGTGAAACGAGGCTTTCGTAACAGTCCAACAGAAAGCACATTGTATGTAAAGCGTGAGGATGATGTACTTCTCATTGTGGTTCTTTATGTCGATGATTTGCTGATCATTAGACCAAATGAGAGACATATTGCTGAATTTAAGGCTGATTTGAATGTTACTTTCAAGATGAAATATTTGGGGCTGTTGCATCATTACTTGGGTATACAGTTTAAGCAGTGTGATGGTGGTATTGCTTTGTATTAGAAAAGTTACATAGAAACATTGCTATGTAAGTTTGGACTTGAGGATTGCAAACCTATTGCCATTCCCATGGAAACTGGTTTGAAGTTGAGTCTATATGATGC
The DNA here is from genome assembly GCF_014529385.1 of Adiantum capillus-veneris. Lineage (NCBI taxonomy): Eukaryota > Viridiplantae > Streptophyta > Polypodiopsida > Polypodiales > Pteridaceae > Adiantum > Adiantum capillus-veneris. The sequence goes on from NC_140932.1 coordinate 90,546,100, forward strand.
TGGCGATCCTGTTGATGTCACTCTTTACCAAACTGCTGTTGGCTGCCTCATTTATGTATGCAACGCGAGGCCAGATATTCAGTTTGCAGTCTCACAGGTCAACAGATTTATGCATAGCCCAGGGTCTAAGCATTGGCAAGTTGTCAAGAGGATTTTCCGCTACCTTAGTGGCACTTTACATCTTGGCTTGTTTTATCCTAAGGGGGGATCATTGCCGCTAGGCTTACATGCTTTTTCAGACTCAGATTGGGCTGGTTGTTTTGACACGCGATTGTCCACAAGTGGTTTTTGTTTCATGCTTGGCAGTTCATGTATATCATGGTTGAGCAAGAAGCAACCTACTATGTCCACTTCGAGTTGTGAGGCTGAGTACAGGGCAGTCTTCACAGCTACGGTTGAGTGCGTATGGCTCAGACGCCTTATGGCTGATTTGGGTGTTGGACAGGACACTGCCAACACTATCTACACTGACAATCAGAGTGCATTGGTAGTTGCGAGGAACCCAGTTTTTCATGCTCGCACAAAGAACATTGAGGTGCATTACCACTATGTCAGGGAGAGGCTCTCAACATGAGAGATCAGCTTGGCTTATGTGCCAACACAGGACAACCTTGCAGATCTTTTCACAAAGGCATTGTCTCATGAGAAGCTTGAAGCTTTTCGCAAAGCTTTGGGCTTACTCCCCTTTGTGGACTGATCATGTCCTCATGGCATGGCACTTCCCTTTACTCATGTGCCAGCTCTCGTTCACCGCATCACTGCAGGTGGGATTTGTTACCATATACATGTGGTAGTGATGTGTGTGAACACACTAGTGTGTGAACACACTAGGACCGCCGGGGCATTTTTTCCCTCTTTAGGAGGTTTTCCCCCCCGTGCATTCTATATACGCCCATCACTCTAGGGCTATCCATCTTTCCATTGCATACTAAGAAACACACTCTCTATTGTGTGCCTTGAGCTTCCTTCGTCTTCTCCAAGCTGTGTGCGTTTCTCTGCAACCCTAATTCCAACAAAAACCAACAAGCTTACTATCTACTTAAGTTTATCACAACTATCATAAATATCTTAACTAAATCAGCCCAGCCCCATCTTAAAATCAAGATGAGTGACGACCACCATAAAAAATAAAGCACCTGTAAACTCAGAGAAGATGACAACTCCACCACAGCTTTCTCCTTAATTCTAGGCATGTTGCAGTCCCCACAACTTTCAATTTAGAACACACACGCACAAAACAAAGATGCTAAGTGAGTCTAGTACTCACCTGTTCCACATTAGTGTGGGTTTTATAGAGGACGATGCCCAGCCGTAGGTGTGGGACCTGACATTAGCCAAACTTCCCTGCAATTGTGGTATCTCTTACAAACCAATATCTCTAGGGATTTTATTAGCACAAGATCCGTGTGTCAAATTGTGCAGCGTGTCTGTATACACTCCATTCACATGCAAAGGGTAGCATGCGACAGAGCAGAAGTACGGACAGCTTTAGAGTTTGTAGACAGTGTTACAGTATGTAGAAACACTATACAGGAGTTAAAAAAAGTTAGGGTTTATAGGCAGTAAATAAGAACCAGCTTGAAAAATTCAAAAAAAGAGGCTACAATGAATCCCATCTTATTTTACTGCTAGTAATGAAAATAAGAGAAATAGTAAATTTGTGGCAGTAGCCAGCTTGGACATATCAGACGATATTCAATGCGCGGCTCAAACAAATTCTTATGAGGTAAAGACTCTGACTCTGGATGGTCGCAGACGAACAAATACTAATAGTACCGACATTTTTTAAGAGAATATTATCGGTAGGATGGCTAATTGGGTACGTTCCTAGGAGAAACATATGTCATGAAAACAAAAGGTGAGTTAAAGTGTTACGAGATCCAATAAGAGTGGGCAAGGAAAGTGGGAATTTAGTACGGATAGTCACTGAATAGAGGTTGCTATATGGGTCTATATAAGACATGTGTATTATACCTTAGAGTGCACTGTAACAGACTTGGGCAATTCTTTTAACACCAACAACAGTTTACAAGTTTTTCCAATAACTTGTCTTAAGCTGTGTCTTTATACTTCATCACTATGACTTATAATCAAGATCAGGTATTAGCGATATCCCTTGCTCATCTGTAGCAGTCAAGAGAGTCCATAAGGAGAAACACCATACTCCGTTATGAGCGTCTTCTATTGCCTCTATTAGGAACATCACTTGCGTAGACAAAATGGTGAACATATCAAAATAAAGTGACATGGTCGACCCTTTGGGGTCGAGAACACTTCAGGAACAACATCCGCCTGGTAAAGGAAGCCCTGGGATTAGGACCATAGTATTATTATGTGGGACATTTAATGAAGCGTGGATTTTTTGAGCGGTTATATTTGCTAGCACAGTTTCTACAACATCATAAAATATGTTTGTATACCCATTTTGGTCTACCCTTAAGAGGATATTTTAACCATACACGCCACACCAGGGAGTTAAGTGTAATTTTAGTCAATCGTATCTTACCTTTGGGTGAGCGTCCAAACATGTGTTATTATTGTGACAGCTGCCTGTGTGATCATGTAATGGATGGGTTAATTGAGATGTAATGGTGAAAAAAAGAAGAGGGGTTTTAAAGTCTCTAAGCCATGCTCTTTTTGTCCAATTTTATGTAGTGAAGCATGAGTAAAGACCCATGCAATTTTGTGTGTGTGTGTGTCCCCACCCATTCCCATGCACCATATTCTAAGAGGTAGTAGACCCATAGAATATGGGCCTACTACCTCAACAAGAGATTTTTTTTAAAAAATCTTTCGGAAGTAAAAAGGGTTTCCTTCAAGAAAATACTTTCTCAAGAGTATCTCATTCTAGTTTAATGAGACTAATCAAGTTCTACAGGTCAAACTTAAGGCCGGACCATTTATGCATTTTTAAGGAATTGTAGATACATGCAACAAGGTCTTTTCTAAGAAATCCATTATATATAAGCTTGGTAATAAGAGTGTTGATTTCTTCAGACACTGAAAAATTGTCTCCTAGACATGTGTGTAAAGAATTTCTAAAGGGTCTATTGCTTTTCCTTTTTGTAAATTCAGAAGATACAAGCTTGAGATTTTCTCTTTTCCAGAAGAAACGAGTATGAAAACTACCCAAGAATGGGGGAGTTAAAGTAATCTCGCTATTCAGGAAGTGAGTCCTAGAGAAAATCCATTTATGAAGCCTCATTATTCTATCAGAGAAGGTAGGTTCAATAGTAAGATGGGTAGGAGGTATATCTCTAAGCGTTTCTTCAAACATGGGATTGTTAAGGCTACACAGGTCATCCATAAACCTAAACGTATGAACAAAGTGTGAGAGTAACGAAGCCCTGGCAGGGTCACTTATCATTTTTAAGAGCCATTGGTATTTGAAGTGGCAAAGATAAAGATTACACATAACAGGAGAGCAAAAAAATCCCATTGGGATCCCTAAAATTTGTTTGTACCAAGTAATCCCTATTTGGAGACAACAATTATTAAGGAGCCAAAAGATATATCTATATAGATTGTCTTCTCTAAAGACGACATGTGTCGACATTTTAGATTTTTTTACCCAACATGTATTCTTTTTTGTTGAGCTAAAGTATATCCAAGTGTTTCTCTATAGGAGAAAGAAATCTTTATAAGATTTGATAGGGTATTAAACATACGAATAGACCCAGTTAGAGGAATATTTTCATAATATTGTGTTATGTCTGCCATAAAGATAGAGAAAATATTTTTTGGGACGTTAATAAAAACCTCAGTTGCATTCTTTACAGTCCAAAAAGGGCAGCAGTCTAAATTTCCCAAATCGTCTTAGATCATTACGCTTGATGGTGCAAATTGCTTCAATTTCTAGTAGAATAAAGTTTAAGCGAAAGGTGATGTCATTAGTAATATAGGAAAACAGGCTATTAAACGTATCAGAGATCCATCTAAATTTATGTTTATGATTTTTATGAGTTGAAAAGAGTACATGTATTTTTGGAGAGTTAGGATAATAGCCAAGTTCTGATAATTCATCATTTAGAAGTGTAGAAGTTTTAAGAGGAGAGGTATCAAGTTTAAAAAAATCAGCTCCATTGAGTCTAGAAAAGGCAGCATCAAACGCTAGTTTTTTATAGATAAAGGAAGCAGTGTTAAACGCTTTATCTGGGCCTACAATGACCCACCTCTCCTTAATATCAAAGATGGAAGTCTTAATACTGGGAGTCAGCCAGGTAGTCTCAATACTTAACCACTCATGCGATATAAGACTGATCTTTTTCCAGAAAATTTCTTTAAGTGTAGAGGTAAGTAGAAAGTGAACATCAACCTCCGGTTGGAGTTTTAAGGCCAAGTCAGCCAGGCATTCAAGTAGATCCAAGAAGGCAAGCTGAGGATTTAGCGAAAACGGAGGAATATGATTCAAGCTCTTACCCAAGAGGCTCCTCACACGTGTATCAGATAATAATATTTTTGATAAGACGGCAAGTATTTCCATCCAATCATAACATCTTTTAGCAAAAGATTTGGTCCAAAAACGTGTCTAAAGCATTCAGTAAAAATAGATTGGGGAGTAAAAAAATCCAAAATCTTGCTAGTAAACAAGCAATGTGTAAGTATTCTATTACATGCTTCTTCCTTCGGAGGTAGGTAAATTCTACCAACAGGCATTCCTTCGTACCTGCACATCACATATCTAAAAGATTTAGGATTGGTAGGTTTCTGCCACGGCCTCTAGAAAAAATTTTAGCCCTCCCTCTACCAAATAAAGAATCACTAGAGGAGGAAATCAAGAAAGAGGTGTAAGAAGCCGACGTGGAGACAAGTGTGTTGGGACATTTGGATACTTGAGTATCTTCATCATCAATATTAGGCTTGATTTGTCCAACCATACCTTTGATTCCTTTCTAACCTCCATAAGTGGTTAACATTGTGCCACAACCTTCAAAACCCAGCTCCCTAGCTTGTCACCAGCCACGAACAGAAGAGGGAAAGATGAAACTCTTCTGCTTTGTCTAGAAAGATATTTGGAAGATTGCTGAGGGCGTACCAAATAGCATGGTCAAACCAAATGATGCTCGACTCACAACCAGCTTTAGGATCTAGAAATCTGCATGCACACTTATGGTAAGGTCTAAACACATTCCACACCATTTTAGTGTAGTAATCAGCATTATTTTTACTAAGGTCATCACACCTTTGGTTCTTGCATATAAACCTGTATTAGATCCGCATTTTTTTTGTCAAGGAAATTCATATTGAAAGGAGCTTTAATCAGATCACCTTTGTCCAGGAGCTATATCCCTTTAAGAACCTTACGCTTGCATTCTTCAATAGTGGCAGGTGCCAGGTTGGCAAGGAAGACCCAAGTTTCCATAGAAATGGGAGCAAGAAACCCTTTATTTGGGAACAATCAAACTCTATGCTCTACACCCACGGATTCAACTTCAATCTGTCGTGAATGTAAAAAAGGAAAGGCTCTAGAAACTTTCGGCACCATATCCCTCACTGAGTGAACAAAGGTCCTTTTGAAATTCTTTTACAGCTTCCAAAGCCGCAACATTTCTACAAAAGAGGCTGTGAGGAGGGACTATTGGAGTAGAGGGAGCAGTAACAAAGTTGGGACTTAGCCCACAAAAGTTTCTGAGAAGATTGGATAATTCAGAGCCTTTAGAAGAGAAGGAAGCTAAGTCTTGAATATGGGCTTTGGACAGACTAGCAAAGTTAGAAGTAAATTCCAGCAGCAGGTTCTTAACAAGGAGAGAGAGAACTTTCACCCATAGATCAAAGGAAACAAGCTCAACAAGTGACAGATTAGAATCTTTTGAGGCATCAAAAATTAAAGCTGAAGCTTCGCTATCTTGGATACATTTTGGCACAAGTAGAGACACAAAGGAGAGGGGTTCCATAGGGAGAGTAAGACCTTGGGAAAGGGATATAATCTGCAAAGATTTTACTAACAAAAGTTAGATTAACACCTTTTTGATGAGAAGAGTAGACATACCCGCATAGATTATACAGAGAGTAACTTCTTTTTGAGTTTTACAGCCCTATGAAGATAGGGCCTAATCCTAAGTGAGATATTTGGAAAGACATTTTCTAATTCTCTAGAAAGTCATAAATTCTCCGAAATCAGAGCTCTTTTTATTGGGTCAGAGCAGACCTTCATTCTTGCTGTGAGTTTTTGAGTATCCTGGTGGACATAAATTTATAAAATAGTGAAAAGACAAGGCAAAAAGGACGTTAGAAAGAGAGTACGAGAACAATTAGAATATAATGGTAGTGCTAGCAACCTTTCACCAGTCAGGTCAAAGAAGACAACTACGACTGTGTGATAGCACCCCTGCCTATTAGAATATAATAAATTATACTGTAACCGGCGCTAAGACCTAGAACTAAGGTTTGAGAGAGACAGACAAGTCAATCTCTCTTTTACGTTTATTGTGTGTGTAGCAGTTCTAAATATATACATACACGCAAAAGAACAGAACCCGTTCACAAACCAAAAACTCTAGGTAAATAAAATGGATTTGTACAATAATTTATTTTCTATTGAGAATAAATTTTGTACAAGGTAGTGAAGAAAACAAAGTATAACAAGGGAGAAAGTAATCCCCAATTTTGGAGTGATGCTGCTTTAAGGTAAAAGATAAGCCTCATGTCATCAACCACGTCAAACATTATGTTTTTATCAAAGAAGGTAGCCCTCACCTGCACCCATAGTAAACAAGAAAATGCTCGGTTAGCAATTGTTATTGTGTACAGGTGATGCATGGGCATCCCAATTGTTATCCATGTCCCAATGAAAAAAACAACAGCTCTCAAAATGTATTTATATTTTGAAAAAAAGATTAAGAGTATTTTTAAGCCAAGTTAAGTTACTATACGAAAGTCTTTGGTATTTAGCAAATCTTTCTTAGAGAGTGAGATTCCCATAGTAAATGCTACCATTTATCAAATCATTTCCCAATTTTTCAAAACATTCCCTTTGCCTATCTTAAGTTTAAAGTGTTTTAAGGAGGTTCTTTCAATCAAACTATGCTCAACACTTTCTAAATCATTCTTAAAACAACATTGGGATATTTTTACCCCATATGAGCAAGCACAAGTTAGCTTGAGACATACATCCTATAGTAGGCATCAGTTTTAAACAGCTAATCTATCTCAATACATCTCATGAAGTGTTAGAGGATAGCCGGTTACACATGAACCATGTCAAACCCATATTTTTTTTCACTAACAAAGCCTAAACGACTATTGTAGCATTATAGAGAAAGCAAAGCCATTAAAAAAAGAATTACCCAACTTTCTAAGGTGATGTCTTCAAAGAAAAAACGACACAGTAATGTTCAGGTCTCCGAAAACCAGCAAAACGACCAAAGGAGTCCCAGCCCATATGTCTCGAATTTGCAATTTTCCCTTTATGATTTGCGAACTGATTCAATCATCTTAACTGACATATCCAAATACCACTGCCTCTTATCTTATGTCATGTCCGATTTTTTTTTTCACAAAGCAAGTTACATATTCCATTTTATTCCGTGCTAAAATATAATACAAATTCCATCCCTTGTTACAAAAAAAAACGAAGCAACATATTTATTCTTCTCGGTATGGAAACCAAAAAAGTAGGAAAAGTATGTATTGATAGAGTAGGCCAAAGTGCTAAACTTTGAATCACAACTAGACTAGCCCGACAGGTCTAAGCCCCAAGAAAAACATTAAGCCAAAACCAGAACAATAAAAGCCAGAGAATAGTTAAAGTAAAGCTAAAAAGCTAGAGACCAACAAAAGCATAGTCAAAGACCATCTCTTACACTAGAGAGTACCCATTATACCATCAACCCATTTTAGATATCGAAACACTAGCTGAGATACCTAGTTTTATACTCTTTGTAACCGCATCATGCGGGTATGTAATCATCCTCCTACACACTGATATGATATAAAATGGGAGCAAATAAGGGCAAGTTTAAAAGAGCAAAGCTTAGATTATTTTACAGCAGGGGACCCAAACCATAACCAGGTAAGAAGTAACCAGCTACCATATGTCAGCAATACATTCAAAATGCAAGTGGTGAGCAACAAAAAAGGCCAGATATCTTACGGGTAAGTGATGTATGAAGGTAAATGTAATCAAGCTCAAACATAAAAGTACTACATCATTAGGGTATGTGATGCTTTTCAACCTCTACAAATCTTTCCAAGAACTGGCAGCACCTCAAAAACAAGTAATCATATGACAATGAGCTTCCCATTTTCTTAGCGATTTCAACGAAAAGAACCCCCCGATTCAGAGCATCACATTCGATCTTAAATTTGTCCAATTAGCCAGAGTTAAACATACCAAGATTTACTATTTACTCAAGTTTATCATTGTCATTTTAACCAAACCAGCCCAATCCAATCTAAAAAGCTATGATGTTTTTTATCCCCTATGAAACTTTTCAGAATTTGGCAGTACCTCAGTATCTAGTAATCATTCAACAGTGAGCACCTATTTTTAAGGATTTAAATGAAAAAACAACCTAGAATCAAAGCCTCCCAATCGATCACAAAATTGTCCAATAAGCAGGAGTTGAAACCACCAAGCTTACTATCTACTTAAGTTTATCACAGCTATCGTAATTATCTTATCTAAATCAGACCAGCCCCATCTTAAAAGCAAGATGAGTGACGAACACCACCAAAATTAAAGCACCTGTAAACTCGGAGAAGATGACAAATCCACCATAGCTTTCTCCTTAATTCTAGGCATGTTGCAATCCCCACAACTTACAATTTAAAACGCACAGGCACTGAACAAAGATGCTAAGTGAGTCTAGTACTCACCTGTTCCACATCAGTGTGGGTTTTATAGAGGACGATGTCGAGCCGTAGGTGATGAGACCCGACATTAGCCAAACTTTCCCACAATTGTGGTATTTCTTACAACCCAATATCTCCAGGTATTTTATCAGCACAAGATCTGTGTGTCGAATCGTGTAGCGTGTCTGTATACACTCCATTCACATGCAGAGGATAGCGTACGACAGAGCAGAAGTACGGACAGCTTTAGAGTTTGTAGAAGGTTTTACAGTATGTAGAAACGCTATATAGGAGTTAAAAAAAGTTAGGGTTTATAGGCAGTAAATAAGAACCAGCTTGAAAAATTCCAAAAAAGAGGCTACAATGAATCCCATCTTCTTTTACTGCTAGTAGTGAAAATAAGAGAAATAGTAAATTTGTGGCAGTAGCCAGTTTGGACATATCAAACTATATTCGATGCGTGGTTTGAAAAAATTATTATGAGGTAAAGACTCCGACTCTGGATGGTCGCAGACGAATAATTACTAATAGTACCGACATTTTTTAAGAGACTATTATGGGTAGGATGGCTAATTGGATCCGTTCCTAGGAGAAACATATGTCGTGAAAACAAAAGGTGAGTTAAAGTGTTAAGAGATCCAATAAGAGTGGGCATTTAGTATGGATAGTCACCGAATAGAGGTTGGTATGTGGGTCTATATAAGACAAGCGTATTATAGCTCAGAGTGCACTGTAATAGACTTGGGCAATTCTTTTAACACCAACAGTTTACAAGTTTCTTCAATAACACTTCTTAAGCTGTGTCTATATACTTCATCAGCTATGACTTATAATCAAGATCAGGTATTAGCGATATCCCTTGCTCATCTGCAGCAGTCAAGAGAGTCCATCAGGAGAAACACCATACTCCATTATGAGCGTCTTCTATTCCCTCTATTAAGAATGTCAGTTGCGCAGACGAAATGGTGGACATATGAAAATAAATTGACATGGGTGACCCTTTGGGTTCAAGAACACTTCAAGAACAACATCCGTCCTGGGATTAAAGCCACAGTATTATTATGTGGGACATTTAATGAAGCGTACATTTTTTGAGTGGTTATATTTGCTAGCATAGTTTCTACCACATCATAAAATATATTTGTATCCCCGTTTTGGCCTACCCTTAAGAGGATATTTTAACCATACACCCCACACCAAGGAGTTAAGTGTAATTTTAGTCAACCGTATCTTACCTTTGGTTGAGCGTCCAAACATGTGTTATTATTGTGACAGTTGCCTGTGTGATCATGTAATGGATGGGTTAATTAATGGGGGTGAAAAAAAGAAGAGGGGTTTTATAGACTCTAAGCCATGCTCTTTCTGTCCAATTTTATGTAGTGGAGCATGAGTAAGGACCCATGCAATTTTGTGTGTGTGTGTTGTAAGGTCATGGTACAATGTGAGAGCGTGATTGCAGGTAAAATATGAACAAGTTCGTGGTAGAAACCAAGGCTAGTGTAAACAAAAATTATATGCAAGGCTCCTCGCATTGTGACATGCTAGGTAGTTTCACTATATTGTGATGAGGTGTGAAATGTTATAAATACCCATGGCCCCTCGCATTGTGGCGTGGTTTCCATTTCACGTGGTAATCATGCTACAATGCGATGAGGTGTGAAGTGTTAAACATACCCATGGCCCCTCGCATTGTGGTGCAATTGCCACCAATTGCAACATAACGTGAGTGTCCATGGGTATGTTTAAGACTAGTTTGGTATCAAAATAGGACACTTGTCCTTTTTTTACAAATCTAAATCAAATGCTGCTTGCATTAGACGATGTATTTAAGAAAACCCTCTTAATATGCCTAAATATGTTAGCTAGAGGGTCTTTTAAAATAATAACATTGCATTTTAGAAGCGACCATGATCAAGAACTATACTCATCAAGTTGACCCTGGTAATGCTGGGATTGATGCTTTGAAGGAATTGACTTAATAAGCTCAAGAAAAAATGAAGCAACCTTGTAGAAAATTTTACATGACTTTTCTGCAGTTGTGCTACAGATAATTAAAAGTTTCATGTGAAAAAAAATCACTTTAGAGTATATAAAATAATAGAAAGTTCTAGTTGTTTGATACAACCATGTTAAGAATATCGTTGTGTACAAAGAAAATATGTTTTTGATGTATTTGTGAGTTTTAGAAAGTGATACATTGCTTACCCTTTCCATTGAAAACTCAAGGTGACAAGTAGAAGGACTTTGGTATGCAACAATTATTGGATCATTTCAAATATTCAAAATTGTGTAAGAGAAAACTTTGATATTTTAATTCTTGAGACATAAGCATTCAAAACCTCAAATAATATCAAACTTTCCATGTAGATAAACTAAATCTATCAAAGTCTGTGGTACAAACACAATTAAGGAGCTTAAAACCTTGGTTTCACACTACAAGAGGTACTTCACATTAGCGACGCTAAAAAATGAAAATCCACGGCGTTGCTATGAGCATCGCTATGGGCGTCGCTATTTTCTTTGTTGCATAGCGACGCCCATAGCGATGTTGACAGGGGTAAAAAGTAAATCGAGAGCGCCAAAAACTCAGATCTCAGATCTGAGTTTTGACGCTCAAGCAAAAAAGGTAAACCTGCGCTCTCCCTCCCTCCCTCTCTCTCTCTCTCTCTCTCTCTCTCCCCCTCCCCCCCAACACACGCACACACACATGAGGAGAGGAAGGAGAGCCACAGGCTCCTTCCCTCTCCTCTCTCTCATGTTCGCTTCCCCTCTTTCTCTCTCTCTCTCTCTCTCACTCACACATACACACACACACACACACACACACATACACACACATTGTGTCTTTGAAAGAGAGTGAGAGAGAGTACACACATGCATAAACAAAACACACACACACACACACACACACACACACACACACACACACATGCATAAACAAAGAATGCATACACACACATTGAGAGAGAGAGAGAGAGAGAGAGAGAGAGAGAGAGAGAGAGAGGAGAAAACAAAGAGAAAGAGAAAGAAGGAGAGAGAGAGAGAGAGAGAGAGAGAGAGAGAGAAAAGAGAGAGAGAAAAAAACCAAAGAGAGAGAGAGAGGGGGAGAAGACGAAAAGAGAGAGGTAAGGAGAGAAAACAAAGAGAGTGAGAGAGATAGATAAAAAAAAGTAGAAAAATATGAAAATAATTGTTATATTAAGATTTGGGGTTAGGTTAGATTTAAAATTACATTTAAATTTAGGTTAGATTAAGATCTAAAATTAAGTTAGATTACATTTAACTTATACTTAAAATTTATGCTAAATTTAAAATTAGATTAAACTTAAGATTATGTTAAGATTTAAATTAGATTTAAGATTATGTTAGATTACATTTACATTTAGGTTTATGATGAGTTTAAAATTATGTTAGATTACATTTACATTTAGGTTTATGATGAGTTTAAGATTAGGTTAGATTTAAATTTACGTTAGATTTAAAATTAGGACAGATTTAAGATTAGCTAGGTTAGATTTAAGTTAGATTACATTTAGGTTTATGATTTAAAATTGGATTAGATTTAGGTTTATGTTGAGTTTAAGATTAGATTAGAATTAGATTTAAGATTTTGATAAAATTTAAGATTAGATTTAAGTTAAATTACATTTGGTTTAGGTTAGATTTAAAATTAGATTAGATTTAGGTTTATGTTGAGTTTAAGATTAGATTAGATCTAGATTTATGTTAGATTTAAAATTATATTAGATTAGATTTAGGTTAGATTTTAGGGCATGTCAATGAAGGCTTTGCCCAAAGAGCAAACACTAGGTACACAACAATATTATATTTCCATCAGAATCTGACACCTATTAACTCACCCACTAACCATGTTCAATTAGCTCAAAATCACCATATGTTCAATTAGGTTAGATTTAAGATTAGATTTTGGATTTAATTTTTATATTAAAGTCTACCTTCGGGATTACGGAAAAGAACTAGAGTTAGGCAAACGGTGATCCCTCTCTTTCTCTCTAGGGATGCGACCTTAAGTTGAAAAGTTTTCAATGGCATGATACTCAGATTGGAGGCCAACATGTAATGTGCTAAGTAATCCCTCAAACAAGGATCTGCTGTGAACAGATGTTAAGATGCTATGAATTGCTACAGCTAGAGAAAAGGCAAAGGAGTTTTGTCCACTATATGCATTATCATGTAGACGTGGGTGTGTAGATTTCTCGTTCCCATAAATATAGGCATTGATCAATAAAGACGAGATTATAACCTGGTGGTTCTAATCTTCGTGCACCTCTAGACCAAGGTGTGCGGGGATTGGACATGACTACAGAATGTGAGGTAGTTTATAGTGTGGAGAGAGAGAGAGAGAGAGAGAGAGAGAGAGAGAGAGAGAGAGAGAGAAGATGGAGGATGCCAATAGAAGATTAAATTTATGTACAGGTTATAAGGTTTTTACATTCATTATGAGTAGTGACGAGGATGTGGGGCCGTCCAACCAAAACACCTATCTCTCAACAAGGATCTTATATCCTTTTAATCAATGCAAGCATGTTGTGCGACGGATAAGACACGTTTCTTTGCAGCACGTTCGCAAATTTGGCGAGTTTGATCCATCTATTAGGACTTTGATTCTTTGACGCTGGCCAATAGGCAACAATCTTGTAACCCAATAGACATGTTCGCAGACGCTTTGGTCAAGTAGCATACATGAGGCCACAAGATGTAGCCTCTGACAGTTCGGAGGATGATCATGCAGACCACATTCCCAACGAGGCAACGTTTGAGCCCGAGATCAATGAAATGATCGAGACGATCATGGATTCAGAAAGGCTTATATATGATGATATGAAAAGTGAAGCCGATACGCCATTGTATGATGGAGCACGTGTTTCTAGATTAAAGGTGCTCTTGGTTCTTCTCAACATGCAGGCAAAGTTTGGATGGAGTGACACTAGTGTCAGAGTGCTTTTTAGGTGATCTATTACAATGTGTTTACTTCAATAAAAAACTCTATATGTATAATGATATGATAGATTACTTACACAAGTGTACCGCATTTTTTTCGCGTTGTAGATTGCTCAAAGAGCACATACTCCCAGCTGATACTGTGATGCCAGATTCCAGAGAGGAAGCAAGAAAGATCTTGCAAAACTTGGAGATGGATTACAATTTGATTCACACTTTTCCTAACAACTGCATTCTTTTTAGAGGGGAATACATAGACATGGAGAAGTATCCGAAATGTGATTTTGAGAGATATTGAGTAGATCTCCACGGACAAACAATTCCACAAAAGGTTTTGCGATAATTTTCCTCTGCTTCCTCACATCAAGCATTTTTTTGAATGTAAGTCCATGGCCACCCTAGCATCATGGCACAAGGAGAATAGATCTTCAAATGGTGTGCTACGGATTCCTGCAGATTGCGCAGCCTGGAAACATTTAGACGATACATGGCTGGATTTTGCCAAGGAAGCTCGAAATTTGCGCACAGGCCTAGCTATGGATGGCATAAATCCATTTGGTCAGAGATCAACATCTTACAATGTATGGCCCGTTGTCATCGTCAACTACAACATTCCCACGTTGTTGACTACCAAGAAGGGACACCTGTTTCTAAGCTTGATTGTGCCGAGGCGGTATAAAGTGAAGAATATGGATATGTATCTTCGTCCACTATTGGAAGAGCTACAACAATTGTGGATTGGTATAGAAGTGGTGGATTTGAGCCGATACAGAGGTCAACGAAATGCTTTGATCATAGGCATTCTAATGTGGACCATGCATGACTATCCCGGACTAACAGAATCCTCAGGTGATTTACACTCAAACTCAAACACTATAAATCTTGGTTTTTCTCAAGCTTATCTATTGTCATGTGTATAGATGCAGAGCTTCAAACAAGCGGATACAGAGCATGTGTCCCATGTGGACCTAGACTTAATGCACGTCGGGCACCCTCACTGAAGAAGAAAATCTATGAAGGTCATCAAGCATATCTTCCAGAGAATCATGAGTTACGTGATGGCTTTTTGGGATTTGATAAAGCCCGAGACACACTATGGTGAACCATAGATGATGAGCGCATATCTGGGATTGTAAAGGTTGACATTTTAGGGTGGAACGGATCGACGAAAAGCGTTTACACAAGATTGTGGAATCCTGGCAAAATTTGAACAGTCTAGTCGACGATGGTCCTCTGATGCAGATCCTGTGGTGGTGGAACTCACTTACTTTGGCACGCTACAAGAGATTTTGAGGATCGATTATAGAGGATTTTTTTTCAACTTGTTCGACGTGCAATGGTTCAAGATAAACATGGAGGGTCGCAACGCTACTATGCGCAGAGGAGAGTTTAGTTTCCTTGAGGTGGATTCAACTAAAAAATGGACCGACCTAAGAGACACTTTTGTACTACCCGAGCATTGCGAACAAGTAAGTCTGTAAATATTTAACATCCAATTTAGAAGTTATGTGGCTCTGACAGGTGATATTTCATCATACAAAGTCTGCATCAAATTGGTGGTACGTCATAGAGGTAGCCCCTTGTAGTGCACGGACGTATGAGGGCTACCATGTGCCAATCAAAGTGGCATCAATGGAGGAGATCGGAGAAGATGCTCAATCAGAAGCCGTTGAGGTGATGCCAGACGAGCATCAAGCTGCTGCTCTCTATGGGGTGCATGCAGAGGATCTACAAAATGAAACAGAGGACATTTCTCAAACGGAGAGCTCTATATAGACACAGGGAGTTATGTTGAGCTATGCGAGGATGAGAGACAGACCTCTTAAAGCCATAAACATTGTATTTGAACAATTTTGCTCCGTTTTATGATATATATTATATTCACATGGCTTTTTGTTCATTACTGTCTATATGCTATACTTGAGAAATTTTAATTGTGTTTAATCGTCATTGCTTCCAGTCAAGGTATGCTCCTTACCTGTCCTCCCTCTCATGTCTGCCTTACTGGGGCGAGCACTACTGCTGCAATGATCACTCATACTGTTGGAGTCCGAGAATCTGTAACTGCCTAAGAATATAGAAACCTGCATATAGAAAATAGATTAGACATACCGCTCTCTCTCTCTCTCTCTCTCTCTCTCTCTCTCTCTCTCTCTCTCTCTCTCTCTCTCTCTCTCTCGTGATAGATAAAGATATGTCGCAAGTAATCGAGAAAACTATGGCAAATAGAAAAGAAATTTAATTTATGACCAGAGTGTCTTGTTACAGGTATATATAAAAGGCATGTTGTCCAAGACGTAGCTTTTACAAGATACGTAGAATGCACATGGGAGACAAATTCACAAGAACTTCACAGGAATCTCTCTACACAGGAATCCCTTCCCCTTTATGAGTCCTCTCTCTCTCTCTCTCTCTACACAAGAATCCCTCTCCCTATTATCTATAGTATAGATTATAACTTGTCCATGTTTTCTTCTCCATTCAATATTAATATTAAATATTCGTGTGTTTAATACAGTATGGATGATGATGAGTTTCTTTCTTCTTTGTCACCCCAGCAGAGGAGGTGGTACAAGGAGTGTCATCGCTCTAGAGCACCATCACATCATTCCACTCCTTCAGCGTCTCCCTCTGTTTTAGAGCATTCAACACGCTATGAAGCTTCGGTGTCGCCGAGACGATCTTCACACTTGTCTTGTTAAGTATGGAGCCTAATTTACCCCTTGTAATTTTTTGTGGTAAAAACGCACATTAGTAAGGCCCTTATTATGAGGAGAAGCCATTGTGCGTGAAGGAAAATCACTCGCCCGAAAAATCACTCGTTGGAAACCAAAATTTTCACAGCCAATCTTGAGCGCCGGAATATTATGGACGGACGGCGGCCAGAAAGTGGTCAGTCGGTTGGACGGTAGTCCATGGCCGGTGGCCGAATTCAATAGCCCGTGGCCGAATTCAAAGGCGGACTTGTCTTCTCAAGGGCGGCTCCGCATGGTTGCCTCTCATGAGAGAGGGCAGCCCGTTTGGCCTATAAAAGGAAGCCATTTCTACACACATTTCAGAGTGTGAAGTTGATGCAACAAGGTGGGTGTGAGGTGGTGAGAGTGAAGCAAGGTGGGAGCTCTATTAAGGGTATAATCCCTTTGTAAACTACTTCTTGTTTTGAAGTACTAAAGCCATTGAGTGGCTGCTTTCCCGTGGACGTAGCCCACATTGGGTGAACCATGTATATTTGTGTACTCTCTCTCGCTCTCTCTCTCTCTCTACTCTATAATCTCTTGTGTGTGAAATATATCTCTCTCCATTAAGTAATCTACTCAAATATCTATTTAGCTACGTCATATTTCCTAACAATTGGTATCAGAGCAAGGTTTGCTCGTTGCTAAATTATCTCAAGGAAATGATTCCTTGAATTGAGTGGGAGTTATAGTGGAGGAAGGGAAGCTCAAGATTGAGAAGTTCAACAACAAAAACTACCAACTTTGGAAGATGCAGATTGAAGACTATCTCTACCAGAAGGACCTCTATTTGCCACTAGGCGGTCTTGCAAAGAAGCCCGCAACGATGGCATATGAAGCATGGATTGTCCTTGATTGAAAGGCACTGGGAACAATCCGGTTAAGCTTGGTGTCAACGGTGGTCTTCAACGTTTTGGAGATGAAGACCACGGAGGACTTGATGAAGTCACTTGACGACTTCTACGAGAAACCACCAGCATCCAATAAGGTATGTCTTATGAAGCGCTTGTTCAATCTAAAGATGGTAGAGAATGGTTCAGTTGCAGAACACCTAAATGAGTTTAACACAAACATAAGTCAACTACGATCGGTGAAAATAAATTTCGATGAAGAAGTACGAGCTCTCCTTATACTATCATCTCTACGGGATAGTTGGGACAGCCTTATGATGGCTGTAAGTAATTCTATTCTTGGCACAAATACTCTTAAGTTTGATGATATTGTGGGTGTTCTCCTAAGCGAGGAAATATGAAGGAGAAGCATAGGAGAATCATTAAGTGCTGCACTGTCAGTTGAAACAAGAGGAAGGCCTTAGATGAGGTTCAAAAACCAAAAGGGTCGTGATCGCTCAAGGTGGAGCAAGTCATGCACAAAGTCAGTTCTTGAATGTTGGAACTGCGGTAAGAAGGGCCACGTCAAGAAGGATTGCTGGTCCAAGAAGAAGAAGGAGTTAGAGTCTCAAGACAACAAGCCAACATCGGAGGCCAATGTGGCAGGTAAAGTAGAGCAAGATGCTCTAATTCTCTGATTAGACAATGTGTCTAATTCCTTGATAGTAGATTTCGGGGCTTCATTCCATGCGACACCACACAAGCAACATTTCCAAGATTACACCAAAGGTAATTTTGGGTATGTATACTTGGGAGATGATGAAGCTTGTGAGATTGTCGAAAAAGGTACAATTTTTGTCAAAACTACTAACGCAAATGAATGGAAGCTTAAAGATGTTAGGCATGTTCCTTTTCTTCGTAAAAATGTCTCTACAGGACAATTGGACGATGAAGGTCACAACATTGCATTCGAAAACAAACGGTGCAAGATCTTAAAGGGATCTTTGGTGGTTGCCAAGGGAGAAAAGGTTGGTACACTTTACTTGTGTACTGTTAGCATGCAACCTTTAGCTTGTGCAACAACTACAGAAATTGACATTGCGGTGTGGCACTACCGGCTTGGGCATATGAGTGCCAAAGAAATGCAAATCCAACAAGAAGCTTCTACCAGGTTTGAAAGAAGTGGACTTAGAGTTCTATGAAGATTGTGTTTATGGTAAACAAAAGAGGGTAAAATTTCAAAAATCAGGAAATGAAAGAAAAAATAAAAAACTTGAGTTGGTTCATTCTGATGTTTGGGGTCCTACAAGTACACCATCACTTGGTGGCTCATTGTACTATGTAACATTCATAGACGATGCGACTAGAAAAACATGGGTTTATGTCATGAAGAATAAGTCCGATGTATTTTCCATATTTCAAAGGTGGAAAGCCTTTGTGGAGAATGAAACAAGTACCAAGGTTAAATGCCTCAGATCTAACAATGGAGGTGAATATTGCAGCCAAGATTTTGAAAGATTTTGTGCTAGCAATGGCATTCAGAGGCAAAGGACAACCCCAAGGACACCTCAATAAAAATGGGATTTTGGAAAGGTTGAACATAACAATCATGGAGCGAGCATGAAGCATGCGGCTACATGTAGGCCTACCGCTTGAGCTTTGGGCAGAAGCTATAAGTATGCCTGTGTACTTAATCAACTGGTCACCCTCAACAGCATTGGATGGGGGAGTTCCAGAAGAGGCATGGATATGTAAACCGGTGAATTATGCATGTCTCAAAGTGTTTGGGTGTGAGGCTTTCATGCACATAGATAGAAGCCTAAGATCAAAGCTAGATGCAAAGTCCAAAAAGTGTTTCTTCATTGGCTATGGAGAAGGTGACTTTGGGTATTGCCTATGGAATCCTAAAGATGGTAAAATCTTAAGGAGTAGGGATGTAATTTTTAACGAACAAAATATATACAAAGATTATTTGAAAAGAAAACAAACAAAAGAAATAGGTGATGAGTACATGGAGCTTGAGGACGCTGAAGACTAAGGGAATGCAAACGGTGACAATGTGCAACAACATCAACCAAATGAGGAGCCTCAACCTATTCCCCAAAGATCTACAAGAGCAAGTAGACCTCCAGAAAGGTTTGTTCCTTCCTTCAACCATCTCTTGATCTCAGATTCTGGAGAGCCAGAATCATACGAAGAAGCTATGCAACATGAATCCAAAGAAGAATGGACGAAGAGCATGCAAGTGGAGATGGACTCACTACATTGCAACCAAACATGGGAGTTGGTTGAGTTGCATAAAGGTAAGCGGGCACTTCAAAACAAATGGGTGTACAAGCTGAAGGAAGAAGAAGGTGGGAAGAAAAGGTACAAGTCTAGGCTTGTGGTAAAAGGGTTTTCTCAAAAGAAAGGTATTGACTTCAATGAAATATTTTCTCCTATTGCAAAAATGAACCCAATAGGCTTGTCTTAAGCCTTGTGGCTGCTCATGATCTAAATCTCGAGCAAATGGATGTAAATACGTCATTCCCTCACGGTGACTTAGAGGAGGAAATCTACATGCTTCAACCAAAGGGGTATGAAGTAAAAGGTAAGGAGAAAATGGTTTGCAGATTAAAGAAGAGCTTGTATGGTTTAAAGCAAGCATCAAGACAATGGTGCTTGAAGTTTGATCGATGGATGTTGGATCATGGATTCAGAAGATGCAACTCGGATCACTGTGTCTACACGAAGAATTTGGGAGATGGAAAATTCATCATCCTATGTTGATGACATGTTGATTGCAAGTGCTAACATGCAGGACATCAAAGACCTAAAAGAGGAGCTGTTTAAATCTTTTTCAATGAAAGATTTAGGTGCTGCAAAGAGGATACTTGGTATGAAAATATCAAGGGACAGGACGAAGAAGACAATAAAGCTATCTCAAGAGGATTACATCAAGAAGTTACTAGAAAGGTTTGCAATGCAAAATGCAAAACCAATTTCTACACCTTTGGCTCGTCACTTTAAACTAACGAAGGATATGTGTCCAAAGACACAAGAGGAGATAGCCTATATGTCTAAAGTTCCATATGCTATGGCGGTAGGTTCTCTAATGTATGCTATGGCCTGGACAAGGCCAGACATTGCACATGCAGTGGGAGTTGTGAGTAGGTTCATGGACATTCCAGGTAAAGAGCATTGGAAAGCTGTGAAGTGGATAATTAGGTATCTAAAAGGGACAACAACAAATGCTTTGTATTTTGGAGGAACTGGTATTTTTCTTCAAGGGTATACTGATGCAGATATGGCAGGTGACAAAGATACTCGAAGGAGCACTACGGGCTATGTCTTCAAGGTTGGAGGCACATCAGTAAGCTAGGCTTCAAAGCTGCAGAAAGTGGTCTCACTTTCTACCACGGAAGCAAAGTATGTAGCAATGACGGAGGCAAGCAAAGAAATTTTGTGGCTTCACAGATTCTTAGAAGAGCTTGGATTCAAAAATACAATTGTGTCTTGTACAGTGATACCAAAGCGCTATCCATCTTGCAAAGAACTCAGCCTTTCATTCAAGGACAAAGCACATTGAGGTGAGATATCACTTCATACGCACACTTTTGGAAGAGGGATAGCTAAAGCTAGGAAAGGTGCATACAAGTGAAAATCTTGCAGACATGTTTACAAAGGTGGTCAACAAGGAGAAGTTGAGCTTTTGCTCATCTTCAATCGGCATTCAAGGATAAGAAGCCAGGATGGAACGCAGTCACAGGTTTGGTTTGGAGATCAGTCTCCAAGTGGGATATTGTTAAGTATAAAGCCTGATTTACCCCTTGTAATTTTCTGTGGTAAAAACACACATTTGTAAGGCCCCCATTATGAGGAGAAGCCATCGTGCGTGAAGGAAAATCACTCACCGGAAACCAAAATTTTCACGGCCAATCTCGAGCGCGAGAATATTCCTTTTCGCTGGAATATTATGGCCGAACGGTAGTCGAAAAGTGGTCGGAAAACGACCGGCCAGTTGGCCGGTGGCCGATAGTCAATGGCCGGTGGTCGAAAGTCAATGGCCGATGGCTGAATTCAATGGCCGGTGGCCAAATTCAAAGGCGGACTTGTCTTTTCAAGGGCGGCCACACATGGGTGGATTGGAGGGTCCGATTTGGACTTATCTACACAAGGGCGGCTACACATGGTTGCCTCTCATGAGAGAGGGTAGCCCTTTTGGCCTATAAAAGGAGGCCATTTTTACACAAGTTTCAGAGTGTGAAGTTGATGCAACAAGGTGGGTGTGAGGTGGTGAGAGTGAAGCAAGGCGGGAGCTCTATTAAGGGTATAATCCCTTTGTAAACTACTTCTTGTTTTGATGTACTAAATCCATTGAGTGGCTGCTTTCCCGTGGACATAGCCCACATTGGGTGAACCACGTATATCGTGTGTACTCTCTCCCTCTCTCTCTCTACTCTATAATCTCTTGTGTGTGAAGTCTATCTCTCTCCATTAAGTAATCTACTCAAATATCTATTTAGCTACGTCATATTTTCTAACACGTCTAGGCACTGACACTCTAGTGGTGGTGGCAGCGATTGCTGTGGGGATGCTGCTGCTGATGCCTCGACACCGCCTTGTGTTCGACGAGGCTCGTTACCTTCCCCTTCTTTGCCTACCCCCACACCAGCCACGACATCGCCATCTACACCAGGTTTTGCGTGGCTATCGGCCGTTCCTGGCTATACACCACTAGCTACTCCTCCGAGAGTCGCCCCAATCGACACTCCTCACTTTGGGGCCCAAACTCCAGTGGAGACACCTGACTTCCGTACCCCCATTGAGACAGCGCTAGAGACCCCTGTCGAGACACCCAGGTTCATGCATCACAGTCGAGAGGGCTTGCCATACTCGATCGACATCAGTAGCGCCATCATCTTGGATGACGAAGGCAAGAAGATGATCTCACGCATGCTCGGTCTTTGCTCTCAGATGTTTGGACACTACATACTAAACACCTGGAGTGAAGTGCCAAATGAATTAAAAGACAGAGTCATCAGCATGTTGCATGACGAGTTTCCCGTGTCAAGTCGGGATGACCGCTTCAATGAAGACTAGATGAAGGTTTGAATGCGCGAATACTGCAAGCACAAGTGTTTTGAACTACAAAAAGCAATAAAGCATGGGTAGAACATACCAGATTGGCTGGCCAAAGAAGATTAGAAGAATGCAAAGCGAGCAGCGTGCGAGAATCCTGACAAGTGGAAGCAACAAAAGGAGGCAGCCAAAGCGCGAGTAGAGGCAGGGAGCTCACACCACTTGGGGAGCGGCGAGTGGGCATCATTTGAGGCTGATTTTGTAAGTGTTTTTGCATTGCTGTTCAAGCTTGGTAGTTACGTCTATTTGTACTTCTAAATTCTAACATAATGGATTCTTTGTATGTTTTGAACAGTGGTCGATGACAAGACGTGACCCCACACCGTCTAAGCGCGAGTACGCAGGCAGAAAGGGCTTAAACGCCTGATGGACATTCTGAGTTTTTGCGGCGGCATGGTTAGTATCACTTTACTCTTTTACATTTTTTGTATTTTATTGATAAGCTAAGAAAATAGATTGTATTGCAGAATTTGATAGATACGCCTCTTGGACACGATCAGACGTCTGATTAGATGACGTCAATCTAGCCGTAGCCAGATAGCATCAGTTTCCTTTTGTCATAGCATGTATAATGAGATGATCTGTATACATCCTTGTAACTATTGGAAAACCATGTATTTTCTCAATAATGACAATTGTGTTGTAACTATTACATTTGCAAAGCTTAGCAATCAAGTGATTTTGCATATGATGTGTATAATTGTCATTGATTTACTTTCGTCAATTTACTTTTGTCAGTTTTGTATCTTTATTCTGCAAACAATACTATGCATGATGGAGTTAATGGTCATATTGTCTTGTGGGTCTATACCTTGCACTTTCTTTCAAAGGTGAATCTGGGCTTATCTTGGATTCATTTATGTTTACTCTATTCTGGAAACATTCAATATGGTTGATGGGTGGCAGGGCATTCAATGCTTTGCCACCCAAAAAATTTTACTCTCGGGCATCGGTGTAAGTGTCTCTATATAAGCTTCTACAATGTCGCTATGAGCGTTGCTACCGAAGGACTGTAACCATCGCTATATGTGTCTCTATACGCATCGCTATATAGCGACGGTATAGGACGAATATAGCAATGCTTATATCAACATTCCCATAGCAACGCTATTAGCGACGGTCTTAACAATATCGGGGAGTGTAAAAACCCAATGTATTTCTGTCGCTAAAAGCGTCACAAGTGCACATAACCTCTTGTAGTGTCAATGTTATTATGGAGGACTCAAGATTTTCAAGAACTTTTGCACGATTCAAAATTCAACATAGAGTTCAAGAAATGAGATTTAGCTGAGATAGGGAGCCAAAAAAATACATAGTTTCTTGGTTTCAACATATAAAGTCATTTGTAGTTGTCAAAATGCACCAATTCGATGAGGGGACCTTTAAAAGACCAAAATTATGCTCTTATTTAGCACGTTCTCAAGTATGAGATTATGTCTATAACTTGCGTGTGACTTAGAAACTAATCTTTGAAGGGAATTCCATTGTTTTGTAACACTAAGTACTAACACTTGACTTTTATAAGCCTAAAAAAGGACATATCTACAAAAAGATATAAGAATTT
Organism: Adiantum capillus-veneris; assembly: GCF_014529385.1. Taxonomy (NCBI): domain Eukaryota; kingdom Viridiplantae; phylum Streptophyta; class Polypodiopsida; order Polypodiales; family Pteridaceae; genus Adiantum; species Adiantum capillus-veneris. The sequence goes on from NC_140932.1 coordinate 90,570,105, forward strand.
TATGATTTTTTTTTGGCAAAATAGCTTGAAATTTTACTAAAATTTATGATTTAGAACTTACATAATTCTCTCCACAGGGATTGTTTTTTATATGGAGAAAAATCTAGTGTTTTCTTTCCCTCATAAACAATCCATGGTAGAAGCACGATGTGAAAAACTTCTTTTTAGCTTGATAAATAAATTGTCAAAACATGATAGAAAAACAAGACACTTTAGTGTCTCAAGACACTTGAGTGTGTAATTATAGGACTAGTGTTAATACTTCACACCTCATCGCATTGTAGCACGACTGTCATGTGTACCAGTTGTGCCACAATGCGAGGGGCCATGGGTATGTTTAACATCTCACACCTCATCGCATTGTAGCATGACTGCTACATGTACCAATCGCGCCACAACTAGAGGGAATATGGGTATGCTTAACATCTCACATCTCATCGCATTGTAGCACGACTGCCTAGTGCAGCACAACGTGAGGGGATATGGGTATGCTTAACATCTCACACCTCATCGCATTGTAGCATGATTGCCTATCGTGGCACAACGCGAGGAGCCCTGTGTACATTTTTTGCTCACTCTGTCCTCGCTCTATACCACGACCTTGCAACACACACACATACAAAAATATGTGTGTGTATGTATAGCTCCACAAGGTCATGCCGCGTGTCTATACATTTGGCCAGGCACTTCCCAATGCACCACGACCTATAATCATGAGAATTATCATGACAGTGGTCGTCCTTTCAATGTCATAATTTTATGTGTTTCTTCTATACAACATGTCTTGCTCACTCTTGTCAAGCAACTTTTGCTATTGAGTATATCTTCTCTCTCTTAGCACCCACATTCCTTTTTGACCTATCGAGGCACTCATTGAGTTGTTTACCTTGATTGTGTAATATCAATTTTAAATATGAAGCAAGGTGAGCTATGCCATGTGGTACCAAGTAATTGGCTTGCAAAATTAAGTGAGAGAGGATCTTTTGGAGAAAAAACATTACCAGGGTCTATGTCGGAGAGAGAGAGAGAGAGAGAGAGAGAGAGAGAGAGAGAGAGAGAGAGAGAGAGAGAGAGACTCTTTTGTAAAATTTGATGGTTGACCCATGCATCATGGCTATTTATTTGGCCCTTCCATGGTTGACTCTCCCCATGTATGCAATTTTTGGTATATGTTCGATCTACATCTGGTCATGTATGAAAACTTGATTCAGCTACTTGAGAAATTGTCTTGCAACAGCATGTGGCGAACAGTTTTCTCGTCTATGAAGACCGTGTCGCCTTTCCACATTCTGAAGGGAAAACTATAGAGAAAGATGTCTAAGCAATTGCTGAGCTCTTTTAAGGCTTCTTATTTTTCTGTCCAATGGAGATTGCCTCGCCTTATAGCATTGCCAAAAGAGACGTCATTTTAGTTGAAAATCTTGTTTTTTGGTGTGTCTTATGATTTTGTCGAGTTGTGTCAATTGTGATTTAGTACTAAGTAGAGAATTTGTCCCAGCTCATAGTTCTCTCCATAGTAGAGAAATTTGCATTAGTGATAGTTTTCTCAATATCCTTGTTTGTGTCAAATAAACAAGCATTAGTGATAGTTTTCTCAAATCCTTGTTTGTGTCAAATAAACAAGGATAGTTTTCTCAATATCCTTGTTTGTGTCAAATAAACAGGTTGGGTAGTAGTAGAAGTCTGAGACCACTATAGTTGGTTAGCCTATTTTTTCGCGAGTAGTTTCAACTTGAAAGTTTATAGGGGCAGATTGAGGACATGCCATTGCAAGAGGACAGATACAATGGTTGCTAAGAGTTTCAATAGAAGCTAATCTACTTTATTATTTCTCATGCCACCCTGATTTCTGTGTGAGTTTGTCACTGTGAAGGCCATCAATTTTTTCTCTTTACTTCTTTGTGTATCATAGAAATGGAGACTATCTTTACTTGTTTTTTCCTCTTGTAACTCAGTTGGATTCATGTTAAGAGTTATGGTTCTTAGCTCCTTATTTTGTGATCTGTAACACGTCCAATAATTGGTAGTACTTCTAAAATTCTTTACGATATCATATCTATTTTGTCTCTAATAGCTTATGCATTTATATGGATTTTGTTATACTGTTTGTCCACTCTTATGCCTGTGAGTCGTTATGTTGTTTGTCCAATTAGACTCCTCTTACATGTTGTCTTTTAAAAAAAACTTGGGTTGAGAAACAATGACAATATAGTTAAGGTAAATGTGTGCTTGCAAGCCTTAAGGGAAGAATTTGAGGAGTTCTCAATTTCATCGTAGTCTCGGGAACATGTCCCAAAGGTTGTATAGATCAGATACCAATGTCAGTCCAAGGTAAGAGAGGTCGTGAAAGGCTGGTCCTTCTCCTCCTTGCAGAGACCTTGTGAAACAAAGGCAAGTGAAGAAGTTCTCATGGATGTATGTGTTAAAGTTACAAGTCCAACACATCTACTTGAATAAGGTGGGAACAAAGGCTTAAGCATGATGCTATGGTAGCATGATGGCATGGTAGCTTAGGATGATGATTTGACATCATTTTGGATGGTCAATAACCCTTGCATCATCAGCTATACACGTTGAAGCATCTACAACAACCACCAAACAGTTAGGTGGAAAAGTATCTAAAAGGTAGGAGCAGATTCAGGAGGTGCAGCAGGCAGATTTGTAGGGATGAAAATAGCCACCTACAGCTGTGATCTCGTGGAGAAATACAAAGAGAAATTGTTCTACTCCATGTGGACTATAATCCTATCAGAGGGTTTATCCTAATTCAGCTTCTACCATATTTGGTGAAGATGCTAAGTTGGCTGCCTGCAGAGTTGCAGACTGCACACAGAGGGTAACATGCCAACTTGGGAGCTACCTATTTGGAGATACAGCCATGATCTCTTCTTGGACTATGAAGGAGATATGTTCCCCACATAATGGTGCATCTACCTACCAAAGGGATCCACGACTTATGCTCAGCATTGAGAGATACAAATATATAAAGATGTACCAGTACACTAGTTCAATAGAGAGAGACAGACAACAGAGAGAGAAAGACAGAGAACATAGAGAGAGAGATCTAAGAGACCTTGTGAGGCTTAGATCATCTTGTATAGAGTGTTGTTATCTGGGAAAACACACTCATTGTACTTGGGACTTTAACCTCTAGCTTGGGTTTGGGGATCAACCATTCAGTCTCATAGAAGTACCTATACTGTGTACCATTGGTACTTTTCGAGTACCTGTCTAGGTACTTCCAGAGTACCATAAGTGTCTGTTTGGTACTATTTACTCTTTGTTATTAGTACTCTTAAGACTGTGTCACAATACCTGTATTGGTAGTCTGCAGTACCTGCATTGGTAGTTTGCAAGTACCAATATTATATCTCAAGGAAGCTTCATCATCAATAAAGATATTCCTTTCAGTATATCATTGTCTCTCTCATATATTTTAATTAAACACTTGTCACTCTCACACATATCTTAGCACAAAGATCCATCCCTTCACTCCCCTATTTTTTCACAGTATGTAATCAGAGCAGTCGTAGTGCCAAGATAGAGTGATCTTGAGTGAGTTTGAGTGAGTGCAAAAATCCCCCTTCATCACACTATTTGTGAGGAGTTGAAGATGGCACCAAGCCTACATAATCTACATTTAGAGGGAGCTGAAAAGCTCAATGGCAACAATTATGCAACTTGGAAGGTGAAGATGGAGTCCCTACTCTTCTTCCAAGATTGTTGGCAGCTGGTTTCCATGGAGACACCAAGTGAAGAAGAACATGATGAAGAGGAGCTAGAAAAATGGGACAAGAAGGCCATGTTTGCAGTCCACATGCTGAATTTAAGTGTCAAAGATGACATCCTTAGCCACCTAATGGATGTGAAGACTCCCAAGAAGGCTTGGGACACAATGAAGAACATCTACGAGTCGAAGAGCACCTCAAGGCAAGTAGCATTGAGAGCTGAACTTACCAACACCAAAAGGAATCATGGAGAGGATGCTACAAGCTTCATCAAGAGGCTCAAAGATCTACATCAACAACTAGTACCTGTTGGAGACAAGATGACAGACAATGAGTTGTCTACAATCATCATCCATGGATTGAGAGAAGGATATGAAGGTCTTGTCCAAGGGCTTATTATCTTGAGGGAGAAGCCATCACTTGATGAGATGGAACAAATCCTTAGAGATGAGGATCAAAGGCAAGCAGCCATGAAGATCATACATGAAGGAGGAAAGAATACAAGTAGTACGACCAACAATGACGAAGCACTCTTTTCAGCAAGAGGAAGAGAAAGGACAAACACTCAAAGAGGAAGAGGAAGGCATCAACCCAACAACACTCATGATCAGTATTCTCATGAAGGTCAATCATCCTATCATGGTAAAAGAGGTCATTCATCTAGAGGTAGAGCAAGAGGAAGAGGTAGGAGCACCTACTACTCTATGCAATGTTATAAATGCTCAAAGTATGGGCATATTGCAAGGGATTGCAGAAGCAACCAAGCTGATTGGAAAGGAAAATCAGCCAACTATATGGATGGAGACAAAGAAGAAGGAAGTTCAGATTGCTTTCATGAAGATACATCATTGCTGTCCTTGGAGGAGATGGCAGCTCACACTCATGAAGACCCATGGTGGATTGATAGTGGGGCAAGCTCCCACATGACCTCACATGCTGAGTATTTCTCTAGTTTAGATGATACTCATAATGGCATCATATATACAACAGATAGTACTCCTAATAGTATTGCAGGTAAAGGAGATATACCCATTCAATTGGGCATAGGAATGAAGAAGACTCTTGGAAATGTTCTCTTGGTACCATCCCTTACCAAGAACCTACTTTCAGTTGGAGCTATGACAGAGAAGGGCCTCAAAGTGGAGTTTGAAGGCCAACAATGCCTCATTAGAGATCCAAAGAATCACTACAAAGTACTTGCCAAAGGGCAAAATCATGGAAAGCTCTTCAAATTGGAAGGAACACCATCAACATTTTCAGCCACAGGTGGTGGTGAATCAGCACCTATTTCAGCCACAGAGTTATGGCATAAAAGGTATGGGCATTTGAGCTTCAAAAGCATGTGTATGCTAAAGAGTCAAGGCATGGTTTTGGGCATTCCAACCTTACAAAGGATTGGGAAAGTATGTGAAGCATGCTGTCTAGGAAAGCAGTCTAGAAGCAAGTTTCCTAGGAGCAAGACTAGGTCACTTGGGATAATTGATTTGATCCACGCAGATGTGTGTGAATCAGCCCACACTTCCTCACTTGGTGGGCACACTTATTATGTGAGTTTCACTGATGACTTTTCTAGATATACTTGGGTTTACTTCATGAAGTTCAAGGCTGAAGTATTTCAGATTTTCAAGCTCTTTCACATGATGATTGAGAAGATGATAGGTAGAAGAATCAAAGCTCTCAGGTCTGACAATGGAGGAGAATTCTTATCCAAAGATTTCAGAAAATACCTCCTTGAACATGGGATCAAGAGGCAACTAACTTGCAGCTATACTCCTCAACAAAATGGAGTAGCAGAGAGGAAGAATAGGACACTCTTTGAAGCAGCCAAGTGTATGCTCAAAGACAAAGGACTTAGCAATAGCTATTGGGCTGAAGCTATCAACACTTCATGCTATTTGATGAACAGGTCTCCTACAGATATCTTGAAGGGAATCACACCATATGAAGCTCTACATAAGGTCAAGCCAAAGGTAGATCACCTCAGAGTCTTTGGATGTTTGGCATTTGCTCACATTCCAGATGACAAGTCAAGGAGATGCATACTTGTTGGATATAGTGATGTAAGCAAAGCTTACAAGCTATATGATCCTATCAAGAAGGAGTCATTCATGTCAAGGGATGTCATATTTGATGAGAGTGCAAGCTTCAAATCAGCCACAAAGTCAGAGGGTGCAAGCTCTCCATCACCTCTCAAGATGGACATACCATCCAACATGCAAGAGGAGATTATTGAAGAACTAGAGGAAGAAGATGAGGAGCATCAAGCAGCCCTTAGAAGGTATTCAAGGACTAGAAGACAACCTCAAAGATTAACATATCATAGAGGTAATGAATCAGATTTTCAGCAATGCAATCTTGCACTTGTTAGCTCCATATTACAGCATGAAGAACCTACCACATACAAGGTAGCTAGTACCAAGAAGGAATGGAACCAAGCTATGGAAAAGGAGATGGATGCTCTCCACAAGAATGAGACATGGGATCTATGTCCATTACCCCCCAACAAGAAAGCCATTGGATGCAAGTGGCTTTCCAAGCTGAAGTTCAACAAGGAAGGGAAGATTGATAGGCACAAAGAAAGATTGGTAGCCAAAGGCTTTGCTCAACAATATGGTTTGGACTATGATGAAACCTATGCTCCTATAGCCAAGATGAGCTCTATTAGGTTGTTAATTTCTTTAGCTTCTATCTTAAAGTGGAAGCTTAAGCAAATGGATGTCAACAATGCCTTTCTCAATGGGCTACTTGAGGAGGAAGCCTACATGCAGCAACCAGAGGGATATGTTGTTGCAGGGAAAGAGGACATGGTATGTAAGCTCAACAAGAGTTTATATGGATTGAATCAACTTTCAAGAGCTTGGTATGGGAGGATTGATGATCACCTCCAATCTCAAGGATTTCAGAGAAGCCATGCTGATCACACTCTTTATTATAAGGTACAAGGCAAGGATATTATTCTTGTTATCATCTATGTGGATGATCTTATCTTGACAGGTAGCAATGAAGCTATGGTGGAGGATGTTCAATCTCAACTCTCCAAGGAGTTTGAGATGAAGGACCTTGGATATTTACACTACATCCTTGGTATTGAAGTCTCTAGGCTGAAGAAGGGAGACATCTTTATCTCTCAACAAAAGTACCTCCACTCCATTCTTGATAGATTTGGAATGATCAGCTCAAAGCCTATTTCTACACCTATGGAGTCTAGTCTTAGACTCACTAAGGATGAACATGGTATTCCCTATGATGCTACACTTTATAGACAGCTCATAGGTTCTCTTATCTACTTAACTATCACTAGGCCTGATATTTGCTTTGCTGTCCACTCACTTGCTCAATACATGCAAGCCCCAAAGATATCTCATTGGAATGCAGCCAAGAGAGTACTTCGGTACTTGAAAGGTACTCCTTCCTTAGGTATTTTGTATGGAGGAGACAAGGTGAATCTACATGGTTTTAGTGACTCTGATTATGCAGCAGACTTGGTGGATAGGAAGAGCATTAGTGGCAATGCTTTCTTTCTAGGTGCAGGAGCCATCTCATGGAGCTCCAAGAAACAAAACACCATCAGCCTTTCATCAACAGAGGCTGAATATAAAGCTCTTACTATAGCAGCTTGTGAAGCTATTTGATTGCAAAGATGTTTGCAGGAACTTGGTTTTTATGGAAGTCGCCAAGCTACACCTATCATGTGTGACAACACCTCAGCTGAATCTTTAGCAAAGAATCCAATGCTACATCAAAGGACCAAGCACATTGAAGTCAGAGAGCACTTCATCAGGGAGAAGGTGCAAAGTGGAGACATAGTCTTACACCATTGCAGCACCATGGAGAATGTTGCTGATATCTTTACCAAAGCTCTAGGGAAGGAGTTTTTCTTCAAGCATAGATCATCACTTGGCATGATGGAGCTTCCCTTAAGGGAAGGAATTGAAGAATAAGGGAAGGCTCTTCATGCAAGATCAAGCAATAAGGGAAGGCATCACAACAAAGCCTTCAACAATTTAATGTTTGGTTTGCTTTAGTTGTTTTTGATTTCAGGTTTTACTCTTTTCAAGATGCTTATGGACTTGAGGGAAGGTGTTAAAGTTACAAGTCCAACACATCTACTTGAATAAGGTGGGAACAAAGGCTTAAGCATGATGTTATGGTAGCATGATGGCATGGTAGCTTAGGATGATGACTTGACATCATTTTGGATGGTCAATAACCCTTGCATCATCAGCTATACACGTTGAAGCATCTACAACAACCACCAAGCAGTTAGGTGGAAAAGTATCTAAAAGGTAGGAGCAGATTCAGGAGGTGCAGCAGGCAGATATGTAGGGATGAAAATAGCCACCTACAGCTGTGATCTCGTGGAGAAATACAAAGAGAAATTGTTCTAGTCCATGTGGACTATAATCCTATCAGAGGGTTTATCCTAATTCAGCTTCTACCATATTTAGTGAAGATGCCAAGTTGGCTGCCTGCAGAGTTGCAGACTGCACACAGAGGGTAACCTGCCAACTTGGGAGCTACCTATTTGGAGATACAGCCATGATCTCTTCTTGGACTATGAAGGAGATATGTTCCCCACATAATGGTGCATCTACCTACCAAAGGGATCCACGACTTATGCTCAGCATTGAGAGATACATATATATAAAGATGTACCAGTACACTAGTTCAATAGAGAGAGACAGACAACAGAGAGAGAAAGACAGAGAACATAGAGAGAGAGAGCTAAGAGACCTTGTGAGGCTTAGATCATCTTGTATAGAGTGTTGTTATCTGGGAAAACACACTCATTGTACTTGGGACTTTAACCTCTAGCTTGGGTTTGGGGATCAACCATTCAGCCTCACAGAAGTACCTATACTGTGTACCATTGGTACTTTCCGAGTATCTATCTAGGTACTTCCAGAGTACCATAAGTGTCTGTTTGGTACTATTTACTCTTTGTTATTAGTACTCTTAAGACTGTGTCACAGTACCTGTATTGGTAGTCTGCAGTACCTGCATTGGTAGTTTGCAAGTACCAATATTGTATCTCAAGGAAGCTTCATCATCAATAAAGATATTCCTTTCAGTATATCATTGTCTCTCTCATATATTTCAGTTAAACACTTGTCACTCTCACACATATCTTAGCACAAAGATCCATCCCTTCACTCCCCTATTTTTTCACAATATGTAATAATATTTGGAATTTTATGCATGGGTATGGAAACATATGTACAGATGTGGAAAACAAATGTGGCTCTACGCAAGATGGTTATATGGGAATTCATTCTACGATTGTTAGTAAGGTATTGTTGCAAAAAGTTGGTGTGCTTAGCAATGCCTTGGTCAATTTGTATGCCAAATGTGGTGCTCCTATGTGGGGTATCGTCTCTTGGATTGCACTAATTGTAGGATATGCCCAACAAGGGCAGGGCCAGAAAGCTCTAGATTGTTTTCAACAGATGCAAAGTGAGGGCCTTTCTCCAAATTCTATCACCTATGCATGCATCTTGAAGGCATATGGCCCTACACAAGATGCTGTTGAAAAGAGATATTATGTTTGGCACTACCTTGGTTGATATGTATGTCAAATGTGGTGCACTTCACAAAGTACAAAAAATTGTTGAGGAGCTTACTATTTAGAACAACGTGCATTGATTGCGGGATACGCACAACAAGATCAATGCCAAAAAGCTATAGGTTGTTTTTTGTGGATGCAAAGTGAGGGCCTCTATCCAAATGTAATCACCTAGGCATCATTCTGAAGGCACGTGGATGTATGCAAGATGATGATATGGGATTAAAAACTCACTCTGATATTGTTAGTCAAGGTTTGTTGCAAAATATTGGTGTGCTTAGAAATTCCTTGGTCGATATGTATGCCAAATGTGGTGCTGCTGTGCAAGATGTTGTTTCTTGGAACACACTCATTGTAGGATATGCCCAATAGAGGCAGGTCCAAGAAGCTCGGAATTGTTTTCAACAAATGAAAAGTGAGGGCCTTTGTTTACATGCTTTCACCTACACATGCATCTTAAAGGCATGTGGCTCCACACAAGATGTTATTGAAAAGAGATGTCGTGCTTGCCACTGCCTTGGTCGATATGTATGCCAAATGTGGTGCACTTCAGAAAGCACAAAAAGTGCTTGAGGAGTTTAGAGTTTGGAATGGTGTGCACTAATTGCGAGATCCGCACAATAGGAGCAGGGCCAAAAGGCTCTAGGCTATTTTCAACGGATGCAAAGTGAGGGCCTTTGTATAGATGCAATCATCTAAATGTGCATCTTGAAGGCATGTGGCTCTACATAAGATGCTAAAATGGTCGTAAAATTCACTCTGATATTGTTAGTTAGGGGCTGTTGCCAATTATTGGGGTGCCTAGCAATGCCTTGGTCAATGAGTATGCCAATGTGGTGCTCCCATATGAGGTGTTGTCTCTTGGAACGCATTGACTGCAAGATATGTCCAACAGGAGTAGGGCGAGGCGGCTTAGGGCTGTTTTCAAAAAATGCGAAGCGAGGGCCTTTCTGCATACACTATCACCTATGCGTGCATCTTGAAGGCATGTAGCTCTATGCAAGATGCTGATATGGGCTTAAAAATTCACTTTGATATTGTTAATCAGGGCCTCTTGCAAAAAAATGGTGTGCTTAGCAATGCCTTTATCAATATGTATGCCAAATGTGTTGCTCCTGTACTGGATTTCTTCTCTTGGAATGCATTGATTGCATGATATGCTGACTAGGGGTTGTTGCAAAAATTGTCGTGCTTGGCAATGCCTTGGTCAATATGTATGCCAAATGTGGTAGACTTCAAAAAGCACAAAAAATGCTTTAGGAGCTTCCTGTCTAGAATGTCGCCTCTTCAAGTGCATTGATAGTGGGATATGTGCAACAGGAGTAGGGCCAAAAAGCTCTAGGGCTGTTTTTAGCAATTGCAAAGCAAGGGCTTCTCTCTAGGTGCATCACTACTAGGTCTTCAACTATGAGGCGGCCATTCCAGTACGCTTACAACCTTGCCACCAACAAACCATCTCTCATGATTTGGCCCAGCAAGGCAGGCCTCTTCTTGTGCGTGACACCCTTCACACATTGAGGGCTTTGCCTCTTCTCCTTAGCATACCAAAATCAAGGCGTCTCCTTCCCCACCACCATGCAAATGATAGCTTGGTTGAGCTCATCGATGTCATATCCATCCACAATCTTTTATCGAGGAGGATGGTATCAAGGTCCTCATAAATATTATGCCCAAGGGGGATAAGGTCTGCCAGGTCTAATGACTAATAATTTTTTATTGCTTGTATGGATTGGATTTAGATCGATTGGATGATTCTCCTGTAGGCAAGCTTGGTATCACTATTGAGATGACATCAGTGGAGCACATCTTGCAACATATAATACCTATCAGCACTCGGCCATTACTCAAGCACAACATGGCATGTCAACTTGGAATGATACATGTCTTCATAAAACATCCGTAATGGGTTCTTTCTTTTATAATTGCAGTATTTTATAATAAAAAAGACCCTCCAACGTTGGAGGATGAGCATAAATTCCCCCTTCAACACTAGAGGGTATAAAGTGGTGAGAGAAGGGCATGTTCCCTATAGGTAATAGAATAAATGTGGAGAACGATGCTAGCTCCACACCATGCATACGTATGGTTTTTTCTTTTTTTTGACGGGCACAAGCATCACAATGCATGCAATGCATCTCTATTTATCTTTAAATTTATATTATAATGTGAAAATTTTCACCTTCATACGCCTTTAATGTACAATCTCATTTGTGATGCGAGGTCATAAAGCTTTTGGCAAAAGCTTCGAGGAGAGATGCTATGGAGTTATCATTGCTCGTAAGCTACACCATGAGGTAAAATCCACAACACTATCACTTTTTTACTTCTTACGATCTGCATGGTGAAGCAATCAAGGCAAACTAGTTTCTTTTCACTCTCGTTGATTCTCATGTTGTTATTCGTTCCTTGATGGCTCGTATGAAGCAAACTGGCAAGAAGGTTTACCAAGGTGAAGGATCATCTAGTAGGGCTCAGTCTAATGGTGTTCAAGCATCAATGCTACATGTTCCAAGAAAAAGTCTGCCTCATTTATGATGTTGAGAAGTTGGCGTGCTTTCCAAGAAGGTACCGGACCTCTGGATGTGAGTGCTTGTAAGAAGGTAGCAAAGGATTCACTCAATGAAGTGTGGTGTTTGGTGGTGAATACTTAAAGTGCATCCATAGAAGACTCTCTCTCACCCACTCATGTACCCATAGAAATCTCAAAATAAGATGAAGATTAAAACATCCAGGTTTTGATAATATCTAATCAAGGGTAGGATGAAAGGATTTACTGATGCATTTATAGCAGCTAACCTTTGTCTTCCAAACAAACCCCAAATTGTTCTTTGAATTTGTAGTTTCATGATGTATATATTTTGCCTAGCGATTGGAACGAGTCATGTATATAAGTCTTCATGGTTCATACTCAATCAAGACTCACCCTCTACAGCAAAATAAATATGTGCACATCAAATGAGTTATAATAATCTAGGAGTGGTAGAATCATGGGGACTGGAGAGAGAAGAATTTCTTGTAGTTTTTCAAGTCCAAAGAGAAATACGATTCTTTGTTGGAAGTGGATTTTTTGACTTAAGCACACATTAACCCTAAGAGATTATATAAAACGGAAAGGGTGAAAGTTGGCATTTTATGGAATATTCATTTAAGAAAATATAAGCATAAAGAAAGGGATCTAGTTATGGTTAGAAAAGGATATAGTCATGGCCAGAAGCTAGGATGTGAGGAACATAGAGATAGAGGCTTATATAGAGATATATATGTGGTTAGAGAGGGAGAAGATATAGATATGGGGAGAGAGAATAACAAAGAATGTAATGGGGAGAGAGATGATTTTGGTTAGGGAAGGAGATAGATGGAGAGATAGAGCAACTACAAATGTAAAGAGTAGCACCTTACACTTAGAGGCACCCTTTCAAGTACAAGCCGGTGGACGGGGTCAAGGAGGGGGTCGCGGTCGCGGAAGAGGTGGTCGGGATCCTAATCAACCCAAGACCTGCCTTTTTTGTTTGGGAGATGGACATTGGCGGTCCAAGTGTTCAAAGGCTATGGAGTATGATTGGAAGAAACAGGAACATGCTGCTGGAAAGAAGCCGAGTGTGGCTATGGTTGAGATTGAGGGGTTGGAGAAATCAGACCCGGTGGTTTTGTTGATTACTCGTTCTGGTAAAAATGTGGTATCAATAGCCGATGTAAGCTTATGGATTGGGAAACTCAAGAAAATGTATGAAAAAAGACTGTAACTTGGATGCCACATTCAGTACCACCATTGCAATCAGCAGGACCATTGACCTCTTCTCTAGAAACAAAAGAGGGGAAAGTCCGAAACAAGGTAGATACTATGGAAGAGGATAATTGGGATTTAGTTTGGAAAGAGGTTCTAGAATCACCATTACAAGTACGATTGGGCTCGTTATTGAAAGTGGTTCCGGAATTTCATAATGCTTTGCTAAGTCAGAAGTCCAAAGCAATGAATGAGATGGAAGTTGAGATTGCAGTAGCTGAGGGTGGGCGGGACGAGTCAGTCCCGTTGCCGGCATCTAGGATCACGAATACTCGCATTCCGGAGCTTTCAATCAGATATCATGGCACATACATCGTAAAAGTGCTATTAGATGGAGGTGCGGGAGTGAATATTATTACTCAAGTGGCTTGTGAGTGCTTTGGCCTTAGTGATTGGGAACCTGCACCCTTTGTAGTTTGCATGGTAGATCAGAGAAGAGTACAACCAGTGGGATTACTCCGAGGCATTGTGCTAGATGTAGTTGGCTTGTCTTTTGCTGTTTCCTTAGTAGTCTTAAATATCAAGGATCACAGTCAGGATTATCATATTATTTTGGGGAGACCATGGTTACGTCAAGCCAGGGTAAAGCATAATTGGGAGGCAAATATGCTTACAGTTAAAAAGGGTCGCAGGAAAGTTCTTGTGATGTTGGGAACATGGAGACAACCAGTTCAGGCAGCATGGCTTGTGATAGCGGAGATAGTGAATATGGTGGAAGGATTAGAAGAGGATGAAGAGGAGCAATTCCTGAAGGCTAACCCAGATTTAGTTTCTCTTTATCTTGTAGATGTTTCTATGATTTTGGAGGGGAAATCTTTAGGGGTCCCAACAATAGCAGAGCCAGGGAAGCAAGAAAAAGTCTTGCCTATTCCCGAATCATTGGAGAAAATTATAAGGCAAGAAAGTGCATTTGAAGCACAGATGGGAAAATTACAAGGGTCAAGGAAGATGAACTGGAGACGGTCTTTCTAGGAGATCAAGCAGAGTCTCAGCCCATTCTATTAATAAACAGCTTGAGGCAAGTTTTCGAGGAGGCTTGATTAATTTGTTGACAGAATTCAAGGATGTTTTCAAATGGGAGTATGCGGACATGAAAGGATTGGATCCAAAGTTTTATTAGCATACGATTCATTTAAAACCAGATGTGGTGCCAGTGAAGCAACATTCATATAGGATGAATTTGAATGTAGCGAAGCAAGTTAAGGTGAAAATTGATCGTCTGTTTGTTGTAGGTGGGTTTTATTATAATACCCCTATAGATAATCCCGAATGGATTTCTCCTATTGTGGTGGTACCAAAGAAAAACAAGCAAATTCGCATTTGTGTGGATTATATGAAGTTGAATGCAGCTACTGTTCCAGATCCTTTTCCTCTTCCATTTCTGGATTCTATTTTGGATGATGTGGCAGGGCACGAGATGTGTTCTTTTCTGGATGGGTTCAGTGGATATAACCGAATTCGGATGGCTGTAGGTGATCAGGCTAAAACAGCTTTTATTACAGCATGGGGCATTTTTGCATGCACAGTAATGTGGTTTGGATTACGGAATGCGTCCTCAACTTTTCAAAGGGATATGTTCAAAATTTTTGGTCCCTATTTGATAGATTTTATGTGAATCTTTCTGGATGATCTCAATGTCTTTGAAGCGCAATTAGAGCATTTGAAGCAATTGTGGTTATGTTTAATGAAACATCGAGAGGTGAAATTTAGTTTAAATCCTCTAAAATGTGCATTCGTAGTCCGAAGTGGGAGACTATTGGGTCATGTTATTTCTGAGGATGGCATTTCAGTGGATCTGGAAAAAAATAGCTGCAATTATGGAAGCACCTCCGCCGATAAATTTGTAGCAGTGTTCAGTATTTCTGGGCCAAGCTCGTTGGCATGGGAGGCATTTGAGGTTTGTCGTGCATTTCGCAATCCCTATCAATCAGGCAGCGCATGCCAAAGTTTTTGAATGGACCCAAGAATGTGATCTGGCCTTTTGAAGAGTAAAAATTAAGCTGTCCAAAGCTCCGATCATGATCCCCCTGAATTGGAGTCAAGATTTTCATGTTTTTGTGGATGCTTCTGACCGGGCTATTGGTAGTGTGCTGATGCAGGAACAAACTCAAGGGTGGTTTTGGCCTGTCTATTATGCCAGCAGAAGATTATCATCTGCAGAAAAAAAATTATTCAGTGAAAGAAAGAGAATGTTTAGGGATGATTTATTTGGTGAAAAAGTCCCATCATTATCTGTTGGGCCGGCGGCTTGTCTTTCATGTGGATCATTTGGCTCTTTTATACCTGGTGCGCAAAACAAAATTTAACAGGAAGATTGGCTCGATGGGTGCTCTTGTTATAAGAATTTGATTTTGAGGTAATACATCGTCCAAGAGCTCAACATGCGGTTACTGGTTACCTTTCTAGGCTAGATTCCGACGAGCCATCGATGGGGGTGGCTGATAAATTTCCGAATCCGTCTCTCTTTTTAACAGGAGAAATTGTGGATGATCTTACAGTTACGCAACCACCTAGGATGATCCCCAGCATTCCATGGACCTGGTATGAGGAGATGTTCCATTTTCTAGACAGTGGAGAAATGCCTTCATTCTTGTCCAGACATCAACAGCGTCGGATGGCTATTAGAAGCCGGAATTTTGAGATTGTAATTACCCAAGTGGTGCTATTTGAGGTAATTACCCAAGTGGAGCATGTGGTTTCGAGTTTGTGGATGCTTATTGCGGATAGGCTTCTTCCGGAAGATTCCATTGTTTATTGTTTGGATGTTTTGCAGGAATTAGATGAAGAGCAGTTGTGAAGATTTGCGGTGTTGCAAGATCTGCGGTTCCGGTGGAAGAAATGGCTTGATCGTCCTAAAGCACAAAAATTTTCACTGGGCCAGTTGGTCCTTGTATTTAATTCCCACCTTGGGAAGATGCTCAGGAAGCTGAAATTACGGTGGTCTGGGCCGTTCTGGATTTTTAAGTCATGTGGGCCTACCCCTTTTTATTTGGCTGACTTGCGGGGGGAGGTGATTTCTATGCTGGTGAAAGGGTTCCGACTGCACCATTATTTTCACCTACCTTGATTCAGTGCTCCTTTGCTGTTGTACAAGAGCCGGAAGCCACCTTAATCCTGATTGGGGATTCTTTTACATGCAATCTCAAAAAGCGAAAAAAGAGCAATGATGATTGCGACACTGTGGAACACCCTATTTTGAGAACTCTTTGTGAGTGGTTTCGTGCATGCAGTAGATACCTTATACTTCCCTCACATTTTTTGCAGAGCTTTTGCAAGGTTGCGCTGTAGCGTTCTTCTGTCCTGTGTGCTTTCTCCACCATGACGACGTCCTTGTTACAGTGCATTCTGTTTACTCCGGTGCAACAGCTAGCTCTTAGAAGGGTGGACGCTTGGTTACAGGATTTGTGCCTGCGCATCTTTGCTAACCTAGATTGGCAGGGTATTCCTGTTCACCCGTCGGCTCACAACATTGATTGAGTAGTTAGTGTTGGGCGGTTACGCTACTAGCGGATGCTGTAATAGCAAGAACTCAACCAACAAACAAGAATGTCAGACGAGGACGGAGCTTGACCCGCAGGCGCATGGAAAAAAATAGATGGGTGTCAATCACCTACTCGACCTTCTAGAGACAATCACTACCAAGGAAATCAAATCTAAGTTCTAAAAACGCAAATGACTGAAATCTGTCCTATGAACAAACGCTATCCGAAACATGATCAAAAGTCATCAAATTAGCCTCAAACTCAAAGGGGAGTCTATACACCACGTAAGGACAATACCCTATGAATTTACACTCTAATCTCAACCTGCAAACACTCCGTGCGGTATCGTGTATGAAGACATGCCAAAATTTACAGATCACCGAATCTCGACTTTGATGCTTCTAATGTGTAGTTCTACTCGCTGCGGTTCTATCGATACATAGCACGCTGAATTCCGACACACAGATCAAGAGAAAAATCACAAAGAAGCTCGTGGGAGCTCGCCTCGTGTAGAAGCCGAATGCACGCATGCTTGGTATTGGTGCGTAGCCCTCGCCATCGCTATCGTAATGGCGGTGTCGCTTCTTGAATGGATGCTCCGTAGCTCGTGTAGCAAGAGGATAAGACTCTCTCTCTCACTCTCTCTCAGACACAGTCACGGCGCTCCAAAAACTCAACTTTTGATTAATGATAAGTCCTCTTTTAGGTTTACAAAAGTTGGCTTTTATACCTCAGCCTTGGAGGTGTGAAATCATCTCTACTTACAAATGCGGGCACAACTATCTCGCCTACTTGAATGGAATACAATCTGGAAACTCAATCGAGTCCTGCTAATTACAAATGATTGGCTCAATGAAAAATAATGTCGGCAAGACATTTATTACAATGAATAGTTGCAACAGACTGGCTATGTTGTCCTTCGGCTCAACACTCCCCCCCTCCGCGTTCATGTCGTCCCTGACATGACGTCTTTGAGCTTTGCTTTAGTGGAATCCCGATGGCTCTTTGGTTGCCGATGGTTAGGATCTCTGAATGTCCCTTGATAAACCTTGATTCCTTGCTCTTCAAGGATGGCCTCTTCCATCCATATCTTCGTAGGCTTCAGTGGGGGTTCTGCTTCTGCTATTTTGTCCTTGAGTGTGGTTCTTTTCCGCTTTGTAGGCGACTTTCCTGTATCCATAGCTTCTGTAACTCCAATTTCAAAAGTTAGCGTCTTTTTCGTACTGATTGCCGAAACTAAGCTTTTAACTATCCAAATAACTTCAAAATTGAAACATAAGCTATTCAGGGCCTAAGGATGCAATGCATATGGAAAAATATGAATTTTGGGTGCATTTTCATGCTAGAGACATCATATGGGTATGATGTTGAAGTGCTCAAAATCACTTGATATTTGATATGCATATAGTTGATAGCATGTACATCATAGATATATGCCTGATTTTGCAATTGGATCTCATTTGGTCAAGTTATGGCCACTTTAGTCCTAATCAGCTTTTGTCGAGATATTGAGTGAGGATTGGATTTTGGGATCCAAATGGGATAAAACTTTGTAGATGGCTCTCATATCACATGTTGAACAATTCTATATGGTCAAAATAGCTCTGAAATGTGCCAAAGTGCCTTGAAGACATCATACCCATATGATGTCCATATGGCCCAATTTGGCTCATTTTGGTTTTTTGGCTTGGATTTGGCTTTATAATGGTTTTTGCAATGATCTTATGGAATTTGAAAAGAATTTGGGTCAAAATTGCTCCATGAGACATCATATGGGTATAATGTCTTTTGGAGATTTTTTGCATGATTTTGATTATGTGAGCTCCTTACATGGTGGTAAAGTACTGTTTGTACTCAAATCATCATTTGAAGTTGAATATGATTGAATTTGGATAAAAATAGGCTTTAGGTCATGATTTTTCCTCTAAGTGGACTAATGTGGCCATATACTTGTCCAAATGGTACCAAACTTGTTGTGTGGCTTATATTCTATGTGTATAATGAGAATATGATGAAAAACATTAAGTTATGGCCCAAAATGAGTGAAAAGACATCATATGGGTATGATATCTTTTTTGGCCAAATTGCACTTTTGATATCCAGATGGCTTGTGCATGTTATTTACACCACTCCTACAAAGTTTCACTTGATTTGGAGCTATTTTTGCAAGTCTAGGATCATATGTCGGTTTTATGTCCTTCTTTGCGTTTTTTGGGTTTGCAATCGATTAACTAGCTCCAAATCTCCTATAACTTTGTATTTTGGACGGTCTTAGCATGTATACAGTGAATATGAACTCAAAAGTGGAGTGTTATGTGCAAAAACGCTGTGAGACATCATATGGGTATGATGTCTGATTTGTCAAAAATGCTTTTTTCATGCAAGGCTTGTGCTGTGCTTGTGCCCTAAGCCCTTGTAGCTAGTTTTCAACTTTAAAAATCACAAGTTTAGCTAAAAGCCCCCTTTGTAGGCATTTCAGTCTTCGAGTCCTTCTTTTGGTTTCGAAGTAGACTTTTCTTGATCTTAGTCCTCGAGAGTTGTATCCCGAGCTTGTGTGAGTTGTTGGGAAGTTGTCTATATGGTTCAGGTTGACCTTGATTGTTTTTACACCACTTTTCGCCAAAGTGTCTTGTGAAACCTGTGAAAGAAGCTGTATCTGTGTGTTTCGAAAAACCGCGTCTCTCAAGAGACCACTGTTGGTGTGTATATGTCTCCATGATTCTTTGCCCAAATCTACCACAAAATCTCAAACCACAAGCTTTGCGGAAGTTGAAATTACATTTTCAGCTCATAATTTATGCACTTAATTTTGAGCACCTCTCGTTCTTCCAAAAGTGCATCAAACTCGCTGAAATTTTCTAAGCTGAATATCAGAAAATCAGTGAGGAATTTGCAAAAAGTTTCTTCTGCAAAGTTGTAGATCTCGCAAAAGGGGTCAGGATTTGTGGGAATCGACCTGAATTGCCACCTTTTACTAGCTGAAAACAGACATGTTCGGGAGTCAAAATCGAACACTTTTTGCCATTTAGTTGCCCGAAAGCGTCTTTTTCCATATTGGTAAGTGAAATGGCTTCGCCTTGGATTTTGGTTGTAGACATTCGTCGTTGATGGTCATTCGAAGATTTTCGCGAAGTTTTGTGGCGAATGGTTGCCAAATTTAGCCGTTATGTCAAAATGACGCTTTGTGTGTCTGCCGCCGAATCGGATGTTTAGACCCACTTTTGGTTGTCCAAACCTGGAGATACTCCATGGTTGCTTTGATCTCAATAAGGTTAAACTTCTTGTGAAGTTCCGTTGCATTCCGAGTCATCATCCTGTTTTTGTGTAAGTGCATGGGTGGAACACCAAAGAGTGTCTGATGCATAGGTCCAACGTGAGGACATCTATATGCTTGCACAGAGTTATGCATGGTAAACAAGATGCGGTGCCAGAGAAGAGTATTGAGGGGTTCTTCTTAGAGCAAGTGTAGCAAAACCTATCACTTCGCACAAGAAGGGTTTTTGTTGACGAGGTTTCTCCACTCTTCCTCACTGCATCAAGTACGTGAGTGTTTTTGGACTACTCCGTTTTCTCCACCATACAAAATAATAGACTTCGACTCTTATGCTCACCTCTTCCAGCATAGCGACATGACTTTATGTATGCTCAACTCTCCAACTTGAGCTTATATCTATTAGCTAGACTCATAGACCACATAGAAAATATTAGACTTGAAGCTTGGGTTTGACACTTTGCTCATTTAATGGCTCAGCTGCCCGACTCTAAACTCTTATGCCATGTATTTTTAATGGCGACTTGGACTTACCAAATCACGTCCTGAAATCCAATTCCATATGTTATTGAGGTTTAGGCTATTCTTTTTGGTTTGGTTTTGTGATGTCATTTTGTCAAATACATTGACAAATACCTGCTCTTCATGTTTTGGTAGTACACTGATGTTGTGTGGTGAGACAGGTTTTGAGGTTGAAGCAATGGTTGATGAAGTCTTCTTCCAGACTCTGTTCTTTAAAACTATGACTTCTTCTTGTATCCTTGCTTTACCTTTGTTGATAAGAGGCTGTAGACTAGTTGTGGGCCTCTGTTGTTGAGTTCCGGCTATAGGTTTTGGAATCCAAGTTGTCCTTGGTCCTTGTGTGACCTGCTTTTCCACTTGCCTTGTTGCTTGTTCGACTTGATGGTCCTTTGGCTTCAATGTCCAAATATTGCTGTTACCTTTGTAAAAGCCTTGCTCTTGTAGTAAATGACGAGGGATCCACCTTGGAGTTGTAGCACTCATGGTTGCGTAGTTGGGTTGTTGTTGTTGGACACGTTGCGCTACATGAATTTTCTTCATGATCTCAGGGGAAGCTTTAATCTTTGGCAACCAAATTTGAGTGTTACATGTATAGTATCCTTGTGCTTCCAGTAGCTTGACTGGGATCATTCGTTGCACTGCTTGCTGTGTGACCTTAGCTTGACTTTGTGGGATATTTTCACGGCAGAGCTCTGACTTTGGTACCCACAATTTCTTCAATGTTAGTTGCTTGGAAGCTCTTTGCTTCTTCTTCCTGTATGTGTTGTTACTCCTGTATGAACAGTTAGACCTGCGCTTGATGCCTTGTTGATCTTGTTGTGAAGAGATACCACATGCTGGGTATGTCCAAGCTGTTACCTTTGGTTTTTTGACCCATACTTTGATGTTCTCGTCATAGTAGCCTTGAGGAGTGATTGAACTGTTTGATGCTATCCAACCTGTGACTTTTGCTTGTCATGGTTCTTTTGATGCTGGTACCCAAATTGGATCTTTTTCCTTGATGTACTCCTTGGATACTAACACTTGGTTGACCTGTGTTGGGGTATAAAGCCAAATGTGGTCGCCCAGGTAAGTGGACGGGCCCGCCAGGTATGTACACATATTCTTTTGTAAAAACCTAATAAGAACTCACTATGCTCTACACATTACAGTAGAGCGAGTTCACCATATCGTTGTGCTCTTCTTCTCGCACTCTCTCTCGCGTCACACTTCCGCTCGTACTCCTTCAACTGGTATCAGAGCTCAGATCGAGGCTTGGGGCAGCACTGCAGGAGGCTAGAGTCACCAGCTCAGATTGGAGTGAAATTCGACAGGCGAAGACATGGCCCCAAATCCTGTGGGTCAGCCCTAAGGGCTAGGTGTTCTCAGAATTTCATTCAGAGGTCATCTCGGCCACTGTTCGGCTTCGACAAAGGTTTGCGCAGGCCATTTTCGACTACGTGGTCTCAGCGGTGCAGATCCGACTCTGCAAATTTGGGATTTTCGGCCTACGACTGCAGGTGCTGAGGATATCGACACTCCCAGAGTGTTGATTTGTGGCTGTCTACACATCGAAAGACGGCTCACAGTTCTTGGAGGCGTGTCACATACGACACGGGCGCATCTACACACAGACTGTAGGCGACATCCACTAGTTCATCGGGTAGCTTGTGTTTGCTGCTTGATATTCCATATTTCATCCTGACATTGCAGGTACTTCCACATGGGATGTATTGTCAGAGATGATGTATGTTTGTTGAGGGTTTGCTGGCTGTGAGTCACGCAGCAAACAACTGCCACAGCGGTTACAACATATAGTGGGAAATTTGTGGATGTATGACTTTGTGGGAAGTCTATGTACTGTCAGATTTACTGTAGCCTTTGTTGAGGGTCGAGTGAGGTTTTATTGAGCTGGGGGATTCTCGAATGTTGAGATCCTTTCGGTGATACAGGTCTTGGAGCGATCCCTCGAGCACCCTTAGATAGGCAGCTAGGATGTATTGACTGTGAGTTAGACAGTTGGGATTGCATATTTGCTTTACTGCCGTTGAGGCATTGTCGTAGTCTATGCTTACAGGACAGTGAAAGAACAGTAAGAGACAGTACAGGTGCAGGACAGGTTTACCCACAGCTTACAGTGTCAGAGAGACAGTGTTTTTGAGCTGTTTTTTGGTCTGTTTTTGAGTACACCAGAGCCATTTTACAAAGGAGACTCTGCCGAAATTTATGCATAATCTGAAGCTTTATTGGTTCATTTGACAGGTTGATATTGGTTCAGAGGTCAGTTTACAGGGGAAACTCTGCCGAACTTTTCCCAGGAAAGTAAACTACTGTGAAGCGTAGCTATGGCTGGATCACAGGACACTGCTCTTTACAATATCAAGAAGCTGGATGGAACCAATTTCCCATTGTGGAAGCAGCAGATTTGGCACGTGTTGGTACAAAAGAAGCAGATAAAACCTATAAAGCTCAAGGGGATAAAACCAGAAGATATGGACGAAGATGAATGGAGTGAAATGGATGAATTGGCACTTTCTACCATTATGCTGACTTTGGCAGAAAGCGTTTACTTCAATGTAGCAGACGAGATGTCGGCTTATCAAGCATGGTTAAAGCTGAGTGATCTTTATGAGAAGCAGAGTGCAGCTTCATAGGTATACTGGCTTAAGAAGCTTGTTGACTTGAAGATGAAAGAAGGGACACCTATGTCCAATCATCTGAATGAATTCAACACAATCTACAGTCAGTTGTCAACTCAAGGTGTCAAGTTTGATGAACGTGTTAGAGCTATGTTCCTGTTGATCACATTGCCGAAAAGTTGGGACACTTTTCGCACAGCTTTGAGTAATTCTGCACCTCCAGATGGTTTGAACATAGCAGGTGTAGAAGGAAGTCTGCTTACTGAAGAAACCAATAGAAAGACAATGGACAAAGGCAAAGGAACAGCCTTAGTTGTCAGGGGAAGGGCCAAAGAAAAGTACAAAGGTGGAAAGAGGAATCAGTCTCGTAGCAAGTCCCGCAGTGCTAAAGGCAAGAGTGACATAGAATGCTACCATTGTGGCAAGAAGGGTCACATGAAAAGAGACTGCAGAGAATGGAAAGCAGAAAAAGGCAAAGAGAAAGCTGAAGACCATGGTGAGAAGAACAAGTCCTCAGTGAAGATTCAAGAAATAAATGTGACAAACACTGTTGCAGAGGATGACAGTCTAGTGTCAGGAGACATCTACTTCTTGAAGAATACAATGGACTCAGCTCTTCTTACAGCATCTGATGGAAATGCACTGAGTGACTAGATTATAGACTCAGGGGCATCACTTCATGTGTCTCCAAACAAGGAGTGGTTTACCTCTTATGTGACCACTAAAGATCATGTTCAGCTAGGCAATGGGTAGACATGTGAGATTTTAGGTGTTGGAGATGTTCAATTGAAGTTTCAGAATGGCTCTTCTTTCACACTGAAGAATGTGAGACATGTTCCCGCAATTACAAAGAGCTTGATCAGCACAGGTTTACTTGATGATGCTGGCTACGTCACCATTTTTGGACAGAACATGTGGAAGATATCCAAGGGTTCTATGACAATAGCACATGGAGTAAAGTCTGGAGGACTTTACATGATTTATGTATCAAATGTCTCTAAAAATGTAATCAATGTAACCGAGCAGCCGAACGTTTCTTTGTGGCATAGCCGGTTAGGACATATGTCCAAGAAGGGAATGGAAATCTTGTCTCGTTCTGGTTATTTGCCTGGCTTTTCATTTAATGATTTTGAATTCTGTGAACATTGTCTGTATGGTAAGCAAACACAACAGCCACATAAGCATAGAAGTAGTAGAAGAGATACACAGTTGGCACTTGTTCATTGTGATTTGTGTGGACCTATGCCTAACCTATCTCTAGGGGGAGCTTCTTACTTTATGACATTTATAGATGATTACTCGAGGAAAGTATGGGTTTACTTTCTCAAGCACAAGGATGAAGCGTTTAGTGTTTTCAAAACGTTTGTGACACTTGTGGAGAATCAGAGTGGCAAGAATCTTAAATGCTTACGCACTGACAATAGTGGAGAGTATGTTTCAAAGGCCTTTCAGGACTTTTGTGAGTCAAAAGGTATAAAACGTGAACTTATTGCTCCTTACAATCCTCCTCAAAATGGTGTTGCTGAGAGGATGAATAGGACCATACAAGAGAAGGTCAGAAGTATGTTGTCTAATGCACAGCTGCCAAATGGGTTTTGGGCTGAAGCTGTATCAACAGCTGTTCATCTTGTAAATAGATCTCCTAGCAAGGTTTTGCAGAAGGATTCAGTGCCAGAGATGGTATGGTCAGGCAAAATGCCCTCATACAAGCATCTCAGAGTCTTTGGCTGTGAGGCATATACTCACGTTCCAAAGGAATTTAGGAACAAACTTGAGCCAAAGAGTAGAAAGTGCATCTTTCTAGGCTATGGTAATTATGGTGAGATGGGGTACAGACTTTGGGATCCCGAATCCAGAAAGGTTGTCCGCAACAATGATGTTCACTTTAATGAATCCAAATATCATTCTAAACCAGAGAGGGTTGAGGAGATTAGAAGAGTTGTCTTCCAAGAAGATGGACCTGCACGTGCAAGACAAAATGTCAGAGCTCAAGAGGAGCAAGGACAGGATAGAGTGGAACCATAGGTTGTGGCTGAGCCTGAGCCACCTATTGTGCGTAGATCTGGACGTGTCACGCGACCTCCTGATAGGTTTGTTCCATCTATGAACTATGTCATGTTGACTGATTGCAATGAGCCTTCATGTTACAAGGAAGCAGTGCAAATGAAGGACTCCGAGAATTGGCAATTGGCCATGCAGTCAGAGATGACAGCTCTGCATAAAAACAAGACATGGAAGCTAGTTAAATTACCACAGGGCAAAAAGGCTCTACCTTGTAAATGGGTTTACAGGTATAAGATCACCGCTCATGATAGTCAGCCAAAGTACAAAGCAAGGCTTGTTGCCAAGGGCTTTAAGCAAGAACAAGGAATTGACTTTGATGAAGTCTTCTCTCCGGTGGTCAAGATGACTACATTGAGATGATTTCTTGCATTGGTTGCCATATTAGATTTGGTGTTGCACCAAATGGATGTCAAGACAGCGTTCTTGCATGGTGATTTAGATGTGGAAATTTACATGCAGCAGCCAGAAGGGTTTGTTGAGAAAGGCAAGGAAGATTGGGTATGCCAGTTGTTAAAGAGTCTTTATGGCTTAAAACAATCACCCAGGGCATGGTACCATAAATTCCACAAGTTTATGATTTCTCAAGGCTACAAACGTAGTGAGTTCGATCACTGTCTATATACAAAGAAGGCTAAGGATGGCAGTTGGCTGATCCTTATTTTGTATGTGGATGACATGTTGATTGCTGGCAAGCACTTGGAAGAAATTTCAGCTTTGAAGTCAAAGATGGCAAAATCGTTTGACATGAAAGACATGGGTGAGGCAAGTCATATACTTGGTATGCGCATTGAGAGAGACAGATCAAAGAAGTTGATTTGGTTATCTCAAACAGAGTATATTGACAAGGTTTTGCAACGTTTCAATATGGAGAAGGGAAAGGCATTGAGTGTTCCATTGACACCATATGTGAAACTTAGCAAACAAGATTGTCCTGTGTCTGAGGAAGAGCAGGCTGAAATGGATAAGATTCCATATGCGTCTGCAGTGGGTAGTTTGATGTATGCAATGATTGCTACTCGCCCAGACATTGCATTTGCAGTGGGAGTAGTAAGTCGATACATGTCAAACCCAGGCAAGAAACATTGGGAGGCAGTGAAAGGAATATTGAGATACCTGAAAGCTACAAAGAGTATGCGTATATGCTATGAGAGTCAGGAGCTAAGTGTAAAGGGTTTTACAGACTCAGATTATGCAGGTGACTTAGACAACCGAAGGTCTACGTCAGGGTATGTCTTTACATTGGCTGGTGGAGCAGTATCATGGCGTTCTAGATTACAAGATTGTGTTACTCAGTCTACTACAGAGGCTGAATATGTTGCAGCATCAGAGGCATGCAAAGAATCAATTTTGCTTAATCGACTAGTAACAGATTTGGGAATCAAAGAAGAGATGCCTGTGTTATATTGTGACAGTCAAAGTGCTATACAATTGGCTCGCAATCTAGTTTGTCACTCAAAGACAAAGCATGTGGATGTGAAGTATCATTTCATCAGGGAAATGCTCGAGGATAAGCAACTTCAGCTTGTCAAAGTTCACACCACAGAAAATCCTGATGATCTACTTACAAAAGGACTTCCCTCAGAGATCTTTGCGCATTTTCGCAAGCAGTTAGGTGTAGGGTAGTACATCACTTCTCTACATCTCTTGTATATTAGCTTGTATAGTAGCTTCTCTCACACTTAAAGTACCACATTGGACTTTAAGTGGGAGGTTGTTGGGGTATAAAGCCCAATGTGGTCGCCCAGGTAAGTGGGCGGGCCGCCAGGTATGTACACATATTCTTTTGTAAAAACCTAATAAGAACTCACTATGCTCTACACATTACAGTAGAGCGAGTTCACCATATCGTCGTGCTCTTCTTCTCGCACTCTCTCTCTCGCGTCGCACTTCCGCTCGTACTCCTTCAACCTGTTTCTTTCTTTTGTGGAGGCTTTGTTGCGATGGAAACTTTGGTTGATAGACTTTGTGCTTTGGTTTCCATTGTGTTGTCGAGGGTTTGGCTTTTGATGTAGAGGCTTTGTCATGTACGTGAATTGGCTGGGCTAAAGACTTTGACTGAAGTGAAGGATTTTGGTTGCATAACACTGTTTCACGTGCTTTAGCTTTTCCTTTGTCGATAGTGGCCAAAGATCTTTGAGTTGTCGTAGGCTTAACCACTGTTGAAGATTCAGGTGCTTCTTCAAACATTTTCGCCCATTGCTTGGACAAAATCAAGTGTGTACTCATTTTTTGAGAGTCCACCACTAGGAATTTGTCTTTTACTTCTTTGGACTGTAGTTTAAGGGTCGCCTCTGCAATCCCCAAACTTATGACTTCTATTCCCGGTGAGATAAAAACCTTTACTTGAATTTCATAAAGCTCTGGTTTACCTAAAAGTAACCACATGCCATATGACATAACATTCGTCGTGGCAATGTGATCAATCTCTGCTGTGAAATTTAGCTTGACTCCTTCATGCGTACTTATCAAGAATTTGATCTTCTTGTTCACTACCAGGTCTTTCATGTCCTCCTTGCATGCTTTAGTAATCTTTGATTCTTGTGCCTTGAATCTTGTGTCAGCTTCTTGTAACTTAAGCTTCTCTGCCATTTCACTAGGTTTAGCAGATTCTGCGCACTTGCTAAAGATTTGTGTAAGCATCACTCCTTCAACTTCTTGTTGGTCCTTGACTTCATCGATAGCTCCGGTCACTGGCACCTTGATTGTTTCCTCTTGTGCACTAGAGTTGTCTGAAGACTCCTTGTCTGCGTCATTTTCCCAATCTAGACGATCCGAAATGTCATGAGACATATCCTCTTCATTTATCTTTTCTCGTTCATCCTTTTTCGCTTGTGTATCACTCTGATCTGATTCTTTATCAATCACTACTCCCATGATGAAATATGGAACTACATCGTATCCGTCTTTGTCGCAAAACTTTGTTGCCGGACCATCTGGAATCGCACAGACATCTAGTGTGGCAAGAATGTGTGTCCATTATAATGGTTCAAGAACTTCCTCTGGAATGGGTTCACCAATGTAAGTTTCATCCTCAATCACCCTTTCTAGGACACATTCCTCGCTTTCAGGCTTCCACAATTTGAAGCTCCACACATCCATAGCTCTTTGGGTTTAGCTAGCCAAGCTGGAAGTTTTGTTCCTGCTAATGTAGCTGAATCGAAATCCTCGACAGGTGTTCGATTCACGTCCTTGTAACTATGGTCTCTATGAGTGCATATCTAAGTCCACTTGAGATCCTGCCTCAAATTCCTCCATGGGAGGATTCCTAATGTCCTTTTCCCCATTAGTCTGATTAGCTTGACAACTCAACTCGTTTGCAAAGTTTGCCTCTCTCACTTGTTTCCAAAAGTCATTGTAATCCTCATCTCTTCCGTAAGACCTCTGTATTACAGGATGAATACTCTCTATTTCTTGATCTGTTGTGTTCATCACTATACATTCATCCCCATTTGTTTTCTCAGCTTTTTGCACACTTTTAGCGATTTCAACTATCTGTTCATGTGGTGAAGGGATAGCATTTGTTTGAGTTGGGTTTCATGTCTCATGCTCTAGTTTTTCTCTCGGCGGTTCTAATAGAGCTTGTGCCATCTCGATCATTTTCTGACACATCTCTAGTCTCTGCTTTTCCAGTTATGCATTTGGATATGTCAACCAACGTTGTTCCTGGGTTTGAGTGTTCTTTACTCTTGCTTCGTAAGCTCTCATCAGTGCGTCCAATGGTTCGTGTACCTTTTCAACTACTCCGACCCTTCTGAGCTCACACTTGTTGTTTCCTTGCTGTTTTTTGTCTTCTCCTTTTCAGAGTCATCTTCTTGAATTCTATTTTGACTCTCTAATTTCTCTAATCTTTCTCTCGTTTTTCTTAACTCTTCTGCTAGGATTGCTTCCTCACGTTCTTTTCTCACTTTCATCCTTGCCTTCCTAGATTTCCATGTATTACGTTGTCTTCGTGTCGCGCTTGGAATATCCGTTTTAGGGTCTTCACTTGATGGGGTTTCAACAGCTTTTTGTGGTTTTAATATCGTGATGGCTTTAACAAGCACAACATTATTGTGTTCGGAGCTGCTTGGTAACTGTACGATAGACTCAGTATTTTTTGCAGCCTTTGCTACCCTATTTAGGTTCTGTGGACAATCACAAATGAAATGATCTGTGGCACAACTGAGGCAATAAACATTGATTGGCACAACTTCTGTGTGTGGAAAATCGTTTATCAAATGGTTACCACCACATTTATTACAACCTAACCTCGTTTGTAGGGCTTCTGGCTTTTCTTGGTGGCTGTAAGCAGGTTGCCATCGTGCTATACCTCTCTCTGTAATGAATCTCAACGTTTTTCCGTCCATGTTATACCTTTCCTCTGTTGGTTGGGCCGTAGGCGGGTGGGCCGTAGGCGGTAATGGTTGTTTTGGCCTTACCATTCCTTGTGCTCCATATCCCGTTTCTGCTCCTAAAGGATAGTATCTCCTAGGCTCATTGTAATACATTGGGGTCATTACTAGCGGTTGCATCCTCGGTTGGACCACCATTGTTGTGTTTCTCAGTCCTATAGGTTTGACCTCTGACATAAGTTGTGGTTGTCCCCGAATGACTGGTGTTACTCTCTCAAAACCTGGGGGTACTGGCAATTTCTCGTGTGCATACCTTGGTGCTCGTATTGGTGCTAGTGGTCGTTCATAGGGTCTATCTCGCACGGACCCTGTGTAGTAGCACTCCTTTGTTGTGTGATTGGTCCAATTATGATCTTTCTCATACCACATGGGTTCCCTAAATTCTGGCTTAACAATAGGAGCAAGTCTTTGAACCAACTGCTCTATTAGCTTTTCTTGATCTAGATCAAATCCTGTAGTTGGCTTAGTCGTGGACTCTGTTGTCTGTGATGAATCACTGTACTGAGAGAACGAGTCGGCCTCATGTATGTGGTCTCCTAAGCGTAGCATTTGTTCTCCAAGACCTTTTGTAGCTTCTTGTCTAAGAGTTGCTAATGGATTTATCTCCATACGATCTCCTAACGAGATGTGTTCCCTTAATCTTTGTTGGTTGTTCTGGAGATATCTGCCAGATCTCGAATACATTACTCCTTCTCGAGGAGTCTGACTTTTCAGTCTTGGAAGTTTGTTATTCCTAATTTCTGTGGTCAAACGTGATCCAAACTGAATGACACTTGGTTAATGGGATTGTTTGATCAGATGGAAGACTTCTGTCAACTTCACTAAGAAATCTGTTCCAGATTTGCCAAAAAAGACTATATATGCATATAATGTCTTTTTTCACAGATTTTGGAGATTTTTGTTCTGTTGATTCTCTGTGTCACCCTAACCCTCTACCAACTCACAAAAATCAATTTGACCATTGTTTGTGCAAGCTAAGGTCAGATTAGGCTTTTCTTGTCAATTTCCGACTTTTGACTTTTTTTGGGGTCAAATGTGCTCCAAATGATATGAAATTTGAAACACAGGCTCTAAACAACAAGTCAAAAGGATCTGTGTTAGCAAAAATTCAAAATTTTCCCCAGATTTAGGGTTGAGACATCATATGCGTATGATGTCACTTCGCCCAATTTTGGTCAAAGTTGATATGTAAGATGTGCACTATGTTTGCAAGAAACTTGTCAAGTCAAAATTTGAAAATCACCCCTAGACTTGCCAAAAGACATCATACGCGTATGATGTCTTTTTTTTTTTTGGGCTCAAAATTACCTTTGAGACATCATACGCGTATGATGTCTAAGTGCTCAATTTTGATCCAAACTTGATATTTGAGATGTGGACTATGTTTACAAGCTACTGGTCAAGTCAGAAACTAAAAATCACCTCCAGAAGTGCAAAAAGACATCATATGCGTATGATGTCTACTGGTCCAAATTTTAAATCTGTTTCTGTCAAGTGTTCACACTGTCTAGAGTATCAAATATATGTGGTTAAAAAAAAAATTTGAAACTGTGTTTTGCTTTAAAACTCAGGTTTTTGGTTTTCAGTCTCCTAGGTTCAAATCACCCGTTTTCTCTCAAGTTAATTGTCCAAACTCTTCCAATCTTGCTATGGATGATTGAAATAGTATGTTGTATCAACTTGCAAGGTCAAAAGTCAAAATTTGCTCACAAATACTCAAGTGGTCATCATACGGGTATTCTTAGCGTTTTTTCTCCTCTCTGACTTGGTCTTTTAGGTTTCAAGGTGTGTTATAGCCCTTATCTCACGTCATACTTAGGGTAAAACCCCCCTTCCGAACACTCTGGTAATGTCATATTTTTAGTTTGGGTCTCTATTTAGCCCTCAAGACATCATACGCGTATGATGTCTTTTTTCACAGAATTTGGATATTTTTGCTTTGCTTACTCTCAGTATCACCCTTATCCTCTGTCCACTCACAAAATTCAATTTGAATTCTGTTTGTGCAAGTTATGGCCAGATTAGGCTTTTCTTGGCAATTTTCCGATTTTTGACTTACTTGGGGTTAAATGTGATCCAAATGACATGAAACTTGAAATACAGGCTCTAGACAACTAGTACAAAGGATTTGTGTTAGCAAAATATCAAAATATGCCCAGAATTAGGTTAGAGATATCATACCCGTATGATGTCTTTTTACCCAATTTCAGTCCAAAATTGATATTTGAGCTTTGCACAGTATTTGTAACAACCTTGTCAAGTCAAAGTTGAAAAATCACTTCAGCAAGTTCCAAAAGACATTATACCCGTATGATGTCTTTTCTCACAGATTTGCCCAATTTTCAATTTTAAGCTTCTCCAAGTGTTTATCTTTGAGTTTCAAGTTTTTTTAATCAAGTTTGAATGCAATGATGAGCTCTGAATCAATTTTCCCTATTCTTTTTGTTTTTTGCACTCTGACCTGGTATTTTGAGTTTCTAGAAGTGTTAAAGCCCTTGTTTTATGTTGATCTTAGGGTAAACCCCCCCTTCTGAACAGTCCGGTAATGTCAAATTTTCTGTTTTGGTCTCTGTTTAGTCCTTAAGACATCATACGCGTATGATGTCTAAAGTTGTTCGGCACAGAACTCTTCCAAGAGCTCTCTTAAGTGCTCAGCAACACTCAGTTTCATAGAAAATTTCTCTGAACTTTGTTTATTGCATATTTCACTACCAAATCCTCTTTTTGGTGATCTAACATGCAATCAAACACATCAAGCAAATAGAACACCAATTGATAGCTCTAGATTAGGATCAAATCAGGTCCTACCTAAGCTACTTCTAATCATAAAGTGGGTTTTTTGCAATTGAAAATATAAAGAGATTCACTGCCACACACGGACTAGTAAATACCTCAATCTCAACAACCACTCAACACCAACAAAAATCAATCTAATCTAAACTAAAAAACTGTCAAACACGAAAGACCCAGGAATACCACGAGTTTCCTAGTACCTCTCAAAGATCCTCGGAGTCCACTACTCCTAGACCTTTCTAACTAAAATATACAAAGTAACAAAACAAATCACCTCGTAGGATTAGTCGAAGGTCACCTATTTAGGGATCTCGTCCCCGGCAGCGGCACCAAATGTTGGGCGGTTACGCCGCTAGCAAATGCTGTAATAGCGAGAACTCAACCAACAAACAAGAATGCCAGAGGAGGACGGAGCTTGACCCGTAGGCGCATGGAAACAAATAGATGGGTGTCAATCACCTACTCAACCTTCTAGAGACAATCACTACCAAGGAAATCAAATCTAAGTTCTAAAAATGCAAATGATTGAAATCCGTCCTCTGAGAAAACGCTATCCGAAACATGATCAAAAGTCATCGAATCAGCCTCAAACTCAAAGGGGAGTCTATACACCACGTAAGGACAATACCCTATGAATTTACACTCTAATCTCAACCTGCAAACACTCTGTGCGATAATCGCATATGAAGACAGGCTGAAAATTAAAGATCACCGAATCTCGACTTCGATGGTTCTAATGTGTAGTTCTACTTGCAGCGGTTCTATCGATATATAGCACGCTGAATTCCGACACACAGATCAAGAGAAAACTCACAAAGAAGCTCAAGGGAGCTCGCCTCGCGTAGAAGCCAAATGCACGCACGCTTGGTATTGGTGCGTAGCCATCGCCGTCGCTATCGTAATGGCGGTGTCACACTTCTTGAATGGCTACTCCGTAGCTCGTGTAGAAAGAGGATAAGACTCTCTCTCTCTCTCACTCTCTCTCAGACACAGTCACGGTGCTCCAAAAACTCAACTTTTGATTAATGATAAGTCCTCTTTTAGGTTTACAAAAGTTGGCTTTTATACCTCAGCCTTGGAGGTGTAAAATCATCTCTACTTACAAATGCGGGCACAACTATCTTGCCTACTTGAATGGAATACAATCTGGAAACTCAATCGAGTCCCGCTAATTACAAATGATTGGCTTAATGAAAAATAATGTCGGCAAGACATTTATTACAATGAATAGTTGCAACAGTGTGGCTGTGTTGTCCTTCGGCTCAACAACTAGCTATTGGTGATATGGTGCAGGTTGACAATCAACAGATTCAATTGACAACTGAAAGGATTTCAAGATACTATTGCCTGCCAAGCGATGGTGTTGTGCGAGCATCACACGTTATTCCTGCTGCAAAGGCAGAACTGGATTTTGGCTTGACAGTGAAAGGTGAATATAAGTTATCAGGGCTCACTGATGCAGCAATAAGAGATGCATATCGCTGGTTCTTGGAGGCAATTTAGTTGCAAGCCAAAACCTACACAGTTTCTGGTAAAGCGTGTAATGTATTGCATTCAGCCAACTTTGGGCCAGTGGCTTGGGCAGCGATTGTCCAAGAATGATTGCTAGCAAAATGTCAAAGAGTGGTGGTGAAGATGGGGCACAGTACCCCAATGAATACCAAGGAGTGGGCAGCAATCTCCACTATGGTTGGAACTGGCTCTACGGGTGCGGACACTTCCTCGCAACTAGAAAATCCTGGTGTTAATATAGCAGCTCCCACGACGGGGGAACTATTCCAGTAGCTCTACCCTAGGAGACAAGTGCGTAAATACCTTAGATCATCTCCAGGCGTGCGGAGAATTTTTGCAGCACATTGCAGGGTCAAAGCATGGTTTCGTGGTACAAAAAGTAGTGTCCTTGACACAACATATGCTTGGTGATTCTTGTGTGTAAAAACCATGGGCATTTTTTTGGAATTGGGGAGGGAAAATAAACTTCTTTTTTAAGTGGACGTTTTTTAAACTTTAGAAGCATGCAATCCTAAGAAGAGGTGGGGGGTGACGGCGGGGCCGGGGGGTGGGGTTACGGTTGGGAGCTTTCACTCCAGCACCTCTCTCTCTCTCCCTCCCTCCCTCGCACGTCCCTCTCCCTGTGTGTCTCTCTTAGTTTTGAACCTTCTCGCCTTCCTTGCCGCCCCCATAGCTACCGAGCTGCTGTGTTCAAGAGCTCTCTCTCTCTCTCTCTCTCTCTCTCTCTCTCTCTCTCTCTCTCTATTTGCAAATGGATAGTAGTGCAAGAGATTACTGGCTTGGTGATGCTCAAGACCTTTCTTTCGATGAGATAGAATGTGATGCTCAGGACCTCTCTTTCAACGAGGTAGAAGGTGATGCACAGCTCCTCTCTATCGACGAGATGGAAGGTGACGCACAGTTCCTCTCTTTTGACGAGGTACAAGGTGGCCCAAGCAATGTTCAGCAGATGCACATCAATTCCATTAGCACTAGTATTCCAGTTTCATGTACCGATAATCAGGCTTTTCTTTGTGATTATTGGGCTACAAAGAAACGCGCACAGAGAAGCAAGGAAAGACATCCTACGTCTACTGTTGGATTACGGGAAGCCAGGTCAAGAAAGAACAATTGTGGAGCGGTGGCTCGATGTTGGCGCAAGCAAACAGTAGGGATTGCAAAGAATGATCAGAAGGAAATATTCTGGCAACTCTTGGACCACCAAACATTTTCCTTGCTGTAACCATCAAATTTCAGCAAAGTCGAAGACACTGTTGTGTCGGGTGTGCACAACAC
This sequence comes from Adiantum capillus-veneris, assembly GCF_014529385.1. NCBI lineage: Eukaryota > Viridiplantae > Streptophyta > Polypodiopsida > Polypodiales > Pteridaceae > Adiantum > Adiantum capillus-veneris. The sequence goes on from NC_140932.1 coordinate 90,605,108, forward strand.
TTTGACTCAAATCAAGGTCCCTCATTCAACAAGTGAACTTTTTGTAAAGAGAAGCTCTTTAGCAATGATTTTGAACAATAGTACAAACTCACAATCAGTAAACCAATCCAGAATGGCTAGTGTCTTGGCGATCCATCGAAGGAATATAGCTGCAGCAAGGTCACAACTAAAGAATAAAGATTAAGATGAAGTGTTTCCATTGAGTGCTTGTGAGAGACAATTGCCATGAGGAACCGTTATTACCAATGAAACGAGAGATTTGGTATATGCCTTTTGGACATCAGAGAGCAGAGTTTCACCCAACAAGAAAGAGATATGCAAGATGAGAATTGGAAGGAAAAGTGTCGTCAAACATCCTATACATCTGCTCGACGAATCTCAGGTACCAAACACTTCTAGTAATTGTACATCTTGTTTGGTGCTACTTAAGGCTTATTTGGTCCAGACAGTACCAAATTTGGTAGTCTATTGTACGGCAGAGGGTGTTTACAGTACCAAAGAATATCTATAAAGTACCAAATCCTAGCTATCGAGTGCCAAAGCCTATCCATAGAGTTTAAAACCCTCTCTATAGAGTACCAAAATCTAACTATCCAGTACCAATGCCTATGTATAGAGAACCAAAAGTCTATTTACAGAGTACCAAACTCAACGGATACCTCCAAAGCCTCTCTGTAGAGTACCAAATCCTATCACTATAGGACCAGGATCTATTTACAGGGTACCCCACACTTCTAATAGTACAAAAGCCTATATGTAGAGCACCAAATCTTGTCTATCGAGTACCAAAGGCTATCTATGGAGTACCAAAGCACATCTTAGAGTACCAAATCCGGTGTATCGAGTACCAAAGCCTATGTATGGAGTACCAAAGCAGATCTGTAGAGTACCAAATCCGGTATATCGAGTACAAAATCCTAGCTATCGAGTGCCAAAGCCTATCCATAGAGCTTCAAACCCTCTCGATAGAGTACCAATACCTATTTATCTAGTACCAATGCCTATGTATAGAGAACCAAAAACTATTTACAGAGTACCAAACTCATCAGATACCCTATCTGTAGAGTACCAAATATTCTTTGTAGAGTACCAAATCCTATATGTAGAGTACCAAAGCCTATCACTATAGGACCAAAGTCTATTTACAGGGTACCCCACACTTTTGATAGTACCAAAGCCTATACAAATATTGTCTATCGAGTACCAAAGGCTATCTATGGAGTACCAAAGCACATATGTAGAGTACCAAATCCGGTATATCGAGTACAAAAGCCTATCTATGGAGTACCAACTCAGATCTATAGAGTACCAAATCCGGTATATCGAGTACAAAATCCTAGCGATCGAGTGCCAAAGCCTATTCATAGAGTTTCAAACCCTCTCGATAGAGTACCAAAACCTATTTATCCAGTACCAATGCCTATGTATAGAGAACCAAAGTCTATTTACAAAGTACCAAACTCATCGGATACCACCAAAGACTATCTGTAGAGTACCAAATCCTCTCTGAAGAGTACCAGATCCTATCTGTAGAGTACCAAAGCCTACCACTATAGGACCAAAGTCTATTTACAGGGTACCCCACACTTCTATAGTACCAAAGCCTATATGTAGAGTACCAAATAATATCTATAGAGTACCAAAGCCTACCGACAGTACCAAATCTACGGTACCATATTTGGAACTTTTTGGTACTGTTGAACTTGGGTGCACGTCTGTCCACTATTACGGTACCAAATTTTGAACTTTTTGGTATTGTTGAACTTGGGTGCACGTCTGTCCACTATTACAGTACCAAATTTGGTACTTTTTGGTACTGTTGAACTTGGGTGCATGTCTGTCCACTATTACAGTACCATATTTCGAACTGTCTAAAGCAGTTTTGGCACTACTTTAGTAGTGGAAATTTACCAGTACCATGAAGTTGGTTTTTTTCTGAATCATTTTGTTTTTGTGCCATAGGTTGAGCTGTACCAAAGATTCAAGAAGGCTCACCCAACAGTGGTAGTGTCTCTTAGATGCTTCGAGGCATTGAATCCATACTTTGTACGGAAGTTGAAGGACATTAATACTTGCTGCTGTGTGGTTCATGTGCAGATGCTCTATTTCAAAGAGGCCCTTAATCAAATGCGACAGAACAAGTTTGGGCACCACGGGAAAGGTCACCTTTGCACTTGCTCCGTTTGTTGCAGAGGTGATGAGAGAGGAACATGTTTTGCAAACCAAGCAGTGTGTCAGCACATCGCCGTTATGTGGGAATCCATCATGTGCCCAAAGCCTCCAAATTGTGAATACCATGCAAAGAAATGCTTGATGGGGGATTGCTCACAATGTGGAGTACAGAGGTTGACATTTTGTCCCGACGAGATAGCAGAGGATAGCAAGGAGGTGTCTGTGAAGGTTTTCATGGAGGTTGGAACATGACAGGTTCACGAAGGTGGGAGTGAGAAGAAGAGAAAGGACTTGATTGTGCAACGGATGAAAAGTGGGAGTTTTCTTAGCCTATTTTCAACCCATCTGATAGGCTTCATCACGCACAACTTTTTCTTCCGCTGGCAAGCTAAACAATTCAAGGACCGTTTGCAGAATTTTCCTAGCAATGTTGTAGTATCTGTTATTGACTTTGTGGAGAATTATTCCTTTAAAGTTCAGAATGAAATTCAGTCAATGCATTGGTGGTCTACCCAAGTCACAATACTTGTGCACATCACTTATTTAAGAAATTCAGCAGGTGGTACACAGAAGACGCTACACTTCTACATATCGGATGACAAGCAGCATGACACATTGTTTGTACAACATTGTTTCCTGCTGCATGACAAGTGGCTGAGAGAACGAGGATATTTTCTGCAACAACATTGGGTTTGGTCAGATGGTGCTGCTTCACAATTCAAGGCCCGTAGACCTTACTATTTTGTGGCCAGGTACTATCAAATGACAAGCTTGGACATGATGCATAACTTCTCTGCATCTGTCCATGGAAAAGGTGAGCATGATGGGGCAGGGGCAGTCATCAAGAGAACTTTGACGCATGAGGAATTGAATCCAGATGACTGGCGTATGAAGTGTGCAGCTGATGCTGTCAACTTTTTGAAAGCAACTTTTCAGCCAAGAGAACAATCTCAAAGGTGTAATACGCAAAGAGTCTTTTGGCTTATTCGCGCGGATGAAGTGTAGTGCAATCTGCAATGGGACTGTGAGCGCATTGTTGGCTCCCGCTCATTTCATTGTGCTGATGGCTATTCACAGGACAACCGCACCACCATACGCTTTCGATCACTTTCATGCTTTTGTGATCCGTGTATGCGTGGGTTGTGGAGAAGATGCAGGAACAGAATACACATTGAAGAATGGAAATATGTTTGCATCAAACCATTGCCAGAGTCCGGGGATACCATTAGGGATGACGAATCAGATGACGAGGAGGTGGGTGGAGATTCAACATCGATTCCGATGAGCCAAGTGTCCAACCTGCCACTATATGAAGGTGCCCTGAAATGTTAAGTGGCATGCTGTCCACAGGGGATAATTTTGCAGTGAAAGCAGTTGAGGCAAATGAAGACTTCTACATCATCAAATGCACAGAAGTGTTGTACCAAACGGTGAAAGCACAAAAGGATAAGTGGCATAACAAAATTGTTAGAGGGAAGGTTGTTGAAGGCTTTTTTTATGGCCAAGTTGAAGGAAAAGCTGATACATACCGGCTATTGGATCACACATCTCCGGTAATGATCTACTCACATCTTGCTAGGGCCATATGTTTCCCGATGGAGCCTATTGCAGGATCCAGAGGTCAAATTTTACATTACAAGTTGTCTATTGAAGTATATGAGAGGATATACAATAGCATGCCATATCATGATGAGGAGAGCGACGAAGGTGCGTCCATGTTACTTGAGGGCAATGAGAAGCCCTGATTGAACAATTGAATCCGGTAGTCAATAGTACCAAATCTGGTAGTCAACAGTACCAAGTGTATTCCTCACTATGTGCTTTTTAGTGACTGAGTCAACTTGATTTTTTGGCCTTGAGATTTATATGTTCTCTCTATCTAGTTCTGTGTTGGTATGTTACCTTTCATTACATTACAGTTTCAGTTGTCCTCAGTATATGTGCATTAAAGTACCAAATTTGGTACTTTTTGGTACTGTTGAACTTGGGTGCTTCTCTGTCCACTATTACAGTACCAAATTTGGTATTTTTTGGTATTGTTGAACTTGGGTGCACGTCTGTCCACTATTACAGTACCAAATTTGGTACTTTTTGGTACTGTTGAACTTGGGTGCACGTCTGTCCACTATTACATTACCAATTTGGAACTGCTTGAACTTGCTGTATCACTTATGGTTTACTTTATTACTCTATCTGGTTCTGTGTTGGTATGTTACCTTTCATTACATTACTGTTTCAGTTGTCCTCACTATATCTCTACTTTTTGGTACTGTTGAACTTGGGTGCACGTCTGTCCACTATTACAATACCAAATTTGGAACTTTTTGGTACTGTTGAACTTGGGTGCACGACTGTCCACTATTACAGTACCAAATTTGGTACATTTTGGTACTGTTGAACTTGGGTGCATGTCTGTCCACTATTATAGAACCAATTTGGTACTTCTTGAACTTGCTGTATCACTTATGGTTTACTTTATTTCTTGGTATTTTTCAGTTTGTCTATTCGTATTTGATACGACCACCTTGAGCAATGTCTAGAACTACGTTGATAACATGAAAGGTATGCCAAACATAGATGCTATCTGCCTCAAAAATTAAAATGTTGGGCAACCTGGTTAGCTCCAAGAGGTTTCAACAGAATTAGTCAGAGGTTTCAACAGTAGAGATAAAGATACCAAGACAATCTGAACAAGAAAAGTGGTTTTCCATTATGTATAGTATCGGGTTACAAAATTCCACTATTTACATGATTATGGAAATCTCCTACCTCGGGGGATCAAATTTATAGGAGTACCCCTCCATCTGTATGAAGTAATCAATAATGTACCTAGAAATATCGTCTTCACTGTTAAAGACTGGGTTTTTGTGAGTGTACGTTGTTGGGTACCGATCCCTTATCCACTCGAGCAACCAAGGCAAAACAAAATCCAGCAAGTAAAATGGGTAATCGATTCCTACTACCATGGGATCGTATGATCGGATTGCCATACAGTTTTCATAGTCATTTTTAAGAGACTTGTATCTACAATCATCTACAAGAATAGTGTTGCTGGCATCGTACTTGGGTGCCTTGCCCACAATGTCCGTAGCTTCTTCAGGAAAACGGGCTTATCGTCTATGTGTTTGGGCACAACCAGCACCTCCGACATACGGGGCCGCCATATTTCACAGTCCTCTTGGGAGAGAATATCTGCTAATGCCAAAAAACGAGGTTAGAGGTATGCATAACTTATGTCCTGCAATATTCAAAGCGGGCATGCTTTACCTGCAAAATATTTTTGCCTTCTATGGTTGGGGAAGCACGCGTTCATCATGTGTAACAGTTTTTCCCTTCGACAGAAGGACCACAACACTAGGCTGGCTTTCTGTTTAAGCCGTAGGATGAACTGATCCTCATCCGGCCTTACAAGACAAATTACATCGTTTTGGAGATATACTACCCATGGCATGTGCTCCTTTGGCAGGCACTCAAGTTCCTCAGGGATTTCGCTGCAGTTGGTTATTAGCATGCCATTAAGATCAAGCACAATCATCCGCCCGCGTCTAGCAGCCACATTAGGCTGCAGCACTGTGCTTGCCGGTGTCTCGTCTAGCCACCAACTTACTACCGCACCAACAGACATAATGAGTGGGGACAAATACACAGTGCAAACATCATATCTAAAATAGAAAACTGGTCCAAAAACTACTAAATTTGGTACTGTATTGCACAAGTGATAAGGACTATTCGAAACAGCAAGTTCAAGAAGTACCAAACTGGTACTGTAATAGTGGACAGACATGCACCCAAGTTCAATAGTACCAAAAAGTACCAAATTTGGTACTTTAATGCACATATAGTGAGGACAACTGAAACAGTAATGTAACGAAAGGTAACATACCAACACAGAACCAGATAGAGAGAACAGATAAAGCTCAGGGCCAAAAAATCAAGTTGACTCAGTCACTAAAAAGCACATAGTGCAGAATACAATAGATTCTCACTGGCTACAGTTTGCATGCACGGGATAATTGATAACGGGCGTGATTGCGCTTCTTTCTCTGCAAACAGAAAAGTTCCTGCAGGGTCACAGAATCAAGGGAATCACCTCTCTACTTTGAAACAGCATCGGCAGCAGTAGAGTCAACGACCCCGTCGGTGTTGTCCACAATAGTATCGTTCGCAAGTACTTCTTCCTGCTCTCCTTGGCCTCCCTCCGATCTTTGTTGCCTTCCGACCCCTCTTTGGCCTCCCCTTCACTCCCCTTTGTGGTTTCCACCCCCTCCCCAACACCCCCCTTCGTGGCTTCTTCCTCCGTCCCTTTGAGTTCTTCCTCTCCCTTCTTGGCCGTTGCATCATCGAGCTTTGTGTTGGCAGCATCCTGGCTTTCCTCTGCATCCAGCTCCACAACAACAGGGACTTTACCTTCCTCCTTGTCCTTAGTCTTTTTACCATCTCTGGCCTTCTCCTCACTTTTACTTTCGCTGTCACCTGTCTTTTTATCATCTCTGGCCTCCTCCTCACTTTTACTTTCGCTGTCACCTGTTGCCTCACATCTTTGCCCCATCACATTGTCTCTCCCTATAGAATAACTTGCTTCAGATCATGGAGAACATCTGATATCTCCCTTGTCACCTCATCCACGTCCCATATTCGACTTGCAGCCGACTTTGTGGCGTACTGGTCAGCAACTGCAGCATCCTGCTCCTCTGCGAACACAAAGAAAGACAGCACATACTAACTTGTATGAAAACCTCACCGAGTTGCAAGTGCGCATATGTATTAAAAAATGCACACATACTTACTCTTGACAACTTGAAGCCCATTGATGTAGGACTTTGCCAAATCAAAGATTACCATATTACAACCCGGCTTGACACACTGATCCCTGCTTTGTAACAGATCACTGAAGCACAACGGATGATACTAGTGTCGGCACTCTAGCATGAAGGTTCCGACTACATGTGCGCACTCCAAGGGCTCACCGCATGCAACACACATACCAAACACTGGGATCACATTTACCGAATCATTAACCTGGGGCCTAGGATATAGCAGCAACCTCTTCCCAAGCCTGATATCAGACAACATCTCCTTCACAAATAGGGTATGCTCTTGACCTTCCTTCCATTTTTTCTTTAGAGTGTCATACTCAGCCTTTTGACAACCAGCGGTCCCAATTAGTTTCAAAAACTACCAAGAAGTCATATCGAGACTGGTACTTCTAAATACCCTCAATGCAAAACTAAACTACCCAAACCTTATCAAAACTACCAAAAGTCATATAAATACCCTCAATGCAAAACTAAACTACCCAAACCTTATCAAAACTACCAAAAGCCACTTTTTGCAGCACTTTCAAATAGTACCTAAGAGTACCAAAACTACCAAAATCAAACTACCAAACAAGCTTTTTGCAGCACATTCAAATAGTACCTAAAAGTACCAAAACTACCAAAATCAAACTACCAAAGCCACTTTTTGCAGCACTTTCAAATAGTACCTAAAAGTACCAAAAGTACCAAATCAAACTATTAAAGCCACTTTTTGCAGCACTTTCAATTAGTACCTAAAAGTACCAAAACTACCAAAATCAAACTACCAAAACCACTTTTTGGAGCACTTTCAAATAGTACCTAAAAGTACCAAAACTCCCAAAACGACCAAAATCAAACTTTCAAATAGTACCAAAACAACCAAAACTACCAAGACTACCAAAGAAACACTTTTTGCAGCACTTTCAGAAACTACCTGCAAAAAGTGGTACCAAAACTGCCAAGACTACCAAAACTACCAAAAATTGCCAAGACTACCAAAGAAGTACCAAAACTACCAAAATTACCAAAATCAAACTACCAATTACACTTTTGCAGCACTTTCAAATAGTACCTAAAAGTACCAAAACTAGCAAAACTACCAAATCTATCAGAATAAAACTACCATAACACCTTTTGCAACACTTTCAAAAAGTACCTTAAAGTACCAAAACTTCTTCATAGTACCAGAAATACCAAACCATAAGACAGAAGGAAACCATAAACTACCTAGAATAAAAACAGTTCTACCATAAGTACCTAACACTACCAATGAATTAAAGCTAAAACTTGGAAAGCTTGAAGAAAAGGAACCACCATTAGCACCGCTGGTGCAGTTAAAAAGGTTCGATGCCAAAAGACGTGAAAAGCAATGCCAAAGGTGCTTACATATGTGTGTGTAATGATTAATTCCCTGCAATAGAGCAATAAGCATTATGGGAATGGATACCCTCACGCTGCCTTACACTACATAAACATCAAAGTATATGAAAGCAGAATAGAAGACAATACACAGGAACAGAACACCACCTTCTTCATTGATATGTAACAGAACACAAAGTTATAAGAGAGAAATATATTGATGGCATGAGAAAGAGATATCCACAAAGATTGGTATGCCCCCCCAAATACACTCGCTGCTCCAGGCAGATCGGGAATAGTGCAAAACCCTATCCTATCTCATGATATCCCATGAAGAACTGTCCCAAAGCCGGATGATTCCTAGTTCGCAATGTCCAGACATCCATAGGACCGCAATGTGCGGCTTATGCCGTAACACCTGGCACGCACGGTGGATTGCGCAAACCCATAGCTTTAGCCCCTTCGTGTCGAAGGCTCCAGTTGTTGTTCCTCTTCCCGCTCTGGTGACGATGAAATATTGATGTAGCCAAATCTCTTGCTGATGGGCCCTATAAACCTCCACCAACAGCTGTGGATCTATCTCAGGCTGCTCCAACCAAGGATCCCTTGCAATGAATTGCATTAGCAAGGAAATAGATTGAGGGGATGGTGGTAAAGGGGCAAGAGGTGTATGAATAGGGTAATACTGAGCCAAATATATGTTTAGAGCAGGCCAAAAAGGTGGACATGGTGGGAGACTGAGTGAAAAAGAATGAGCCAGTGTCTCTGTCCAAAAATAGACTCTACACTGCTCCCTACGAAGACGACAAACCACTTGCTGCAAACGAGAGACATGAGCCTGGGCCTGAGCACATTCTTCTGTAGCTTTCGCCCAATCAGAAATATCAAAACCTTCTTGGACAATGTTCTTACCTCTATCATTAGTCGGCGGCTCAGGCTGGCTCACCACAACCTGTTGAGTTGGTTGTTGTGCTAGCGCATCATCCGATAGCCTTGACCTCCAACTCTGCATTTGACCTTCCAAAAAACTGTGCAGGTCCTGCTGCATCTCCACTGCTAAGGCATCAAGATCATTCATATTGATCATCACATCACCAGGATGTGATGCTAAATAAGTGGCCAAGTTATTTTGTGCACGCAATTGAAGAAATTCATCTTGAACAAAAGCGACAAATGCAGAGTTAGCCCCCCTCAGTGCCTGTATTTCATTAGCCTGTCGTCGGATGCTGCGTTTTGACTTGTCAACTCCGCGTTGCGAGCCTGCAAGGCAGCCACCTACGTTTTGAGCTCGGTAATTTGTGCCTCAGTCACTAGAGTTGACCGAACCGAACGCAGGGACTCTGCAGGGTGAAAGCATGGTTTGGTGGTACAAAAAAAGGACCTATTTTGCTTCTACCTGGTTGGTACTTCTACATATGTCCACACTTTGGAGGGAACCTTTTTTTTCATCTATGTTAAAGAATGGTAGGAGGGAAATTTGTATGATTTAAACTTTTCGTGAAAGAAAACGTGGGTGGGGCAATAAGTAATGCGAGTGGTGTTTTGAAACCGTGCCAAAAGTCCCATCACAGACTGCGTTTGTGAGTGGCGCAGCTGCTCAACACATTTTCCAGCTTCCACCTTGCTCTCTTACTACATTGCCTTCTGCAAACCACTACAGTTGCAGGTAACAAGCTCCCCGGCTACTCACAATCAGGAAGATGAGGACGCCAACGAGGAAATCAGCAGCCAAAGTGTCACTGGACAATGGGAAGAAGAAGAAGAAGAAGAAGAAGAGGACAATGGATGCAAAATCCCCTCGGAACATCGACACCCCAAATACGAGGGCTAGCAAGGGGGCGTCCTTTGTGGAGAGGGAGAAACCTGCTATGTCCGTGGAGACTTCATTTAAGACTGGGCCTCTTTTTGCTGATGATGAGACTCCACGGTCATCTACAACATCTAAAATTAGGTGCTATGAGAGCTCTGTGTTTTCTGGTGATTTACCATTTTCTTTTCCATGCATGCAAGCTTCTGCATGCCTTTTATCTGATGAGGTCTGCATTTGCTTTTTTTGCATGTAGCAAGTACATGTGCATGTTTGGGAATTTCGTAGGAATTTAGGGTTTAGGAAAGTTACAAAGTTACATGGATAAGCTGCTCTTTAGATTGCTAACTTGCATGCATGCAAGTGCAAAAATCAGTATATGTTGTGCATGAGCATAGCACAAAGTTGAAGCTCAGTAGCGCTATCAACATAAAAAAGTTTGGTTAGTACCAAATTTAGTACCAAATTTGATACTAACCACTACCAAATTTGGCTCTGTACACAACTGAATTTTGCAATTGTCACCTGAATGAGATAGATTCGTTTCATTCCATGTGTTTTGTTTTGCACAACTGAAATGAGGCATATAGGGTGAATAATCAGGTATTTGGACTGTTGGAATGAGGGCATGTCTTTACTTGCGTGTTGTTTCCACATCGTAGGAAAAAACAAGATGGAGGAGTACCCTATCTTGACAAAGTTCTGCTATACAGCACAAGAGCTTCATGATGAGTATGAATTAAGCATGGAGGGGGTGCTGCCAAAGGATCTTATGGAAGATGACATCCCCGATGACCAGTGGCTCACTGTATTCAGGCATTCCAGCCAGAAGAAGACAAAGATTTACTTAAATCATGTGCAACCACGGCTTCAGGATGAATGCAGGTTCCTGTTCCATAAGGTGTACCAAGCCCCACCATCATGTGGGGAGATCACTACAAAATTTGCCCGCTGTTTTGCATATGAGAAGTGTCATGCAACCACAAAGGACCCTGCGGGCCACAGGGTTGCATGGGCCAGGTTTGGTGAGAGTGTACTCAACATGTGTTCCTCTTGACCAGGAGGCTTGGAAAAGAAGGTTGAGAATTGGCGAAAGGCAAATGGTGCGTCCCAAGGAGGCCACCCGTCAAATACCAAGAAGCCCCAACTTACGCCAGTCGGTAGTATGCCCCCTACAAAGAAAGTCCCCCCACAACGTCATGAGGAGAAGATACTTGATTATATTGCGGACCTTGAAGCTATGGTTGGGAGAGTCCCTCGGACATGTGTGGGGGTAGCCGATAGGCTGAAAGAGCTGACAATGTCTCTGAAGCAGAAGAAGGAGACACTCTTGAGGGCGGAGGGTTCCAATAAACTTGTCAAGCAGATTATGGACGACATCAAGGAATATGAGACCCAGCTGGAAACACTGAGAGAGGCCAACACTGGTGATGACGCATAAATAAATGTGATAGAAGCTGATTTGGCTGCCAGTCGAAGGATGCTACGCCGATACGGAATTAGTGAAGATACGTCATTGCTCGACAAGGAGATTCTAGAGCAAAAGGTGTTGGTAGTTTTGGGAGTTTTTGGTAGAACTGTTTATGCTTGGTTTGGTGGGATTGGTAGTGTTAGGTACCTTGGGTAGAACTGTTTATGCTTGGTTTGGTGGGATTGGTAGTGTTAGGTACCTTTGATAGAACTGTTTATGCTTCATGACCATTTGAGTTGCAAGGTCCCCTAATAACAAGATGGGCATTCATGTGGCTGGAGGGTATTAGTGAACACAGAGCTCCTATTGGAGCGCATGTATGGGGAGGAGCGCAAATGCGTAAGCACTTGCTTTTTATTCATCACTATCCATGACTTATCAATAACTTCTTAAAGTAATGTATGGGGTTGAATGCTTTTGCACTCTAGAAAACTAGCAGATTATACAAATGTGATGTTGATTTGTTCAAGGTCACATTGGTCAAGAACATGATCAACCTTGTAACAACGCGTCCGGAAGGAGTGCTTAATGCAGTCATGCTTCCAACACCAAGGCCCATCCCATGGCCTCAACCTAGGAGATACACCCTAGCTCCTCTAGCAATGTAGTAACCTGCACCCATCACCATTTTCCCAGATACCTCTCCTAGGCCCTCGCCCCCTCATCACCCTCCACACATGTCTGATGTCCTTGCCTCTTCTACATACCAACAAACACCACCCCCACACCAGTCATCCCCCCTACCTCACACTCTATCCCTCATGCCCTTGCCTTATGCAATTGTACACATACTTATGTAGTTTCCTTTCTCTTGGGTACTTGCAGCATAGCAAGTGGGAGAAGAGTTGATTCAACATGATCACAATGAGAACCTAAATTACATAGACACAATAACTCCTCAACCTACAACATAGTATCTTTCTCATGTTGCACTTGAGAACAAATTTTGCAGGCATGTTGCGGCCAGTCTCACTAAGCAAATCCTCTCGCACCTGTCTTAGGGTGGCATTACTACTAACGCTAACAATTGTCACCATCTCATTTTCACACATTAGTTCAATCACCCTCAAGAGATTACTAGCATCATCACAAGGTCCTGGTCCATAGCTAGCAAGTGACCTTTTACCCAAAGCCATTTTATGTAGTAGAAAGAAACTGTGGAGTTTTGAGATGCTATCATACACTTGCACACAATTGACTGTTTGTCCACCTTACACAAAATTCCCTCAGAATCATGGATATCCCAAGCGTCATCCAAAAAACCAAGGCAGCTTTCCGACTTGAAAATGAACATGCTCTCTGTCTTTCTAACCTCTTCGTCGTGGAAGAAGTCTATAAACACATGTAATGGCATGAAGATAGAGACATGAACCTGCCTGTTTGCAATGTTGAGTCATAAGAACTCTTGAATTTCTTGATGGAGCTTGAGTCTGAAGTAGAAGTTTCAAAAGTCGATATTGGCCACTTTGGACCATTATGTGGGGGGAAGTAGCAGATGACTTAGGGCGCCAAATCCATGGGTAGAGCGGGAAGCATTTAGAAGAAGTCATAGAAGAAGACCCCCCTTTTTGTTAGTGCTCTTCTAGCGCTAGCTTTGTACATAAGCTCTCCCATCGATGCATGAAAACCATCAAAGATGCCCATTATGCACTCCAGTGGTTGCCACCAATCTTCATTGTCAGAGGGATAAATATCTACAAAAGCAAATGGTAAGATAATGATCTCAATATAAAATTTACAAAAGAAACTGCTATCAATTTTAGTAAACACAAAATAGGTCTATTAGTAGGAAACCCCAATGGTGCCTCTCGCAACTGCAACTCAAAGTGCATATATGCACTCAATGAGCACTTCCTTCACCGACTTCCCCGTTTGAGACATGCAAAAGCCTTTCACATGTCCTTTGTAGCTATTAACAAATCCGTTACCCGCTCGCTTTCTTCTTGTTGTCTGCAAAAGAACTCAGCTGCCAGTGGTCATTGCTGTTACAACCAAGCGACCACCTTTTATGTAGCCATGGGCTGGGCTTGTCGGACCCGCTAGTAGTGTATTATGTGATTGGTCAGGCTTGTCGGTCAGGTAGGAATGGTTAAGAGTGATCGCCAATGAGAGGTGCACTTTAAAACTGGAACCTAAAATGTTTGGGTAAGATTGGCTAAGTGTGGGCGCCCAAATGTGAACGGGCAAGCCCATATAAAAGTCAATCTAAACCTAAAACACCTCATTCTCTCATTTGTGCAATGCAAGAAGAGTGCTCTTGCTCCATCTCCTTCTCCGTCTCCTTTGTGTACTAGTGTGTGTGTGTGTGTGTGTGTGTGTGTGTGTGTGTGTGTGTGTGAGAGAGAGAGAGAGAGAGAGAGAGAGAGAGAGAGAGAGAGAGAGAGAGAGAGAGAGAGTGATCGAGCATTGCAATAGCACGACAGTGGCGAGGCAATTGAGCACGGTGCAATGGTGGCTCCCTCTTATTTGCGGTGAGGAATCCTCCACGACAACAAGCGTACAGCGGTAAGTGACACACCATTGTCATCTTTGAGCTTACTAGTTTATGCTAGTTGCGTGCTTGGAGCCATATGTGGCTCGCACACAATGTTAGGCAAGTCCCTTGCTTCGATATGTGTAGCAAAAGCCCACATTTTTGGCGCTGCTGCTAGGGAATCTCCCTGCACTAAGCTCAAGAGGCACTTTGTGCTTCTTTTGTGAGTGTTTGTGTTAGGAAGGAAGAGGAAGGAGAAGAAGTGATTTTTTGCAAGTTTTTATTTTCTGCATAATCTCTATTTTTTGCCAATGTCTACTTGCACATAATCTTTTGCACAGTTAGTAGTTAGTGTGTTAGTAGTGAATTAGTAAGTAGATAAGATAGTTAGCTTGTTTTCTACCAATGTCTACTTGCTTACAGTCTTTACATATTTAGTGAATAACTTGTTTTCTGCCAATGTCTGCTGTTACACAATTTTTTTTAATTTGCACAGTTAGTAGTTAGTGTGTTAGCTAGTGAAGGAGTAACCAGTTAGCTGAGTAGGTAGCTTCACTGTCAGTAAGTAGTCAGCAAAGTAGTTAGCACAGTAGTTAATCTTAGTTAGTAGAGTAGTTAGTTGTAGAGGAGATAAGGTCAGGTTAGTCAGAAGAGTAGGTAAAGGGTTAGTGTGTGTGCTACCGTCCAACCAAAATAAAAATTAAAAAATTAAAAAAGCCACTTGGGATATTTGTGACCAAAAAGAAATTCGAGAACCCAAGTCCAAACCCAAGCCCAAGCCCAGGCCCAGGCTTCAGTCCTCAGTCTTATGATATACTACTTACACTACCTTATATATAAAAACTAGGATCTCAAGTGAAGGGAGGGCATGTGGGACAAGTTCCTCAAGTCCTCCACCATCCCCTCGCAGTCACCCTTTGGACTTACTAATTCTAGTCCTCTCCCCACCTAGGAAAATACTAGTTTTAGGATTTTGGAGGGTTGTACGTAACCGAATCGAGGGCTGTAAAGCACGGCAAGTACCTCTAGCCAAGATGCATGTTTTGAGCTATCGCATGCCATATTTTGTGGCTCGGTTAAAAAAAGGGACCAAAAACACCAAAAATTGTTGTAAACACTTAAAAAACTAGGTGAGCGGCCTTCACGGGCACTCACCAACACCTCTAGTCACATGCACCTATGCTCTGGTCGTGTGCTAGAGAACGAGCACATTGAGAGTGTCTCCGTTTATGTGGGTACCCATTATTCCTCTACCTTAGGATCTAGGCCCTCAACGGGAACCCAATGTAGAGCACTCAGGACCCGCATATTGCGTCCAGTGACCCTTCCTCTGACTATGACATCATGGAGGGTTACCCAATGCCGAATCCTGATAGCTCAAGCCAAGAAATGCATGCCATGGGCCCACGGTCTGGGCCGATCGTGCTTAGCCGCTTGAAGGAAACCTTTAGTAGAGCCACTCGCTTCGAACATGGAGCTAACGATGTAAATGAAGGGGGTGGGGAAGTAAATTTTCCATTCATGACCAACGTAGACCCCATGCTCTTAGAGAGTGTACACGTGAATACTCCATTCACTGCACCCTCTGACTCTTCAGAGCTATTACGCTCCGAGGTTATATTACCTGATGGTAGAAGCCTTGCCAAAGTGCAAGAGGTTGAGCGATATATCATTGCGGCTAGGGAAAAGGAAATCGAGAGCTTACGCAAGGCGGAGCAACGAATAGAGTTAAAAGCAAAAGCCCCTATGTCAATATCATTGCTAAGAGAGTAATCAAGTGCTCCTGAATTAGCGACCACTAAGGGTCTACCCATAGAGAGCCACATTGCATCTAGTTCAAAGGACACCCTTAGCACCTCAATCCTAGATGGGACATTCCTAAATGAGGACTGGGAGTACGAACTACAAAGGGAAACTCTAACCAACCTCTACACAGGTCACACCTATCATGTGGGTTGGTTAGATGTCCTACAATCCACAACGGGTGCTACTAGTCAGGAGGATCAACAACAAAGAGTTTGTGAGGTCATCCATAGGGTTATTGAGCTAGAGAGATAGAACAAGGGGATCCACATGCCTTCAACGGGTCTCATGATATTCTTGGATACAGGGAAGGCTAAACAAACAACCTTATTGCAAATGGAGACTCCCTCGGTAAGGCCGATGGATCCTCCATATGTTGTTTTCCAAGGGTCTCAGTGCAATCTGAGCCCACAAGTGATAGCTTTACTTTTCCAAGTAAAGCTCATCTTTCCCTTGATGACACCATGGCTACCATGCCTACCCCAATGATGGGGATGCCAAGAAACATGCCATGGACCTCATTTGTTAGTAAAGCACCGCTACATGATAGCTTAATGCCGACAACATCTCCTACAAGTGTGTATCAATCATATGCACCTATGGGTCCTCATGCTCAAGTACTTGTACCCCTCCCATTGTTTGAACAGCTTATGCTCCACAACCACAACATCCAAGCTCTTATTTCCATGGGACCATACCGGCTAGCATTAGCATGTCACATCCGATGCCTGCTATGCTAGGGCCACACATATGAACTTTGGGCCACCACATGGCACAACACCGTACCAAACGTGGAACCCAAGGGCTCCCTATGGGCCAAGCCCAATGCCAATACCTACTCCACTTATAGTCTCTAGAGCGCCTTCACCCACGGTGCCTGCTCACTTAGGTGACTTGGCACATTTGCTCAAGCTATCAATTGATCTATTGCTGAGAATATGCGTAACACGCCTGATAGAGAACGTATAAGTAAGGTAGTACAAATAGCCAAGCTCTCACAAAAATTTAGTGGAGACGGGGATGTGAGAAATCATATCAAAGTGTTTGAACAAATATGTGATTCTCTAGGAGAACACAATGACCTGCATAAGACTAATTCTTTAAGCCTAACCTTAAGTGGAAAGGTTGGGGAGTGGTATAGAACCCTAAGGGTGGAACAAAAAACGATTTACCCTACTCTTAGGAGACTGTTCTTGAAAGAATACATACCAAAGGAAGTGCTTTGGGGTGTAGCCTCTCAGCTCCAGAAAACCCATTGAGAGGAAGGAGAGTTGGTGAGAGACTTTATTAGTCACTTGAAGCATTTGAATTCTTGGCGTAATCCAAATGAGCTTCAATAATAATCAATTGCTTGATGGATTCATCAGGGGATTATGACATGAGGATATCTACAATGGCCTAGTCATTAGAGGTATCACCACTTGGGAAGCAGTCACTACCAATGCAACCCAATTGGAGGATAATTTAATGATTCAAGGAGAAAGAGTGCCTGTTGAGCCTAAATCTACTAGCTCGCAAGCATCGGGGCATCAACCAATGACCCTAAAGCCTATTGCTAAGAAGCCAAAGATATCTGAGATGACTTTAGCAAATCTCACCAAGGTCATTCAAGAGAGTCTTAGAGACAATCGTGCTCCGCAAAACAATCATATGTATCCAAGAAGGGAAAACAATGGTGCTCAGTATGCTATGGTCCACATAGTACCAGTGAATGCCCTACTTTTAGAGTAAAATTCAATGGGAATTGCAATGCCTATGGGAGGTATGGGCATCAAGCTAAGGATTGCATAGTATTTAAGTGCGTGATGGTCAATAGACCAACCTTAGCATGGTCAAACACACCTCAAGTGCCTACATTGATGACGGCTTCACCTCTTGAACAAACACAAAACATGGTCCCTAGGGCCCAAAATGTTGTTTAAACAACACCCTTACCACTTCCAGTGCTAGGACCACAACCACCACATCCGAGAATCACTTCTGTGAATCAAGTGGGTTGTCAGTCATCTATTGCTTGTTTGGAAGGCTGTGAGGAAGATATAGACCCTAATATTGCCTATGGGATGGATGCGCTTTATGAATTATTGAAAAAGACCTTGACTAGTGCTCCTATTCTATGAGTGCCCGATTTGAATGTAATTTTCCATGTGCATATTGATGCATCGAACTTTGCTATTGGGTGTGTTCTAGCTCAACTAGGAGAACATAAACTAGACTACCCCATTAGCTTTGCAAGTTGTCAATTGAATGATGCCGAGAGAAACTACACCACTACAAAGCGAGAAGGTTTAGCTATTATTTATGCAGTAAAGAAATTCCGCTACTACCTTCTTTCCAACAAGTTTGTTTTCTATGTTGATCATCAAGCCTTGTTGTATATAGTAAATAAACCTTGTTCCACGGGAAGAATTACACAATGGTTGTTAATTCTCCTTGAGTTTGATTTTACCGTTGTGGTGAGACCTGGTAAAAGACATGTCATGGCATATCATTTGTCTCGCATACCCAATGGTGAAGCCCCTTCTGGAGTCGATGATGCATTACCCGATACTTCTATGTTCCTAGTTGACACCATACCTGAATGGAGTGAGAAGATTGTGAACTTTCTAGTTAATGGTTTTCCACCCAAAGAGCTTCATAAGGACATAGCTTGAAAACTGTCAAAAGAATGTGAACCTTATTCTCTCATTGCAAGAACTCTCTATAGGCTAGGGAAGGATGATATTCTTAGACGTTGTGCCCGTGAGGAGGAGTATTTATACATACTGCAAGAAGCCCACATGGGTATAGCCGGAGGACATTTCTAAGGGGAATTAATAACTAGAAAGGTGTTGCAATCAGGCTATTGATGGCCTACCTTATTCAAAGATGCATCACTTTTTGCAAAAGGATGTGATGAATGCCAATGTCACAAGATCATACAACAAAAGGATAAGATGCCCTTACATCCAGTTAAAGTGACTCAACCATTTGAAAAATGGGGGTTGGACTTTGTAGGCCCAATTAGTCCAGCAGCTCATAGCACTCAATCTCGGTATATTATCATTGCCACTGACTATGTGACAAAGTGGACGGAAGCCAGGGCGACATGTAAGGCTGATGCAAGGTCAACTTTCAAGTTTCTCTTTGAGAACATTATTACAAGATTTGGTTGTCCCTTTGAGATTGTGAGTGGCAATGTCACTCGTTTTACAAATGGAGTGATAAAAGAACTCACTACCAACTCCATGAATAGATCACCATAAGTCCACACCTTATTATCCACAAGCAAATGGCCAAGCTGAGAGCACCAACAAGACCTTAATCTCTAACTTGACCAAAACGGTGGAAGGTCATTGCACAGATTGGGATTTGAAGATGACTTCAGTCCTATGGGCTTATCGTACTTCTTACAAAGTGGCTATTAATTGTACACCATTCAAAAGGGTATATGGCCAAGAAGCAGTTATGACATGGGAGTTTGTAATTCCTAGTCTGTGTGTAGCTTCACAAGAAGGTTGGGATGGTAACCCTTTAGTTGAGCGCTTATATATCCTTGAAAGGTTAGATGAAGAAAGACAATTGACTGTGCAAAACACACTTGCGGAGAAAGATAGGAGGAAGAAATGGTTTGACCGTCATCTAAAGAACAAGGATATCAATGTTGGTGATAAGGTCCTTATGTATGGAGTGCGTAACAAAAAGAAAAAGTTGAAATATGCGGGAAAAGGACCATATAGAGTATGTGAAATCACCCCACAAGGGACCATTCATGTGGAGACTCTTGATGGAGTTGAAACCATTGGATTCTTCAATGGGAGAAAATTTAAAAGATACTATGATCCTTTAAGCCAAGAGGAACTACGTGCCACCCATAAAAAAAAGGAAGCCAATGCGCAAACAAAATTGAAGAAGATACAAGCTCAAGCTGAGGCTAAGGAGCGACAACAACGCATAAGACACCAACGAGAGGCTAACCTTGGAGTTACACATGCATTCCACGTTGAAACCGACGAGGATTGAATGGACTCTGACACACCTCTACGATACCCTATTGAGCTAAACAACACCTATGGAAAAGTACTATATAATGCCTTATTGGACACGGGTGCTAAGTATAATCTGCTTCATATGGGGTGTGGTGTCAGTTAGGAAATCCATCTCTATCTGAGAGTATTATCAAGTCAAGGGTGTCAATAAGAAAAAAACCACAATTTTTGGTATCTGGAACACTTCTGTTAGTTATGACAATGGGGTTGTAGCTCAAGACTTTTTGGTCATGCCTGCTGGAACTATGGAGGGCAACATAAACCTTGGATGCACCTGGATGTTGGCAACCAAATGCACTATTGATTGGGGTACTGGTAGTGTCAAACACGACCAGTGACTCTTACCCCTATCCTTGAAGCAAAGTCACCTACGTTTCAGACTCTAGTGAAGTTGCAGGATAACCAAGATTCACAAACCAAAGTGGTTAACTCGTCCTTGTCGGCTGCCCATGAATCTAGCACTTCAAAACTTGTAGTTGCAACAAGTAGTAATATTGCAAGTACTCAACCTGCACGACCTAAGAGTACATATCAATGGGTCCCCAAGGACTTACTTCCAGATACCTCAACCCTTCCATCCATTTCAATAAAAATTTCTCATGGAAAACCAAGAGCGCGCTTGTTGGAGCCCAACTTGTCCAAATTGTTGTAATGAGCCCACCTTGTAAAGCCTATCAAATTCCCATTTTTATGTCAAAGACGTTTTATCATTTTGATCCACTTGTCTGGGTTATGTAAGGATTAACCAGTCAGTGGGGACCCAGACTTGTTCCCACTTTGTAATTATGAGGAAGAGCACCCCATGTACATTTTTGAGCTAAGGTGACTAAAGTGTAAAAGTCACCTTAGAACCATTTTTTGAATAACATTTGAATATTAATCCTGTGTCGTACGAGTCTGAGAGAGAGAGAGAGAGAGAGAGAGAGAGAGAGAGAGAGAGAGAGAGAGAGAGAGAGAGAGAGAGAGAGAGAGAGAGAGAGAGAGAGAGAGAGAGAGAGAGAGCGTCTTATCCTCTTCGCTACGCGCTTCTCCCTCACCTGATTCACGACGTGACCACACCATCGCGGTAGCCTCTCCGAGAGCTACGCGCCCACGCCACGCATTCACATTTTCGAGCTGTTCGCGATCGATCCTTCCTCGAGCTTGTTTTGCTTGTAAGTAACACAAACATTGTCCGTTTTCAACAATCAAGTGCTTTATGGAATGAGAAAGAGATTAGCTACACATAGATACTCATAAACTTAGGTTTCACCCACTTTTGGATTATGACCTGTGAGTCTATCGCGACTATAATCGAGATAACTAGGGTTCAAATCTGGTGAGATTAGACTTATAGGTAAGTATATCCTATTGAGAGGATGATGCCTAGTAAGTTTGATGCGATTCCGAGTTCATTTGAGGTGTAAACGGTGTTGTGAGCGTTTAGGGATAGAGTGGGTTGCATTCTACAAGGGTTAGTGATTGATGCATCATAGAAGTGTGTATGTGTAGATTGGTCTCAGCCTGACAAGCTAACGAGATTGCCTCCATGCACCTACGGGTTAGTCATGTCATCGGATGATAAGTATGTTGTCTGTGTCGTGCTTGTGAGCATGAACGGGGGAGTAGTGTTGCCCTAAAACATTGGCGCCATTGCCAGGAACACAAGACCTTAAGTAGGGAGATCTACGTCACTCGTGTGATGGTTAGCTTACTTTTAGTTTCAACTAGAGAGAGCTTAAACTTTTAGAACAAGATCCAGGATAGAGTATCCTGAGGTCTAGTGGATAGCCAGGAAGCCTGTGTCTTGCCGAGGGTCTGTGACTAGTTAGATTTAGTAAGTAGGATAATGTGGAGTTATGGTTTTTGGTTTTGAGTACTTGTTATACTTGTGTAGAAATAGAGTAGAAAAACGTTGTAAAAACGCAAAACAAACAAAAAGAAGAAACAATAAGGCTGTTTGCTTGCCTTGAAAGAAAAACCCACACCATATACCCTTGAAGGGGGTGAAAAGAGTAGACATTGGAATTTATGATCCAACACTTGAGAAAACATAAAAATTGTGACCAAAAGCAACAAAAAGAAACAGGTGATTGTCATAAGAAAACACTAAGTGAACCTAAAGAGGCCAAGAAGAGATATAACCATTAGCCTAGGGTAAACCGACAGTGTCATGTGGTCCGACTGATATTCACAAGTTTAAGATGAAGTGTCATCAAATTTGCATCACTTTAAGTGCATTTGAGTTGTGAATTGCCATAGAAAAGCGAAATTTGTGAAGTACTTGAGTCCAAGGTAAAAATAAGTCCAAACTTCATAAAACTTGAGGTATAGACTTATATGGGCACAGAGAACACAACTGTCCAAAAACAGACAAAAAATCAAATCCCAATTTCTCTCTGCCTAGTCTATCATGATAGACTGATGAAGTCGGTGATTGACTAACAACAGAAAAAAAACCTTTATACCACAGGTTTAACACGTCAATACAAGGGTACTCACAAAAATTGAGTGAAACTGAACACCATCTTGACCACAAAATTTCAAAACTGGTGTTTTTAGAGTCTGAATTCAGAGATAGTGGCAAGAAGGCTTTGACCAAATGTCCAAATAGTGCAAAAATTTGTCAATGCACTACACAGGGAGAGGGTGAACCAGCTGTGGAGATAACTTGAGAAAAATACCAATCGTGGAGAACATGCCGAGTCTATCACGATAGACTAGGGAAACTGCTGATGAGGAGCTTATCTTTCAAATTTCCCCTAGGGAGATCTTTATCAGAGCCTATACAACATACATACCAAATTTCAAGGCATTTAGATCACTCAAAGTCAATCTAAGGCCCAGATAGAGAATCAGGCTCTGACCAAAATACTAAAATGTGACCAAAACCCAAACCAAGTGTCCAAACTTCATAAAACTTGAGGGATAGGCTATAGAGGGTAAAAGGAACTCAAGGGTGAACTCACAATTTTAAATTGACTTATGCTGAGCAAGTTGTCAGTCTATCGCGATAGACTAGGAAAGTAGTGATTCAGACATATTTTGCAAGTTGTGACTATACTGTTAGGACATACTCTCCACCTAGGTCCCACCCATCATTTCATATTTGAAATTGGACCACCAGAAGACTGACTAAGTGGTTGTTGTACATACTTGAAATATTTTTCGTGGTTCAAGGAAAACCCTTGTGAACAGACTAACCATACTTGTGTAGATCCCAGAAGGAGCTCATCACAAAGCCGCACAGGAAGAAGGAGTCCAGGTAAGCTTTAAGTTTGCAACCCAGCTTTTATTCTTATGTATTTAAAGTCGGGAGCCTTTGTTAAGTCAGGAGCTAAAAGTGTCAAAAGTCAAGTAAGCACCACGTCCATCGAAGAGAGTGTAACTCAGACGAGACTAGACCCATTAGCACCGATCATTGAAGAGGGTAGTGATATTGACACTTCATCGAAAAAGTCCTTCTTCATGATGGGGAGTCAACAGCCAGGGGGTTTCAACGGTGAAGGTCCCATGCCAGGGGGAAGCACCTCCCTACATCCTTTAAACGAAACCAATTTCACTATCATCTTCTTCGAAGGAACAAACTCGAGGGGAGCCTTAGTTTATTCTGACTATCGAGGACGCAAGTGTATTTGTATTGAAGAAAGACCGGCTCAGAGACTGGAGATAATTCGAGTCTATGATGATGGAGACAGATTCTGAGACGAAAAGGGGAACCACTATCTAATAGTTAGTAACCCTGAGGATTACAACAAATATGGAGATAACGTGGCAACAAAAGGGAAAAGGTTTCAGAAACCCAAGAACCGCCTCCTAACATTAATCGACCTGGAGCACTTTTTATGTATGATAAGAAAACAACCAGGGTCCCAACCTATAATGAGAATGTGGGGATTTACAAGCAAGAAAGCGAGGGAATAGTCTCTTACTTTCAATGCAAGGAACCCTACCCAAACGAATTAAGCAAAGATAAGGTTCTTTACTTATTCTCTTATGAAACTGCTATGGGGAAGGATATTGTTTTTGTTGACAGGCACGGGTGAGAATACAAACGTATTCTCCCTGAGGAGGTTGAAATGGCAAGAGTTCCGGCAGCATCAACCTATGGCCCCGACAAAGTACCAAGAGCCAACTACACCCCTAGCAAGTCGAAAAATCCCTTTTCAGAAGAGTATGACGCTACCTCACATTCTACCCGACAACCAACGTTCAACTACCATGACCAACCAGCTACTCATCCATCATTGCAGGCATGGCTTCGACAGAGTGCTACATTAGAACAAGACCGAACCCAAGAGGGTTATCAAACCGCACGAGGTCTAAGGGATTTACAAGAACCACCACTCTATGCACATTATTAAGGAGAGAGTAAGCCAAAGACTCAGGGGTCAACTGAGCCTGGAAGACCACCCCTAGAACGACTTCGGAGAGATGAACCATCTCTTGTAAGAACTGTTAGAAATTATGGCTTAGGAGCACCATTGGAAGAGGAACCTGGCCACTACAGAAGACCAGAGGAGGTATATCGACTAGGACGGGGAGATCCCATGATGGGATTTGTAGACCATCGTAGAATTAGACCTTCTCAAGTGCAAAAATGGGTAAACAAGAAATATACGGAAAGCAGGGATCCGAGAGATCATGTAGCAGTCTTTGTGCATGTAATTAGAGCTGAAGAGGTGTTAGACTTTCCTACCCAATTTGCAGGATTTGGTTTAACCTTAGAGGATGATGCTGCTACATGGTTTGACTCAGTGGAGTGAAGAGACTTTGAGTCTATGGAGGAAGTGTTTGACGAGTTTATCGAAGAGTTCTCACAAAGGGGAATAGCTCATAATACCGTCTCACAAATCCATAAATTCAAACAGAAAGATGGAGAGTCGGTGTGAAAGGCAGCCCTCTGATTAAAAAGATATGTTAAGTTTTGCCCCGTGGAAGAACTGCCAACTCAGTCCAGACTTATGCTTATATTTATCCAAGGACTAAGGAATGCAGATCTCCAGAAGGACTTACATATGAAAAGGAGCACGACGTTGAATGATTTAACCAAGGAGGCTCTATACCTTGTGGACAATTGTGCGGTCTACAAAGAGGGCGAGTTCAAGGATCTTGACGATGATTCCTCCTCGCAACAAAGTGGAAGCAAGTCTACTAAGACAACACCGAAAGGATAAGTAGTGATGAGCCAAGAGTAGCTTGTAGAGGAAGTGCTTAAAAAGATTAACTTGTATTCCAAACCACAAGCTAAACCGCCAAAATGGTGTGCGATTGAACAAAAATGGACAAATCATGGGAGGGAGAAATGTTATTATAACAAGGGATATGTGAGAGAATGACCCTATGCTCCGCAAGCTCAAGCGACATCCCCTTAAGTACCACCGATGCCTAGATATCAAACAGGCAACCTACCAGGACCTGTAGGTGTAGAAAGACCACAACCAGCATTGGGAAAACAACCACCCCTACCAGGATTACGACCAGTTGGCATAAGATACACACCAACAGTAACTAAATCGTATGAGAAGGATTTGATGCCTATGCATGCATACTACGACGAGGCCAATGGATATGCGGAAAACTCTGTCTATTATCCACCAGAAGAACCCTCCACACCAGAACCATGGAGCATGATAGGAAATACAGGACCACCAACTGCTGCACAGGCAGCGGGGGAAGGAAGATATAGCTTACATGAAAGAACATTGTTGTTCATAGCCAACGGAGACATGAGCGGGCAGAGGTTTGCACACCAACAAAGAGGATCTCAAGGAGTACCTCAACAGCCTAAGGGACCATGCTACAAGTGTGGTGGAGACCATTGGCTGAGGGTCAATGCATATGGCACTGAGTGTGGAGTTACTCATTTGATTCATGATTGCCCTAGAAATCCGAGCAAAGGAGCAAAAACTACTTTGAATATGCTGGGAGCACTGCCTTCCAGTGGAGGGTCAGAAAATGAAACTCCGATTCCTCTTAAGGTCCTCACGAGAGCCCAAACAAGGAAAAATGACAATCAGCCCAAGAGTAACAATGAAAATCAAGAAGAAATCAAGACTGATGTTAAGGCGGTTACGCCGCTAGCGGAAGCTAAATAGCGAGAACTCAACCAACAACAGAATTTGTCAGACGAGGACGGAGCTTGACCCGCAGGCGCATGGAAACAACTAGGTGGGTGTCAAATCACCTACTCAACCTTCGAATGACAATCACTACTAAGGAAATCAAATCTAAGTTCTAAAATACGCAAGTGACTGAAATCCGTACTACGAACGAATGCTATACGAAACAGGATCTAGAATCATTGAATCGATCTCAAACTCATGGGGAAGTCTATACACTAGGTAAGAACAACACCCTAAAGACTTGAACTGCAAAATCAACCTATAACCACTCCGTGCGGCAAACGCGTATGAAGACAAGCCGAAAAATACAGGTGACCGAAACTTGACCTCGATGGTACTAATGTGTAGCTCTACTCGTTGTGGTTCTATAGATATGCTGCACGCTCAATTCCGACACACGAGTTGGAAGAAAACTCACACCGAAGCTCGTAGGAACTTACCACACATAGAAGCCGATAGCGCGCACTCTTGGTATCTGTGCGTAGCTCTCGCCGTTGCTAACACAATGGCGGTGTCGCTTCTCCAATGGCGGCTCCGTAGCTCGCGTAGCAAGTAGATAAGACTCTCTCTCTCTCTCTCTCTCTCTCACTCACTCTCTCTCAGACACAGTCACGGCGCTCAAAAAACTCACTTTGATTAATAATCTGAATGCTTTAGGTTACAAAAACTTTGGCTTATATACCTCAGCCTTGGAGGTGAGAACATCTCTAACTAATTACATCAGCAAGTGAAATTACTTCGGGATTACAAGCTAGAAACTCAATTGAGTCCCGTTACTTAATGAATGGCTCAAATCAAAATTAATGCCGGAAAGACATTTATTACAATCAATGGTTACAAAATGATGAGTGTGAGCAAAAATGTGGGTGTGATCCTCTGCTGGCTCAACACTCCCCCCCCTCCGCGTTCATGTCGTCCCTGACATGACTTTTATGCTTGGTCAATAAAGTCCTGTCGTCTTGAGCATCTGCAAATGTGATTCGTATCGTAGGTTGCCGATGGTCAAGGTTGGGCCGAATATTTTGCTTTCGTGGGTGAAAAAGCCGGTGTAGAAAGCTTCTTCGAATGTTTGCATGTGGAAGCTAGGCAAAAACATAATCCTTTGGTATAGGAGGTGTAACACTTTTGGAGAAGGCTGCAATGAAAGATCATACATCATATCAGACACCGTGTCGACCGTCGATAGTAGACTCGAGGTCGTGGCTTTATCTGGTGCGAACACTTCAATGCAAGCTAAGAGAGTCCTGCAGATTTTCTTGAGCATCTGACATGAAAGGTCAGGAGAGCCAGTAAAGAGCTTGATGGTGCCCGTTAGGGTTTTCACCATGTAGGCTTTACCTATTCTCTCTCCTGCCTTTGGTCCTGGCATCCTGGGATAATTAAGCCAATTTGGCTTCTTTTCTGCAATCCTGCCATGCTCTTTCCAGTTTCTGACTCTTGGCACCGGGCAGAAGGTTGCATCCTCCCGGATCTCCTTTGGTGCCTCCACCAAGTAGATGAGGTAGGCTGGGTATTTGTTCAGCCAACCTTTCCTCCATCTAGGTTGTGAATCTACTATCTTCTTTGATTGTTCCTCCTTTGTGATGTCGCCTTCGTAAAGAGCGACATATTGCTCCCCTTCTAGTCTCTTTTTCGTCTTTAGCACTTCAAATTTCATCAAAGGGAAAGGCAGGCTGGGTTTCATCCACTGTTCATGGAGCACTTTTGTGTCTAGTCTCTGAAGTCTAATGGAGATTAGGAGTCTCCTCTCCCATTCCATTTCCGCCTTGGCACTCTCCTCTGCTGACTTTTCTATTTGGTCATGGAGCCTTTGTTCTTCTTCTTCAGAGATTCTTGAAGTCGAGGCCACCTCTTGAGCTGGGGCTGGATCTTCAATTGTGGTTGCCTCTCCAGTTTCTGGTAGCTCTATGGCTGCTCCACCTGATTCTTCTTGTGGTGTCTCTGTCTCTCCTTCTTCTTTGCGCTTGTAGATCTTGGAGCTGTTTGCGGAGGGCCTCATTCTCTGTCCGTAGTGTTGGTTTTCTAATGTGAGCCTCTCCTCTGCCGCCAATGATCCCTCCGCAATGTGCAACCTTTGCACTTGCTCTAATCTTAGCTCTCTTTGTAAGCTTCGGACCTGGTCTTCCAAAGCTGGTACGATAGCTCCCTCTTGTTCTGGTTCCTGCTCTGCTAGCTCTAGGGTATCCTGAGTCTAGTGATTGTTCTTTCTTGAGCTCGACTCTTTCCCTTAGCTCAATGAGCTCATCCTTAGCCGCCTCCAACTCATCCTCTATTCGCTCCCTTGCTTCCTGTGCACTTGTTACTTCTCTTGAAGCCTCGGCTAGTTGGAGTATCAAGCCGTCTCTCTCGTTTTTCCGCGTCATAGAGTGATGCTTTATGACTTTCAGATTCAGTCATAGCATTCTCTAAATTTCTCTGCAACTCCCTTCCCTTTGTTTGGCTGTCTCAATCTCTACTTCCTTTGCCTTGGACCTTTCTTTTATCTTGCTGAGCAGTTCATGCACCATGTGCATGTCTTTTTTCATCATCATCTGTCAACTCTAAAGCTCTTTCCGCCACCACCTCCACTGGCTTTGGCTCTTCTAGTATTTTCGGTTCGTCCAGTTTCTCTTCACTTCTTTCTTTTTTACTCTTTTCCTTTTCTCCGTCCCCTCCGTTCATCTTTTTTGTAGGGTGATCCCATAAACTGCCTCAAGGGCCTCTTCTTCTTCGGTGTATCCTATCTCTACCAGATCCTCATAATCATTTCTCTTTTGCTGAACTGGATCTATCTTCTTTTCTTTGGTCTCGGCCTTCTGGCTTTTCCAAAACATCTGTGTCCACCTCTACTGTGGTCTCTTCCACAATTTTTTCCGTCTTCTTCGGCTTGGTACATCAGTCATAGAGGATGTTTGTCCTCAGCTTCCTTGGCTTTCCCTTTGTCGGCTTGCCCATCTTTCTCTTGAGGCTTAGTAGACTCATCTACTTTCCTTTTCCCCTTGTCGTCTTTTTCAGCTCAGCTTTTAATTGCTGTACCTCCTCTTCAGTGTATGGCTCGACAGTTGCTGCTCCAAAATAGCCTCTGACTCCTCATAAGCTTTAATATATTGATCGTATTGATCAATATGTGGCCTGGCCGAGCTAGTTCCGACTTTAGTGGGTCTGGCACCCACTTTTCTTCAAAGTCACCCTTTAGAGCTCTTTTCCGCTCTAAACTGCTCCACTAATCTTTCCATTCTTGCCGCTTTCTGACTTTTGGTTTGCTTGGGAGCAACCTTCTTCTTTACTTTCTTCTTAAGCGGCTCGTCCACATCCTCTTCAGGTTCTGAAACTACTTCTAGTTTCCGGCGTGCTCTTGTGATGCCCTCTTGGATACTTCGGGCTGTTCTTCCTCCTCGTCGGCTTCTCTAAGCCACTCATTCTGGGAGGGAACCTTGGCCACTGATCTCTAGCTCCAATAGCTTCATAAGCTATTCTTGTCAGAATTTCCGCTCCTCCTATGTACTTTGGCTTCTCGTTGTGCATGGCAATTACTTGCTCGTGGATGTGTTGAGCGTAATTCACCTCTTTTGGCATATTGCTCTTTAATGCCCATGTGATGGTGGTCGCAATGGCATGGGGGTGGTGTCGTATACTTTTGCGGTCTTTTACTGCAAACATGAGAAATTGGTTGTACAGTCGGCAAAGGGTTGCCGCTCTTGGTCCTCCATATCTCCATAGGTTGCATTCTGTTTCTTGGGCCCATAGACCTCTATGGCCTCCCTTCTTTCCCTGACCGAGCTCCCTTTGTTGTGCAGCTTCAATGCGTCTGCAATGAGCTGTGGAGTGATCTGTACTTCTACTTTCTCTCCATCCATGGCTGTCAATGTGGCTTTTCCATCCTTCTGAATGGATGTTGCCAACTCGTACACTCTTCTTGTATCCACACCTGATGGTCTCGAGGTGAAGAAACTGTGCAAGTCTGCCCTTTCCAGGTACCTGCTGATGTCTTCTGACCTGCTATAATCTACCAATTCCTGTGGGATCATCGGTACATCCACCGCTTGCCCTTGAGGATCTCTGAAAGTCCCCTGGTAGATCTTTATTCCCTCTTTCTCCAATACTGCTTCCTCCACCCAAGTTTTGGTTGGCTTGAGGGTTTCTGCTGGAATGTCAAAGGTTCCGCTTCTGCAAGAGCATCTTGATTGTCGTCTTTTTCTCTTCGTTGCCGATGACTTGGCGGAATCCATGGATCCTGTAACTCCAATTTCAGAAGTTAGCGTCTTTTTAGTACTGAAAGCCGAAATGAAGCTTTTAACTATTCAAATGACTTGAAAATTGAAACATGAGCTATTCAGGGCCTAAGGATGCAAGGTAGGTGAAAAAATATGCAAACTGGGCTCAAAATCATGCTGGAGACATCATACGCGTATGATGTCTTTTGTGTCAAAATGACTTCATATTGGTTGTGCTTGTAGCTGATAGTGTATACATGAGTATCATATGCTTGGATTTGAGTTTGGATCCCATTTGGTCAAGTTTTGGCCAGTTTAGTCCAGTTCAGGCTCTTGGCAAAATTTTGAAAGGGAATTGGATTTTATGATCCAAATTGGATAAAACTTGGTGGTTCACTTTCAAATGGCATGTAGATCACTTCTGTTTGGTGGTTGAAGCCCTGAGGTGCCAAAATCACATAGTGAGACATCATACGCGTATGATGTCTTTTAGTGTATTTTTGGACCAAATTTCTCTATAAGCTTGGATTTGGCTTTAGATAGGCTTATTCAGTGGATTTATGAAGTTTGGATAGATTTTGGGCTAAAAATGGCTCTGGAGACATCATACGCGTATGATGTCTTTTTCATCAATTTTTCATGGGATTGGTTCTGTGGACTCCCCATGTACTAGTGAAGGACTGTTTCTACTCAAATCTTGGTTTGGACTTGAGTATGTTGGATTTGGGCCAAAAATAGGCTTTAGGTGAAGGATTTTCCCTCAATTGGGCTAATGGGGTGATCCTCTTGACCAAATGGTTCCAAACTTTCATATGTAGCATGTATTAGATATATATAATGGATGTATGATGACAAATGAGCAGTTTTGGCTCTGTAAGTGCAAATAGACATCATACGCGTATGATGTCTTTTGTGTCAAAATGGTGCTTTTTGGTTCCAGATAGCTTGTAGATGTGTTAATCAACAATCCTACAAAGTTTCAATGAGTTTGGAGTTATTTTGACAAAATTAGGACCAAAAATCAATTTTATGGCCTACTTTGCGTCTTTTTGGTTTTCCTTGGGTTTTCTAACTCCAATTCTCATGATACTTGGTTCATAGGATGTGATTAACATGTGGAATGAGGCTATGCACTCAAATGTTGAAATGGATGTGAAAATTCATGCTGTGAGACATCATACGCGTATGATGTCTTTTCTTGAAATGTTGGTCTTTTTGTGCAAAGAATGCTTTGTGCTAGTGCCCTAAGCCCTGCTAACTAGTTTTCAACTTAAAAAGTCATCAGTTTAGCTAAAAAGCCCCCTTATAGGCATTTCAGTCTCCGAAGTCGTCTTTTTGCCTTGGAGTTGAATTTCTTCAACTTTTCTTCTCGAGAGTTGCATTTCCAGCTCATTGGATATGTTGTGAAGCCATCTATTTGGTTGAACTTGACTTTGGCTCCCCGTTCTCCATCTTTCTCCATTTGGTTGCCCGAAAGCGTCTTTTTCACCATCGGTAAGTGAATCAGCTTTCTTTTGGGTTTTGCTTGCAAACATAAGTCATCCATGTATATTTGAAGCTGCTTGTGAAGTTTCATTTCATTCGGTCGTCAATTTCAGCCGTTATGCCAAAATGACGCTTTGTGTGTCCGCAGCCGAATCGGTTGTTCCGACCTACTTTTGGTGATCCAAACTGGAGATACTCCATGGTTGCATTGCCCTCGATGTTGTTAAGCTTCCTGAGAAGTTTTGTGTCGTTTCGACAACTTTTTCTGTTTGCCTCTTGCAGGCTCTGTTGACCTAGGGTTTTTCCAGTCGTTCTTTCTCGAGCTTTGAGTGTTAGAAACCCATCTTCTATACTAGGGTAACCCACCTATAAGTTCTTGCAAGGTTTGGTTAGGCGGTTGTGCCACTACCTAGCATTCTACCCCATTCCCCGTCTGCTCTTGTTTCTTGTTTTGGTCAGTTTTCGCGACAAAAGTTAATGATAAGCATCAAAAGCTTATGGCAACGAGTCTACCTCTCATGTCTGGTGTCCTCTGAGCTCTCGTAGCAGTCGTAGAAGGCGTAGAAGGTCGGATGCTCCTGTGTGCTCTTTGCTCTCTCCAAGAAGGTAATAGTGGAAATGAGCTTGAAAGTGATGTGAAAAATACTTAACTTCGGACTTCCCGGATCACTTGTTACCAAATTTGACATGTGCTCCTATCTCGTCGTGAAATGCACTTTAGGATTTGAAATTTCTCAATTTGGACTCCGTTTGACCTGTTTCTGAGAAATCTGTCCACTTTGCCAAAATTCTGTCATTTCGGGCTTTCCGCAACTTTTTCAGAATTGTACCCAATTTTTACCATGGGTTGCCCTTGTCATTAGGACCATCACCGTCTATTCTTTTCTTTTCCGATCTCATTTCACCTGCTTTTTTATTTTTCTTTTACTTTTATTAAGAAAATCATAAAAAATAAAGGAAAATAGCAAATTGAAGCCAAAAAATTCCAAACATACACAATAAATAGCTGGTAACCCTGTGTATATGAATATACACTTATTTGTGATTTCTGGACTTGGATTACCACTTTTTTCCACTTTTTAGCTCCAAAAACACTCTTATTTAGTGATATTTACACGTCTAGAGACCCAAATTCATCATTTGATCTCTTCTTGTTGCAAAACAAGGTATATAAGGGCATAAATATTATCAATATCCGCAATCAAACATAAAAATTGCAAAATCATGTAAGACACTGCCCTTGTAATATAATTTTTGTTTTTCTTTGTTTTTGTCGCTTGTAGCTGCTTTGTAGCTCCTGTATACCTGTATACCTCCCCCCCTCCTAGTCTGAGTCCTCCCGGACGACTATGAAGTGTCTGTGGCGAAGCATTGTAGTTGTTTTGGTCATAAGTTCCCAATGCAATTGTAGAGCGATGATACAACAGTCTTTCCAATAAAGCTGCTCTTTGTTTGATTGAAGGATTGGTGGTCGGGTTTTGGGTTGGTTTTGGCACTTCGGTAGTAGAATCAGTAGATGGATTCTTCTTTACCTTGTTGTTCTTTTTCACAATCCAAATCTGCTTCCGCTTCGCTTGTGCTTGCCACAAACTCTTTGCGACCCAAACCTGCTTTGTTCTTTGTGTTGATTTCCTCGCCTTGAAATACCTAGGAGTTTCCGTGGATTGTACTGAAGGGAGTTCCTGTTTACAAATCTTTGGGATCCAAATTTGCTTGCTATAGCTTTGTGCCGTCATGAACTTCTTTGGAATCCAGATCTGTTTCACTGTCCTTGATTGTCTGGAATCACTCTGTTGTCTGGTATTGAAGACTCTGTTTTCCACCTTTGTGTTCTCTGGCACAACCTTTTTTGGTCTCCATACCAACTTTGACTCCGTTTTTTCCCAAGGTTGAGCTGTTATATTATTGCTTGTCTTCCTTATCCAATGTTGAGAGTTCCTCGTCGAAGAGCAATCCAGTTGTATAGAAACTTTTGGTTGCCATTGCTTCTTCTTTTTCTCTGGTTGTTGTTTACCTTTGTTCTTGGATTCTTCCTTTGGAGTTGGCTCTGCTCCTTTGGTGAACTTAACTGATTGACTTTCACCTTCGTATTTGATAAGCACTGATTTAGAACTCCAGTCAATCATTGCATTGTATTGCTTCTGCCATGGTTGTCCTAGCAATAATGGATGTTGTGTAGCTTGGTCTTCAACCACGTAAAACATATGAGGATACACATACTGGTTAATCTGTATATGTAAAACTGTGCATCCGACAGTTTTGATTGAATTCTCAGAGTAACTCTTTAACTCTTGCTTGGCAGTTTGTAATTTAGTGTCATTTGTCAATTGTCTATACAAACTGAGTGAAAGTAGGTTAGTTTGAGCTCCTGAATCCAATAGTGCTCTGGCTTTGATTTGGTTGGTTCCTACTTTGCATTCAATGATGGGTTCTTCTTTGTCATTATCCATTTCTGTTATACTGACTGCGTTTATTCGTATTGCTCCTTC
This sequence comes from Adiantum capillus-veneris, assembly GCF_014529385.1. Taxonomy (NCBI): domain Eukaryota; kingdom Viridiplantae; phylum Streptophyta; class Polypodiopsida; order Polypodiales; family Pteridaceae; genus Adiantum; species Adiantum capillus-veneris. The sequence continues at coordinate 90,639,291 of NC_140932.1, forward strand.
ATTGCGTTGTTTCTGACGCAGTAGTCTTCTTTTCTCCATTCTTTCCTTCGCCTCGGCTTGTGCTTCCTCCACAATCTTTTTCTTTTTCTGGACACGCAGCTTTTCTTGATGTATTTTGAGAAGCATGTCTTGGGTTAGCGGCAAAAGATACTTTTTCACTCTGCATCCACTAATCCAATTGGGCATTTCTTCTCCGTCTAATGTAGCAAGCTTGACGGCTCCACTTGGTGATAGATCTTTAATCACCAGAGGTCCCATCCCTCGCTTTTTAAGCTTCTTAGCATGCTGTTTCAGAGTGTAAACTAGGACATAGTCCCCAACCTTAAACTCTTTAGTCCGCACATGCTTATCAAAAAATTCCTTTTGTCACCTTTTTTGAGCGTAGATAGAAGCTACTGCTTTTAGGCGAAGCTCGTCTAGCTTTTCCAGGTCATCTATTCTATCAGAAAGCTCGTGCCCTTAGCAACCCTTAAGGTTGAAATCAAGAATTCTATAGGTAGGATAGCATTTAGCCCAAAAACCATGTTATATGGGGTCGTTCCTATTGATGTTTTATATGCTACCCTATATGCCCATAATGTTGAATGCAACTTCTGGTCCCAGTCAGTTCTCGACTCAGATACAATCTTCGTAAGGACCGTGCATATGGTTTTGTTTGTTGCTTCAGCTTGTCCGTTTGCTTGTGGATGATACGGGGCTGATTTCCTATGGATTACCATGAATTCATCTAGAAGGATCTCTATCACTTCATTTATAAAATGTGTGCCTCGATCACTCACAATTTCTATTGGCAATCCATATCGTACAAAGACGTATTCATATAGAAATTGTGCCGTGGTCCTGGCATCTGCTTTTTGAGTTGCCTTTGCTTCGACCCACTTTGTTAGATAGTCTGTAGCCACAACGATGTATTGTGCATGAGTCTTATATGCAGGAGGTGAAATGGGTCCGACATAATCAATCCCCCATTTTGCAAAAGCTCTTGCCCCCATCATTGGTCTAAGCGGCATATCATCTCTTTTAAGTGGTACTTTGGTCCGCTGACAGTCATCACACCGTTTAACGTATTCCTCAGCGTCCATATGTAATGTTGGCCACCATATTCCTGCGGCTAAGACAAGTTTTGCTGTCTTATCACCTGAGAAATGGCCTCCACCTACTCCTCCATGAGCTTGCTCCAGGATTATCACATACTCAGACTCTGATGCGCAAATCCTAAGCTGGTTGTCTTTACCTCTCTTATAGAGTTGATCTCCTATTAAAGCGTAATCTCTAGCTTCTGTCTCTACAGATTTCTGACGAGCTTTTGACGTTCCTTCTGGGAAAGTTCTATTTGTGAGATATTCAACAATATACTGACTCCATTCCGGAGCGATCATTATCTGATATAATGTCGAATACTCTGCTGGCGGTTTTGATGAACATACAATACATACAGTGACATATTCATGTACGCTTTCTTTCATTCCTGGCCAATAGACTCCCAATTGTAACAAATTCCTATATGTGTTCCTTCTTGAACAATGAAATGCACATTCCTGAACATGTGCTTCGCGCAGATATATATTATATTCCTCAGGATTGATGCATAGTCGTAAAACATGATCATTTCCCAATTGATACAACCTTCCTGCAACCAATTGAAGATTCTTGGATTGCTGAATAGCAATATGTTTCTGGTTGTATTCTCTTCTATCAACTCTCCTCCATAGGTTAATAGGTAACGACATTTTGAGACCACTTCGGTATCATTTCTATGTTGAACAAGTACGCGTCTGGCATGTCGTCATCTACTCCTATAGGGTCTTCTCCCATTCGTCAATCGCGAAAGATGATCAGCTCTAAGATGTGTTTTTCCTTTCTTTACTACTACCGTGAAGTCGAATTCCAGTAAGATAATGAACCATCTCACTATTCTCCCGGTATTGCATGGTTTATTCACTAGGTAGAGCAAGGCTTGGTGATCCGTAAAAAACACAAACTTGTTGGCTAGAAGATAATGCCGAAATTTCTTCACAGCATATATCATTCCTAATCCTTCTCGCTCTGTTGTGGTGTAATTCTTCTCTGCATTGTTGAGCTGTCGACTGGCGTAACAGATAGGAAAATCCATGTTTCCTTCTTCTGGCTGAGCCAGAATGCATCCTATTGCATATGCCGAAGCATCTATATGCACATGGAATATCTTCTCCCAATCTGGTGATTTCAAGACTGGAGCAGTAATGAGTGCCTCTTTCAATTTCTTGAATGATTCCTCACACTCCTCTGTCCATTCAAAGTTCACTATTAGCCTGTAAAGTGGTTGGCCTATTATAGCGTACATGTAAATGAATCGTCTATAATATCCGCAATGTCCCATAAAGCTCTGTACTTGTTTCGCATTGGTTGGTCTAGGCATATCCACTATAACTTTTATCTTCTCTAAATCCGTGGATATTCCGTTTTGTGAGACAATATGTCCCAGAATTCTGCCCTGTCGGACCATAAACACACATTTCTCAGGATTGAGACAAATGCGATATGTCCTACATTTCTCAAATACTTTTCTTAGGTGTTCTAGATGCTCATCTCTCAGAAGAGAATGTACACATAAGTCATCCATGTATATTTCTAGAAACAACCTTAAGTATTCTTTGAAAGCATGCGTCATCAGCCTCTGGAAGGTTGCGGGAGCATTGGTTAGACCAAAAGGCATAACCCGATAAGCATAAATTCCCCACTCCGTTGCAAAAGCTGTTTTATGTTGATCTTCGGTGCTATGGCTAGCTGGTTATATCCTGAAAAACCATCAAGAAAGGAGTATGCTGTTTTCCCTGATACACGCTCTAGAACATGATCAGTTATCGGCAGGGGATAATTGTCCCTGATTGTTGCAGCATTCACTTTCTTTAAGTTGACACACACTCGGAGTTTTCCGTTCTTCTTGGGTACCACCACAATCGGAGATACCCAATCGGTGTGTTCAATCTCGTATATGAATTCAGCTTCCATTAGCTTATCTATCTCTTCTTTGATTCGCTTAGCAAACGTATCATTATATGTGTATGGTCTCTGTCTGCTAGGCTTTGCGTCTTGTTTTAGTGGGATTGTGTGTTGGCATATCGATGGGTCAACTCCCTTTAAGTCCTTATAAGACCATGCAAACACATCCCTGTACTCTCTGAGAAGACTCAAAAGTCTCTCTTCCTCGCCTGGAGACAAATCTGTGGCTATGTACACCGGTCTAGGTGTCTCACCTGGAGCTGCTAAATCAACTTTTTTTGCATCCTCCGGTCCGTCATAAGATTCGTTCTCCCTCTCTCTCGAATAGGTTGGGTTAATACCACCTTCCTATCCTCTATTGTGAATTTCCTGTAGTGAGAGGGAACATCCATGTTTTCCTTGATTTTGGCGTTTTCGTCCTCTCCACTCTCAATTTCTGTCGTCCAAACTTCTTTCAGAGTTTTCTTGAGCTCTCTGTACTTGTTTCTACGTTCTAACTTGGACTCCGTGTGTTCTCTGTTGCGCTTGTTCTTTTCTGATTTTTCTGTTTCAGTTTTCGTTTCATTCCTTTGAACTTGATTTCTTGAGCTTCTTTTGTCTTTTCGTAAGCTCTTTTGATCATTGCCTCTCATTCTTCCAGAAATCTTGTCCTTAACACAATCTTCCGCCTTTACTAGCATTAGGAATTGATTTTTTCCTCTTATTCTAGGCATCGGATTGGTTCTAACCCCCTTTGTTTTTCTCTTTGCTCTATAGCGTTTCTGGCGTTGTTTAGTTTGGTTCGGAAAATCATAAAATCGGACATCCGTTATAGTTTCTTCGTTTCCGCTTGAATTGTCCGTTGACTCGTTGTCTGCTTCATTTCCCCACTCTGGATGATCGGGAATGTCGTGAAACACCTCTTCTTCATCTTCCTTTTCCAGTGTATCGTTCTTTTCAGTTTCTTTTCGAGTACAGTTCTCAACATGAAGTACGGAACCACGTCGTACCCGTCCTTGTCGCAAAATTTCGTTGTGGGACCATCCGGAATTGCACAAACATCTAGGGTTGCTAGAATGTGTGTCCATTCTAATGGTTCAAGCGTGTCCTCTGGAAAGGGTTCTCCTATATAAGTTTCGTCTTCGATAGCCCTTTCTAAAACATTCTTCTCGCCTCAGACTTCCACATTTCGAGCTCCACACATCCATAACTCCTTGGGCTTACCTAACCAAGCTGGAAATTCGGATCCCGCCAAAGTAGCTGAATCAAACTCCTCTACCGGTGTTCGGTTCACATCTTTGTAGCTATGGTCTTTCAGGTTCACACGTGTAGTGGTTTCCATATTTCTCAGGTATATGTGATCGTAGCCCCAATCCTGGACCATTTCAACTGTCTCATGAATGGTCTTCCCAGTATGATATCATAGTTATTCTCCTTGCCAAAATCGACAATAGCAAAAGTATGTTCGTATTCAATGCCGCAAGAAGTCACTACGACTTTCTCTAATAACCCATAGGTTCTCCATGTAACCATCGGTAATGCAATCCATGTATTCCATTTTCTGCATTGCTTTAGTCAACTACTTCTTCTTATAGGTTTCCCCTCTTTTGTTTCCATGCTTCATCTTCATTGTGTCCATCTCTAATTGGAGTTTCCCCTGTCTTCCTTATTGCTGGTTTCCCCCATTTTTTCCAGATTTCTTTTGTAGCAATGGCTACCCCAGCTCCGCTGTCTAGTATTGCCATCGTGTTCACTCCTTGGAATTCAACTGGTAAGGTTGTATTCCCCTCTTCACCTTCGCAATACTCTCCGACCTTGTTTAAGGGTACAGGCTTAGCGTTCTTTTGTGGTTTGCTCAGCTCTTGTATACCCTCTTGCAGTCTCGATGTTGGGTCTTTTATCCCAATTTCTCCAAGCATTTTCCTACAGTGGTCCACATATGTGGTCTTAGCCTCAAAAGCTCAGCTAGAGTGATAGTGCATGTCACTGGTGTTGACAAGATCTCTATCAATCCTTGCGAGTCCATGACTTTTTCTGATGAGATTCTTCGTGAGGGAAGTGCTCTAATCTCGGATTTTGCTTCATACTCTCCTAAGTATGAAGGTAAGGTATTCAGTGAATGAGGTTTGCTCTCCATTGTTCTAACAGAGCCCCCATCTCCCCAGTAAGATTGCAGATCCAAGTCCACTTGAGATCCTGCCTCAAATTCCACTATGGGAGGATTCCTGATGTCCTTTTCCCAATTTGTCTGATTAGCTTGGCAACTTAGCTCGTTTGCAAAGTTTGCCTCTCTCACTTGTTTCCAAAATTCATTGTAATCCTCATCTCTTCCGTAAGACCTCTGTATGACTGGATGAAAACTCTCTATCTCCTGATCGGTTGTGTTCAATACTATGCGGTCATCCTTGTGTGTATTTTCAGGCTTTTGTGCACTGGGAGTCTTTTCAGCTACCCGTGAAATGATAGTCCTTTGCTGAATTGGGTTTTCCGTTCCACAATTCATTGTTTCTCTTGGTGGTTCTAATAAGGCTTGTGCAGTCTCGATCATTCTCTGGCACATTTCAAGTCTCTGCTTTTCCAATTCCGCGTTTGGGTATGTCATCCACCTCTGTTCTTGTGTTTGGTTGTTCTTTAACCTAGCTTCGTAAGCTCTCATCAGTGCGTCCAATGGTTCGTGTACTTTGTCGACTAGCACTGATCCCCCTGAGCTTAAGCTCGTTGTTTCTTTGATACTCTTTTGTTTCGTTCTTTCCGGGCTCATCTCTCGTTTCCCGTTTTGACTCTCAAGTTTTTCTAATCTATCTTTAGTTCGCTTTAGTTCCTCAGCTAGAATAGCGTCTTCACGTTCTTTTCTCAACTTCATGCGTGCTTTTCTAGCTTTCCATGTGTTTCTCTGACTCCGCGGTCCTTGACTAACCACTTCAGTCGCTAACTTTCCATTCTCAGGTTCTCTAGTGGTTTTCTTAGCTTGAGCTCTAGTAACAACTTGCGTTGGTATCAGAGTTTCATTTTCAGACCCACTGCTGGTAGGAATAGTTTCTAGCATATTCAATGTCGTCTTTTGCACTTTGTTTGGATTCTTTGAACAATCCTCAATGAAGTGAGTAACCCCACACTCAGTGCAATAAGCGTTAATTCTAATGATTTCCGTATGTGGACAAACATTCATCAGATGGTCACCTCCACACTTGTAACAGGGTCCTAGTGCTGGTCTTGGTCCCACTTGATTCGTCCTTTGTGGATAGGATGGTCTTTGTCCTGTTAACCCTCCATGAGCTATGAACATCAATGTTCTTGCGTCCAAATTGTATCTCTCTTCATCAGAAGCACTTGTAACTGTTGGTGTTCCAACATTCCCAATCATGCCCCATGGTTCTGGTTGTTTGGGTTCTTCTGGTGGGTAATACACAGTTGGAGACATGTGTGCACCAGATTCTTCATAATAGGCTTGAACAGGCACTAAGGCTTGTTCTTCCTGATTCTCTAAGGTTGGTGCATATCTAATGCCCACTGGTCTTGCTCCTGGTAAAGGTGGTTGTTGTCCCAATACCGGTTGCGGTCTTTCTATCCCCATAGGTCCTGGTACATTTCCCGTTGGGTATCGAGGTACTGGATGTACCTGAGGTGGTGCTAATTGAGCAGGAGGTGCATACTGATCCCTTACATACCCTTTGTTGTAATAGCACTCCTCTGTTGGATGGTTTGTCCATTTTTGTTCAATAGCACACCATTTCAGTGGTTTTGGCAATGGTTTTTGGTATGGTGCCATCCTTTTTAGAGCATCTTCTATCATTTGCTCTACATTTGGCATGGTTGTTGTTTGAACATTCTTTTTAGTGGTAGTCTCGCTCGCTACGGAGGAAGAGCTACTGGATGCAAAATCTGTATCCGCTGACACCTCTCCATAAACCGTACAGTTATCCACTAAGTACAATGCTTCTCTCGTTACTTGCTCGAAACTTGTACAAGCTTTCAAGTGCAAGTCCTTCTTGAGAGTGTCGTTTCTCAATCCCTTCAATAAAGAGAACAGATAGTCTGTCATCTTGTGGTCGTTCACGTACTGGACATCTCTCAATGTATTGTTTGAAGCGAAGTGAAGCTTCCTTCACTTTTTCGTGTTCTCTCTGTTTAAAAGCATATATTTGTGAGACCGTATTGTGCTTAATCCCTCGTTTTGAGAATTCCTCAGCAAACTCTCTTAGCAAATGGTCAATGTCATGGAATCCCCCTATGTTCAGTGGTTGAAACCATGTCAATGCCGTACCTTCTAGAGTAAGACCAAATCCCTCGTATTGTGTATGGAAATCTGTTATCTGCTCAGCTCTTAAGACTTGCTTAAAGAGTGACACATGTGCATACGGATCTCCTGAACCACCATACTTCTTTGGCATACACTTGGCTACTTGAGATGGTCTCATACGTCTATGGTCTGCTACCAATCTCATTGCTCCTGTGTCCCGGCTAAAGCTTTCTCTAGCATCATGGACTTCATGGGTTACCCTTGTCGGTTCCCCTGCCCTGAATCTACTACTAGGAGGTAAATGTGATGGTTCCGCTTCGAACCTTGGACCTGGAGTGGTATATGTGGGGATTGGAACTGCACTACCTCGATTCGTATCCATTGACTCTCTGGAATGTAATGATCCCATTGGTCCGGGCTTCGAGTACTGAGGTTGACTGAAAGAGTCAGCAGCCTGAGTTCTTTGTCCTCCTGTTGTCATTGGGTTTTGCACTCCATTTGTTGGTGCTGGTCTTTGTGAGCTAGAAGTAACATAATACTGATGTAGTGGTCCCCCAAAGTATGTATATCCTTCTAATTCTTTCTTGCCCATTGTTGAGTATTGCCTCCCATACTTGTCGTAAGCGGCAATTTTCACTTCCGATCCCTCTGTGTAGGTAAAGACATAAAGTCTTTTTTGGTCTGTCAACTCTCCAGTGTAGGGTTCTTCACATCTATAATAGAGATCTTGCTCCCCATTATTATATTTGTATAGCCCCACATAGATGTTATCAGTGTTGATCCTTGTAGTTTCATTCTCTCTTCTTAACCTCGCATCAGGGAAGTTCATTATTGGTGCTTTCTCCTCAAGTTCTTCATCTACTTTGGCTTTGGTGCCCATCAATCCCCACTTGTCCACAATGTTAGGGTTTAGGACTACCAAGTACATGGTACCCTCGTCATCTAGATATCTATCTCCGCTATAGCTCACAGGCACTAAGTCCTTGAACTCACTAGGTCTATCTTCTATCTTTACACAATAGCGGTCCATTCCATCTTTGTAGATCTTGGCACCTTGCTCATTGTCGTACTGGTATTTTATGAACAATAGCTTCATTGTGGCGGAAGGGTTTGATGATCCTGCTGCCATATTTTCTCTGTTGTTCAGGTTCAAGTGTTCCAAGTGTTCGGTGAAAATCTCGTAAGATCTCTCCGAAGAAGTATCAGAAACACTTCCTTCAAAGATCGGCTCTAATGGTTGCACCCAACTTTGGTTTACACTTCCCTCGGTTGATATGACACTTGCTTGTTCCCCTTGTTTTGGTTGGTTATTCTGGAGATTCCTGCCCGATCTCAAATTCATCAATTCCCCTAAAGGACTTAAACTTTTCCGTCTCGGCAATTTGTTTTCCCAAGTTTTTGTGGTCAGAATTGATCCAAACTGATTGATACTTGGTCAATTGTTTAATCTTGTCAGTTGGACAACTTCTGTTTCATCAAGTGAGAATTTTGTTGCAGTTATGCTAAAAAAGACATTATACGTGTATGATGTTTTTTTTCACAGATTTGGACTATTTTGGTTATGCTCACTCTTAGTAGCCCCCTTATGCTCTGTCCACTCACAAAATTCAGTTTGAACTCTGTTTGAGCAAGTTATGGCTAATTTAGGCTTTTCTTGGCAATTTTTCCGCTTTTGACTTGTTTTGGGTCAATTGTGATCCAAATGGGATGAAACTTGAAATATAACCTCTAGACAGCTATTACAATGGATCTGTGTTGGCAAAGTATCAAAATATGTCCAAAATTAGGTCAAAGACATCATACGCGTATGATGTCTTTTTCATCAATTTGGGTCAAGACTTGATATTTATGCTTTCTACAGTGTTTGTAACAATCTTGTCAGGTCAGATATAAAAAATAAGCAGTGGATGTGCTAAAAGATATTATACGTGTATGATGTCTTTTGTTCCAGATTTTGACTATTCTTGGTTTCAGGCCTTCTCCAATGTTTATAATTGAGTTTCAAGTGTTTTTGTCAGGTTTGAATGTAAAAAACAAGATCTGAATCCAAAATTTCCTATTCTTTGCGTTTCTTGGGCTCCGACTTGTCTTTTGGGTTTCTTTGAGTGTTAATGCTCTTGTTTTAAGTTGAAATTAGGGTATAACCCCCCTTTTGAACACTTTGGTAAAGTCAAAATTTCTGTTTTGGTCTCTGTTTGGTCATTTCCAATTTTTAAAGTTGATGTCTAAAGTTGCAAATTTCCAATTTTTTGGCACAGAATCCTTCCTAAAGCTTTCTCAAGTGCTCAGCAACTCCCAGATACACAGAAAATTTCTCTGACTTTTGTTTATTGCAAGTTTCACTACTAACTCGACGGTTTAGTGATCTAACATGCAATCAACCATATCAAGCAAATACTCCAATGATTACTAGCTCTAGATCAGGATCAAATGAAGTCCTACCTAAGCTATTCCTAATCATAAAATGGATTTGGTAATTGTGATTTTAAAGAGATCCACTGCCACTCACGGACTAGCAAATTCTTCTTCTATCAACAACTACTCAACACCAACAAAACAACAAACAAATCTAAGCTAAACTAAAAATACTGTCAACACGGAAGACCCAGGAATACCCCACTTCCTAGTATCTCTCGAGATCTTCGGAGTCCACCACTCCTAGATCTTTTCTAACTAAAGTATACAAAATAGTTTATACGACTCACCTCGTAGGATTAGTCTAAGGTCACCTACTTAGGGCTCTCGTCCCCGGCAGCGGCGCCAAATGTTAAGGCGGTTACGCCGCTAGCGGAAGCTAAATAGCGAGAACTCAACCAACAACAGAATTTGTCAGACGAGGACGGAGCTTGACCCGCAGGCGCATGGAAACAACTAGGTGGGTGTCAAATCACCTACTCGACCTTCTAATGACAATCACTACTAAGGAAATCAAATCTAAGTTCTAAAACACGCAAGTGGCTGAAATCCATACTACGAACGAATGCTATACGAAACAGGATCTAGAATCATTGAATCGATCTCAAACTCAAGGGGAAGTCTATACACTAGGTAAGAACAACACCCTAAAGACTTGAACTGCAAAATCAACCTATAACCACTCCGTGCGGCAAACGCGTATGAAGACAGGCCGAAAAATACAGGTGACCGAAACTTGGCCCCGATGGTACTAATGTGTAGCTCTACTCGTTGTGGTTCTATAGATATGCTGCACGCTCAATTCCGACACACGAGTTGGAAGAAAACTCACACCGAAGCTCGTAGGAACTTACCACACATAGAAGCCGATAGCGCGCACTCTTGGTATCTGTGCGTAGCTCTCGCCATTGCTAACACAATGACGGTGTCGCTTCTCCAATGGCGGCTCCGTAGCTCGCATAGCAAGTAGATAAGACTCTCTCTCTCTCACTCTCTCTCAGACACAGTCACGGTGCTCAAAAAACTCACTTTGATTAATAATCTGAATGCTTTAGGTTACAAAAACTTTGGCTTATATACCTCAGCCTTGGAGGTGAGAACATCTCTAACTAATTACATCAGCAAGTGAAATTACTTCGGGATTACAAGCTGGAAACTCAATTGAGTCCCGTTACTTAATGAATGGCTCAAATCAAAATTAATGCCAGAAAGACATTTATTACAATCAATGGTTACAAAATGATGAGTGTGAGCAAAAATGTGGGTGTGATCCTCTGCTGGCTCAACAACTGACAAGTCTAGCGTCAGTCGTGATAATCCTCGGAAATAACGAAAAGCGAAAATGAAACCTAGACGTGAGCAAAAACAGAAAGATGTAGAAGCTGAGCTAACAATAGCTCGAGAGAAACTTAAACAGCAAGGAGAGTCGGATTCTCTGAAATCAACGGAGGTACCAAGAAGGGCAAGCTTAGGAGGGTCTGTATTGGTAGATAAGCTCAATGAACCCTTAGATGCAATCTTTCAAGCTTATAAAGCAAGATTGAAGAAATGACAGACTCTAGAGAAAAGGTGGATGACATATCCATATCCAGAGATAGAAAAATAGAGACTAGAGATGTGCAAGCAGCTGATAGAAACTGCACAAGTTTTACTAGAGCCTCCACCTATGGAAGTGGGAGATAGAATAATCAAACCTCCAAACAATGAAACACCTCACAAAACCAAACAAAGGGTACCTGACAAGATAGAAAACGTTAAATCCTTGCCTGGTGTAGAGGATGCAAGAATCGTGCCTAATAGCACTGATGAATCACTGAAAGATTTTCCACCATATACACCTATTGTGGAAGAAAATTGGTCTGAAGAGCTATGGGAAACGGTGAGTCAGCGCCTTTCTCGGAGGTGAACTTGAATAAGCCTCCATGGGATTTAGATGCTAATCATTTCAAGGGGATAATGGTTCAGTTGCATCCGAAGATAGCAGACCAGCATCACTCAGAACTTTGCCACCATACATGGGAGACTACGAGGCAAGGTCAGAAATTTGAAGAGTACCTTCTCAAAGAATAGGAGGGTCAAATCAATTGGACACTAAAATCTTGACAGACTTGTTGACCACTCCGGTCAAGTGTACAATCACATTGGCAGAATCGTTAAAAATTAGGCCAAGCATGTGGACGGAAGTGGGCAAATGTCTTGAAAAATTTGGTATAAGGACGCCTCTTAAGTTCTTCGAAACCGAGCTTAATGACACAGACCGAAGAAAGTCAACACTAGACCAGTGCCACTCAACAAGGTCAGAGAGTATTGTGAGGGTGAAGATGGCAACACTACTCTACCAGTTGAGTATAACGGCATAGAGACTAAGGCCATACTTGATAGCGGAGCTGGCATTGCCATTGCGACCAAAATGCTATGGGAAAAATGGGAAAAACCAGCAATACGAACAACTAGAATGAAATTGCAACTGGCGGATGGGCACATAGAAAGGCCTATAGGATTGCTTTAGGCAATTATGGTATCTTCATGTGGCATAGAGTACGAACATACATTTGCCATAGTAGATTTCGGCAAGAAGAACAATTATGAAATTATCCTTGGCAGGCCGTTCATGAGGCAACTCAAGATGGTGCAGGACTCGGGATATGATTATTTGTATCTAAGACATGTTGAAACCACTACACGTGTAAACATGAAAAATCATAGCTACCATGATGTTACGAGAACACCTGTGGAAGAATTTGACTCAGCCACCATTAGTGGATCAGAAGTCCCAGCGTGGCTCTGTAAGAAAAAGGAGATATGGATGTGTGGAGCATCTCAATGTAGTGAATTTGACCACAATGAAAGGACACTAGAGAGGGTCTTGGAAGACGATGCCTATATACGAGAACCCTTTCCTGAAGAGAAGCTCGAACCCCTAGAATGGTCTCAAATTTTGGCTACATTAGATGTATGCGTCAATGAAGTCACTCCCACCAAATTTTGTGACGAGAATGGCTACGATATCATACCATACTACATGTTGAGCAAAATTGTGGAGGAAGACAAGAACGAGGGATATACTGAGAATATGAGGATCAATAAAACAGAAACGAAACTTGAGATTAAGATAGTGGGTTATGTGGACATCCCCACTAAAGAAATCGAGCAGGAGGGAGAAGAATTTTGTGATTCTTTTGATCAATGTGAAAAAGATAATGCGGATGACGAGAAGTTGGAAAATACAGAGGAAGAAGACCATCAAGATCAAGACTATGACATTTTCTACAATTTCCCAAACATGATCTGATCCCATTTCCACCTCAAATGAATGTCAAGTGACCCCTTTCTGGATCAACTTCTATTTTTCCAGATTCCCTCCAAGGAGATGTTGGTCTATCTCCTTCATTTTTTGTTGTTTTGGGCTCAAACTTAGTGGGTAGTCCTCTTGCATCATGTTGAAGCCATTTGTTGATTCCAATTTTTGATAAGATGGCCCTGTATTACTCTGCTTAGTCTATCGCGATAGACTGGGACTTAGTGTCATTTTGTCATATTTTGGCTCTGTGATCATCTGTCTGCCTTCTCCTAGTTGATGTAAGGTTGCTTGACCTCTCACATGTGAATTTTAATTGTCTGCCCTTGAGATGCCCTGTTCTGACTCTGAGTTGCTGTCCATTTTTTTCTCGGCTTGCCCTATGAGTCCATCTTGTCACCAAATTTGGTGTACTGCCTCCATATGCTTCCCCAAGTTTATCTTGTGAAAATTTTGAAAAGCCTTCCCCCCAAAGATAAAAATAGAAAGTCTATCGTGATAGACTCAGTTTCTTGGCCAAGAGAACGCAATTTTATACTTTGATTTGATATTTGTGGTCATTATTCCTTGTTACCACCCCTCGTGAAGTCAAAATCAAACTTTTACTTGTCTAAGTGTAATAGCAAGTCTATCACGATAGATTGAGCATCTAGTCATTTTTACAAGTTTTTTGATGTTAGTTGACCACAATGGTGTTAGTAGGCTCTCCTAGACACACACATCAAGTTTTAATCAATTTAGAAGAGTGTACTCCCTGTTTGCAGCACTTAGCTGGTTCTGGAGTCGAAGTAGACCACTTAGGTGATGGTCGCCGTTCCTTTTGGTCATTGTATGACTCCGGCTGTCTTTCATTTGCTTTTGACCTTCTGTCAAAGTAGTCGGTTGTTGTTTTGGTGTTTACATCACCAAGAACGACCATTTGGACATCTTTCTGGCCTGTTGTCGGCATTTGCCCTAGTGGAAGAGCTTTTTCTTGAGTGGACACATTCCAACTTGTAGTTGACCTCTTTTGGATGTACCCTGTCAAATTTGGTGTCATTTGGTCACTTGGTCGGCCCGTTAGAGTATCATGACGCTTTGCGCAGTTTTCGTCAGATAGGGACTTTAGGCTCCGTTTTGACAAACTTTTTCATGGTCTAACCATTCAGTTGGTTTGTCGAGGTTATTGGTTTGCTACCTATGAGTTTTGGCTCATTTCCGATCACTTTGGTTCAGTTGCTCTTTTGCAGGTCCTGTGAAATTAGGGTTTTTTGGGCGGCTTCCTTCCCGCTTTCCGAGGTCATAGGCTTGATCCCTAAGCTATAGGCATTGTGCCTTTCAATTTTGGTTCCATTTGGTGGCCTCTAGGTCTTCCTAACAACCGGTCTACAGTATGTGTGCACAGGTGTGATGGTGGTGCTGGCGAGGTTTTGCAACTAACTGAAGTAAACAACACTTAGAGTCAGTGTTGACGGGCATACCTCTCATATCTGATGTCGATCTGGTGACCGTGCGCGATGGATGAGCTCCTGGAAGTCACAACTGCTGTAGGGAGCTCTCTCTCTCTCACAATGGAAAATGACTCAAATGAGAGATTTTTAGCTTAGCCTCTCTATATGTAATCGAGACTCGACACGAAATTTTCCCATCTTTTACCTGTGGCCATAACTTTTTGCGAGATACGGTTTAGGCTCGCAAATTTCCTGATTTGGACCTCGGTTGCTCCAGTTCTACAATTTTTGCAGATTTCTCCTGTTGGAGGTCCCGTCATGACGGTGGTCATTTTTGCCCTGTCACCTTTGCAGTCCCTATTTTTTCTGTGTCTTCTTTACCTTGCTCTGATCAGGCGTCTCTTCTGTTGTGTTTCCATCTGGATTATGGATTTTTTTCTATATTTTTTGCTAGAAAATGGCTAAAATAAAGCAAATAAATCCCAAAATAACCCAAAAATAGCAATTCTAACCTATAAAAATACCAATGAAAATCAAAACACTTTGTAGCTCACTTTTCTCTTGTCTATGTACATTCTCACTCTTAATCGTCAACCTTGGCCTATTTTTTGTTGTTTTTCGACGTTTTTTGGCCAGATTTGACTCTCTTTATAGTATATACACATCCCTAGGGGCTCATATATGATCATTTGGTACCCAATTCTGATTAATTACGAGGGTATATTCTTTTTCGCAAACTCACACAATAAAACACAAAAATGGTTGAAAAATTAATCACAAACATTGCCCTCTAATATATTACGTGAGTCCGCATTTGGAATGCCTCCCCCCCTCCTAGTTGGAGTCCTCTCGGACGACAGGGTATCGTCAAGGGTATGTGTTGTGCATGGGCATGAACTCGTGCTAATGCAGGCCTTGTAATGTAGCCCTATATGCATGCACAGTCAATGCATTTAGAAAGAAATTATGCGGTGTAAGAGGAAGGTATAAGCGATTCGCTTATTGGCATTTGTCGTCGAGGTTTCCTGTGGTAGCCTGAGTTGGTTGGCAGATTTTCTTTGTCAGAAGAAGTTGTAAATCTGCCACTCTTTGTTTGATTGTTTTCCATGGCTTTTGAATTGGCGTATGTGGCTCCTTTGAAATCGATATTGTTGTAGATTTTGTTGCATGTTCTGGTGGAACATTCTTTCTATTCCATTGGAGGACTTTGGTCGTACCGATCCTTGTAGTTATTGTTGTGGATTCTGTTTGTTTCCTCGTGCTGGTTGTATGATTTGGCTTCGCATTGACAGTTGTAGACAACTGTTCCGTGGTCTTCTTTGGCATCCATACTTGTGTTGTTGGCACGTTCTGAATTGGTAATTTTGGCCGCCATACCAATATAGTCCGTTGCGTATTCGACTGGTTGACAGTTGTTCTTTGAAGCTTTGCTGGCTTTTGGTGTTGTGTCTGTTCTTCTGTCCACTTTTTTACAGGAATTAAGCTGTCTTGCTTGATCCAAACTTTATATTTCCGCCCTTGATGCAATTGTGCCTCAGCTACATCTGTACGTCGTACCCAAACTTGCCTGGTTCCCTGCACGATTGTTGATTTTTGATAACACATTTCTTGACATGTAAACTTTGTTTGTTGTTGGTCAATTCCTTGCGGATGTATTGACTCATCTCTCCTCCTTGACATGTATCGGTCATATGATAAGAAGGATTTTGGAAAGTTTTCATTTCTGAACAGTGCTTCATTCGTATCCAAATTAATGAATACCATGTTAGCTATCATCCATGTCACTGCTAAGATACACGGCGTTGCTGATCTACTTGGTGGTAGTACATGGAACTTGGTAGTGTACGTGTGTTCTTGCACTGTGATTGGTAATATAATAGACCACAACATGTGTCTCTGGGATCTTCCTCATTGGTCCAAGTTTCGGAAAGAGCTCAAAGCTGATGACACTCATTTTTGCTCCAGTGTCAAGCAATGCATAGATTTCAACTTGTTATGTGCCTGCATAAGCTTTTATGTAAGGACTACACCACGTATCTTCAAGTTGTCAATGGTGCTTTCGTCCTGAGCCATAAAGTCTGTTATTGTCTTTGCTAATTCTTCACTTTGTATATCCGCTTCGATTGTTCGCTATGTCGAAAGAGGATATTCGTCAGTCATCATTGGTGTGACCATGTTTATTGTCCTGAGAAACTGCTTTCGCTTAGCAATGCGTTCCTTGGCTTCTTGTTGTGCCTGGTCCTGAAGTCTTTGTTGTTCCTGTCTATAGGCTTTGCCATAATGCAATTGAAACAACATTTCCGGTGTTAAAGGTAGATGATACTTTTTCAAACGACACCCACTAATCCAGTTCGACATTTCTTTTCCATCTAGAGTCGAAAGTTTTACTGCTCCGATGGACGATATTTCTTGGACCAAATAAAGCCCCATTCCCCTTTTCTTTAGCTTCTTGGCATACTGTTTAAGGGTGTATACTAAGACATAGTCGCCCGTTTTAAAGTCCTTGTTCTTGACATGTTTGTTAAAAAACTCTTTCTGTTGTCTTTTTTTTGCATATATGGCTGTTACAGCATTGAGTCGTAACTCATCTAATTTTTCAAGGTCCGCTAACCGTTCTGAAAGCTCATGCTCCGTCCAGTCCAATTGTGTGGCTACCCTTACTGTGGGGATCAAAAAATCAATAGGCAATATTGCATTTAACTCATATACCATATTAAATGGTGTAGCATTGAGTGTTGTTTTATATGCAACTCGATAAGCCCACAATGCCGAATATAGCATTTGATCCCAATCCGTTCTTGTTTCACTAACGAGTTTTGTAAGAACTGTGCACAATATTTTGTTGGTCGCTTCTGCTTGACCATTGGCTTCTGGATGGTAGGGTGCAGATTTGGGATGAATTACCATAAACTCATTTAAGAGATTTTGGATAACTTCATTTACAAAGTGTGTCCCTCTATCACTCACCAGCTCAATTGGAAGGCCATAACGTGTAAACACATATCCATATAAGAATTGTGCCGTGGTTCTAGCATCTGCTTTCGTTGTGGCTTTTGCTTCCACCCATTTGGTCATGTAATCCGTGGCCACTATGATATATTGTGCTTGTGAACGATACGCTGGTGGAGTAATAGGACCAACAAAGTCCAATCCCCATTTAGCAAATGCTCGAGCACTCATCATTGGTCTTAAAGGCATTTCGTCTCTTTTAACTGGTACCTTAGTGCGTTGACATTCATCACACCTTTTCATGAATTCTGCTGCATCTTGAATCATGGTCGGCCCCATAAATGATTGTACCTCTCGTACAGTTTTTGGTCTTGGCAATTCCATGATCACCTTTACCTTGTCTTCATCAGTGGTGATTCCATTAGCCGATACTATGTGGCCTAAGATTTTACCTTGTCGTACCATGAATACACATTTTTCTGGGTTGAGGCAAATCCTATACGTTCTGCATTTTTCGAATACCTTTCTAAGATGATCCATATGGTCTTCTCTCAATAGAGAATAGACACACAAGTCATCCATGTAAATATCCAAGAATATTCGCAAGTATTCTTTAAAAGCATGTGTCATTAATCTCTGAAATGTGGCTGGAGCATTACCACCAGTGGAGATAGATTTCAAGAGGGTCCAACACCTAATTGAAACTATCCAAGAAGATGGAATGTGCAGGGTGGCAGGCATGGATAATGAGGTGATGGAGATTCAGATCACCAAGGAAATCATCAAAGAGGCATTGAAATTGTCTGATCCGGGAGCCAACATGAGAGAAAGAAGGAAGAACCTCACAGTCTACCTGCAAAGGTCCAAACTGCCTTCTTTCGAACTCATAGCAAACCCGGAAGTAAGAGAACTGACACATATATACAGTCAGTGTTTGTTGAGCTACAGCAAGAGACCGCCTAGATACACTACACCACACTGGAGCATCTCGACAACACTGACCTGGGCTATGGGAATTACACATGAGTTCTATATAGATCACGCATCATATCTTTTTGAAGAAGTGACAAAGCTACGGCAGGACAAACCAAATTACATTGCAAGAGGAGAAGTCCTCACCAGAATAATATACCAGGCCATAGGCGCGGCAGATCAGCAGCCACCTGCTCCTCATCAGAACGACTGGCTGGTGTTAAGAGAGAATATCGAAGACAGATCACAAAGGCGAGTACCGGCCTCTGTTAACACCATTGGAGGACGCAGGCTGGAAAGAGTAACTAGAAGTACACAAGAAAAGATGGAAGAAGAAAGAAAAACTGAAGAAGAAGATGTCCGACTAAAGAAGCGGAAAGCGGAAATGGAAAACAACACCAGATTGCAGAAGGTAGCAAAAATGGAAATAATGCTAGAAGGCTTTTTTCTCGAGAGATCTCTACGAGGCGATGTAGGCGCCACTTGGAAACCTTCTAGTAGCACTTACACATTGAGAACAAAGAATAAACACAACCCAGCTGTTGGAGCCCCACTTGTCCAACTGTTGTAATGAGCCTATCTTGCAAAGCCTATCAAATTCCCATTTTTATGTCAAAGACGTCTTACCATTTTGATCCACTTGTCTGGGTTATGTAAAGATTAATCAGTCAGTCAGGACCCATATTTGTTCCCACTTTGTAATTATGAGGAAGAGAACCCCATGTACATTTTTGAGCTAAGGTGACTCAAGTATAAAAGTCACCTTAGAACCATTTTTGGAATAACATTTTTAATTCTTAATCCTGTGTCGTACGAGTTTGAGAGAGAGAGAGAGAGTGAGGGTGTCTTATCCTCTTCGATATGCGCTTCTCCCTCACCGGATCCACAACGTGACCACATCATCGCGGTAATCTCTCCGAGAGCTACACCACGCCACGCATTCATATTTTTGAGCTGTTCGCGATCGATCCTTCATCGAGCTTGTTTTGCTTGTAAGGAACACAAACAATGTCTGTTTTCAACAATCAAGTGCTCTATGGAATGAGAAAGAGATTAGCTACACATAGATATTCATAGACTTAGGTTTCGCCCATTTTCGGATTATGACCTGTGAGTCTATCGCGACTATGATCGAGATAATTAGGGTTCAAATCTGGTGAGATTAAACTTATAGGTAAGTATATCCTATTGAGAGGATGGTGCCTAGTAAGTTTGATGCGATTCCGAGTTCATTGGAGGTGTAAACGGTGTTGTGAGCATTTAGGGATAGAGTGGGTTGCATTCTACCAGGGTTAGTGATTGATGCATCATGAAAGTACGTATGTGTAGATTGGTCTCAGCCTGACAAGCTAACGAGATTGCCTACGTGCACCTACGGGTTAGTCATGTCATCGGATGATAAGTATGTTGTTTTTGTCGTGCTTGCGAGCATGAACAGGGGAGTAGTTTTGCCCTAAAACATTGGCGCCGCTGTCGGGAACACAAGACCTTAAGTAGGGAGATCTACGTCACTCGTGTGATGGTTAGCTTACTTTAGTTTCGACTAGAGAGAGGTTAAACTTTTAGAACAAGATCCAGGATAGAGTATCCTGAGGTCTAGTGGATAGCCAGGAAGCCTGTGTCTTGCCGAGGCTATGACTAGTTAGATTTAGTTAAGTAGGATAATGTGGAGTTATGGTTTTTGGTTTGAGTGCTTGTTATACTTGTGTAGAAATAGAGTAGAAAAACGCTGTAAAAACGCAAAAACAAACAAAAATAAGAAACAATAAGGTTGTTTGCTTGCCTTGAAAGCAAAACCCACACCATATACCCTTGAAGGGGGTGAAAAGAGTAGACATTGAAATTTATGATCCAACACTTGAGAAAACATAAAAATTGCTACCAAAACCAACAAAAAGAAATAGGTGATTGTCATAAGAAAACACTAGTGACCCTAACAAGGCCAAGAAGAGATATAACCATTAGCCTAGGGTAAACTGACTGTGTCATGAGGTACGACTGATGTTCACAAGTTTAAGATAAAGTGTCATCAAATTTGCATCACTTCAAGTGCAATTGAGTGGTGAATTGCGAGAGAAAAGTGAAATTTGTGAAGTGCTTGAGTCCAAGGTCAAAATAAGTCCAAACTTCATAAAACTTGGGGGATAGACTTATATGGGCACAGAGAAGACAACTGTCCAAAAACAGACAAAAATGAAATCCCCATTGCTCTCTGCATAGTCTATCGCGATAGACTAATGAAGTTGGTGATTGACTAACAACAGGGAAAAAAACTTCATACCACAGGTTTAACACATCAATACAAGGGTACTCACAAAAATTGAGTGAAACTGAACACCATCTTGACCACAAAACTTCAAAACTAGTGTTTTAGAGTTTGAATTCAGAGACAGTGGCAAGAAGGCTTTGACCAAATGTCCAAATAGTGCCAAAATTTGTCAATGCACTACACAAGGAGAGGTTGAACCAGCTGTGGAGAAAACTTGAGAAAAATGCCAACAATGGAGAACATGCCAAGTCTATCGCGATAGACTAGGGAAACTACTGTTGAGGACCTTTTCTTTCAAATTTCCCAGAGGGAGAGCTTTATCAGAGCCTATACAACATACACATCAAATTTCAAGGCATTTAGATCATTGAAAGTCAATCTAAGGCCCAGATAGAGAATCAGAAGGCTCTGACCAAAATACTAAAATGAGACCAAAACCCAACCCAAGTGTCCAAACTTCATAAAACTTGAGGGATATGCTTTAGAGGGTAACTGGAACTCAAGGGTGAAGTCACAATTTTGAATTGACTTGTGCTGAGCAAATTGTCAGTCTATCGCGATAGACTAAGAAAGTAGTGATTCAAACATATTCTGCAATTTGTGACTATACTGCTAGGACATACTCTCCATATAGATCCCAGCCATCATTTCATATTTGAAATTGGACCACCAGAAGACTGACTAAGGGGTTGCTGTACATACTTGAAAGATTTTTTGTGATTGTTGACAGGCACGGGTGAGAATACAAACGTATTCTCCCTGAGGAGGTTGAAATGGCAAGAGTTCCAGGAGCATCAACCTATGGCCCCGACAAAGTACCAAGAGCCAACTACACCCCTAGCAAGTCGACAAATCCCTTTTCAGAAGAGTATGACGCTACCTCACATTCTACCCGACAATCGACGTTCAACTACCAGGACCAACCAGCTACTCAGCCATCATTGCAGGCATGGCTTCGACAGAGTGCTACATTAGAACAAGACCGAACCCAAGAGGGTTATCAAACCGCACGAGGTCTAAGAGATTTACAAGAACCACCACTCTATGCACAGTATCAAGGAGAGAGTAAGCCAAAGACTCAGGGGTCAACTGAGCCTGGAAGACCACCCCTAGAACGAGTTCGAAGAGATGAACCATCTCTTGCGAGAACTGTTAGAAATTATGGCTTAGGATCACCATTGGGAGAGGAACCTGGCCACTACAGAAGACCAGAGGAGGTATATCGACTAGGACGGGGAGATCCCATGATGAGATTTGTAGACCATCGTAGAATTAGACCTTCTCAAGTGCAAAAATGGGTAAACAAGAAATATACGGGAAGCAGGGATCCGAGAGATCATGTAGCAGCCTTTGTGCGTGTAATTAGAGTTGAAGAGGTGTTAGACTTTCCTACCCAATTTGCAGGATTTGGTTTAACCTTAGAGGATGATGCTGCTACACGGTTTGACTCAGTGGAGCAAAGAGACTTTGAGTCTATGGAGGAAGTGTTTGACGAGTTTATCGAAGAGTTCTCACAAAGGGGAATAGCTCATAATACCGTCTCACAAATCCATAAATTCAAACAAAAAGATGGAGAGTCGGTGTGAAAGGCAGCCCTCCGATTAAAAAGATATGTTAAGTTTTGCCCCGTGGAAGAACTGCCAACTCAGTCCAGACTTATGCTTATATTTATCCAAGGACTAAGGAATGCAGATCTCCAGAAGGACTTACATATGAAAAGGAGCACGACGTTGAATGATTTAACCAAGGAGGCTCTATACCTTGTGGACAATTGTGCGGTCTACAAAGAGGGCGAGTTCAAGGATCTTGACGATGATTCCTCCTCGCAACAAAGCGGAAGCAAGTCTGCTAAGACAACACCGAAAGGATAAGTAGCGGTGAGCCAAGAGCAGCTTGTAGAGGAAGTGCTTAAAAAGATTAACTTGTATTCCAAACCACAAGCTAAACAACCAAAATGGTGTGCGATTGAACAAAAATGGAAAAACCATGGGATGGAGGAGTGTTATTATAACAAGGGATATGTGAGAGAACGATCATATGCTCCGCAAGCTCAGGCGACATCCCCTCAAGTCCCACCGATGCCTAGATATCAGACAGGCAACCTACCAGGACTTGTAGGTGTAGAAAGACCACAACCAGTGTTGGGACAACAACCACCCCTACCAGGATTACGACTAGTCGGCCTAAGATACACACCCACCGTAACTGAGTCGGATGAGAAGGCTTTGGTACCAATGCATGCATACTACGACGAGGCCAATGGATATGCGGCAAACTCTGTCTATTATCCACCGGAAGAACCCTCTACACCAGAACCATGGAGCATGAAAGGAAATACAGGACCACCAACTGCTGCACAGGCAGCGGGGGAAGGAAGATATAGCTTGGATGGAAGAACACTGTTGTTCATAGCCAACGGAGGCATGAGCGGGCAGAGGTTTGCACACCAACAAAGAGGAGCTCCAGGAGCACCTCAACAGCCTAAGGGACCATGCTACAAGTGTGGTGGAGACCATTGGTTGAGGGACTGGCCTTATGATGAAATCATTAGGGTCAACGCATATTGCACCGAGTGTGGAATTACTCACTTGATCCCTGATTGCCTTAAAAATCCGAGCAATGAAGCAAAAACTACCTTGAATATGCTGGGAGCACTGCCTTCCAGTGGAGGGTCAGAAAACGAAACTCCGATTCCTGTTAAGGTATTGACGAGAGCCCAAGCAAGGAAAAATGACAATCAGCCCAAGAGTAATGATGAAAATCAAGAAGAAATCAAGACTGACAAGTCTAGCGTCAGTCGTGATAATCCTTGGAACGAACGCTGAGCTAACAATAGCTCGAGAGCAACTTAAACAGCAAAGAGAGTCCGACTCTCTAAAATCAACGGAGGGACCAAGAAGTGCAAGCTCAGGAGGGTCGGTATTGGTAGATAAGATCAATGAACCCTTAGATGCAATCTTGCAAGCATATGAAGCAAGATTGAAGAACAGACAGACTCTGGAGCAAAGGTGGATGACATATCCATATCCAGAGATAGAAAAACAGAGACTAGAGATGTGCAAACAGCTGATTGAAACTGCACAAGCTTTACTGGAGCCTCCACCTATGGAAGTTGGGGATAGAGTAATCAAACCACCAAACAATGAAACACCTCACAAAACGGAACAAAGGGTACGTGACAAGATAGAAAACGTTAAATCCTTGCCAGATGTAGAGGATGCAAGAATCGTGCCTAATAGCACTGATGAATCACTGAAAGATTTTCTACCATATACCCCTATGGTGTAAGAAAATTGACATGAAGAGCTATGGGAAACGGTGAGAAGAGCTCAAGAAAAATATGAGACAAAAACAGTCGAGTCAGCGCCTTTCTCAGAGTTGAACTTGAATAAGCCTCCATGGGATTTAGACGTTAAATCATTTCAAGCGGATAATGGTTCATTTGCATCCGAAGATAGCAGACGAGCATCACTCAGAACTTTGCCACCATACATGGGGGACTATGAGGCAAGGTCAGAAATTTGAAGAGTACCTTCTCAAAGAATAGGCGGGTCAAATCAATTGGACACTAAAATCTTGACAGACTTGTTGACCACTCCGGTCAAGTGTACAATCACATTGGTAGAATTGTTAAAAATTAGGCCAAGCATGTGGAAGGAAGTGGGAAAATGTCTTGAAAAATTTGGTATTAGGACGCCTCTTAAGTTCTTCGAAACCGAGCTTAATGACACAGAACCGAAGAAAGTCAACACTAGACCAGTGCCACTCAACAAGGTCGGAGAGTATTGTGAGGGAGAAGACGGCAACACAACCCTGCCAGTTGAGTATAACGGCATAGAGACTAAGGCCATACTTGATAGCGGAGCTGGCATTGCCATTGCGACCAAAATGCTATGGGAAAAATGGGGAAAACCAGCAATACGAACAACTAGAATGAAATTGCAACTGGCGGATGGGCACATAGAAAGGCCTATAGGATTGCTTGAGGCAATTGTGGTATCTTCCTGTGGCATAGAGTACGAACATACTTTTGCCATAGTATATTTCGGCAAGAAGAACAACTATGAAACTATCCTTGGTAGGCCGTTCATGAGGCAACTCAAGATGGTGCAGGACTGGGGGTATGATTATTGGTATCTAAGACATGCTGAAACTACTACACGAGTAAACATGAAAAATCATAGCTACCATGATGTTACGAGAACACCTATGGAAGAATTTGACTCAGCCACCATTAGTGGATCAGAAGTCCTAGCGTGGCTCTGTAAGAAAAAGGAGATATGGATGTGTGGAGCATCTCAATGTAGTGAATTTGACCACAATGAAAGGACACTAGAGAGGGTCTTGGAAGACGATGCCTATATACGAGAACCCTTTCTTGAAGAGAAGCTCGAACCCCTAGAATCGTCTCAAATTTTGGCTACATTGGATGTATGCGTCAATGAAGTCACTCCCACCAAATTTTGTGACGAGAATGCTTACGATATCATACCATACTACATGTTGATCAAAATTGTCGAGGAAGACGAGAAGGATGGAGATACTGAGAATATGAAGATCAATAAAACAGAAACAAAACTTGAGATTAAGATAGTGGGCTATGTGGACATCCCCACTGAAGAAATCAAGCAAGAGGGAGAAGAATTTTATGATTCTTCTGATCAAAGTGAAAACAAGGATAATGTGGATGATGAGAAGTCGGAAAATACGGAGGGAGACGACCATCAAGATCAAGACAATGACGTCTTCTACAATTTCCCAAACCAAAGTGAGAGACGCCAAATACAAGAGTAAACGACACCAACACAGTCTACCAACTAGGCTGAGACCTATGCCGGAGTTCAGGGGTAAGACACATTTCCTTATGAAAATTCATGCTATTGATTGTGCTAAGGATAAAGTGTCAAGAAAATTTCTTAAGGTTGCTGAAGACTCAGGATTTAAGTCCAGACTGCTGAAACCTGAGAAAACCAGCAAAGCAAAAACAAGAGTTGCAACAGAAAAACTGGATGTCTCTGGTGGTCCAATTATGACGAAAATTGAACGGAAAACGAGATACAATGAATTGAAACAAAAAATTAAAAATGTATGGACAACTGAAATGGAAAGTAGCGATGAAACGAACGCTAGTGATGGGAGTAAAAAGATAGATGTACCTCCTCACTATTGTAAGTACACCATTCAAGAAAGAAGATTGGTGGTTCAACAACCAATGAGAGAGCCTAAATCAAACAAGTCCTACGATGGGCCAGAGAATGCCAAGAAAATAGACTTAGCAGAGCCAGGAGAAAGTCCTCGACCTGCTTACATTGCCACAGATCTAAGCTGGGAAGAAGAGGACTTACTGATCAAAACACTTAAGGAATTTCGTGATGTATTTTCATGGTCGTAGAAAGATTTGAAGGGGGTGGATCCTAACATTTGTGAACATTCAATCCCTCTGAAGTCTGATGCAAATCCAAGCAAACAACGTCCATACACGTATAATGAGACATTCGCCAAAAGGATAAAGGAAGAGATAGACAAACTTATGGAGGCTGAATTTATTTATGAGATAGAGCACACGGATTGGGTGTCCCCGATAGTGGTGGTACACAAGAAAAACGGGAAATTATGAGGGTGTGTGAATATCAAGAAGGTAAACGCAGCAACAATAAGGGACAACTACCCTCTTCCTATCACTGAACACGTCCTGGAACGAGTAGCAGGCAAGCAAGCCTATAGCTTTATGGACGGATTCTCTGGTTATAACCAATTGGGGGTCAAACTAGAAGATTAATACAAAACGGCGTTTGCAACAGAATGGGGCGTATATGCGATTAGGGTAATGCCATTTGGCTTGACCAATGCTTTAGCCACATTTCAGAGATTAATGACACATGCTTTTAAAGAATACTTGCAAATATTCTTGGATATTTTACATGGATGACTTGTGTGTCTATTCTCTATTGAGAGAAGATTATATAGATCATCTTAGAAAGGTATTCGAAAAATGTAGAACATATAGGATTTGCCTCAACCCGGAAAAATGTGTATTCATGGTCCGACAAGTGTTGGACGGGTACACTGCGACGGACGTCAGCACAGCGAGAACTCACCTAACAAGTAATGTCAGCTAAGGACGAAGCTCGACCCGCAGGCGCGTGGAATCAAGCATAAGGTGTCAACCTACACTCGACCGACTCTTAACTAATTCCTATAGAGGTCTCTACCAATTGTCTAAGTCACAGCCTTCAAGAGTACAAAAGAGGAAACTTCCTACAACGCTTGCTAGAGCCGAACACCCATCAAACACTTTTGAAACACCATAGAACTTGAAGGAGACCCTACTAATACCTGTAGGCCGCTCTCCCTAAGGTCTATGAACCAAAATCATGACCCAGAACACCCGGTGCAGAAACACGTAGGATGTCTGGCCGAAATCTGCAGGTCTTCGTTTCCGAAATCTGAAGTGCCTAATGTGTAGTTCTACTCAATGTGAACGCGTGGATATGCTGCAATGCAAAATCCGATAGCGTATGCTCACCCAAACAACCGATGAAGCTCGTAGAAGGAGCTCTCAAAGCCGGACCGTACGCGCGCAATGTTGGTATCGGCACGTAGCTCTAGTCGGGGGCAACACGCTGCACTTCTCCGCACTCGATTCCAACCACCGTAGCACACGTAGCGTCCAGACGAAGCTCACATTCTCTCTCTCATACACAGTACGCTCACTCACAGACTTCAAACTTCTTTTTAAAAATGACAAAAGGTCCTTCATTAAGGTCAAAAAGTGGTATATATACCTTACAACTTCTCAAACCCTAAAGTTCCAAAATCGACCATCTATTCAATCTAACTATCAAAACTGGAATACAATCTGGAAACTTCTGTAAGTCCCAATATTTACAAGGTGAAAAATCGGGTTTTCCTCAATGAATGAATAATTACAAAAATAATAGTCCGCCGAGTAGTTAGATGCCGTGGGGTGTGTCCAGCTTCTAACATCCCCCCCCCCCCCCCTCGTTCATGTCGTCCCCGACATGGCCTTGATCTGGTGCTTCATCTTATGGTCTCCCGCATCTTTAGCAGTGATTCGTACCTTGCATGTAGATTCAGCATTGTTGGGCCAAAGATATCTGTATGCATGGTGAAGAACCCTGTGTAGAATGCTTCTTCAAAATCCTGGAGGTGATAGGATGGTAGAAACATAATTCTTTGATACAACGCATGTATCACCTCCTTGGAAGGCTGACCTGATAGATCATAAGCACATCTGTATGTATCCTGGAAGAAGAATATGTTGTCGGTCACCTGGCCTGGCTTGAAGGTCTCAAACACTGCTAGGATGGTTCTGCAGATTTTTCTCATCATAATGCATGTAAGGTCAGGTGAGCCAGTGAACAACTTTATGGCACCCGTTAGGGTTTTCACCATGTATTGTACACTTATTCTCTCACCTGCCTTTACGCCCGGTAGCTTTGGGTAGTTCAGCCAAGTGGGTTGGCTTCTTTGCAAGATTTCTTGTGCCTTCCACGTCCTAACCCTTGGTAGAGGACAGAAGTTGAGGTTGTCTCTGATGTATTTAGGTGCCTCTACCAAGTGTATTAGGTATTGTGGGAACTTGGTAAGCCAAGCCTTCCTCCACTTTGGCTGAGAATCTACTATGAGCTTTACTCCTTCTGGCCTCGAGGTGTCTGCATTGTAGAGAGATTTCGTTGGCTCTTCTCTTATTCGCTTGTTTATTGTTGCTGCCTCATATTTCAGCAATGGATACGGGAGAGAGGGTTGAAGCCACTCGCGCCTGAGATTGCTTGCGTCGATCTTCTGAATGGTCATAGATTTGAAGACCCTCTGCTCCCATTCCAAGGCTTCCTTTGTGCTTTCTCTGAGCTCTGCCTCTATTGCCTTACACAATTTTTCCTCCTCTTCTTGTGTTAGATCCTGTGGCTCTTGAGAGGATCCTGCTATGCTTTCCTCTGGCATGGGTGTGTCCACAGGATCTGCCACATTGTTGAGGTCGATGCCCTCATTGGCAGCTGGCCCTGAGCTTTCTGCTTCTGCTTGTTTCCTGCCTTTCAACTCCTCAATTTGCTTGAGGAGTGTCTGCTTTTCCGCTTCGGCTTCTCCGCCCATAGTCACGAGGAGGTCATTAAGTTCAGCGTTTACTCTTTCCGCCTCCTCAAGCTTTATCTTTATGCTCTCCATTTCTTCTTGTAGGGCTTTTTGGTTGTCCTCCATTCTTGTTTGCATTGCGATAGAACCTTCAGCCATCATCAGCCTCTGCTTCTTCTCGAGAGTCAGCTCCTTCTGAAGTTCCTACATTTGCTCTTCATATATTTGACTCTCGGAAATGATTTGAGTCGAGCTCGTAGCTCTAACTCTAGCAGGTGATGCTCGCAGCCTCTGGATGGTTTGATCTTTGACTTTTAATTGGTCTTTGAGCTCAAGGACTTCATCCAGGCTTGCTTCTTGTTCTATCTCTGCCTTTTCCTTGGCATTCCTCATGGCCTCTACTTCTTTTATTTCTTCTGTCAGCTGGAGTGTCAGATTATCCCGTTCTTTTTCAGCATCTTGCAATGACTTGCTGAGCTGCAGACACTCTTCTTCAGCTGCTTGTATTCTTTTTGTTGCTGCCTCGTTTGCTTCTTCCTTTGCTTGGCAGTTTTGTAGAGCCGTTGCCAAACTGGCCTGGAGGTCAGCTTCTCTCTCTTTTAGCCCTTGGCTTTGTACCTGCAGAGAATCCCTTTCCATCTTGGTCTTTTCTTCGGTGGCCTTTAGAGTTATCATTTCTTCGTCTGATGCCATAGATTGTGCTCGTAGTCCAGCTAGCATGGTCATCACCACGTCCCAGTCATTAGAGGGTGGGTGCAGGTCTACCGTGTCGGTAGCAATCTCTTTTAGCTCCACTAGCCGGATGCCTGGCATCTGTTCCTTATGCCCTGTCCTCGCCAAGTCAAATGTGACTGTGGCGGCTTCTTCCCTTGTATAGCCTGCAGCTAGCAAGTCCAAAAATACATAATAGGCCTCATCTAGTCCTTTTTTTTCAGACTCAGGCTTGGCCTCTTCCTTTGGCTCAGGTTGTTGCCTTTGCTCTTGCTCCTCAGCCTCTTTATCTTCTGGTGGAGGGCTGCTAGGCGGTGGTGATGGCTGCGGGCTGGGTTTAGGGCTTTCTGGTAAATCTGCAGGTTTGCCTTTTAAGTCCCTGTCTGATTTTGTTTTCCTTTCCCTTTCTTGGCTTTCTTGCTTATCTAGCAATGTCTGCCTTATCTGCTCCACTTCCTCCTCGGTGAAAGGGACATGGGGAATGTTTTCCACTATAGCATCAAGAATCTCGAAATTCTTGATGTAATCTTCAAAGCGGTCCCTCTGCACGCTTCTGGATGATCCGGACATAGACTCGAGAGATGGCTTTCAGAGTTCGTTTAAATCACCCTTGAGGGCTCTTTCTGCTCGGAAACTCTCCATCAGCCTCTTGAGTCTTGCCGCTTTTTGTGACCTTGTCTCTTTGGCCGGCACTTGAGCAGACTCCTTTCTTCCTTTCTTCTGCTCAGGTTGCTCCTCTGCAACTAGATCTAGCCGTCTCTTCAACCTCGTAGCCACCCTTGGTGCTCTTTGTGGCTCATCTTCCTTGTCTTCTTTTACCTTTAGCCAATCATTCTAAGATGGGGGATCATGCCACCTTCCTTTAGCGTGTAGTGTTGCATAAACCACCTTGGTTATCATTTCTCATGGCACTATGTAGGTTGGCTTTTTGTTGCCCATTTTTACCAAGCTGTCATGTATGTAAGCCGCATAGTTGATTATCTTTGGGGTACCTTTTGTCATTGCCCAAGTAAACGTTGTGGCAATTGCACCTGGGGGCATCCTGTACTTCTGTGGCCTCTTCGTGCACATGTGGAAGTACTGGTTGTACAATTGGCTCATGATTGCCGCCTTTGGGTTGGCAATGTCTTCAAAGGTGTAATTTGCCTTTTTCTCTTTGTACACCTTGACTTCATCCCTTCTTTTTGTCACACTGTCTCCCTGATTGGAGAGATCTAGTGCATGGGCTACAACCCGCTCCGTGATGATGATCTCTGTATCGGGTCTGCCTTGCAAATCTGTCACCTTGGCCACTCCATCCTCTTTGATGCTGGTTACAAACTCCCATACTCTTTTGACATCCACCCCTGCTGGTATTGCTTCGAAATAGTTATGGAGGTCAATTTTCTCCAAGTAGCCGGCCGTTTTGCTTCGTACAAATTCATTGAGCTCTCTTGGCATCATTGGTAGCTCTATTACATTGCCTTCATTGTCTTTGAACACTCCCTGTTAGATCTTTAGGTCGTTTGACTCTAACAGATCTTCTTGTATCCAGGTGCTGGTGGGCTTTAGTGTTCCCCCTGGAATGACAAAAGGTTCCACCTCGTCCAGATAATCTTTGATTGTCATTCTTTTCTTCTTTGCCGGTGGCTTCGAGGCTGCCATAGATCCTGTTGTACTCAGTAATCCAAAGTTAGCGTTTTTTCCGTATTAGCTGCGAAACTGAGTTTTACTTATCCAAATGACTTGAAAATCGAAATTATAGCTTAAAAGGAACTTGTGAAGCTGTGCATGTGCTCATAGTGCAAATCTGGCCAAAAATTTCCATCTAGACATCCTACGCGTAGGATGTCTTTTTCTTCAGAATTGGTTCATACTTGACATGCAGGTAGTGTAAGGCTCATGGAGCATGGCTATAGACTTGGATTTGAATTTGGATATCAAAAAGTGGATTTTTGGGCTGATTCAGGCTTTAGGTCACAATTTAGGTAGAATGTCCATCATAGGTAGCAATTGATGTCCAAATGGGTTGAAAATTGGTATATGGGCTCATTGCACCATGGTATTGGCTCCTATGATGTCATTCCTTGCACAGAAGGCTAAATTTATGCTGAAGACATCCTACGCGTAGGATGTCTTTTTCATCAAAATTGCATGAAACTTGTTCTGTGGGTTGTCCTTGGCCTATGGAACATGGCCATGTTCTTGGATTTGAATTTGGATAAGATTTGATGCTTGTAGGCTCTGTGAGGTGTTTTTGGGCTCAAAAAAGTGTACCTTGAAGGTGTTGGGGGTCAAAAGTGATTAGAATGGCTTCAAACTTGACATATGGGCTCTTGATGATGAGGTAATTAGATCTGAAATGACAAAACATCCCTTCCATGCCAAAAAGGTCCATTAGTCTTTTTCATCATTTTGACTCCCTGACCACACAGACTGTTTGTTGATGTGTATGTGAATGTGTTGTGCAAGTTTCATGAGATTTGGACAAGATTTGGTAGGTCAATGGCCCATTATTGCCTCTATGCTCTAACTTTGCGTTTTTCCATGCATATGAGGTCAAATCTGGTCCAAATGTGATGAAACTTGGTGTATGGCTTGTAAATGTCATTCAGAACATGTGCATGACAAAAATTGATGAGGTTTGTGCCAAAAAGTGCCCTTGAGACATCCTACGCGTAGGATGTCTCCTGGTGATTTTTTCAATGCTAGTACTCCCAGTGCTTGCCCTTTGCCCCCTAAGTCCCTTTTGAGCCTAATTTCAACAAAACAGTCAAATGGATAGAGTATAACTCCCTGTGTGGACTTCAAAGCCTCCGAGCCGTTTTCTGACTTTTGGAGTGCTTTTTGGCGATGAAGTTTCTCGATGTTGGTCTCCATAGCTTCCCAATTGCTTGGGGATCCTTGCCGTATGGTTTTTGTCGACTTTGGCTTCATCGGAGCTCCATTTGGCAATTTGTCGCTCTAGAAGCACCCGTGGTTGCGTTTACATATCTTTGATGATTTGTGGTGGTCTACCACCATAGGAATTGGTTGTTGATGGTCTAGGAAAGCCGCTCGTGAAGTTTGGTGGCAAACAGACTTGCGGTTTGCCGCAAGTGCATTTTGACGCTTTGTGTGTCTGATGCCGTTTCTGAGGTTTAGTGCCGCTTCAGGTCACTTTTTGGCCATGCAGGTCATATGGACTTGTCGAGCATGTCAAGATGCTCCTACCCATAAATTTTGGTAGCATTTGGTCGCCGTTTCGCCGATTTCCCATTTGGTGGCCTCTTGCGGGTTTCTGGGACTTAGGGTTTTTCCCGATGGTTTCCCACTGCCTTTGGATATCAAGGACTGGTCTCCTAGACTAGGGTAAGCTTCCGATGAAGTCTTGTTGTTTTCGGGTTAGCCGTTAGGCCGCTGTCTCTACTTGCAGGTCTCTACCGATCGCTTTGTGTGTGACCTCTACGCTAGTTTTCGCGACATAATGACAAACATGCGCGAAAAGCTCAAGGTGGTGAGCCTACCTCTCATGTCTGGATCTGGTTGGGTAGACGTGCGCATCGTAGAAGCTGCTGGAAGGTCGATCCGCTCTAGGTGGCAGAAGCTCTCTCCACAAAGTCAATAGTGAGAATGAGCTAAAAATGGGGTGAAAATTTCTTATAATGGAGGTCCCCGAACCACTTTTCATGAAATTTGACATGTGCTCCTATCTTCCTACGAGATGCGGTTTAGGCTCAAAAATTTCTTGATTTGGACTCCATTTGCTCTGTTTACCAGAAATTTGTCATTTCGGTCAAAACCTGGCCAAAACACGCTTTCCGCTCCAGTCTCATAATTGCACCTCCACTGTGCCATAGGTTGTCCTTTAGTCACTGGTCATCCCCATATTTTTTGTTTTTCATTACGACTGTTTTTCACCTGCTTTTTATATTTTTGAAGTTTTTATGCGGAAAATTAGCAAAATTAAAAGGAAAATAGCAAATCAAACCCAGAAAATCCCCAAAAATCATAATAGATCACAAACATCACCTCAACACATTATATACACTCATATGCAATTTTTATGGCCGTATTTCTCCGTTTTACCAATATTTTGTCTGAAAATGGCTATTTATACTTATATACACACACCTGGGGGCTTGATTTGGCGTTTGGCCCCCTATACCTGTAGCTTCATGCTGTATAAGGGCATATATACTTGGTTACTCCAGAAAATTTCGCAATCAAACAACAACCCTTAAAATAGTCGAAAATCATGCCCTTTTTTGTTGTTTCGGTCATTGGTTCCGCATTTGAGAATGCCTCTAGAATGCCTCCCCCCCTCCTAGTCGGAGTCCTCCCGGACGACAAGGTTTCGCCTCGGAGTATGTGTCGTGCATATGTTGAAAAAGTTGTGCTAATGCCTGGCCAATTAATATGGCCCTATTTTATGCATACTCGGTCAATGCATGGAAAAATTAATGTTGTGCAAGAGAAGGGAATAAGAAAGATGCTTATTGGCACTCGCCGTCGAGGCTTCCTGTTTTTTTTGCAAGTAGCAGTTGTAACTCTACTGCTCTCTGTTTAATTGTCCTTTTGGCAAGAGGCAATTGCTTTGCCGACGCTGTTGATGGAGTCGTAGCTGTTTCTGAGGATAGAATTGGCTGGGATGTAATAGCTATGGGCCTTATGGCCTTGGCTTTCCATTGGTATTTTGTTGCTGCCGACTTTTGTAGATGGTTTGACACGTTCTTGTTTGCCACTGGTTGTCTTTCATCGGCATCCATATATATCGGTTCTCCTGGTTGACATGCAGATGTCTGCTTTCCATTGTTGCTTGTACCGTAGGGAGTTCCTTTGGCTTTTGCTTTGGTATCCAAATGTGAGTGACTGTTGGGTTATGGCTGAGCATTTTCTTTGGGATCCATATCTGTTTTATGACCTTGGTTTTGGGTTGAACCGTCTTTGTAATCCGGTTGTTACATTGTTTTTTTTCCGCCATTGCATTTCTATCCTTTCGCATCCATACGTGTTTACCTTATTTTGATAGCCTAGATTTTTGCATTGTGAACGGTGACTTCAGCTGTCTGTAATTAGCATGGTTGGCTTTTACCTGGTTGTTGGTCTCAGGTTTCATGTTGATCTTTGATGGAATTTGTGCTTTTGTCTTTGTTGCCAGTGATTGCATGGATTGCAGTTGATCATGATGATATTGCTGAGCAAAAGCTATCACCAGTTGTTCATGTTCGTGCTGAATTTTGACCGCCTTTGCTTTCCAATCTATCTGCACATTGTATGCTTTTTGCCAAGGTTGCCCTAGCATCATTGGGTGTTGTGTGCTTTCATCTGTCACCACATAGAACTTGTGTGGGTAAATATATTGATGTATTTGTACATGCAATATAGTCCATCCTAATGTTTTCAATGGGTGTGATGTGCTACTTTCCAGCACTTGGGGAGTAGGATGAAGTTGATCTGTAACTTTGAGCTGTTGGTATAATTCGTAAGAGATCAAATTTTCTTGAGCACCCGAATCAAGCAAAGCTATTGATTCAACTTGATTGTTGCCCACTTTGACTGTAATTATTGGCTCCACTGTTTCCTCCTCCAACTTCATCAGTCGAATGGCATTGATTTTCAATGGTGGGTTACTTTGTTGTTGTGGTCGCAGAAGCCGTGTTTTTGCAATGCGTTCTTGTGCTTCGGCTTGAGCTTCCTCCCTGATTGGTGGTGTCATAATGATTTTTCTATCTTGGATAGTGTGCTGGTACGTTCATGTTGCCCTTTTCTGACTCCCTTTTTCCATCACTATCTTCTTCAGTAGTCCATATCTCTCTCAAAGACCATTTCAGTTCTTGATATTTCTGTTTACGCTCCAGTTTGGTCCACTCTTGGTCTTTTGTTGTTTCTTTTTTTGATTTTTTTGATTTTTGTGATTTTGTTTCGGTTTTAGCTTTTCTTACCTGTTTTATTTCTTCTCGCGTTCTTCTTTTTTATTTTCTGAGAATTTTCTTGATATTTGATTTTTTACACAATCCTCAGCTTTTACAAGCATCAAATAGTGAGTTTTACCTTTTATCCTGGGCATCAGGTTCTCTCTCACTTTGTTTCCTGCTCTTTTCCTCCTATAGCATTCTTGGCGTCTAGGGTGTTGATTAGCAAAATCATAAAACTTGATATTCTTGGCTTCATTTCCACACTCACTTGAGGTGTCTGAACACTCATTATCTGCATCATCATTTACTTCTAAATGTTCAGAGGAGTTGTAAAACTCTTCTTGTTCTGGAGGTTCTACCGTCTCTTTTTCCGGTACAATGCTTACCATGTAATAGGGTAGCACATCATAGCCATCCTTATCGCAAAATTTTGTTGTTGGACTGTCAGTAATGGTACAGACATCCAATGTTGCCAGTATGTGTTCCCATTCTAGAGGTTCCAAGGCATCTTTAGGGAAAGGTTCCGGAATATACTGCTTGTCCTCAATTGCTCTTTCTAAGACGCATTCCTCTTTTCTTAAACTTCCACAATGTGAAGCTCCGCGCATCCATAGCTCTTTTGGTTGCCCTAACCATGCTGGTAGTTCCGATCCTGCTACTGTAGACGAATCAAACTCTTCCACTGGTGTTTGGTTTATATCTTTGTAACTATGGTCTTTCAGGTGTATTTTAGTTTTCGTCTCGCCATGTCTGAGGTATATGTGGTCATAACCCCAATCTTGGACCATCTTCAGTTGTCGCATGAATGGTCGTCCCAAGATTATCTCATAATTGTTCTTTTTGTCAAAATCGACTATTGCAAATGTATGCTCATACTCGATTCCGCACAAAGTGACAATTACTTTTTCTAAGAGTCCTAGAGGCTTCTCCATGAACCCATCTGCCAACTGCAGCTTCATTCTGGTAGCCCTCAAAGTTGGTTTTCCCCATTTTCTCCAGATTTCCTTGGTGGCGATAGCAACTCCCGCTCCACTGTCAAGAATAGCTTTGGAAACTACTCCTTGGAATTCTACCGGTAGCGTCGTGTTTCCGTCTTCTCCCTCGCAATATTCTCCAACCTTATTCAATGGTACCGGCCTAGTGTTTAGGTTAGATCTGTCCAACTCCTTGATTCCTTCTTGGAGCTTCAAGGTGGGGTCTTTCACTCCAAATTTTTCTAGGCATTTTCCTACTGTGGTCCACATGTTTGGTC
The DNA here is from genome assembly GCF_014529385.1 of Adiantum capillus-veneris. Lineage (NCBI taxonomy): Eukaryota > Viridiplantae > Streptophyta > Polypodiopsida > Polypodiales > Pteridaceae > Adiantum > Adiantum capillus-veneris. The sequence continues at coordinate 90,675,758 of NC_140932.1, forward strand.
TTAACCTTAGGAGTTCTGCTAACGTGATTGTGCATGCCACCGGGGTGGATAACAACTCAATCAATCCTTGCGAATCCATCACCTTGTTAGAAGAAAGTCTTTGAGATGGGATTGCTCTCACTTCCGACTTAGCTTCATATTCTCCCAGGTAAGAGGGTAAAGTTCTCAAAGAGTCTAGTTGGCTGTGCCGCGAACTAATAGATCCTTGGTCTCCCCCTTGTGAATGTATCTCAAAGTTCATTTGTGATCTTGCCTCAAATTCTTCAATAGGAGGTAAGATCACATTCTTTTCTTCTCTCGTGCTATTCATGTGGTTACTCATCCTATTAGCCTCGTTGGCCTCTCGGATTTTCTTCCACAGATCATCAAAACCGTTACCGTCCTTACCCATTTCTGCCAATATTTTAGGATGGACCCCATCACTTGCCCCATCGGTGGTATTTGGCACTATGATAGGCTCTCCTCTGGACTCATAATCATTAGTGAGTATTTCCTTTGTTTCTTCATGTTTCTCTAATGTTGGTTGGATAGGGGTTGGAGCTGGTGCGTCATGAAAATTTTCCGGTTTACCCAACGGGTGTTCCATCAATGATTGAGCCATCTCGATCATCTTTTTACACATATCCAACCTCTGTTTTTCTATTTCTGCATATGGATAAGTCATCCACCTTTGCTCCTGGGTTTGGTTCTTTTTAAGTCGAGCTTCATAAGCTTTTAGAAGCGCATCCAGCTGCTCGTTTACCTTGTCTGCCAGTACAGATCCTCCTGATCCTGCACTTTTGGGCTCTTCTATTTCCTTGGATGCTATGGCTGTTGTGGTGTGTGAGCTTAAGCTAGCTAGATCCTCTAACCACTCCAATCTGTTCTTTGTATGTTTCAACTCATCGGATAGGGCTGCTTGCTCTCGTTCTTTCCTGGCTTTCCTACGTGCCTTTCTAGCTTTCCAAGTGCTTCTCTGATTTTTCGTTTCTGAACTTTGGGCATCGGCTTTTGGTTCTTCTATTATGGGTTCGTTCGTCCTTCTTTGGGCTTGAGCTCGTGTTACCGCCTGAATAGGTATGATTGTTTCATTTTCCGATCCTCCACTGGAAGGTACTGTTTCTAACAGGTTCAAGGTGGTTTTTGCTCCTTTGCTCGGGTTTTTAGGGAAATCGGGAATCAAATGAGTAATTCCACATTCTGGGCAATACACATTGACTCTAATGATTTCATCCTGAGGACAGTCTCTCAGCCAATGGTCTCCGCCACACTTGTAACAGGGTCCCTTGGGTTGTTGAGGTGCTCCTTGAGCCCCTCTTTGCTGATAACCTTGTCTCTGTCCGCCCATGCCTCCATTGGCTATGAACAACAATGTTCATTCATCTAAGCTATATCTTCCTTCTCATGCGGCCTGTGCAGCAGTTGGCGGTCCTTGATTCCCTATCATGCTCCATGGTTTTGGTGTCGAGGGTTCTTGCGGTGGATAGTAGACAGGGTTTGCCGCATATCCATTGGGATCTTCATAATATTCATGCATAGGCACCAAAGCCTTTTCTTCTGATTCAGTTACCGTTGGTGTGTATCTTATACCAACTGGTCATAAACCTGGTAGGGGTGGTTGTTGCCCCAACACCGGTTGTGGTCTTTCTACACCTACAGGTCCTGGTAAGTTGCCTGCTTGATATTTGGGCATTGGTGGTACTTGAGGGGAAGCTACTGGAGCTTGGGGAGCGTAAGGTCTCTCTCTCACATATCCCTTATTATAATAACATTCCTCGGTCCCATGGTTTGTCCATTTTTGTTGAATAGCACACCACTTGGGCTGTTTAGCCTAGGGTTTGGCGTACAAGTTGATCTTTTTTAGCACTTCATCTAACGAGCTGCTTTTGGTTTACCGCTATTTCTCCTTTCAGTGTTGTCTTGGAAGACTTGCTCCCACTTTGCTGTGAAGATGAATCGTCATCAAGGTCCTTGAACTCCCATTCTTTGTAGACCGCACAATTGTCCACAAGGTACATAGCCTCCTTGGTCAACTCATTCAACGTCGTGTTTCTCTTCATATGTAAGTCTTTCTGGAGATCTGCATTCGTTAGTCCTTGGATGAATATCATCATAAGTCTGGACTGAGTTGGCAGTTCTTCAACAGGACAGAACTTAACATATCTTTTTAGTCTTAGGGCTGCCTTCCATACAGATTCTCCATCTTTTTGTTTGAATTTATGGATTTGTGAGACGGTATTATGAGCTATTTCCCTTTGAGAGAATTCCTCAATAAACTCGTCAAACACTTCCTCCATCGACTCAAAGTCTCTACGCTCCACAGAGTCAAACCAAGTTGTAGCATCATCCTCTAGAGTAAGTCCAAACCCTGCAAATTGGGTAGGAAAATCTAACACCTCTTCGGCTCTTATTACATGCACAAAGGCTGCTACATGATCTCTTGGGTCTCTGTTTCCTGTGTATTTCTTGTTTACCCATTTTTGCACTTGAGAAGGTCTAATTCTGCGATGGTCTACAAACCTCATCATTGGATCACCCCGTCCAAGTCGATACACCTCCTCAGGCCTTCTGTAATAGGCTGGTTCCTCTCCCAACGGTGCTCCTAAGCCATAATTTCTAACGGTTCTCGTTGGAGGTGGTTCATCTCTTCTAACTCGTTCCATGGGTGGTCCTCCAGGCTCGGTCGACCCTTGTGTCTTTGGCTTACTCTCTGCTTGATACCTTGAATAGTGTGGTGGTTCTTGCAAATCCCTGAGCCCTCGCACGGCTTGATAACCGTCTCGGTTTTGGTCTGGTTCCATTGTTGCACTCTGTTGAAGCCATGCCTGCAATGATGGCTGGTTTGCTGGTTGGTCTTGGTTGTTGAATGCTTGCGGTCTGGTGGAATGTGAGGTAGTGTCATACTCATCTGAAAATGGATTTGTTGACTTGCTTGGGGTGTGGATGGCTCTCGGCATTTCCTCAGGGGCATATGTTGATGCTCCTGGTCCTATTGCTCTTTCTACTTCCTCTGGGAGAATACGCTGGTATTCTCGTCCGTATCTATCAACAAAAACTATGTCCTTCCCCGTAGCAGTTTCATAAGAGAATAAGTAGAGAACCTTGTCTTTGCTTAGTTCGTTTACATATGGTTCTTTGCCGCGAAAGTAAGAGACAATACCCTCACTCTCATGTTTGTAGATTCCCACATTTTCGTTATAAGTTGGAATCCTGGTTGTTTTCTTATCATACTGATAGCCGTTTTTCGGCTTTCCATAATTGCCATAGTAAGTTACCTCACCCTATCAAATCACTCAAACACTGTGGTTACCCTCACCCTTTCAATGTATATAGGTGTTGATAGCCGTTTTTCGGCTTTCCATAATTGCCATAGTAAGCTACCTCACCCTATCAAATCACTCAAACATTTTGGTTATCCCTACCATTTCACTGTACATAGGTGTGTGCGAGTTAGGGACTTTTCCCATATTTTCTTAAAAAACCCTCAATTAGCTAGTCACTGCGCTAGTTGAGCCAAAAAAATAAATAAAAAATTTTAAAAAAAGGTATATTATGGCCTCTTTGTGTGTAAATATTTCATTCTTTATAGGGCCTAAATATAAGGATTTTTCATAATTATTTTGGTATTTATTTAAATATTTCTACCTACGGTGTGTTATTTATGCTATGTACATTGACTCACCATTACCATATTTTTTCTTACCATTTTGCATACTCTTTATTCCATATAAAAATAATTTCATGCAAGCTTCTCTTATTTTTGGTGTAACTCCATCCCAACAAAAATCTAAAAAAACTAGTTCTATTTATGTGTATATTTTTTCACTATTGTGATTTTTTCCTTCCTACATCTATTCTCTATTACTCTCATAAATTAGACTACCAAAAATATTCATCTTTTTATGGTAGACTTATAATGAGAGAGATTTATTTTGACCCCTTTATATTTTTCCACCTATATTATTGATATTTGACATTTACATATATTTTTTTAGACCCCTCAATATTTGATTTTCTTAGTTGTACTATTCACTTAATCATGATCTCAACAAAATCTTCAACTATAGACCTACCAAATAAGGTCAAGGGTATGTGGAATGCATGCATGCACCATAGGGGGCTCACTCTTGGAGATATTCAAAAGAATCATCCAAAGAAGGACCTCACAAGGACTTTGTGCAGTGGTTTTGCTGAATTTTTAAAGATCACATGCTCCCCAAATTTGAAAAGGTGATACAAACAAAAGTTGTAGCTAGTGGGTTGAACTTTCACCTCAAATTTTTTCATATTTTTTTGAGCTACGAGCTGTGAGCTATGATTTTATTTGTGGACCCCAGTTTTCCCATGCTATGCAGTCACATTCCCTCTTCCACTTTATCATTTTCCTCTTTCACACACACCTCTCCACTCATCATCCCCACCTCTCTCACCACTCCTCTCTGCACCCTACTCACCTTCTTCTCAACCTTGAAGAATAATAGAAACCATGGTGAACTTATGTCTCCTACACACACTTCCATTCCAAAATTGACCACCTAGTCTCATTTTTCCTCATCCATATTACCCATATCTATCAAAAAACCACAAAATTCAGCCTCTTCTCTTGAAAGACAGCATCATGGTGATTGATTACTCATGTTCACTTACCTTGGCTCCCAAGGAAGGTCAAGAGTGGAGAAAAAACGTACCGTCAAAGCTAGTGGACCGTCAACAAGCGTCAAAATTGATCCTACTCAAGACACTTGGAGCATCAACATTGTAAGAAATCCATATTTTCTTACCTATTAAGAGTTTTTTCTTCCTTATTTGTATCCTACTTGGATACTCCCATTATAAATATCCAATTCCATTTGTAAATTAATAAAAATACTAACTCTACTAATTTACTAACACTAACCTACTATGAAAAGTCCTATCACCTCCACTTCTCTCCTCTCTCTCTTCTTCATCTATCCCCACCAACTTCTTGATAATTCCAAGCAAAAGAAATTAGACAAAATGCTGAAAATCTAACCCAACCATGGTTAGAGGAGTAACTCTAGCCCTCAAATTGCTATAAAAGGAGGATGTAGCTAGCACAAAAGGAGGGAGCCATAAACAAGAGCACTATGCTATAGCTTGAGAAGCCAAGCTCAACCTCTCTAGAAGGAGCTCTTGAGTGGAAGCTCATTGTCGTATGCATGTGCATATGTTGTAATAGGGGTGATTAGCACGGGAACTCTATGCCATTGTAAGAGAGAGAGCGATCATTCAATTGGGAATGGGAAATCTATCATTTCTCCTACTAGTGTAAGCCCAACATTTGCTGAATCAAGGAGGGTGGATTTGGACTAAGCTCGGATACTTTGTCTCTCTTCCAACGTGAAGTAATGGAAAACAATGATGTGTAAGTGTCTTGGTGATTTTTTTAGTTCTTGATAGCTTGTGTCTGGGTGTTGTCATTAATTTAGCCATAAATCCCACATACTGTAAGAGGGCGACATGGTGGAAAGGACTCCCCTGGCCTTAAGACAGTGATTGGGGTGGCTTTTCTTATGATGTGTTGTGGTAAAATTTACTCAAGCTATGTTGAACAAATACTAATCTCACTTTGATTGGTCATGACAGATTTGTAAGAAGGTATTAATGCAACAAGCACCCCCTCCCTCTTCTCTCTCTTTCTTACGTATATAATTGTGTTTGCTTGATCCTTGCCGATACATTTCAAAGCAGCCCGACCACTCTCTCTCTCTCTCTCTCTCTCTCTCTCTCTCTCTCTCTCTTTTTACGCGTCCTACTTCGCATCCAAAACTAGGTGGTGCCCCAAATTTGTGTAGGGTTAGGTTGCGGGTTTGTGTGTGTGTTTGTTGTTTTTTTCCAACCCCAACCCAATTGAGCAGCACGGGAGCCTAGAAGGGTGCTTAGAGGCCACTCTTCTTGTTGCCCGCCCCGGACCGCCTCAATACATAAAAATAGCTCCAGGCCGATCAATGTTTGGTGGCGGTTCTTGAGTTTCTGAAACCATTTTCCCTTTTGCCACGTTATCTCCATATCTGTTGTAATCTTCAGGGTTGCTAACTATTAAATAGTGGTTCCCCTTTTCGTCTCGGAATCTATCTCCATCATCATACACTCGGATTATCTCCAATCTTTGTGCTGGCCTCTCTTCTATACAAATGCACTTGCGGCCTCGATAGTCAGAGTAGACTAGGGCTCCTCTTGAGTTTGTTCCCTCTAAGAAGATCACCGTGATCCTGGAATCATTCAAAGGATTTTGGGAGGTGCTTCCTCCTTGCATAGGTCCATCATAGGTGAAACCTCCTGGCTGTTGACTACCCATCATGAAGAAAGATTTGTCTGACGAAGTGTCAGTATCACTACCTTCCTCAATAATCGGTGCTAGCGGATCTAGCCTTGCCTGAGTTACACTCTCTTCGGTGGACACTAAGCTACCTGGGTCACCTGCCACCTTCTGGTCTCTAACAATGTATCTTCCTTATCTTAAATTCATCAAACTTATCAATGCAATTTATCACAAATTCAACCACTCACCTGGCAATGGGTCAGTTTCTGCACAACTTCTTGCCCTGTTGCTGAATATACCTGTACACAAGCGTTTTAATTTTGGCAATTGAATCAAAGCATTTATCTGCTAGAGGTTATCTTAGTAATGATTGGTATAACTGGAGAGTTAATCTCAACCACTGCTGTATTTTATACACTGCTGATGTTCTGGATTAGGTTTGCTAATCTGGAACAATACTTCCCTCTGATGTTGGCCAATTTATGCGAAAAAGTCTGAATTCAGTCTTTGCTTTGTCAAATGGGCAAACAAGGTCCAAATTCACTTCTGAAATAAGTTCTAGAACCCTTAAGCCAAATGGAACCTCACTGTCTAGGCCAGGTCAAATTTTCTCTGCAGTATGCCCCAACAGACATCCTACGCGTAGGATGTCTCCTGCTGTGTTTTGCCTGGATTTTTGCACTGTTGTTTCCCTTTGTTGTGCTGAGCTTACAGCCGCTTTTACTTTTTGATTTGGACACCTATTAGCTGGTCAATGAGTCAAAAATCTGTTCCGACGGCCTGTTGATGGTATTGATCAGTCTAATCAACTCCAAATTCGACCAAAATTGACTAGCAGGCTTGCTTTAGGCTATATAACACCTTGCAATGCCCAAAGTCAAAGTCTGGCTTCATTTTCTTGCATTAGACATCCTACGCGTAGTATGTCTTTTTCTTCAGAATGGCTTTAAATTCAAGTCTTAAGCTCCCCTTGAGTTGCTGATCACTTTGGTATACTCAGAATTCAGTTTGGAGTCCCAAATCACTCAGAAGACATCCTACGTGTAGGATGTCTTTTTGGCCTGTTTGACCCCAAATTTGTTCCACAGCTTCCCCTTGATGTCAGTATTCCAGTGGTATGCTTAGATTTTGATTTGGATGTCAAAAGTCCCAAACTTCAGTTGTTTTTGCTTTTTCAATCGAAAGTGCTAAAGTCCACTTTGAACCCAATTTTCTTACCCAAATGAGGTGAAACCCCTTTCAGCCACTCAATATATCATGCAAGACACACTCATGCAGCCATCTTATGGTTTTGGTCTCAAGTTAATGTTTTGGCACTATTTGGGTAGGATGTCTAGCAATTTCAGTCTATCTGGCGTTATCATGTCAAGATATGGCCAAATTTCCCTTTTCCAGTTGAAATTAGGGTAAACCCTACCTCTTGAACACACTGGTCAACTCAAAATCCCAAAATTCCTCCCAGATTGGCATGTAGACATCCTACGCGTAGGATGTCTCTTGGCTTAAAATTAAAGTTTTTTCTGACAGGAATGCTCCTGATGCTCTGTAGATATATCAGAAACACTCACAGTAACTTTTGGACTTCAATTAGGCTTTCAACCACACTTTTGCGTCTTTTTGCGTCTTTTACAATCTTGTAATGATTCTACCAAGCAAGTGTACATGCATGAAATGCTCTAGATCTGAATCATGATGTCCTACTTACTCTACTCCTACCTATCATGAAGAAATGGTTATAATGGTATTTTTGGTTGCTTTTTGGCCTCTCCTGACTCTCAAGCTCACCTCTCACCGCTTCTACCACTCCAACTCCTACTCTAGAACTCGACTACTACCTAAAACTACCTAAGTCTACCTCCTCTACCTAAGTTGAAGGATCTAGGCCAGACACACGCTTCCTAGACTCCCTCTAAGACCTAAAGAGTCCTCCACCCTCTGATCCTATCTAAATGTAAAGCGAGACTCTTGGCAAGACAAAAATCCCAATCCTCAAGGATTAGTCTCGGTCATCTATCTAAGGTTTTCGTCCCCGGCAGCGGCGCCAATGTTGGACGGGTACGCCGCGACGGACATCAGCACAGCGAGAACTCACCTAACAAGTAATGTCAGCTAAGGACAAAGCTCGACCCGCAGGCGCGTGGAAGCAAGCATAAGGTGTCAACCTACACTCGACCGAATCTTAACTAATTCCTATAGAGGTCTCTACCAATTGTCTAAGTCACAGCCTTCAAGAGTACAAAAGAGGAAACTTCCTACAACGCTTGCTAGAGCCGAACACCCATCAAACACTTTTGAAATACCATAGAACTTGAAGGAGACCCTACTAATACCTGTAGGCCGCTCTCCCTAAGGTCTATGAACCAAAATCATGACCCAAAACACCCGGTGCAGAAACACGTAGGATGTCTGGCCGAAATTTACAGGTCTTCGTTTCCGAAATCTGAAGTGCCTAATGTGTAGTTCTACTCAATGTGAACGCGTGGATATGCTGCAATGCAAAATCAGATAGTGTATGTTCACCCAAACAACCGATGAAGCTCGTAGAAGGAGCTCTCAAAGTCGGACCGTACGCGCGCAATGTTGGTATCGGTGCGTAGCTCTAGTCGAGGGCAACACGTTGCACTTCTCCGCACTCGATTCCGACCACCGTAGCACACATAGCGTCAAGACGAAGCTCACACTCTCTCTCTCTCTCGTACACAGTACGCTCACTCACAGACTTCAAACTTCTTTTTAAAAATGACAAAAGGTCCTTCATTAAGGTCAAAAAGTGGTATATATACCTTACAACTTCTCAAACCCTAAAGTTCCAAAATCGACCATCTATTCAATCCAACTATCAAAACTGGAATACAATCTGGAAACTTCTGTAAGTCCCAATATTTACAAGGTGAGAAATCGGGTTTCCCTCAATGAATGAATAATTACAAAAATAATAGTCCGCCGAGTAGTTAGATGCCGTGGGGTGTGTCCAGCTTCTAACAACAAGGTAAAATCTTAGGCCACATAGTATCGGCTAATGGAATTACAACTGATGAAGACAATTTAAAGGTGATCATAGAATTGCCAAGACCAAACACTGTACGAGAGGTACAATCATTTATGGGACATTGTGGATACTACCGACGTTTTATCTACATGTACGCTGTAATCGCAAAACCCTTGTATAGTCTAATCACGCTCTTCATTTGGACCAATGAATGTGAGGAGTCATTCCAGAAACTAAAAGATGCACTGGTATCTGCACCAATTCTAAAAGCACCAGATTGGTCAAAGATCTTCCATGTACATGTAGATGCTTCGGTATTTGCAATAGGTTGTATATTAGCACAACCAGGGGAGGGTAATACAGATTTTCCGACCAGTTATGCTAGTAGACAGCTCAACAGTGCAGAAAAGAATTATACCACCACTGAAAGAGAAGGATTGGGTATGATATATGCGGTAAAGAAATTTCGGCATTACTTACTTGCGAACAAATTCACATTTTTTGTGGATCACCAGGCGCTCTTGTACTTAGTAAACAAACCTTATAACACGTGACGAATTGTAAGATTGTTCATTGTGTTGTTGGAGTTTGATTTTACGGTAGTAGTTAAGAAAGGAAAAACTCATCAAAGAGCAGACCACACCTTTCTCGATTACTACATGGTGAAAAAGCTACTGGGGTAGATGATGATCTCCCAGACGCATACCTGTTTAATATAGAGAGATGGTACCGAAATGGTCAGAGAAAATTATTTAGTTTTGCTGACATATGGAATGAATCTTGACGACAAGCACACGGTGGAAGACGTTAGACAAGCACGAAATTACACAATGCTTGCAGGAAGAATGTACCATCATGGACACAATGGGATTCTGAGGTTGTGTATAGGCCCAGAGGAGTACAAACGTATCTAGAGGAAGCCCATACACAAACAGGGGGATTCCATCGAGGAAATCAAATGACCTATGAACAACTAAGAAGACTTGGAGTGTATTGGCCAGGAATGGCAGGCGATGTAGCTAATTACATCAAGAAATGCAACTTTTGCACATCCAATACCACTGTGGATTATGCCACATTATACCAAGTGACAGTAGCACCCGCATGGAGTCATGCTATTGTGGAATATTTGACTAATAAGGAGTTTCCAGGAGATTGGTCTAAAGCCAGACAAAAGTCTTTACAAATCAAAGCGAATACGTATACCCTCATTAGAGACCAATTGTATAAAAGAGGAACTGATGACCAGTTGAGGTTAGTTCCTTATGAAAATGACTACTTTCCATTATTGGAACAAGCTCATGCAGGCATAGCAGGAGGTCATTTTTTAGCAGAGAGAACCGTAAAAATCATTTTGGTTGCAGGTATATGGTGGCCGACCATGATTCCAGATGCAGCAGAATTCGTGAAAAGATGTGATGAATGTCAACGCACTAAGGTACCAGTTAAAAGAGACGAAATGCCTTTAAGACCAATGACGAGTGCTCGAGCATTCGCTAAATGGGGATTGGACTTTGTTGGTCCTATTACTCCACTAGCGTATCGTTCACAAGCACAATATATCATAGTGGCCACGGATTACATGAACAAATGGGTGGAAGCAAAAGCCACAACGAAAGCAGACACTATAACCACGGCACAATTCTTATATGAATATGTGTTTACACGTTATGGCCTTCCCAATGAGCTGGTGAGTGATAGAGGGACACACTTTGTAAATGAAGTTATCCAACATCTCTTAAATGAGTTTATGGTAATTCATCGCAAATCTGCACCCTACCATCCACAAGCCAATGGTCAAGCAAAAGCGACAAACAAAATATTGTGCACAGTTCTTACAAAACTGGTTAGTGAAACAAGAACGGACCGGGATCAAATGCTATATTCGGCATTGTGGGCATATCGAGTTGCATATAAAACAACACTCAATGCTACGCCATTTAATATAGTATATGGGTTAAATGCAATATTGCCTATTGAATTTTTGATTCTCACACTAAGGGTAGCCACACAATTGGACTGGACGGGGCATGAGCTTTCAGAACGGTTAGAGGACCTTGAAAAATTAGATGAGTTACGACTCAATGCTGTAGCAGTCATATATGCAAAAAAAAGACAACAAAAAGAGTTTTTTTACAAACATGTCAAGAACAAGGACTTTAAAATGGGCGACTATGTCTTAGTATACACCCTTAAACAGTATGCCAAGAAGCTAAAGAAAAGGGGAATGGGGCCTTATTTTGTCCAAGAAATATCGTCCAGCGGAGCAGTAAAACTCTCGACTCTAGATGGGAGAGAAATGTCAAACTGGATTAGTGGATGTCGTTTAAAAAAATATCATCTACCTTTAACACCGGAAATGTTATTTCAATTGCATTATGGAAAAGCCTATAGACAGGAACAACAAAGAATTCAGGACCAGGCACAACAAGAAGCCAAGGAACGCATTGCTAAAGGAAAGCAGTTTCTTAGGACAATAAACATGGTCACCCCAATGATGACTGACGAATATCCTCTTTCTACATTCCGAACAATCGAAGCGGATATACAAAACGAAGAAGTAGAAAAGACCATAACAGACTTTAGGGCTCAGGACGATAGCACCATTGACAACTTGGAAGAAACGTGGTGTAGTCCTTACATAAAAGCTTATGCAGGCACTAAACAAGTTGAATCTATGCATCGCTTGACACTGGAGCAAAAATGAGTGTCATCAGCTTTGAGCTCTTTCAGAAACTTGGACCAATGAGGACGATCCCAGAGACACACCGGTTGAAAGTAGCATCGGGTGATGAGGTAACCACATTGTGGTCTATTTTATTACCAATCACAGTGCAAGCACACTCGTATACTACAAAGTTCCATGTATTGCCACCAAGTAGTTCAGCAACACCATGTATCTTAGCAGTGTCATGGACAAAAGCTAATAAGGTATTCATTGATTTGGATACTAATGAAGCACTGTTCCGAAATGAAAACTTTTCAGAACCCTTCTTATCATATGACCAATACATGTCAAGGAGGAGACAGGAGTCAATACAACCACAAGGCATTGACCAACAACAAACAGAGTTTACATGTCGCGAACGTATTATCAAAAATCAACAACCATGCAGGGAACCATGCAAGTTTGGGTACGGTGTACAGATCTAGCCGAGGCACAATTCCATCAAAAGAGGAAATATAAAGTTTGGATAAGGCAAGACAACCTAATTCCTATAAAAAAGGGGGTAGAAGAACAGACAAAACACCAAAATCCAGCAAAGCTTCAAAGAACCATAGTCAATCGGTCGGATACGCAACGGACTATAGTGGTATGGCGGCCAAAATTACCCATTCAGAACGTGCCAACAACACAAGTATGGAGGCCAAAGATGACCACTAAGCAGTTATCTACAACTGTCAATGCCAAGCCACATCATGCAATCAGCACGAGGAAACAAGCAGAATCCACAACAATAACTACAAGGATCTATAAGACCCAAGTCATCAAATGGAAAAGAAAGAATGTTCCACCAGAAAATGCAACAAAATATACGACAATATCGACTTCAAAGAATCCACATACGCCAATTCAAAAACAGTGGAAAACAATCAAACAAAGAGCGGCAGATTTACAAATTCTCCTTGCAAAGAAAATATGCCAGCCAACTCAGGCTACCACAGGAAACCTCAACGACAAATGCCAATAAGAGAATCGCTTATACCTTCCTCTTACACCGCATAAATTCTTTCTACATGCATTGACTATACATGCATATAGGGCTACATTACAAGGCCTTCATTAGCACGAGTTCACACCCATGCACAGCACATACCCTTGACGATAACCTGTCGTCCGGGAGGACTCCAATCAGGAGGGGGGGAGGCATTCCAAATGCGGACTCACGTCATATATTAGAGAGCAATGTTTGTGATCAAATTTTCAACCATTTTTGCGTTTTATTGTGTGATTTTGGAAAAAGAATATGCCCTCGTAATTAATTAGAATTGGGGACCAAATGATCATACATGAGCCCCTAGGGATGTGTATATACTATAAAGAGAGTCAAATCTGGCCAAAAAATATCGAAAAACAACAAAAAATAGGCCAAGGTTGACGATTATGAGTGAGAATGTACATAGACGAGAGAAAAGTGAGCTACAAAGTGTTTTTATTTTCATTGGTATTTTTATAGGTTAGAATTGCTATTTTCGGGTTATTTTGGGATTTATTTGCTTTATTTTAGCCATTTTCTAGCAAAAATTATAGAAAAAAATCTGTATTCCAGATGGAAACACAACAGAAGAGACGCCTGATCAAAGCAAGGTAAAGAAGACACAGAAAAAATAGGGACTGCAAAGGTGACAGGGCAAAAATGACCACCGTCATGACGGGACCTCCAACATGAGAAATCTACAAAAATTGAAGAACTAGAGCAACCGAGGTCCAAATCAGGAAATTTGCGAGCCTAAATCGCATCTCGCAAAAAGTTATGGCCACACGTAAAAGATAAGAAAATTTTGTGTCGAAGTCTCGATTACACATAGAGAGGCTAGGCTAGAAATCTCTCATTTGAGTCATTTTCCATTGTGAGAGAAAGAGAGAGAGCTCCCTACAGCAGTTGAGACTTACAGGGGCTCATCCATCGCACATGGTCACCAGATCGACATCAGATATGAGAGGTATGCTCGTCAACACTCACTCTAAGTGTTGTTTACTTCAGTTAGTCGCAAAACCTCGCCAGCATCACAATCACAACCTGTGCACACATACGGTAGACCGGTTGTTAGGGAGACCTAGAGGCCACCAAATGGAACCAAAATTGAAAGGCACAATGCCTATAGTTTAGGGATCAATCCTATGACATCGGAAAGCGTGAAGGAAGCCACCCAAAAAACCCTAATTTCACAGGACCTGCAAAAGGGCACCTGAACCAAAGTGATCGGAAATGAGCCAAAACTCATAGGCAGCAAGCCAATAACCTCGACAAACCGACTGAATGGTTAGACCATGAAAAAGTTCGTCAAAATGGAGCCTAAAGTCCCTATCTGACGGAAACTGCACAAAGCGTCATGATACTCTAACGGGCCGACCAAGTGACAAAATGACACCAAATTTAACAAGGTACATCCAAAAGAGGTCAACTACGAGTTGGAATGTGTCCACTCAAGAAAATCTCTTCCCCTAGGGCAAATACCAGCAACAAGCCAGAAAGATGTCCAAATGGTCGTTCTTGGTGATGTAAACACCAAAACAACAACTGACTGCTTTGACGGAAGGTCAAAAGGAAATAAAAGATAGTCGGAGTCATACAATGACCAAAAGGAACGGCGACCATCACCTAAGTGGTCTACTTCGACTCCAGAACCAGCTAAGTGCTGCAAACAGGGAGTACACTCTTATAAATTGATTAAAACTTGATGTGTGTGTCTAGGAGAGCCTTCTAACACCATTGTGGTCAACTAGCATCAAAAAACTTGTAAGAATGACTAGGTACTCAGTCTATCGCGATAGACTTGCTATTACAATTAGACAAGTAAAATTTTGATTTTGACTTCATGAGGGGTGCTAACAAGGAATAATGACCACCGTTATCAAATCAAAGTGCAAAATGGATCTCTTTTAGCCAAGTAGTCTATCGCGATAAACTTGCTATTACAATCTTTGGGGGACAGGCTTTTCAAAATTTTCACAAGATAGACTTGGGGAAGCATATGGAGGCAGTACACCAAATTTGGTGACAGGATGGACTCATATGGCAAGCCGAGATAGACATGAAAGCAACTCAGAGTCAGAAAAGGACATCTCAAGGGCAGACAGTTAAAATTCACATGTGAGAGGTCAGGCAACCTTACAGCAACTAGGAGAAGGCAGACAGAGGATCACAGAGCCAAAAGATGACAAAATGACACTAAGTTCCAGTCTATCGCGATAGACTAAGTAGAGTGATACTAGGTCATCTTATCAAAAATTTGTATTCACAGTTGGCTTCAGCATGATGCAAGAAGACTACCCACTAAGTTTGAGCCCAAAACAACACAAAATGAAGGAGATAGACCAACATCTCTTGGAAGGAATCTGGAAAAATGGGAGTTGATCCAAAAAGGGGTCACTTGACATTCATTTGAGGTGGAATTGGGATCAGATCATGTGCAAGGTATGAGAAATCAATTGGTGGAGTCACAACTGCAAAATAGGACCCTTGTCAAAAGATGGCCAGTCTATCGCGATAGACTGGGCAGAAGTTGCAAATGAACTGATTTTCAATTTGGGACTATAGGATGACCTTACATGCCCTATGAACACACACCACACAAAATTTCAAGGCATTTGGACTTGTTCTCCTTCACCAACAACATTAATTTGAAGCCGTTAGAGTCGCACAATGGAAGAGCTTGTCTATCTGCTAACATTTTACCTTAACTCATCTTGGGATTAAAAAGGCTCATGTAGATGCATGATTAAGTGGTAATCAATTTATGAGAGAAGTACTATGTTTGTACATTAACTGTTATTTGTGAATACAGGATCCATGGATGCTTCTCCGGGAAAAAGAAAAGGCAAGAACCTGGCAACGGAAGGTGCACTAAAGCCAGCGGCCACCTGGATACCTGCAGACGTGCAACACGCAGCAGCCTTTCAGATCTATCAAGGTTCATATGTGGATGAAAAAAGAAATTTAGTGGATACAGTGATGATCCCCAAGGAGGCAGAAAATTACCTGAAAAGATCACTGCAAAGGTCATGGCTCAAAAAAGTTGGCTTGTGGAACTTTGTCTCACTACCACCAGTGGGGATAGATTTCAAGAGGGTACAACACCTAATTGAGACTATCCAAGAAGATGGAACTTGCAGAGTGGCAGGCATGGATAATGAAGTGATGGAGATCCAGCTCACCAAGGAGATCATCAAGGAGGCATTGAAATTGTCTGATCAAGGAGCCAACATGAGAGAAAGAAGGAAAAACCTCACAATCTACTTGCAAAAGTCCAAACTGCCTTCTTTCGAACTCATAGCAAACCCGGAAGTAAGAGAACTGACACAGATACACAGTCAGTGTTTGTTGAGCTACAGCAAAAGACCGCCAAGATACACTACACCACAAGGGAGCATCTCAACAACACTGACATGGGCTATGGGAATGACACATGAGTTCTATATAGATCACGCCTCATATCTGTTTGAAGAAGTGACAAAGCTACGGAAGGACATACCAAATTACATTGCAAGAGGAGAAGTCCTCACCAGAATAATATACCAGGCCATAGGCATGGCAGATCAATTGCCACCTGCTCCTCATCAGAATGACTGGCTGGTATTAAGAGAGAATATTGAAGACGGATCACAAAGGAAATTACCGGCCTCTATTAACACCATTGGAGGACGCAGGCTGGAAAGAGCAACCAGAAGCACACAAGAAAACATGGAAGAAGAACGAATAACTGAAGAGGAAGATGTCCAACTAAAGAAGCGGAAAGCGGAAATGGAAAACAACACCAGGTTGGAGAAGGTAGCAAAAATGGAAAGAATGCTAGAAGGATTTGTTCTCGAGAGATCTCTACGAGGCGATGTAGGCGCCACTTGGAAACCTTCTATTAGCACTTACACATTGAGAACAAAGAATAAAAACAACCCAGCTTTTGAGTTGGACTGGTTCGAGAGGTACATCCAAGAAAGAAATGCTAGGGATGAACCAGAATTGCTACTAGAAGAGGAGGATCTCCAAACTTTGAGAGATCAGTTGAGGCCAACTTCACGAGATCAGGAAACACCACCTACATCTCCAAGTCCAGAGACAAGTGAGAGGCAATCAACCCCACCTGCTGACTCTCCTTCGCATTCAGAGAGCTCACATCATGATGAGAAGAAGAAGAAGAAGAAGAAGAAAGAACAGATGGTCACCCAGTGAAGAAGAAGAAGAAGAAGAAAGAACAGATGGTCACCCAAACAGTGGAACCATATCACAAATTGATAAAGGCAAGCAAAAAGAGGTGGATCAGACAAAAGAAAAAGCTTCCTCCTCTCAAGAAGTTGAGTTGGAAGCTACTATAGATGAAGATTTACAGTCAATGGAGACTCTACTAAACCGAACAAGACTGCACAGTCAATGGTTAGCTTATTAGAACAGGTCCAACAAAACGAAGTTAGAAAAACCCATCAAGAAGTTCTGAGACTGCAGGAGCAAAGAGATGACACTCTAAAACTGATCAGCATCAGAGATGTTGAGATCGTGGGGCTCAAAAGCACAGTAAATCTCCTCAAGGAAAATTTACAGGAGTCTGAAGATTTCAATGCCATTTGTGAAGATACAATCAATGTATTCCTTGAAGATGTCAGTGACAGAGATGAACACATCCAACGGTTGGAAAAAGAAAGATGCGCTGGAGACAGTCAAAAGTTTGCAAGTCTTCATCGATGACTTACAAATTGAAGTCAAAGATTTGAGAGCAATAACCGATATACAAGCAAGGGAAATAGAACGAGCTAAGAAACAAAAAACGTCACTACCAACAACACCGGTGGCTGCACTAAAGAGAGAGCTGGAGTTGGAAAGAAGTGGCTGCACTGAAGAGAGAGCTGGACTTACAAAGTGAACACCAACAAGGACAAGCTCATGACAGTGAAATAGAAAGTATTGTTTCCAAATCCCTCAGGGAGGAAAATGAAAATTTGCACATCAGGGTAAAAGAGTTAGAAGAGTTTTCAGCTCAAAAAGAGATGGAATTTAAAGCTCTCCAAATCAATAGTAGAACAATGGCTGCGCAAATTGCAAGTCTACAAACTGCAAGGCAAAACCAAGGACAGGTACGAGTGCACCTGGAGCAAGCAGCCACGGATTTGGCTGGACTCGCCGATGTATATGGGGGTGAAGATGACTATGAGGAAGAATCAGATGATCAGGAGGCCCCAGATACACAGACTAATCAACCTGGCTCCAAAGACCAAGAAATAGACGAAGATTCAGTCATGAGATTGGAAGAGCAGAAGCTGGCCGAGCAAATGGAAAAGCAATCAGAGATGATATGGTACAAGGCCATGCAACTAGAAAAGGAGATGCTACAAGGGCTCTCCAGATCAGGCAAGACAGCAGCAGAGCTACGGGAGGAATGGAATGCCCCTAT
Source organism: Adiantum capillus-veneris (assembly GCF_014529385.1). Taxonomy (NCBI): domain Eukaryota; kingdom Viridiplantae; phylum Streptophyta; class Polypodiopsida; order Polypodiales; family Pteridaceae; genus Adiantum; species Adiantum capillus-veneris. Next base: position 90,694,114 of record NC_140932.1, read on the forward strand.
GTTACCCTATGCTCTGCTGAAATACGAAACACTGACACATCAACGACAGCTCGCAAAAGAAGAACAAGTGCCAGTGTTTGAAGGAGAAATAACGGATTGGGAACAGCAAAACAGGATAGTAGACAGCCAGCCAAAGTGGAGGCGTCAATGGCTTTTGGATCACCCTAATAACCTGATCCACTTAGTCAACACACCGCCTAGCTGAGGAATGATAGAACTTTTTGCCCAACGCCCCGAACATACACTTACAACCAACATAAAGCACTACAAAGCAGAAATCCTACATGGCTAAATTATCCAGTATTGCCAGGGCCTGCAGAGGGAGAGAGAATATCCGGTTCTTACATGGTGAAAACCCTTCACGACGCCATCGCAGAATTCGGAGGCTCTCCCGATCTATCCTACAAGATGCTATGTAAAATAGCTCGAACATTTTTGACCTGTCTCACAGTGTTCTCAGAAAGCTGGACTTCAGAGTATATGAATACAGAAAGAAGCATCTTAGAACTGTCATATGATCTAAGTGGGCCGCCTACAGAGCCAGTGTTGTATGCCTACTTCAGACGGCTGATGTTTCTGCCAAGCTACCATCTCCAAACCTTCGAAGAAGCATTTTACACAGGCTTCTTCATGTACAAATCCAAAAAATTTGGCCCATTAATGGCAAGCAAGTCTATGCGATATGATGCGTTTCTACATCAAATCAACCAAGAAGCACGACAATGACACTGAGACAAAGACGATCATGTCGTGGTAGACATGAATTAGGAGGGGGGGAGTGTTGGAGCCCCACTTGTCCAATTGTTGTAATGAGCCCATCTTGTAAAGCCTATCAAATTTCCATTTTATGTCAAAGACATCTTACCATTTTGATCCACTTGTCTGGGTTATGTAAAGATTAATCAATCAGTCAGGACCCATATTTGTTCCCACTTTGTAATTATGAGGAAGAGAACCCCATGTACATTTTTGAGCTAAGGTGACTCAAGTATAAAAGTCACCTTAGAACCATTTTTGGAATAACATTTTTAATTATTAATCATGTGTCGTACGAGTCTGAGAGAGAGAGAGAGAGTGAGGATGTCTTATCCTCTTCGCTACGCGCTTCTCCCTCTCCGGATTCACGACGTGACCACATCATCACGGTAGTCTCTCCGAGAGCTACGCGCCCACGCCACGCATTCATATTTTTGAGTTGTTCGCGATCGATCCTTCATCGAGCTTGTTTTGCTTGTAAGTAACACAAACAGTGTCTGTTTTCAACAATCAAGTGCTCTATGGAATGAGAAAGAGATTAGCTACACATAGATATTCATAGACTTAGGTTTCGCCCATTTTCGGATTATGACCTATGAGTCTATCGCGACTGTGATCGAGATAATTAGGGTTCAAATCTGGTGAGATTAGACTTATAGGTAAGTATATCCTATTGAGAGTATGGTGCCTAGTAAGTTTGATGCGATTCCGAGTTCATTGGAGGAGTAAACGGTGTTGTGAGCGTTTAGGGATAGAGTGGGTTGCATTCTACCAGGGTTAGTGATTGATGCATCATGAAAGTGCGTATGTGTAGATTGGTCTCAGCCTGACAAGCTAACGAGATTTCCTACATGCACCTACGAGTTAGTCGTGTCATCGGATGATAAGTATGTTGTCTGTGTCGTGCTTGCGAGCATGAACAGGGGAGTAGTTTTTCCCTAAAACACCAGCTTTTGAGTTGGACTGGTTCGAGAGGTACATCCAAGAAAGGAATGCTATGGATGAACCAGAACTACTACTACAAGAGGAGGATCTCCAAACCTTGAGAGATCAGTTAAGGCCAACTTCACGAGATCAGGAAACACCACCTCCATCTCCAAGGCCAGAGACAAGTGAGAGGCAATCAACCCCACCTGCTGACTCTCCTTCGCATTTAGAGAGCTCTTATCATGATGAGAGGGTTCATACACCACCCCATGAAGAAGAAGAGGAAAGAACAGATGGTCACCCAAACACTGGAACCATATCACACATTGATAAAGGAAAGCAAAAAGAGGTGGATCAGACAAAAGAAAAAGCTTCCTCCTCTCAAGAAATTAAGCTGGAAGCTACCATAGACCTGGATTTACAGTCAATGGAGACCCTGCTAAACCGAACAAGACTGCACCCATCAAGAAGTTGCAGGAGCAAAGAGATGACACCCTAAAACTGCTTAGCATCAGAGATGCTGAGATCTTGGGGCTCAAAAACAAAGTAAATCTCTTCAAGGAAAATTTACAGGACTCTGAAAATTTCAATTCCATTTGTGAAGATACAATCAATGTAGTTCTTGAAGATGTCAGTGATAGAGATGAACACATCCAAAGGTTGGAAAAAGAAAAGCAAGATGCCCTGGAGACAGTCAAAAGTTTGCAAGTCGTAATCGATGACTTACAAATTGAAGTCAAGGATTTGAGAGCAGTAATAGATATACAATCAAGGGAAATAGAACGAGCAAAGAAACAAAAAACGTCGCTACCAACAAAAAACATCGCTACCAACAACACCGGTGGTCCAACCGCAAGAAGAAGTGGCTGCACTAAAGAGAGAGCTGGAGTTGGAAAGAAAACAGTGCTTAATCATAGTCAAAAGTGCGCTTAGAGCAGAGGATCAATTACAAAGGCAAATTTTGGACTTCCAAAGTGAACAGCAACAAGGACCAGCTCATGAGAGTGAAATAGAAAGCATTGTTTCCAAGTCCATCAGGGAGGAAAATGAAAATTTGCACATCAGGGTAAAAGAGTTAGAGGAGTTTGCAGCTCAAAAAGAGATGGAATTTCAAGCTCTCCAAATCAATAATAGAACAATGGCTGCGCAAATTGCAAGTCTTCAAACTGCAAGGCAACACCAAGGACAGGTACGAGTGCACCTGGAGCAAGCAGCCACGGATTTGGCTGGACTGGTAGAAATATATGGGGGTGAAGATGACTACAAGGAAGAATCAGATGATCATGAGGCCCCAGATATGCAGAATGATCAACCTGGCTCCAAAGACCAAGAATTAGACGAAGATTCAGTCATGAAATTTGAAGAGCATAAGCTAACCGAACAAATGGAAAGGCAATCAGAGATGATGTGGTACAAGGCCATGCAACTAGAGAAGGAGATGCTACAAGGGCTCTCCAGATCAGGCAAGACAGCACCAGAGCTACGGGAAGAATGGAATGCCCCTATGTTATCCTATGCTCTGTTGAAATACAAAACTCTGACACATCAACGGCAGCTCGCAAAAGAAGAACAAGTGCTAGTGTTTGAAAGTAGACAGCCAGCCAAAGTGGAGGTGTCAATGGCTTTTGGATCACCCTAATAACCTGATCCACTTAGTCAATGCACCGCCTGAGCTGAGGAATGATAGGACTTTCTGCCCAACGCCCCGAACTTACACTTACATCCAACATAAAGCACTACAAAGCAGAAATCCTACATGGCTGAATTATCTAGTATTGCCAGGGCCTACAGAGGGAGAGAGACATGGTGAAAACCCTTCAGGGTGCCATCGCAGAATTCGGAGGCTCTCCCGATCTATCTTGCAAGATGCTATGTAAAATAGCTCGAACCTTTTTGGCCTGTCTCACAGTATTCTCGGAAAGCTGGACTTCAGAGTACATGAATACAGAAAGAAGCATCTCAGAGCTGTCATATGATCTAAGTGGGCCACCTACAGAGCCAGTGTTGTATGCCTACTTCAGACGGCTTATGTTTCTGCCAAGCTACCATCTCCAAACATTTGAAGAATCATTTTACACAGGCTTCTTCATGTACAAATCCAAAAATTTTGGCCCATTAATGGCAAACGAATCTATGCGATATGATGCGTTTCTACATCAAATCAACCAAGAAGGAAGACATCGACACTGAAGACAAATACGATCATGTCGTGGTAGACATGAATTAGGAGGGGGGGAGTGTTGGAGACCAACTTGTCCAACTATTGTAATGAGCCCACCTTGTAAAGCCTATCAAATTCCCATTTTTATGTCAAAGACGTCTTATCATTTTGATCCACTTGTCTGGGTTATGTAAAGATTAATCAGTCAGTCAGGACCCAGAATTGTTTCCACTTTGTAATTATGAGGAAGAGCACCCCATGTACATTTTTGAGCTAAGGTGACTAAAGTATATAAGTCACCTTAGAACCATTTTTTGAATAACATTTGAATATTAATCATGTGTCGTGCGAGTCTGAGAGAGAGAGAGAGAGAGAGAGAGAGAGTCTTATCCTCTTTGCTACGCGCTTCTCCCTCTCCGGATTCACGACGTGACCACACCATCGTGATAGCCTCTCCAAGAGCTACGCGCCCATGCCACGCATTCACATTTTTGAGCTGTTCGCGATCGATCCTTCCTCGAGCTTGTTTTGCTTGTAAGTAACACAAACAGTGTCTGTTTTCAACAATCAAGTGCTTTATGGAATGAGAAAGAGATTAGCTACACATAGATACTCATAAACTTAGGTTTCGCCCACTTTTGGATTATGACCTGTGAGTCTATCGCGACTGTAATTGAGATAACTAGGGTTCAAATCTGGTGAGATTAGACTTATAGGTAAGTATATCCTATTGAGAGGATGATGCCTAGTAATTTTGATGCGATTCTGAGTTCATTTGAGGTGTAAACGTTGTTGTGAGAGTTTAGGGATAGAGTGGGTTGCATTCTACAAGGGTTAGTGATTGATGCATCATAGAAGTGTGTATGTGTAGATTGGTCTCAGCCTGACAAGCTAACGAGATTGCCTCCGTGCACCTACGGGTTAGTCATGTCATTGGATGATAAGTATGTTGTCTGTGTCGTGCTTGTGAGCATGAACGGGGGAGAGTGTTGCCCTAAAACAGAGCTCTAGGAGAGTCAAGACCAAATCACGATAGATTCCAAAACGACTATTAGAAGCCCAAGGCTACTATGATGGAAATGATCAAATTTGGGTACCTAAACATAAAATGTGTCTTTCCTATCACGTAAAAAACCATGTGAATCAATCAGTGTAACTCCAAAGCCAATGGTAGACCATGGAAAGGGAAAGATCACAGAATGCTATACACGTATTCCAGAGCTAGTTTGGGTTCCAAGGGAAAACCAAATTATTCCACCTAGCTCAAGAAGGGGTGAGTCCCATGAAGCTTCTAGCTCCTCATGTAATGCATCCATAGAGGTAAAAGCTTCTCCACAGCCTCCACATACAATAGTGGACCTCCATGAAGCTACAAAGGAATTCACACCTCCCAATGTTCAACAATCACCTGATAACCACTTCAAGTTCGATCCTGGGAGAGTACCTTACCACCCTTGCAACTCGATGAGTCACCTAAGGTAATAGAAAACTAATGGCAAAAATCCTCACCTATAACCAACTGGAAAAATTGGTTTCAAAGGGTGACAAGCACATTTCAAACAATATGACCTACCCAAGGAAGGGGGGAGTCCTCACTCACGTCAATATTTTGGATTCCCATCCTCTTATATTTTCTTCCCTGACATCTGAATTCTGCAATTGAGGGATTGTATATACATAGCCTTATACTAGTTCTAGAAAACAAACAAAAAAATAAAATAACAAATAGTAAAACACCAAGTGCAACTAGCAACGAGAGAGCACCCTATCAGATCCTATACATAAGTCCAAATTCACCATGTCACATCAAGCAGCACACAAAAACAACTCTTATGTTGTAAAGACCTAACCAAATCTATCTATATTCTTAGAGATGGCTAGTTCATCAGAGGCATGCACTTCTATTTTTTATGAAAGGTACCCTTTTTTTTTTCTCAAGTGTTTCACATCTACTACCCTGTACTTTCTTGTGAATGGGATTTGGTAGAGAGACTTGCGCATGAGAGAAATTTTGAGGAGTTAGAATGGCTGATACATCTATGGATAACTAGTGATCCCTACCCAATAGCGAATGTTTCTCCAGTAGCACATGATTATTCTTTTACACAAGATGAGTATCCACGCATAGCAAGGTTCTTGATTAACACGCTTGCGCAAGAGGATGATGAAGAAGAAATAATAGAGACTGAGGAAAACTATGGCGTCACGGAAAATGATTTTATTTATCTAGATGATGAGGATAAAGGTCTAGCCTTAGGGATGCCACCTAGTTTATATAATATCCTCTTCCCTTGATTCTAAAAGGGATGACATATAGGTAGGTTAGGGGTCTGGATTGTGTTTTGAGTTTGTTTTCTAGAAGTTTTAGTTTTTTCACACGGACATGCCTCCTAGAGGTATAGTGCCTTATTGTTTGATATTGGGACTTATATAGATTTCCATCCACATGGCTGAGGACATCTGCTTCGATGAAATGAGCAACTCCATACCTCTAGCTGTACTACTTTCCATGATTCATGTTGTTGGATATGTATAGTTGCTAATTGTGGTTTTTCATGGTTTGTTTAAGTGCAATAATTATGTTTGTTATCTTCCATTATAGATGTATAAATTTATTTTTGCTTAAGTTGATTGAACTAGAGTTTAATCTTATAGATGAGCCTTGAGATTAGGAGACCGTGACTTTAGGTTAACTCATTTACTTGACCACTAGTCCTAGTTGATAAAATTATCTGTGTTTTTGAGACCTTAGGAATGTTTTAGGCATAGAGAAGCTTTCTCACTTAAACAACAAAAGACACTCGTGAGAATACCAAGGAAAATGGAAGCAAAAAATATAAGTGTCACAAATGAAAAATCTTACACTGGAAGAGAAATCCTGGCTTGATTTGGTACTTCACTCACATGTATTGTCTATGGTATTAGAGCCCTAGAGGTTCCCAGTGTGGGCGCTTTTCCTTGAGAAGCAAAAAGGCCTGGATATACAAAATAAGCACACACGTCAAATGATTGTGAACCAAAGTAAAAGAAAAAAAAGACATTTAAAAGACTTCCATCGAGCTTACAATTAAAATTTCAAGCTTTTGTTTGGAGTTGTGAGAACTAGTTGGCTAATCAAAGCTAAAAAGCACAATTAGGGAATCTTGCATTTAGATAATCTTCTTAGCTTAGCTAGTACTAGAGTAGTAGTTGTTTTAACCTTAGTCGTAGCTAACTAATTGATAAACTTACCCATAAGCCCAAAACTCTTGATTAATTAATTTCATCAAAGTGCAATTTATTTGTCCTTAATGGTAATGTAGCATTTCATAAATCTTGCATTTACTCATTTTCACATGTACCTTACATTTCTCTCATGATTTATTGCCATATAATTCCGCTTGCATAAAGCAGTGACTTTGCCTTATTGAAAATTCAAATCCAGATGCTCTACAACATGGACAAAACGGGCTTTCTCTCACTAGCTTCCGAGGGTGGAATCTACATCAAGAAAGGGGTCATGTTACCACCAAGCGACCACCTTTTACGTAGCCATGGGCCGGGCTTGTCGGACCTGCTAGTAGTGTATTATGTTATTGGCCGGGCTTGTCGCTCAGGTAAGAATGGTTAAGAGTGATCACCAATGAGAGGCGCACTCTAAAACTGGAACCTATAATGTTTGGGTAAGAATGGCTAAGTGTGGGCACCCAAATGTGAACGGGCAAGCCCATATAAAAGTCAATCTAAACCTAAAATATCTCATTCTCTCATTTGTGCAATGCAAGAAGAGTGATCTTGCTCCATCTCCTTCTCCGTCTCCTTTGTGTACTAGATCGAGCATTGCGGCGGCACGGCGGCGGCGAGGCGGTTGAGCACGACACAGCGGCAACTCCCTCTTCTTCGCAACGAGGAATCCTCCACAATAGCAAGCGTAGAGCGGTGAGTGACTCACCATTGTCATCTTTGAGCTTACTAGTTTAGGCTAGTTACGTGCTTGGAGCCATCTGTGGATCGCACACAGTGTTAGGCAAGTCCCTTGCTTCGATTCGTGCGGCAGAAGCCCACAATAGCCATCGACCATGGTCCAGGTCAAAGTTGTTGAATATTTCAACTAAATTGATAGATGTAGAAGGTTGACCAGGTCTTCTCCTCTCCATTGTTGTTTTCTCTGTGGGCTTTGTGATGGAACACAAAGAAGACGATCAAAAGTGGCATTGTAGTTTAGACAGTAAAGAAAATGCCGAGAAGAGAGTTTCACCTACGGTATATACAAACTTTCTTTAGAAAAGTGCACCTGCATTCAATGTGAGTTACACCACATTCCACCTACCTCTCTACAAGCAAAAGGATGAATTGTGCAAATCGTGGCATATCTTTTATTCCAAGCTTTCTAAAAACATCATTTCTAAAAACACAAAAAAATGAGATAGAAATGAAATAAATTGAAGCTATTGTTACGGTAGTCTTGGATACTTCAAACTTGAAAAAAGAAAAATTACTTATGATTGGTTCATACTTTGTTAACAAACTTACTGCTTTATCACGCATAAAAGACAAGTATAGCCACTTGCACAGAAGGGGTGATGGCCTTTTAATGCTTTATACTATTATATACTTCAAATCTAGTTACAAATATAATTTTTTTTGGATTGTAGTTTAAGTTAAATATTTCTAAGTAGAACAAGGATAAAAAATGATAGGTTCTTTGACACCTGTAATACGTTTTCAAGACTAACAAATATGTTGTCCTGTTTATATGGATGCATATGAGAATGCTATCTTTACTTAAAATGGTTTAGCTTGGTTGCTATCCAACTTTGAGATCACTATTGACATCAAATTGGATGACCTCCACAACTCTATTATATTTGTACAGTATTATTGGAATGATGCCACATTTTTACTATATTGTACAAAAGTGAATCTAATATTGAGTAATTTTTGTACAAATCATTGTCCAATTTTCTAAGTCCAGTTGTCTTGTGATTGATATGCTCTTTTGTGTATATGTTTAAGTCTAGTACAACAACACATGCATCCTAAACACAAGGACCTCCCATATAGCTGGGTGGATTGGGACGATGGCTTTAGATTATTTATAGTCAGCGGTCTTTGGAAATCCCACAATCGATAAATCCATTTTGGTTAATAGATGTTAGGTGTTTTGACATTGACCTCATACAAGGGTTCCTATTCATAGAGTCTATGGTCTTTTGGCTTGTTGGAGTGATAGGAGCTACGCTTATACTTTTGTGATTAGTTTTTTGTTTTGTTAACCCTCACGCATATTCCTATCACCTACGACAGATGCCGTATTATTTATTTGGTAGAGTCAGCTACCGGGCTTGTCGGTCCAATAGGAAAAGGGTAAGAGTGATCGCCGATGAGAGGCGCACTCTAACTGGAACATTCAAGGGTTAGTTGGTTAAGTATGGCGCCCAAGTGTGAATGGGGCGAGCTCATATAAAAGTCACCTAAACCTAAAAATCATTCATTCTTTCATTTGTGCAATTGAAGAGTGCTCTTGCTCCATCTCCATCTTCTTCTTCTTCATCTCCTTGTGTGTGTGTGTATGTGTGTGTGTGTGTGTGTGTGTGTGTGTGTGTGTGTGTGTGTGTGTGTGTGTGTGTGTGTGTGTGTGAGAGAGAGAGAGAGAGAGTACGATCGAGCATTGCGACCATGGCATGGTGACGGCGAAGCCGCGCTCCTTCTTCTTCGCAGCGAGGAATCCTCCACGACAGCAAGCGTAGAGCGGTGAGTGACACACCATCGCCATCTTTGAGCTTACTAGTTTAGGCTAGTTGCATGCTTGGAGCCATTTGTGGCTTGCACACAGTGTATCGGCAAGTCCCTTGCATTGACACGTGCGACAGACACGCACATTTTTGGCGCCGCTGTCGGGGAATGCCATACACTAAGCTTGAATGGCACTCTGTGCTTCTTTGTGGTGCAATTTCAATTGTAGGAAAGGTAGAGAAGGAAGGTGTGTGTGTTGAGAAGGAGTTTGTTTTGCTGTTGTGTATTGTTTTGTTAATAAGGAATTGAAAGGTACTATGTTTTTTTTGTGATAAGGTGTTAGGATTAAGATAGTAGATCCATAATACTAGTTTTGTGTAAAGTAGAGTAAGTAGTAAGTAGATATGTTAGAGCTAATGAGTTACCAAGTAGTGTGTTAGTGTGTAACAGTAGCTGTATTAGTTGTACATAGGTAGGTAGCTGTATTAGTTGTACATAGGCGACCTTATCCCAAAACAAAAAAAAAACAATTTTAAAAAAAGTTTTTTTAAAAAAATTAAAGGTAGGACCGGGATCAAGAATATCCCCCAGACCCAAGCCCAAGCTCACGCTCAGGCTCAGGCCTCAGTCGCCCTTTAAAATTACGTATTTTAGCCTCACACGTAGCTAAAAATCGACCTTTTTGAGGACCAACAGAGCTTCAGGTGACCGAACGTTGTGCTGTAAAGCACACCACGACCCTCTAAGTGATACGCTTGTTTTGAGCTATCACACACTTTTTTTAAAAAAAACAGATCATTAAACAACATTAAAAAATATAAAAAAACATTAAAAACACGAGTGAAAATGAACGCCTAAAAAAGTAAGCGGTTAATCTTCAAGGTTATTCGCCGACGCTTGTAGGGTGCCAAAGGCACATGCATCTGCGCTCTGGTCGTGTGCTAGAGGCCGAGCAACTAGAGAGCATTTCGAATTACGCAAGTTCTCAATATCCACCTACCTTAGTTTCGGGTCCTCTCGGGGACCCAAGGTAGTACAAACCAAGACCCAAACATAGCGGCTAGTGACTCTTCCTCTGACTATGATGTCATGGAGGGTTTCCCAATGCCTAATCCTGATAGCTCAAGCCAAGACATGCATGACATGGGTCCACGATCCGGGCCGAGAGTGCTTACCGGCTTGAAGGAAACCTTTAGTAGAGCCACTCGCTCCAAACATGGAACTAACGATGTAAATGAGGGGGGTGGGGAAGTAAATTCGCCATTCACGACCAACATAGACCCTATGCCCTTAGAGAATGTGCACGTGAATACTCCATTCAATACACCTCTTGACTCTTCAGAACTATTCCCCTCCGAGGTTATATTACATGATGGTAGAAGCCTTGCCGAAGTGCAAGAGGTTAAGAGATATATCATTGCGGCTAGGGAAAAGGAAATCGAGAGCTTACGCAACGCGGAACAACAAAGAAAATTAAAATCGAAAGCTCCTATGTCAATATCTTTGCCTAGGAGAGCAATCGAGTGCTCCTGAATTAGCGACCACTAAGGGTCAACCCATAGAGAGCCACATTGCATCTAGTTCAAATGATACCCCTAGCACCTCAAGCTTAGATGGAGTGTTCCTAAATGAGAACTAGGAGTACGAACTACAAACAAAAACTCTAACTGACCTATATACATGTCACACCTATCACATGGGTTGGTTAGATGTCCTACAATCCACAACGGGTGCTACTAGTGTGGAGGATCAACAACAAAGAGTTTGTGAGGTCATCCATAGGGTTATTGAGCTAGAGAGATAGAACAAGGGGATCCACATGCCTTCAACGGGTCTCATGAGATTCTTGGGTACATGTAAGGCAAAACAACCAACCTTATCGCAAATGGAGACTCCCTCGGTAAATCCGATGGATCCTCCATATGTTGTTTTTCCAGGGGTCTCAGTGCAATCTGAGTCCACAAGTGATAGCTTTACCTTTCCAAGTCTAGCCCACGGCTACCATGCCTACCCCAATGATGGGCATGCTGAGAAACACGCCATGGACCTCATTTGTTAGTAAAGCACCGCTACATGGTAGCTCAATGCCTGCAACAGTACCTACAAGTGTGTACCAATCATATACGCCGATGGGTCCTTGTACTCATGTAGTTCCTACCCCTCCGATTGTTTCAACAACCTATGCTCCACAACCACAACACCCAAGCTCTTATTTCCATGGGACCATACCGGCTAGCATTAGCATGTCACATCCGACATTTGCTATGCCCAAGGCCACCCTTATGAACTTTGGGCTGCCACATTGCACAACACCGTACCAAACGTGGAACCCAAGGGCTTCCTATGCGCCAAGCCCAATGCCAATACCTACTCCACATGTAGTCTCTGGAGCACCTTCACCCACGGTGCCTGCTCACTTGGGCGACTTGGCAACATTTGCTCAAGCTATCGATCGATCTATCGTTGAGAATATGCGTAACACACCTGATAGAGAGACTAGAAGTAAGGCAGTACAAATAGCCAAGCTCACACAAAAGTTTAGTGGAGGCGGCGATGTGAGAAAGCATATCAAAGTGTTTGAACAAATATGCGATTCTCTAGGAGAACACAATGACCTGCATAAGAGTAATGCTTTAAGCCTAACCTTAAGTGGAAAGGTTGGGGATTGGTATAGAACCCTAAGGGTGGAAGAAAAAACAATTTACCCTACTCTTAGGAGACTATTCTTGAAAGAATACATACAAGAGGGAGTGCTTTGGGGTGTAGCCTCTCAGCTCCAGAAAGCCCAACGAGAGGAAGGAGAGTCCGTGAGAGACATTATTAGTCGCTTGAAGCATTTGAATTCTTGTTGTAATTTAAATGAGTGCTTCAATAATCAATTTCTTGCTAGATTCATCAGGGGATCACGACATGAGGATATCTACAATGGCCTAGTCATTAGAGATATCACCACTTGGGAAGCAGTCACCACCAATGCGATCCAATTGGAGGATAATTTAATTATTCAAGGAGAAAGAGTGTTTGTTGAGCCTAAATCTATTAGCTCGCAAGCATCGAGGCATCATCCAATGACCCTAAAGCCTATTGCTAAGGAGCCAAAGATATCTGAGATGATTTTAGCAGATCTCACCAAGGCTATTCAAGAGAGTCTTAGAGACAATCATGCTCCGCAAAACAATCATATGTATCCAAGAAGGAAGCAACAATGGGGCTCAGTATGGTATGGACCGCATAGTACCAGTGAATGCCCTACTTTTAGAGTAAAATTCAATGGGAACTGCAATGCATGTCGGAGGTATGGTCATCAAGCTAAGGATTGCATAGTATTTAAGCATGCGATGGACAATAGACCAACCTTAGCATGGACAAACACACCTCAAGTGCCTGCATTGATGTCGGCCCCACATCTTGAACATACAACACAGCACATGGTCCCTAGGGCCCAAAATGTTGTTCAAACAACACCCTTACCACCTCCAGTGCTAGGACCCCAACCACCACATCCAAGAATCACTTCTGTGAATCAAGTGGGTTGTGAGTCACCATTGCTTGTTTGGAAGGCTGTGAGGAAGATATAGACCCTAATATTGCCTATGGGATTGATGCGCTTGAAGAAAGTCCACAATACTATATGGAGGACTATTGGGGACAAGTCAAACCTGTCTATCAAGTAGCTGCTCTTGCTGCAAGAGGCCAAAATATCAATTACACTGCAAGAGACCACCTCTTCAATGCTATGAGTGTGGAGGCCCACATCGTGTGGTCGAGTGTCCTAGTAGGCTACAAAGAAACGCCACACTAATACAAACCAATCAAGCGAGCACGTCTACAATGCCGATACTCATGTGTAATTGATGTGGCATAGATCATTTGATTGCCCAATGTCCGAATAATCCAAATGCACCAAAGATCACGACATTAAACTTGATTGAGGTTACCAAGGAGCCATCACAAAGTACACCTGTGGTACCAGTAAACGTACTCACATGATTGATGCTCCAAAAACAAAATTATATTCTTGAGGAAAGAGACACGGCATAAATTGCCCAATCTCAAAAAAAGAAGAAAACACAAAGAAAGAGATCGCAAAAAGCAGCGAAGTCAGACCCCATTTCAAAGACTAACATAGGGACTGGTGACGACCCCATATATATGAACGATGCTGAAGAGGATTCTGATTCAGGTGAAAGCATGGAGACCAAAACGACCACTAGGAATGAAACCAACAAGGAAGATTGTCATGAGCCACAATGGCCAGGACCCAAAAGAAGATAGGAGCTTACCCAAACCCTATAGAGGAAATCGAACGAGTCAAGCAATTAAGGAGTTTGGTAGAAGATACCCAAAGGGATCTAGAACCAGCACCCAGGCAGATCTAGATTGCAGACACCGTGTTCCCTACGCAACAACAACCTCACCAAGTCCATAGACCCTTAGCCATACCTAGTGTCATCCAAGAAGAAAAAGTGACTTAAAGTCATGGGAAAGTGGGCGTACTCACTTCTTGATGGAAAAAATTCTTACAAAGGGACTGCCTGATCCTATCGAAGAAATAGAGATCCCATCTTCCCCATGTCAAGGGACTGAAGCCCAAAAGGTGTCGTTAAACATTGCCAAATTCATGGATTGCATGTCTTCAGAAGTTAGAACCACCATCATGTCCAAACTATATAAAGACCCTGAGCTAGTCTCAGCTCTTCGAGCCTTCCTCAATGGAGAACTAAAGTTTGGGCTACCACAATTTGCACAGATGGATGGACTTGGGGAGATACCAGTGGAGGAGAAACACTTAGATCCACAACCCAACGTAGATGAGAACCTTGTTATAGAAATACCTTTTAACAAGTTGGGACAATACTTTGAGGGTGATGAATCCAATGCGACCATACCAATCACCCCTAAGGGATTAACTATGAAGGGAATCCTTGATGGTGGTGTTGGGGTTAGCATTGTAACTAAAAATTGTTGGGAAACTATGGGAAGACCTCGCCTTGCGACCATAACCAAAGTAGTGAAGATGGCCAATGGGTTTATTATTAAACCTATTGGGATGCTAGAAGATCTCAATATCAAGGTCTTTGGACATAAACTAAGAATTACCTTCATTGTTATGGATTTCTCCAAGCACACTATGGCATCGAAGATGATCTTAGGACGTCCTTTTATTAGGGAAGCAAAAATGGTGCATGACTGGTCTAAAAACCATGTCTACCTACAGTTCCAAGATTATGTCATTCGAGTGGATCTTGTAACTGGTCGAGCACATCCTCTAAGAAACAGGTTTATAATTGATCATAGATTTGACACCACAATTCACTCGGCCCCATTGCAGTATTATTACACGTGTAAAGTGGACACTGATGTTGGGGAATATTTTCCTTATATGGACGTACTACCTGGGATGACTGAGTCAGACAATGTGGGTTGGGTCCACCTAGCAGCAACCATAGACACTTGGGGAGACAGGGGGACGACCTGGGTAACACCTGAGGGGATGAAATGCTTGTACCCTTAAATATGCTACAAGCAATGCATATAGCTTCTGACAAGACTCATCCTAATATAACAAAGAAAACATACAAGTGGGTCCCTAAAGCTTCTTTATCAACCATAGCTAGTGCTAAAAAATAGAAGCCTTGTAAGAAACGTCTCACTCGCTCCAAGAAATGTAAGGAAACATGGCGGTGGATTCCTTAACAACTATTGGAAGCCCAAGGCTACTATCAGGGAAATGATCGAATCTGGGTGCGGGTGCCAAAACACAGATTGTGTTCTTATCTGTCACCTGACCCATGTGTGCCCAATCCTGTAGCTCCAGAATGAATTGACAATGGTGGAAAGAAAAAAATCACAGAATGCTACACACCCGCTCCAGAGCTAGTTTGGGTATAGAAGAAAGAACAGTTTGTTCCACTTAGCTCAGGAAGGGGGGAGTCCCATGAAGCTTCTAGCTCCTCATGTAATGCATCCATAGAGGTAAAAGCTTCTCCACAACCTCCACCTACAATAGTGGACCTCCATGAAGCTACAAAGGAATCCACACCTCCCAGTGTTCAAGAATAACCTGATGAACCACTTCAAGTTCGATCCTGGGAGAGTACCTTACCACCCTTGCAACTTGACGAGGCACCTAAGGTAATAGAAAACTACTCGCAAAAATCCTCACCTGTTACCAACTGGAACAATTGGTTTCAAAGGGTGACAAGCACATTTCAAACGGTATGATCTACCCAAGGAAGGGGGGAGTGTTTGCTGACAGTCATCATTCACTCACTCCCCTCTCAACCTTCCTCCCTGACCTCTCAATCTCCCAATCTTAGGAAATGTATATATAAAGCCATATACTCACAAAAAACAAAAATAATAAAGAGCAAGAGCAATTAGCAAACGAGTATGCACAATAAAAGTCAAAACATTGACCCAAACCTACACATTCACATCCGGTATACTGAAACAGACACCTATGTCATTAAACACCTTTGATCCTCATCACTCGAGTGATGGAGGGTAGGTAAGATTAGTACAATAGGAGTGTTTTTTTTTTAGAGTTTAGTGATTAGCAAAGTTCTTTCTTCCCACTGATGTGCCTCCTAGAGGTATTCTTTGTGTTTTCTAGTGTGTACAAGAATGTGTTGCTGTTGTTAGGATTTGGACCTTCATGGAATCTTTCTCTCGTCCACTTTTCAAATCAAATGCAATCATCAACACAAATAGGTGTTTCTTCTCCATTAGCATTGCCTCTTATCTTTTTTGCATCCATGTTTGTGTGCTTTAATTGTAATTGGTAGCATAATATTCAACACATTTGCTTAGTACCAAAAATTAAATTCAATGTAATTTTTTTCATAAGCACTTGTCTAGGTTTAAAAATCAAACAGTCCGACTAAGCTAGTTTGACCAAGCTAGGCGTTAAAGATCTTCTCTTAATACCATGAGGAATGCCTTCCTAATAATCAATGGTTACTTAGGTTCTTGATTTGATTTAGGCAGCATTGTGTGAAATGTACTAGGGCTTTCTAGTTGGCTTAGTCCCTATTGACCTTTAGCTTAAGTATTATAAAGGGAGTTTACTAATGTGATGAGCATAGGAGGGTAATAGTGTTATATGACCCCCCAAAGTTACAAAATTAAAATGCTGGAAACGAACAAATAAACAAAAAAATCAAAGTGTCACAATGTAAAATCTTAAGCTGGAAGAGAAATCTCAGCTTGATTTGGTACTTCACTCACATGTATCGCCTATGGTACTAGAGCCTTAGAGGTTCCCAGTGTAGGCGCTTTTCCTTGAAAAGCAAAAAACCCAAAGCATACAAAATAAGCATGCACATCAAAATCGAATCAATGTGAAAAGACTTTGGGGGGTCAAAGAAAAGTAAATAAGTCAGGCGATGATTTCATGAGAATTCCTTTTATCGTAGCTTAACTACAAGGTCTTCTAGGTATAGCCTCTAGTCAACCCTTGGACATGAAATACTTGGTTCTCGCGATTAAACAATTAAATTGACCTTAGAAAATTGAGAAGCTTACCCTCGGTATTAATAGTCGATCTTTAGTGCCTTTCAACCGTTAAATTAGCGACCCCAAACTTGTTTCGTTTTTTACCTTCCCAACTGTTTATGCGTTTGATTATATTACAATTTAATGTTTATTACTAACAAATGGTTTAAATTTTTTTTAGCAATCAATTTGTCTGTCTACAAGTGCATATGCTTTTTAATTGTATATGAGAATGCAATTACTGTGCCAATCTTGTTTGATTTTACAATGACTAAAGAAGGCTAAGGACATTCATCTCAAATGCTCTTCCACCTCGACAAACGAGCTTCAACTCAATAGCTTTCGAGGATGGAATCTACATCAGGAAGGGGGGAATGTTAACCCTCATGCACATTCCTATCACCTACGATGGATGCCATATTATTTATTTGGTAGAGTCAGGTACCGGGCTTGTCGGTCCAATAGGAAAAGGGTAAGAGTGATCGTTGATGAGAGGTGCACTCTAACTGGAACATTCAAGGGTTAGTTGGCTAAGTATGAGCACCCAGTGTGAATGGTGCGAGCTCATATAAAAGTCACCTAAACCTAAAAAATCATTCATTCTCTCATTTGTGCAATTGAAGAGTGCTCTTGCTCCATCTCCATCTTCTTCTCATTCATCTCCTTGTGTGTGTGTGTGTGTGTGTGTGTGTGTGTGTGTGCGTGAGAGAGAGAGAGAGAGTGCAATTGAGCATTGAGACGATGTCACGGCGGCGGCGAAGCGGTTGAGCGCGGCATAGCGGCGGCTCCTTCTTCTTTGCGGTGAGGAATCCTCCACGACAGCAAGTGTAGAGCGGTGAGTGACACACCATCGCCATCTTTGAGCTTACTAGGTTAGGCTAATTGCATCCTTGGAGCCATTTGTGGCTCGCACACAGTGTATCGGCAAGTCCCTTGCATTGACACGTGCAATAGACGCACACAGTTTCTAACATTGAATGCCCTTTTTTTTTAATGACTATGGAAGACATCCACACTATTGAATACTAGCTAACAAAGACTTGAATGTCCAACATAAAATTTTCTTTGAAGACATTATTGGTGTATTGATGTGACTTGTCGCACTTTCTTCATGGATATTTGAAGTGTTACAACTCTTTTAGCTTCAGACTTGAGTTTTTCACTCTCATCAACTTGGTGAGGCAATAGGACCATACTCAATGGGCCTACTACATTAACGTTGAGTATGGTGGCTAGGTAACTTGGGTGGACACACACTCACACCCATAGACACTTCGTCACTATACTTGGCTATGATTTCTTTTTCTTGTTGTATTCTTTTGGTGACCTTACTACTACACACTCACTTTGTCACTTCAAGCTACTGTATATGGCTTATGCATGATGGAGTTGATGGTTATCTTATGAGTGATTACCATAAGGTTTTACCTTGCATTGTATCCCTCACGGTGGAGGGGTCTTCTAAGGCTATGATCATATTAAGTCGTGAGTCTCCTTACTTCTAAATGCATTAGGATTTTTGGCCTATTAACTAGATGTCTCTCTCCTAGCTTCACAAGATAATAACTTCAAAAACCTTGCTTTGATATTCTATACCGTGTGAGAACTTCTCCCCTGACTACTATCCTTCCATGGAGCTCTAGTTCATGTTTTCTTCACCTGACTTGATCTTACCTAAATTATCTCATACTTTATACACTTTACTGATATTTTTTATACTTTACTTATCAATTTCTGCTCGTGTTCCCATTTCTCTTCCCTCTTACCTTCATTAGAAATTACTAAGCGTGGATTTGGTTTACATTATGGCTCCCCCCAAAAGCTACCCACTTTAGTTAGTGAGAACTAACCTTTATAATTTTTGAGCTTACTTTTGGTCCACATGGTGGGAACTCCCTCAAGAAACTTGCCTCATTTATGAGGGGTACCAACAACCAAGGATTTTATCGCCCCTTGTTCTCTATTTATTATTTTCTCCCTCTCCCTCTCCCTCTCCCCTACGTTGAACTGATGTTGAGCTGTTTTTTCTCCTTTGAGTCTGTTGCTTAACATTCAATACTTACCTTAATATCTATACCCTATAAGGATTCAACCTGTGTTATTATCATTAAATATCTAATATCTAACCAACCCAAATGATTTTCTTATATTAAAGTGGTCATTTAATATGGGATAATAAACGAGAACAAGGGTTAGAATATAGACATGTGCTTACGGATCTATCTCAACACGGGGCCAATGGCAAAGGGGCCCAAATGAGAGATGGTATGTCAAAGAGCAAGTTTACAAATGAAGCTTAAAAGACCTTAGGGTTAGATTCATTAAAGACTTTCAATGGTTAGTGTTAAAAGTCCTTTGACCTTAAGCAAGCTAGGCCTGAGCTTGAGGTGGGAACCCGACCTAAACTTACCCAAGCTAGGGTTGTGCTTGAGGTGGGAACCTTAAGCAAGCTAGGGTTGTGCTTGAGGTGGGAACCTGACCTAAACTTAAGCAAGCTAGGGTTGTGCTTGAGGTGGGAACCCGACCTAAACTAAGCAAGCTAGGACTGTGCTTGAGGTGGGATCTCCACCTAAGGTGTTTGTCATGCTTGATGACTAAGGTACTTGAGGTACTTGTCACATTTAATGAGAAAGTTGCTAAATAAGCTTCCTATGCATGGGGGGTAAGATGCTTGAGTCAAAAAGAGAACCTACACACTTAATGAGGAAGTTGCTTGAGAAACTTCCTATGCATAAAAATCTCAAAATTAGGGGAATTCTATAAGAGCACATGGGACACATGTCAGACTCTCACTAAGCTTAACCACATGGTGTGCTTGAATGCTATTGGTTGGGCTAAAGAGGGGTCCAATGAGATTCTACTTCCATCTAGCAAATATCCAGATGTTTTCAGGCTCTCTCTCTCTCTAAGGGGTAAGGAGGACACTTGTGAAAAGACTACCCATGTGCTTGATTGCATGCATGTGATTGGCTAGGGGGAGAGGGGTTGAATGAGCTTGTAGCATGTAGAAATTTCACCCAAAGCAAGGAAGGGGGGTGCTAGGGGGATATACTCCACACACACACACTCATTTGCAAACCCATTCTCACTTGGTGAAAGTTGAGGAACACCACCTCCTTCTCCAAGCTTGTGAGAGTGAAAGCCTACACCAATACTCTTGGCTATGGAATGCAAGTACAACCAAGAGTCATGTTTCAATGCTTAAGCTTTCCATCTTCTTCATCTTCATTACTATGATATTATGTATGCTAGCAAGAAGAGTAATGATAAGTGAGGATCTATTTCTTTCTCCTATGGAATGTTTCTTCTTCCTCTTTCCTATCCTCATTCCCCGCTAGCTCTCTCCCCCTTCGAAGGTGTTTGAGGCCTTGGGACTGAGGCTTGGGATAGTTAATTCTTTCTTCAAGTTTATGTTATGCTTGTGATGCATGAAGCTTTCCATCTTCATTACATCACCTAGGTTACAAGGAACACGAAGATTGTATTGTACCAAGTCTCTCTTGATGGGAGAAACTATAATACAAATGCCTATTGGAGGGGGGACCGGCTCCATATGAATCCGGTCCTCAACTATTGTCATGTTCTCTAAACTCTCTCTCTCTCTCTCTCTCTCTCTCTCTCTCTCTCTCTCTCTCTCTCTCTCTCTCTCTCTCTCGCAAAAGTGTTGTTCATGCCAAGTTAACTAAGTACCATGTTTATGTTGTTACTGTCGATTAAGTTCACCCGCTATGCGCACAAAGTAATCTCTCAAAAGTGCTTCACTTAATTTCCTAATTCCACTACTCTCAAAGTTCATAGGTCATTTGCATTACATTGGTATCAGAGCATTTGGTTTCTCTTTTCTTGCTTAAGAAGGGAGGTCCTTAAGTAGCCTATTAATGGTTGATTTTTTTGATTATATTAGGGTAAGTGGGATTGGGATCTATTATCGGTTTTGTTGATCCCACTATATGGGATATGGTGCACACCTCGGAAGCTTTGGTCTGAATAATGGAGTCTTTTTAGACTTGCCTACGGCTTTACCATTATTGAGCCATAAGAAGTCCGAAAGGAGCTATCCCTTGGCAATTTTGCTATGTTAGACTAACTCCACTACTCTCTATAATTAACCAATTCGAGCCATGGGTGTAGATACTTAAGTGCCTATTTTCAAAGACTAAGAGGAGTAGAAACTAAGGTTTTGAATTGCCAAAGAATACACTAAGTAAACACCTAAATTTAATTAACATGGCTGACAATAACCAAGAGAGTAGAATGAACATTGATAACTTTGAATTTGCACATAAAGGTGTTAATGATGATGCCCCCATGTTTGTTAATTATCTTGTTACTAGGTTGCAACAAGCTATAGGCAACCCCTCTTTGCATGCCAAAGTTACTCAACAACTTCATGCTTATGGGACTTCCTTTCCTCTCAAAGAGGAGAGAGATCTTAGGAGGCCTCTTGGTGAGACCCCCAAAAGAAGAATCTCTCCCATACAAGAGGAGGAATCCAAATAATGAGAAAGTAATGACTCCCTAAGTTCCTCAAAACATGTGGCTCCATGAAGATGGTGGTCTAGACAATCGCCAACTCCTCCCAAAGGAAACGGTTAACCCATAGTCCTTCTCCTCATCACTCCAAAAGGGACGAGAGGAAACAAAGGAAGAAAAGGGCAAGAAAGAGGTCACCCTCTTCTCCTTCTTCTTCACCTTCCTCCTCTACCGATGAAAGCTATCGCTATTCTCTAGAGAATACAAGAGGGGAGGACATCACAAATGTTACCCTGCATGGCAAAGGTCACAAAAGCTAAAGAAGTTCAAAGAGGGAGGAAAGAGTATCTCTTTTCTCACCTATGATGGCACCTTTGGTGCTACCGACAAAGTATTGGCCTTCATCCAACAACTTGATGGGCCTTTGGAGACGAGGGCTTCATGGAGTCCTCCAAGCTACACCATGTAGCTATGCACTTCCAAAAATTGGCTCGTCAATGGTGGAGCCCCAAAGACATGGAAAACTCTACGAGTTTCCATCATGAAGCAATTCCTTGCAAGTGATGCAAAGGAAAAAGTGCTTACCAAATAGTAAAGTTTAAAGCTTCTCTCTCATGAGTCTATCCACAAATATGTGGAAAAGTTTTGGGATTTATATCTCAAGGCTACTATCTTTCAAAAGATAGACTTTGCCGAGCAAAAGCAACAATTATGTGCGGGATTACCCCAAGAGATGGCCGAGTATGTCTACTCTCAAGGGCATGGTTCTATCACCAAAGTAATCCACCACACCATGGTTTCTTCGCACATCAATTTCCAACAAGGGGCTAGACGGAATGTCAAGCCCATGGAAAATAAAGACAAAAATGATGCCAAGGGAAAAACCAATGCCCAAAATTCTTACCAAGGCTATTCCAACAACAACAACAATTGGTCCAAGGAGAAGGGAGTTTACAAAGGTAAATATAAACTCTCTCCTAAAGAGCTAGAAGATTTTAGTAAGGACCACAAATGTTTTAAGTGTGGGGAGCAAGGCCATGGTTATCGTCCTTGCCCCAAGAGAATTGCCCGCAATGAGACTCCTAGAGTATCTATGTTTGAAGCTCCAAAAGAGGATGCTCATTGCCAAGGATTTCTCCTTTCCTATGCTTGGGGAAAGATGCAAGAGCATGATGCCTTTATTTTGTTTGACCCTAGTTCAACTCACAACTTCATATCCACGGAGTTGACCAGTAAGCTAGGCATACAGGCCCACGAGATGGGAGATGCATTGAAAGCCAATGGAGATATCAAGGGACAAGACATCTCAGTTACTTCTTTCATTGGAAAATTAAGGCTTCATGTCCAAAGCTATTTGGACAAAGAGGATTTCTTAATCTCCCCTCTCAAACATGAGAATGTTATCGTTGGGACACCATGATTTAACCGCATGGCTTCCAACATGAAGCTCCTTGAAAGGAGAATCTACTTCACCTACAGGGAAAAGAGCATGCACGTAGACCATATCCCCACAATAAAGGGAATCAAGAGGAATTAGAGTTGTCTAATTTCCTAAATGGATTCCAAGATTTTTTCATTGATGACATCCCTAGTGAGCTATCTCTAAAATGAGGGATGATGACCATGCAATTGAGCTCCTACCAAGAAGCTCATTGCCTAACAAGCCTCCTTATCGAGTTTCACAAGCTCAACAAGAGGAGATCATGAGGCAAGTGCATGAAGTGGTGAAAAAAAAAAAGGGATGGTGGGGTCTAGCTCCTCTCCATTTTGTTCACCATTGCTTTTAGTGAAAAAGAAATACGACACATATCACATGTGTGTCGAGTATAGGGCACTAAATAAGATCACTATCAAGAAAATAGATTTCCCGTGCCGCAGGTAGAAGATCTATTTCATAATTTACAAGTTTTGGCCTGACAAATGCTCCAGATGCATTCAAACTCATGATGGACAAAAGAAATCTTCAAGCCATTCAAATTCTCTTGAAGAGTACAAGCGACACCTCCATGTAATCTTTCAAGATTGTGAGAGAGAATAAGCTTTTCATTAATAAAAAGAAAAGAGAATTTTTCCTACAGAGGTTCAATATTTAGGTCACATTATCTCTAAAGATGGCACCCATATGGATGCAACAAAATTAGAGATAATAAAAGGATGGCCTAATCCAAGGAATCTATAGGAGGTATGAAGCTTCATAGGTATGTGTGCATACTATAGATGCTTCATAGAAAACATTCTCTCTTATAAGTCCCATTACATGACTTTACAAAAAAAGAACGTTAAGTATTCATGGACTGCAAAAGCAAGAAGATTTTGAGAAGCTTATCTCTCAACGTGCGTTCACACTACTAGATCGCTCAAAGCTATTTGAGGTCCAATCTGATGCTTGTGGTGATTGCCTTGGAGCTATTTTGCTTCAAGAAGGGCATGCCATAGCATATGAGAGTCAAAGACTCAACTTCAATAAGTGAGTATTGGGCAAATACAAAAAAAAGCTACGAGCTATTCTATATGCCCTAAACACGTGGAAACACTATCTCTTGGGGACTCCATTCATCCTACTAATGGATCACAAAGCCTCAAGAACTTCATGACGCAAACCAAGCTCTTCGACAAAAAAATGAGGTAGGAAAAATTTCTTTTGCAATTTAAATTTCATATTGCTCACATTGCTGGCAAGCACAATCAAGTGGTCGATGCACTTTCACAACGACCAACGGTAAATGTGTGTCTATGGCAACTCACAATGATCTATCTTTTATGATAGATGAGTCTACTATTGACCGAGACTTTAAGTAAGTAATTACAGCCTTTGCAATAGGGAAGCAACAAGAACCATTCACCTTGAAGGATGGTTATCTTCCAAATGGCAATAGGCTATGTGTTAATCACCCATACAATAAGAACGTCATGTATGAATCCCATACATCTCCTTATGCGGGGCAAAGAGGAAATCCATAATCTACTCTTCAAGGAGTAGAAATGTATTTCTGTTGGTCTACCATGAAAAGTAAACATACAAGAGTATGTTTCAAAATGTGTAGTATACCAAAAGTTGAAATTTGATCAAGGGAAGCAACTTGGATTGTTTCAGTCGACAGGCTTAACAAGAAAACACACTCTATGCCTGTCAAAAATACTATTGAGGCACATCAAATGGCAACCCTCTTCAGTTCTCAAATTTTCAAGCATCATGGATTTCCAATACCCATAGTGTCGGACAAAGATACTAGAATGACCAGTAATTTCTAGAAGGGTCTCTTTGAGAATCTAGGAAGTAGATTAAATTTCTCTTTCGGCCTATCATCCACAAACGGATGACCAAAGTGAAATAACTAATCTAACAATTCTTGATCTACTAAAAGCCTATGTCATGAAAGTAGATCAATATTCTCAATGATAGAAGTACCTACCTCTTATAGAGTATGTGTACAATGATAGTGTACATACTTCTATGGGGAAAGTACCTTTTGAGGATAAAGAAGGAAGATCCAAAAAGTCCCTTACTACTTAAAGTACATGGGAAGATCTCCGCTGCTGATGAATATAGCTGAGACCTACAAGAATCTTTTCCAAAGATTAAAGGGGTTATATCCATCTCACAGGAAAGGCAAAAAGGGTTGCTGCTAATAAGCAAAGAAGAGCCTTAGCCTTTAAGGAAAATGATTGGGTCTTACTTAAGTTTCCTAAGGCTCAATTGAGGCAAACGACGAGCAAAAATCCAACTGGTCATCAAAAGTATTCTACCAAACTAGCAAAAAGATATTATGGTCCTTTTTAAATTCTTAAGCTAATCAATGAGATGGCTTACAAATTAAAGTTGCCCAACCATTGGCTCATGCACCATGTTTTTCATGTGAGCCTACTCATGCCCTACAAAGGAGAGCCTCCAAATGAACCAATTATTGAAGACCCTCCCAAAATCAAAGATCAAGAAGAGGTACTACAACCCAAAGCTACCCTTTAGCATGAAGACAAGGTACTACGACATGGTAAGATTATTCGATGGTATGTTATTAAGTTCAAAATTATTCTTTTGAAGATGCTAGATGGATGCAAGGAATCCAGCTTAAGGATAGTATGAACCTTGTCAACGCTTACAATGCTACATTAGAGTAACCAAATGTACATGTTTCTTTTAAATGATCAATGTTTATGTCTTATAAGACTCATTATGCATACTAAGAATCATGTTTGGGATGACGACGTCTCTCAAACACCATGTAGAATTTGTCACTCTACTTGGGAGGATAAAATGGACTAAAGAGCAAACATACTTGCGGCAGCTATGTCCCCCAAGCACCAAATGGATTAGTCATCCATCTTGGAATGATGTCGTAGGGTAAAAAGGGATCCTCTACCCGCTAAGACAAATTGACTAATGACTATGAATTTATCTCTTTTACCTCATAATCAAGGACAACTATGATTTCAAGTGAGAGGTAATGTCATTAAATATCTAATATCTAACCAACCCAAATGATTTTCTCATATTAAATTGATCATTTAATATGGGATAATGAACAGGAACAAGGGTTAGAATATAGACATGTGCTTATGGATATATCTCAACACGGGGACAATGGTAAAGGGGCCCAAATGAGAGATGGTATGTCAAAGAGAAAGGTTAAATTATGAAGCTTAAAAGACCTTAGGGTTAGCTTCATTAAAGACTTTCAATGGTTAGTGTTAAAAGTCCTTTGATCTTAAGCAAGGGCTGAGCTTGAGGTGGGAACCCGACCTAAACTTAAGACCTTCAATGGTTAGTGTTAAAAGTCCTTTGATCTTAAGCAAGCTAGGGCTGAGCTTGAGGTGGGAACCCGACCTAAACTTAAGCAAGCTAGGGTTGTGCTTGAGGTGGGAACCCGACCTAAACTTAAGCAAGCTAGGGTTGTGCTTGAGGTGGGAACCCGACCTAAACTTAAGCAAGCTAGGGCTGTGCTTGAGGTGGGAACTCCACCTAAGGTGCTTGTCATGCTTGATGACTAAGGTACTTGAGGTACTTGTCACATTTAATGAGAAAGTTGCTAAATAAGCTTCCTATGCATGGGGGGTAAGATGCTTGAGTCAAAAAGAGAACCTACACACTTAATGAGGAAGTTGCTTGAGAAACTTCCTATGCATAAAAATCTCAAAGTTAGGGAAATTCTAAAAGAGCACATGGGACACATGTCAGACTCTCACTAAGCTTAATCACATGGTGTGCTTGAATGCTATTGGTTGGGCTAAAGAGGGGTCCAATGAGATTCTACTTCCATCTAACAAATATCTAGATATTTTCAAGCTCTCTCTCTCTAAGGGGTAAGGAGGATACTTGTCAAAAGACTACCCATGTGCTTGACTGCAGGCTGCATGTGATTGGCTAGGGGGAGAGGGGTCCAATGAGCTTGTAGCATGTAGAAATTTTGCCCAAAGCAAGGAAGGGGGGTGCTAGGGGGATATACTCCACACACACACTCATTTGCAAACCCATTCTCACTTGGTGAAAGTTGAGGAACATCACCTCCTTCTCCAAGCTTGTGAGAGTGAAAACCTACACCGACACTCTTGGCTATGGAATGCAAATCCAACCAAGAGTCATGCTTCAATGCTTAAGCTTGTCATCTTCTCCATCTTCATTACTATGCTATTATGTATGCTAGCAAGAAGAGTAATGATAAGTGAGGATCTATTTCTTTCTCCTATGGAATGTTTCTTCTTCCTCTTCCCTATCCTCATTCCCGGCTAGCTCTCTCCATCTTCGAAGGTGTTTGAGGCCTTGGGACTGAGGCTTGGGATAGTTAATGCTTTCTTCAAGTTTATGTTATGTTTGTGATGCATGAAACTTTCCATCTTCATTGCATCACCTAGGTTACAAGGAACACAAAGATTGTATTGTACCAAGTCTCTCTTGATGGGAGAAGCTATATTACAAATGCCTATTGGAGGGGGGACCGGCTCCATATGAGTCCGGTCCTCAACTATTGTCATGTTCTCTAAACTCTCTCTCTCTCTCTCTCTCTCTCTCTCTCTCTCTCTCTCTCTCTCTCTCTCTCTTAAAGTATTGTCCATGCCAACTTAACTAAGTACCATGTTTATGTTGCTACCATCGATTAAGTTCACCCGCTATGCTCACAAAGTAATCTCTCAAAAGTGCTTCTCCTAATTTCCTAATTCCGCTACTCTCAAAGTTCATACACTCAAAATGAGTAGCCCTATAGGCCTCATTTTTCAATGCTAGAGCTTTTTCTGCTTCGACCACTAGAGGAATGAGTAGTCACCCCACAACTTGGGAAGGTGCTGAGTACAACTAGCCTTGAAGCTTAGAAAGGGGTAGGTAGCATTGCTATCAACAATGCAAGTAGTAGGGGGGGGGGGGGGGGGGGGGGGGGGGATTTTATATTCTATTCAAATGAGTGGTGTGGATAAGGCAAAACACAAGATCATATGGATTTTTCAAACTTATAATCATGCAATAGTACGGTGTTTGCTCAATGAATGGAGCTGAATGGAAGGAGCACTGACAATCCCTAGGTATGTATATCCCACAACCTCACCTTTTGTCCCACCACCAACACAATAATCTACGAGCATGTATATTCATCATTTACAACTCATGCATATGCGGATGGCTAGCCAATCATGGCCTCAATCCATAGTAGCTGCCGTAGAAGTTGCCACATTTACTACAATAGCCAAGAGTTAAGAGAATCAACATTGGAGAGGAGTATACATCCAAGGACATGCCCACACCTTTGGATGAGGCCGCTATAGCCATGGTTTCTTCTATTGTAATGATCTAAACCATGTCATCAACAAATGTCCTTTGATGCATGAACACAAAGCACCTTGCTAAGTTGCAATTGCAAAAGCAGATTCAAAGAACCCACTAGAAATAGCAACAACAACCCACCATTAGGATTTAATGTTGTCACAATTGTAGAGGTACAAAAACATGAGGTTAGTCAACGAGTGTTTGTAGTAACAAAAAACCAAACACTTTCCATGAGAGGGCCCACCATTAGGAGTTAATGTTGTCACAATTGTAGAGGTACAAAAACATGAGGTTAGCCAACGAGTGTTTGCAGTAACACAAAACCAAACACTTTCCATGAGAGGGCTTGAGGTGTCGTAAACCAATTCTATTGAGCCACTTTTTGTCAAGTGGATGGAGCAAAAGGTAGTGAGAGATTATCAAGTCACCTAGATGGTACTGGAGGCTCAAGCAACAAAAGCAAGAAAGGAGCTAGTTCAACATTAGAAGCGGATGCCAGTTTCACACCAAGCACTGACCAATGTGCTAGAAAACATAGACCCAAATATGGGATCTAGCTAGGATTGAAGTAGGAGATAGCATTAAGCAAGGTAAGGCATGGAGCCCAATGTGGTGCATGTATTACAACATCCTGATACAAAGATCCAGGCCGAGTCTTCACTAGCTGAAGCACTAGAGGCTATGTTGCAAGAGTGAATCACACCACCCATAAAGTGCATGCAACACAACCTAGATCAACATAATGTCAATCGAGGACACAGATGACATGATAGACACACATAGTAAATCTCTTTAGCTTGTCAGACTGAGACCATCCTACACATACAACACTATGGAAGGGCAACTAAACCGCAATCTAGAGTCTCACTGCTCTCAACTACACCACTCAACCCACATACACCCAAACGGAAGGAAACTCAGTAAACCATGCCAGAATCATATGAAACTTAAGGAACACCATCCCCTCACTAGGATACACCTATCCCAAAGCCTCTACACTCAAAATCCTAGCTCTAAACCTATCTGCAAAAAAAACGTATAAAGATAGAGCTGAATTTTGAAAGTGCCTGAAACTAAAATCTATGAGTACCTATGCGTGGCTTATGTCGCTACGATTCTAGTGACTACTTGCAAGCAGAAAACAGACATCATTTGATATACTTACAACCGCAAATAGCTCGTAGATGCGCAAGTGCATTCGCTCCGTTCCGTAGGAATGTTTGGCGTTGTCGCCTAGCTCATGCTGAGACTAACGCGATGGTGCAGTTGGATCTCCAATGTGATGAACGAGCGGGGAGTGCCATGATGAAGCCACTCTCTCTCTCTCTCTTCCTCTCTCACACATAGTCGGCGGCAGCTTAAAACTTATGATTATGAAAGTGTTCTTTTACAAAAATGACCTAGATACCTTATATACTAAGATCACATTAGGTTAAACCTAAAATAGAGTTTGAGGGGTCAAATGGATTTGTATTTACAATTTGGAAGTGCCATTGCACCCCGGTTTCTACTACTAGACTACCTACTTATTACAAATGATTTTTGTAACCATAATCCTCAGCATTCCATAACTCTCAAAGAATAAGGCTTTGTTGAGTTATGCCGTGTTGTTGACCCAGCCATCAACACTCTTCCCCTCCGCGTTCATGTCGTCCCTGACATGACCTGGTTGTCAATGTTGGTGCGGTCGGTGTTGTCGTTTTGCTATCATGAAGAAAGTATAGGTTGTAGCCTTTGCACGAGCTCGTCTTGTTCGTCCAATCCAATGTACATAGTCTTCACATGATTCAGGAAAATCATAATTGATAACAAACATCTGCCAATTTTTTGTCTTTCTCATTTTGAAAAACAACTTCTACAATTTCTAGAATTGAATGATTGGCTTTTAGCTCTTGTGAGCCAACGAAACCATTGTAAGGATTCTGTAGAAATTGTATGGCTATACCTTCAACTTCTTTAGGCCAAGTTGCACTTCAATGCAAAGTATGTCTGTCAAGCCGAATCTGGGAGATAATTTTTTTGACTTGAGGTTCAAAATCCATGTCTAGCATTCGATCCGTCTTATCAAGTAAAATCTTTTGAGATACTTTGATTACTTCTGTGTCTGCTCTATTTTCATTGGGGACTTCTTTGTTCCTGCATCAAGGTTATCAAAGTTGCATTTTCCATGGTTAGCTTTTATGTGTTATAAATCAATATACTGCTTCTACTTGATATATGACTTAATTAAAGCCTGACAAACCCCAATTAATTCCCCAAGTTAGTAACTTGCTTCAAAAGGGCTTTATCCGACATCATTCACTACAGATGACCATCTATGAGCTATCACACCGCCTTATTAAGTACAATCTTTTGAGATACTCTGATTACTTCTGTGTCTGCTCTATTTTCATTGGGGACTTCTTTGTTCCTGCATCAAGGTTATCAAAGTTGCATTTTCCATGGTTAGCTTTTATGTGCTATAAATCAATATACTGCTTCTACTTGATATATGACTTAATTAAAGCCTAACAAACCCCAATTAATTCCCCAAGTTAGTAACTTGCTTCAAAAGGGCTTTATCCGACATCATTCACTATAGATGACCATCTATGAGCTATCATAGTCCATTTGTCTCCAAAAATCAAATACATGATGTATAGGGTATGTAGGTGGCTATCATGGCTTTAGATTTGAAAAAAATGCATCTTTGACTAGCTAGGGGTTATACTCTTTTTATTAAAAAAATAATAATAACCCTTAGCTTGTATTCTCTATTTGTAGCCTCTTGACAAAGTTTGGCTTGATTTGGCTTTACAAGCTAACTTTTTTTATTTCAGTCTCGAGAAAGGATGATGAGCATCTTTGGCACCTTTTGGCTGCCAACTTATGTAGAACCCATGATGATGATTAGAATTGGGCTTGATCACTGGTTTCTCTTGTAGACATCTATCATAAAAGATGATTGAACTGTCATCTCTACCCCTTTTGTTCGTGTCAGTACTGTTAGTCCCTTTTGTTTGTTAGGCTTCATTAAGTCACATACAAGATAGAAGATTTACAGTATAAAGATCTATTTCCTGTGTATGGCCTTGTAGTCGCATGAAATGTCCGATAGGCAACTTTACAGTTGATGGGTGCTTTTGTTTAGTTGCATCACCCACATCGTTTGTCCTTGTAGTCCATCCTGGAGCTTTATGAACATTCTCAGTCATTTTTGGCCTCATGTTCCTGTTCTTGCTTCTCTTTGTACTGCTCGGCGTCTCTTTAGTCTTTTCTTCATCTGGATTATGTATTTGTTTTCTATTTCTCTCAAGAAAATCTCAAAAAACGACTAAATAAAATCAAAAATTAACTCAACTAAAAAAGCAAAATCAAGTAAATAGAATTATAAACTCTATGTACATTGTACACATGTCCCTAGGGGCTCATATATGGATGTTGTCCCCATACTCCTCTAGTAACTCTATTATGAGGGAATATACTCTGAATTTTGTCAAAAAATCATCACAATCAAACGCAAAAATTCAATAAAACTCACAAAACATTTCCCTTTAATATTCATATATTAGGTCCGCATTTAGAATGCCTCCCCCCCTCCTATTTGGAGTCCCCCTTGACGACAGGGTATCACCAAGGGTATGTGTTGTGCTTGGGCAATCAGAAAATGTACCTATGCAAGCCTTGTAATGTAGCCCTATTATGCATACACGGTCAATGCATGGAAAAGATTTATGATGTGCAAGATGTTGGTATAAGCAATTTTCTTATTGGCATTTGCTGTCAAAGCTTTCTATTCTAAGCAATGTTATGTTCTTTGAAGTTCTTGTGTTGTTTGCTTGATTGAAGGTTGTAGAGATTTTTACGAAGGCTTACTTATCTCTTTGATGCTTCTTTGGGATCCATGTTAGCTTTGTGGTTGGTTGTCGTATTTGGCATTGTTCCTCGGAGTGGGTTCTCTTCTAACTGTATCTCTTTGATGCTTCTTTGGGATCCATGTTAGCCTTGTGGTTGGTTGTCGTATTTGGCATTGTTCCTCGGAGTGGGTTCTCTTCTAACTGTATTGTAACCATAGGAGGAATTGAAAGAATTCAAGCGGAGGTGCAGTAACAACAGTCTTATTGGTTTCTTTGGGACCCACTTCTTTGTGATGACTGGCTATTTCATTGATGCTGCTCGTTTGGGAACCCATACTTGTCCCTGCTTCGTTTGTGTTTGAAGAGACTTCTTTTGGATCCACCTTGTCTTTGTGTGAGTATTCAACGGTCTTTGCTTCAGCTCTTGTACTCTTGGTTGGCGACGAGAATTAGAAATTTGGGAGTTGATGCTCTCAACTGTTTTGGAATCCAAATTAATTCCTGACCTCTTTGTCCTTGAAGCAACTTCTTTGAAACCCAAATTTGACTTGTGGAATCTTGCAACTTTGGGAGTTTTTGAGATGTTCTTGCAAGCTTCGACTGCTTTTTTTGCTGCCATTGGATCTTGTGATTTTTCATCAAAGATCTCCGTCTTCTTGATCCATACCTGCTTTTGGCCAATCTGGCTCTTTGGTATCTAGATTTGTCGAGCTTTTTGGTTTTGACATTTTGTTCTTTTCTTTTGGTCATCCTTGGTTGCTACTAAAGTTGCTAGTGATCGTGATGATCTGAATGCCTAGTAGAGGATGTCAAAAGAATCATCATTGTCTCTATTATCCTCAGCAATATTGCATTATAGCACTTTCCCTTTGTGGTTTGGCTAGTTATGGAAATTTATTGTTTGTTTGCTCTTGGATTGTTGTTTTTTGGATGACTTTGGTATCCACTTGATTAGCGCATTGTTAGCCCGTTGACATGGTTGTGTTCTTCTTGGTTGAGTCTTTTTTCATGTATGGGAGCCACGTATGAGGATGCTTGTTGCAATTGTGTTTTCACCGAAGATTTTGGAATCCACTTTTAATGCACTGTTGCGTCATTCGGATTTCCGTTTTTTGCATCTTCATCAAGCTCCAAGTGTTCTACAGAGTCGTAGAACTCATCTTCTTCTTCGTCTTTGTTTTCTAGGATCACACTCATTGCAAAGTGAGGAACAACATCATAGCCATTTTTATCTCAAAACTTCGTTGTTGGATCGTCTTGAATAGCGCACACATCGAGAGTAGCCAAGACGTGTTCCCATTCAAGTGGCTCTAATTCTTCCTCAGAAAAGGGTTCTGGGATGTAATCCTTATCTTCAATTGCCCTTTCTAATATGTATTCCTCTCGCTTTAAGCTTTCGCATTGCAAAGCTCCACACATCCACAGTTCTTTAGGCCTACCCAACCATGCTGGAAGTTCTGATCCGGCTACAGTAGCAGAATCAGTCTCCTCCACGGGTGTTCTCATCACATCCCTAACTATGGTCCTTCAAGCTTATCCTTGTCGTGGTCTACATATGTCTCAGGTAGATAAAGTCATATCCCCAGTCCTAGACCATTTTCAGTTGTTGCATGAATGGTCTTCCTAGAATGATATCATAGTTGTTCTTCTTGCCAAAGTTAATAATAACAAAGGTTTGCTCATATTCAATGCCACAAGAAGTAACAACTGCTTTTTTTAACAGTCCTATGGGCCTTTCCATGTGTCTTTCGACAAGCTGCAGTTTCATCCTTGTAGCCCTCACTGCTAGTTTTTGCCATGTTTTCCAAACCTCTTTTGTTGTGATGGCAACACCAGCTCCATTGTCAAGGATTGCCATTGTTTTTACACCTTGAATTTCCATAGGAAGAGTGGTGTTCCCATCTTCTCCCTCATAGTACTCACCTACCTTGTTTAACGGCACTAGCTTAGTGTTTAGCTGAGTCATTTGGGTCATTGGTTTTTTAACACCAAATTTCTCTAGGTCTTATTCTGAGCAATTTGACTAACATTATTGTACTAGTGATTGGTGTCGGCAAAATGTCTATCAATCCTTTTGAATCGATGACCTTGTTGGGAGACAGTCTCTGTGATGGGATTGCAATAACATATGACTTGGCCTCGTACCCTCCCGTATAGGATGGTATTGTTCCTAGGGAATGGGGTTGACTCTCCATAGACGATACAGATCCTTTGTCTCCCCAATACGATTCCACTTCTAGATTCATTTGAGATCCAGCCTCAAATTCCTCTATTGGTGAAGAGACACCCCTCTTCCATCCCCGGTTTGGTTTACTTGTCTGCTTTCACTTGCTTCATTTGCCTCTCTGAATTGTTTCCACAATTTTTCAAGACCATCTATTTCTTTACAGCTGTCAGGTATAGTTATGTGAAATCCATTGGAAGAGTTATCCGTGGTATTCAACACTATCCTTGGCTCTAATGCGGGGTCCTTGAGCTTTTGTCCGTGCTCATGACTGGAATCTAGCTCTTTTTGTTCCTGGTTTGGTGGGATTACTGGTGTAGGTGGGACAAAAATCACACCCTTAGGTTTTCCAACTTGTGGTTCTAGTAAAGCTTGGGCTGTTTTAATCATTTTCTTGCACATTTCAAGCCTGTCCTTTTCTAGTTCTGCATATGGATATGTCATCCATCTCTGTTCTTGGGTCTAGTTGTTTTTGAGCCGTGTTTCATAGGCTTTTAGGAGGGTGTCTAAATGCTCATTAACCTTCTCAACCAACACTGATCCTCCTGAACTAACACTTCTCGGTTTCTCATTTGTGGATGGTTCTTCTGGAGGTTGACGTGTCTGCATAAGAGAAGATGCAACCCTCCCCTCATGTTGTCTTATCTTCTCTTTAGCTTGGGTAAGCTCTTCAGCTAGGGATTTCTTCTCTCGTTCCCTATGTGTTTTTATCCTAGCCTTTCTAGCTGTTTCGTTTGCTCTTGGTTTTTTTACTTGGTGCGTCAGTCTTTGGTTCCCCCGTCTCTAGACTCGCGTTATTTTTTTTTTCTCTGTCTCTGGTTTCTCAAAAGCTTTCTTTTGAGCTTGCGCTCTCATAACTACTTGAACTTGTACGACGTTTTCATTTCCGAGCTACTGGGTAGCTGAACGATTCCTGAGACAGTTGTCGTGATCTTTCTGACTCGGTTTGGATTTTTTGGATAGTTGGGGATCAAGTGAATGACACCACAGTCAAGACAATAGGCATTACTTGTGTGATCTCCGTTTGAGGACATTGTTTGACCAAGTGGGTGTCAGGCTTTTGTGACAATCTGGTTGAGGAGCCTCTTCTTGCAATTCCTCTAAGCTATACGTAGGCTTTGACCTTGCTAAGCCTTTGTTAGCAATGAACCACAATTTCCTTTCGTCCATCTCATATCTTCTTTCTTCAGCTTGAAACGCAAGAGGTGGAGGTTGTACCGGCCTCACCACTCCATGTGTTTCTCTCATTTTTTGTCTCTTTGAAGGGAAGTACCCCCTTTGGTTGTTATAATACATTGTAGCTTGTACTAGCACTTGGTTATTGGATGGTTCCATCATCTGTGTATATCTCATGTCTATAGACATTCTAGCACCTGGTACTGGAGGTTGTTGTCCTAAGACATGTCGTGGCCTTGAAACTCCTATTGGTCCTGGTGCATTCCCCATAGTGTATCTAGGTGGAGTAGGTGCTACTGGATTAGGTTGTACATACCTCTCCCTAGCATATTCCATGCCATAGTAACACTCTTCTCTCGTATGGTTTGTCCATTTTCTCTCAATTTTGCACCATAGAGGTTCTTGGAGGTCAGATTTAACTAGAGGATCAAGTCTTTGAGCTAATATTTCTATAAGCTTCATTTGCTCACTAGATATCTTTGGGTTTATTGTGGGTTGGGTTCTTGGTGAATCACTCCTCTGAGAATATGTGTCACTCTCACTTTCACTGTCATATCTTCACAAGGTTCCACTTTGATTTGGATAGGAGTAAGTTATAGGGGGTGGTGATGGTACATATGGTCCTGTTGTGACCATAATTCCACCTCTATAAAATTCATGTTCTATGGTTGCATCTGGGTATAGCCATGGTCCATTAGGTAGATTCACTTGAGGAGGCATGTATGCCATCTTTGTGATCATTTCATCTCTCATTGTCACTCTACAAGGGAGTCCAGGTGGCTCCCTTTTTGGAATTATCATGTTTGGTCGAAGTATCTGTGGTCCTTCATTGACCAAATATACACCTCTTTTTAGTGCATTGTGTGGGTTTGTGTCAAAATGTGGATAGATTGGAATTTCAACGCTTCTAACTTGGCTTGCCATACCTCTGGTCATATCTACAAAAGGATTGATAGATTGGCTTTCCATCCTTATGATCTTAGCTTTCTTAATGTCACGCCCACTCAATACTTTCAAGATAGTCGTTAATAAGCACCTTTGGCCCTTTGTCAGGTCCCTAAAAGTCAAGTATGGGTGGTCTTCTAACCTCTCGATACTGGTTTTGGATGCCCTAAAATTTTGGATTTAGGAAACATGGAAAAATTCACCTCTAAAACCCGATTCAATTCACTTGTTCTATTGCCTTCAAGCTTTTCTCTTGGCTATACTTGACTCAATTTGGAGTTGTCTATCAAAAGTTAGAGCAGTTTTGGTGAACTGCACTTAAAACAACACTCAAAACAGTTTCAAGATCATGGATTTTTTCTTGTGTCTTGACCAAATGTGACCCAAATTGTTGAAACTTGGTCACTAGTCTTACTTTACAGTGCTTAACACTTCTAGAAGCTCAATGTGAGTTTTCACCTCCAAATTAGGGCTAGAGACATCATACACGTATGATGTCTATTGTGGCCAAATCTAATGATTTTTGCTCTAGAGGATCTTTATCACATGGGCAACTCTAAGCAACTTTCATAATTCAAT
The DNA here is from genome assembly GCF_014529385.1 of Adiantum capillus-veneris. NCBI lineage: Eukaryota > Viridiplantae > Streptophyta > Polypodiopsida > Polypodiales > Pteridaceae > Adiantum > Adiantum capillus-veneris. The sequence continues at coordinate 90,731,157 of NC_140932.1, forward strand.
TTGGACATTTTTTGGGTAAGTTATGGTCATTACCAGCATGAATCTATCCAGATTATCTTCTGGCCTTTACAGGTCCAAATTCAATGAAATTTTGGCTAGGGACTTCTTTTATGCTCTAGGACACTGAGGTATACTCAAATGTCTGTTTTGACCAAAATCTGGCCCTAAGACATTATGCGCGTATAAAGTCTTTTTGCTCAAAATGACATGAAATTTTGCAAACAGGCTTAAAACATCATTTCCAACCCTCCTATGTGGTCAAAAGTGAAATTTGACTTTCAGATCTTGGCATGAGCCTATATGCGTATAATGTCTATGTGCTCAAATTTTGACAAAATTTGGTCAGTAAGCTTGTTTTGTGGTGCTTAACACCCTAGTATGCTTAGATTTCAATTTTGGTCTCTAAAAGTGCCCTTTAGACATTATACGCATATGATGTCTAACTAGTCAGAATGAAGCGATTTTCACTCCAAAGATTCCTCACTACCATGGCAACTCACAGCAAGTATCAAAATTGAATTTTGACACTTTTTGAGCAAGTTTAGGCCAATACAAGCATTCACTTGCATAGATGCGTCTTATGGTCTTTGCAAGCCCAAAAATACTTCAAATTTGATATAATCTGGCCTATATGCTTCCTAGATGCTGTAGATCACAAGGGTGCACTCAAATGTAACTTGACTCTCTAAGACATCATATGCGTATAATGTCTTTTGCTCAGATTTTAATTTTGTTTCTACCAGAGGTGCCCCTTAGTGTGTAGAACAAGAATATGTGCTCACAATAAATTTTGGATGTCAAAATTGCTCAAAATCACCACTTTTTTCACAAGGAAATCCCCTGAAAGAGTAAAATCCCTTTAACTCTCAATCTATAAGCCCAATTGAAATGAGATTTTGTGTATGTTCTCAACACAACATGCAGAAGATGGGTATAATGTCAAAAGTTCAAAATTGATGCCATAATCATCCCTTCAGACATCATACGCATATGATGTTTGCTAATGAATTTTTGGACAGAATTCATTCACAGGTATCCCCAAGTCTCTAGCATTGATTTTCAATCACTTCTACTAATTTTCATGCAAAACTATGCTCAAAATCATAAGTTTCTCTTTTTCTCATTTTAGACACTCCGTCTTTTGTCTTTTGGGTATCAAGAGTTGGTCAAAACTCTAGTTTCAATGTGTACTAGGGATAAAACCCCCCTTCTGAACACTCTGGTCTCCAGATGTCCCTTGAGACATTATACGTGTATAATGTCCAAGTTTACAAAATTTCAGTATACGACACACAGAACCCTTGCACATGCCCTCTTATATACTCAGCACCAATCAGCCATGAAAAAATGTCAGTAGAACTCTTTTTATTGCATTTTTACTCTCAAAAGAAAAGTTTTTAGTGATTTTAAATGCAAACAAGCACTTAGCAAATAGTTCAATGATGAATAGCTCTTGCTCAAAATCAGATTACTTACCTAAAGCTACTCCTACAAATCATATGGGGTTTTGCATCTATGAGTAGAAAAATGCTTCAATGCCACACACAGACTAGCAAACACTTTTATCACCTCACAAACCACTCGACCACCAACAACTACTCTAATCTACAAATCCTAATTAAACCTACCTAGTTGCAAACCCTTAGCAGGACACACACTTCCTAGCTATCCACTTGATCTCGGAATAACCTCTTCCCGATCCACTTAAGAAAAATGCTTTCTTTAGCTGAAACCAAAGCACGCAACTATCACAAGAGTGTTAGTAGGAATACCTACGCAAGTCCTTGTATCTCGGCAACGGCGCCAATGTTGCGGGAGCGAATCACACCACCCATAAAGTGCATGCAACACAACCTAGATCAACATAATGTCAATCGAGGACACAAATGACACGATAGGCACATGGAGAAAATCTCTTTAGCTTGTTGGGCTGAGACCATCCTACACATACAACACTCTAGAAGGGAAACTAAACCGCAATCTAGAGTCTCATTGCTCTCAAGTACACCACTCAACCCACATACACACAAACGGAAGGAAACTCACTAAACCATGCAGAATCATACAAAACTTAAGGAACACCTTCCCCTCACTAGGATACACCTACCCCAAAGCCTCTACACTCAAAATCGTACCTCTTAACCCATCTGTGGAAAACGCATATAAAGACAGAGCCGAATTCTGAAAGTGCCCGAAACTGAAATCTATGAGTACCTATGCGTAGTTTATGTCGCTACGATTCTAACGAGCGACTACTTGCAAGCAGAAAACAGACATTGTTTGATATAACTACAACCGCAAATAGCTTGTAGATGTGCGAGCACATTCGCTCTGTTCCGAGAGGAATGCTTGGCATTTTTGCGTAGGTCTTGCTGAGGCTAATGCAATGGTGTAGTTGGATCTCCAATGTGATGAACAAGCGGGGAGTAACGCCAGGATGAAGCTCACACTCTCTTTCTTCCTCTCTCACACGCAGTCGATGACAGTTTAAACTTATGATTATGAAAAGTGTTCTTTTACAAAAATAACCTAGATAGCTTATATACTAAGGTCACCTTAGGTTAAACCTAAAATAGAGTTTGAGGGTCAAATGGCTTTGTATTTACAATCTGGAAGTGCCATTGCACCCCGGCTTTTGCTACTAGACTACCTACTTATTACAAATGATGTTTTTAACCATAATCTTCAGCATTCCATAACTCTTAGAGAATAATTATTTGTTGAGTTATGTCGTGTTGTTGACCTAGCCGTCAACAGGCTATCAAAGAAGTCAAGAAGAATCATAAAGGAGCACATGTCAAGGAGGATAACATGAAAAAGGGAGCTCATTTTTAGTATCCTTTTTTCAAAGATGAATGCCATAGTAAAATTGCAAACAAGATCAACAAGAAGAAGCTAACAAAAGATAAGCAGGTAGCCAAGATGGATGAGTTTTCTCTATAGGAGCAATTTATTGAATCTGGTGCCTGCCTAGATGTAGAGAGCAGCTTGCTAAAAAAATTCATGAAGAAGGAAAAGGAGTAAAACAAAAGGCACCACCAAGAAGAAGGATGAAATACCTATACATTCAACTAGGTGGTACTACCAGCCTTGTATGATGATGAGCAAGTGTTGGTAGTGTCATTCGGCATACAAGGAGTAGATGTGCCAAATGTTTTTCTAGTTGGAGGTCCTGAGTCAATGTGCTAATAGAATCCCTATGTGAGCAATTTGGCATAAAGAAATTTGAGCCACACCTTTTTCGGTTAAAATAGTTGACCAATGATGAGTATAGCTATTATGACTAGTTTTGCAACTAAAAATTGAAATTACAGGTTTCACTTTTTGTTATTATTGCCATAGTGTTAAGAATGGAGGATATTAGAGATGCTTGTCCTTTATTGTTAGGAAGACCTTGGTTGAAGCAAGCTAAAACAAAGCAAAATTGGGTAGAGAATAGAAGGACCATCAACAAGGACAAGAAGAAGCTAAAAATATGCATCAATGCATGTACCACAGTGTCGACACCAATTTCGAAGAGGTATGCCAAGTGCATCTACCTATCTAAGGATCTGGAAGATGACAAGGAAGACTAGTATATGAAAGTCAATAGGAGCCTAGTTGGGCTAGTTGAATAGATGCCAATAACTGAGGAAGATACTCACCTTAGCTTGGAAGCAAATGTTTTAGAATGGTCTAGAATACTTGCTTAAGTGAAAAATTTCTATAAAGAACAAGAATATCCCAAGCGTGTCAAACCAAGCGTGTCAAATAAGAAGAGCTAATAGGCATCAACCTTGGCACTGAGGAGGATCCAATGCCATCTTTGATCAATGTTGACATTGAAGGAGAGTTAGTAGATCTGCTGAAGGACTTCAAAAATGTTTTTTCCTGGTCCTATGGATACATGAAAGGATTGAAGCCATCATTTTCTCCACAAGGATTGTGCTAATTGAGAATGAATTACCAATTTGGCAACAAAGGTATCTTTTGAATCCTAATATTGTTGTTCAAGTAAAAGAATAAATAGATAAGCTACTGAAGGTTTGACAACTGCAAAACAAACAGAGTGCAACAAATGGTGCGAACCCCTAAAAGTGTTCTTTGAAAACACTATAGATTGTTAATTAAAATCGAAACATACAGTCAATGTTGACATTTTAAATTTGGATTCTATAAATCTCCAAGATTTGGCAATCATTGTCTAGTCAAAAGAAATTGAATCAAATTGTAGAGGTACAGTTTGGTTGAGATATTCAAATTGATGGTGAGCACCGCACCCTCTATCTTAAATTCACTATACTCCTTACAAAAAAAAAACAAGAGATTTTAGTCTCAAGAGGTTTTCAACATGTGAGTAAATATATTTTAAAAAAAGGATAAATAATGCATCTCTCTCCGTTAGGTCTCCCCAATCTTAGAAAAATAAGAATTCTTTCAAAACATATTAAGTGCATAAGTGAAGGGTGAGTTTAGGAAATGAAAAGACAGGTGAAGGTGGAAAGTCAAAAGACAAATGAAGATGGAAAGTCAAAAGACCTTTTGTGTCCATATAAATAGGAGTTTCTATGCTCTTTCATTTTTCCTTTAGCGTTATCCTCCCTCTCTCTCTCTCTCTCTCTCTCTCTCTCTCTCTCTCTCTTGCAAATCTATGTGCTGCCCCATTGCCTGTCGTTGCGTGCTATAGATTAACGCATGGGTTTTTTTGTTTTTTAGTGGAATCTTTGAATTTGGAGCACCTTTTTAATTTTTTTGCATCTCTCTCCAATAGATTGAAGATGATAAAACCCCAATTTCCATTGGATGAACCAAAGAAGATTAGTAGTTTGCTCTAAACACCTAAAAAATGGATATTCTACCTTTCAACAAAGGGATAAAGGTTATTTTTCGATCCAAAATTTCAAATCATCCATTGGAAAAGCTTTCAAGCCTTTCCTACTTCTTGAAAAGACATTGTGCGACAGGTGGATCGGGCACAAATAATTTCTTAAAGAACTCTTCAGGTAGGTCCTTTAACAAACTTCTTAGAAACATTAAACAAGCAAGCAAAATAAAACAATTCTCTTTTGATATTCTCTCTCTCTCTCTCTCTCTCTCTCTCTCTCTCCCCTTCATCTTTCACTTCAATTTGATCACTAAGCAAGTCTAGTGGCCTGTAGAGGCAAAATAGAGGTGCAAATGTTGCAAAAAATCACAAGCCCCTCACTCTTGTCATTTCCACATTTGTGCCCATTGAGATGGAGTCTTGTACTTGTGACATGATTGCATGCATCTCTCCTTCCCTTGATCCATCTGCAAAGCCATCACAAAAATATTTGAAGAAGAAGCCGCCACAAGATGCCAAACAAAAAAGTTAATTGCTATGCCTAGGAGGAGAGCAACCACAAGGAAGGAAAAAAAGGATCTATAGGCCACTTGCTTGCATGAAGCAAAAAAAGGGGCAGGTATATCTACCCCCTCTTTTGCTTTGTGTAGGACAGTTTCACTATCCAATTTTTTGCTTTGTCCTAGCTTTCTCAATGCTCTAGCTCTCTTGACATATTGTACATTTGTGACTTCAAAATGAAACAAGATCTGAATCTTTTGATGTCACCAATGCATTTGGAGTGCCCAAAAGCCCTGGGAACGATTGGCTACATGCCTCATTTGGACACTTGGAGAGATTGTTACAACAAAATAAGCCTCTACAAGCCATTGGCTTGAATGAAATTAAAAAGGGGGTAGTGAGATCTCACTACCCCCATTTTTTGCTTTCTTCGGGTCAATGGCATATAGAGGCTTTTTTTGTTGGAATTAGGGTTGCAGGAAAACAAACACACCTTGGAGAAGACAAAGGAACCTCAAGAAACACAATAGAGAGTGTATTACTTAGTGTGCAATGGGAAGATAAGTTAGCCCGAGAGTGATGGGCGTATATGCAATGCACGGGGAAAAAACCTCCTAGTGAGGGAAAAAATGCCTCGACTGTCCTAAGTGTGTTCACACACATCACTACCACATGTATATGGTAACAAATCCCCCCTGGATGCGGTGAATGAGAGCTAGCACAAAGAGTAAAGGGAAGTTCCATGCCCTAAGGACATGATCAGTCCACAAAGGGAAGTAAGCCCAAAGCTTTGCGAAAAGCTTCGAACTTCTCAGGACAATGCCTTTGTGAAAAGATCTGCAAGGTTGTCCTATGTTGGCACATAAGCCAAGCTGATCTCTCCTATTGAGAGCCTCTCCTCCTTGACATAGTAGTAATGCATCTCAATGTGCTTTGTGCGAGCATGAAAATATGGGTTCCTTGCAACTACCACTGTGCTCTCATTGTCATTGTAGATAGTGTTGGCAGTGTCCTGTCCAACACCCAAACCAGCCATAAGGCGTCTGAGCCATACACACTCAACCGTAGCTGTGAAGACTGCCCTATACTTAGCCTCATAATTGGAAGTGGCCACAATAGGTTGCTTCTTGCTCAACCATGATATGCATGAGCTGCCAAGCATGAAACAAAAACCACTTGGACACTCATGTGTCAAAACAACCAGCCCAATTTGAGTTCGAAAAAGCATGCAAATCCGGTGGCAATGATTCCCCTTGGGATAAAACAATCCAAGATGTAAAGTGACACTCAAGTAGCAAAAAATACTCTTGACAGCCTGCCAATGCTTAGACCCTGGGATATGCATGAATCTGCTAACCTATGAGACTGCAAACTGAATATCTGGCCTTATGTTGCATACATAAATGAGGCATCCAACAGTAATTTGGTAAAGAGTGACATCTGCAGGATCACCAGCATCACCATCAAAGTGGCAATAGGTTTGCAATCCTCAAGTCCAAACTTACATAGCATTGTCTCTATGTAAGTTTTTTGACACCAGTCAATACCACCATCACACTGCTTAAACTGTATACCCAAGTAATGATGCAACAACCCCAAATCTTTCATCTTGAAAGTAGCATTCAAATCAACCTTAAATTCATCAATATGTCTCTCATTTGGTCCAGTGATCAGCAAATCATCCACGTAGAGAAGCACAATGAGAAGTACATCACTCTCACGCTTTACATATAATGTGCTCTCTGTTGGACTATTACCAAAGCCTTGTTTGACCAAATGAGTGTTAGCCTTGTTTCATCTTACATAGCATTGTCCCTATGTAACTTTTTTGACACCAGGAAATACCACCATCACATTGCTTAAACTGTATACCCAAGTAATGATGCAATAGGCCCAAATCTTTCATCTTGAAAGTAGCATTTAAATCAACCTTAAATTCATCAATATGTCTCTCATTTGGTCCAGTGATCAGCAAATCATCCACGTAGAGAAGCACAATGAGAAGTACATCACTCTCATGGTTTACATACAATGTGCTCTCTGTTGGACTATTACCAAAGCCTTGTTTGACCAATGAGTGTTAGCCTTCTCATACCAAGCACAAGGAGATTGCTTCAACCTATACAAATCTTTGTTACATTTGCACACTTTATCCTCTTGTCCTTTCTTGACAAAACCTTGAGGCTACGTTACATACTTCCTCAAATATGTCACCATTCAAGAAAGCAGTAACAATATCTGATTGATGTACATCCCAACCAAAATGAGCTACCAATGCACATAGAAAATGCATAGTAGTCATACGACAACTAGGAGAAAAAGTCTCTTCATAATCTACTCAACATCATGTAAGCTAGACACAGCCAAAGCATAACAATATAATGCATAAGATGCATGGAGAGAGCCTAAATGAGTGCGACTAGACAAAGGTGCATCCAATTTACTGTCACGCAATGTATGCACTAGCCATTTTGGCATACCTCTAGCCTGCTCATTTTCAACCCTTTCCTCATCAAGTAAATCATGTACATCGCATCAGTAATAGGCTGATCTATAACATTTTAAGAACCCCATAGGCTGTACATTTGCCTCATTGGAATTTACTATTGAACTTCCACCATTGAAAAGAGGCAACAAAGTGTCATAAATGTGATGTAAGCTTACATTACTATCTCTAGTACATGACAGCAAGGGTTGAACAGAATCTTCCACAAACACAACATCCCGTGAAACCGAAATATGCTTTGTTTGTGGATGATAAAACCTGTAACCTTTGCTTTCAGCACTATAACCAACAAAATTACATTCGACAGCCTTATCATCCAATTTTTTGCGATGTGTTGATGGCACCAAAGCATATGCCACATGCATGTGCTTAATAGAAGGCTTTCTATCATGCCATGCTTCATATGGAGTTATAGATTGCAAAGCTTTTGTAGGACACCTGTTAAGTACATAAGTGGCACATATGATGGCCTCAAGCCAAAACGAATGCAGCAAAGCTTGACTTTTAACCATATATCGTGCCATTTTTGTAAGTAACGTGTTTTTCCTCTCAGCAAGACCATTTTGTTGAGGCGTATAAGGCACTATATATTGGAGTTCTATCCACGACTAGCCAAAAATGCATTAAATTCATGAGACCTATAATCCCCCCCTCGATCGAAACAACAGAGGGTGCCCATAGTACATTTCAAGACATTTTCAGCCATAGCCAAAAATTGTTTGAAGCACATAAATACTTCGGACTTCGCCGTAACTGGATATACCAATGCATGCATAGAGAATTCATCAATAAAAGTCACAAAGTAAAGGTAATTGCCCAAGGACGGAGTTCGCATGGGCCCACAAACATCACTATGCACAAGTTGCAACCTGCAACCTGCATGTGGCCCTAATTGAACCATCCTTTAGTAACTCATGGATGTGAGGAACAATGGTGTGATTCACAAACAACGCAATCAATGCATGAGCCTGCGCATCATTTACATCCCAACGAGCTTGTTCTACCGTAGGCAAAACAACTCTAATAGCAGCAATCCTTGTAGCAAGACCTGCAACATCCTCAACATCGCCTACATCCTCAGAACCAAGACGTACATCAATGCCCTGCACAATATTCCAGATTCCCTTTGACACAAGAACGTGTAGCATCATATAAGCCCACATAGGGTAATTGTCCCCATCCAACCTGTCCTCAACAACAAACATCTTGAAGACATCTGTGTTGTTGCCAGCAATGGTAAATGTTGCACCTAATGTGAAAACTGCCCGAAAATAGGAGAAACAGAGCAGAAACAACACGTGCTATATAGCACAAACCATAGAAAATTGTAAGGCACCTGTTATGCAGAAAACGGCACTGACAGAAATTCTGCACAAAATGACGAAATTGCCTATGTATGTGCCTGTAGTGGAAACGGAGGCCGAATTGAGCCCGAATCAAAAATCTGAGCAGACTGAGCTCTATGAGTTCTTCCGAAATATTTGTCGACCTGCGAACGCTTGCCAAACCTCATTGTAATCGGAGAAAGTGAGCAAGCGTGTGTTGGAGCAGCTGGCGACTAAGCCCGGGAGGACGTAACCTGCTCTGATACCAATTGTTGGAATTAGGGTTGCAGAGAAACACACACAGCTTGGAGAAGACAAAGGAAGATCAAGGCACACAATAGAGAGTGTGTTACTTGGTGTGCAATGGAAAGATAGATAGCCCTAGAGTGATGGGTGTATATAGAATGCAGGGGGGAAAAACCTCCTAAAGAGGGAAAAAATGCCCCGGCGGTCCTAGTGTGTTCACACACATCACTACCACATGTATATGGTAACAATATTCATCCACTATCTTTATTTGATGATAGCCACTTTTAAGGCCAATCCTATTGAAGTAGGTAGAGCCTTGTAGCTTATCAAACAGATCTTCTTCCTGAGGCACGGGAAATCTGTTTTTGATAGTGATATGATTTAGTGCTCGATAGTCCACACACATATGGTATGTACCATGTTTCTTTTGCATTGAAAGGACTAGAGAACAAGAGGGAGAGGAACTAGGCCTCACCATCCATTTGTCTACCAATTCATGTACTTGCCTCATGATCTCCTCTTGTTAAGCTTGAGAAATTCGATAAGGAGGCTTGTTAGGCAATGAGCTTCCTGGAAGCAGCTCAATGCGATGGTCATCATCCCCTCGTTTTGGAGGTAAGTCCATAGGGATATAATCGATGAGTACATCTTGGAATCCTTTTAGAAAATTAGACAAGTCTAACTCTTCTTGATTCCTACCATTTACATTTGAAGAAACATTAGGATCTTTTTGACAAAAATCATATACGCAGAAACTAATCTCTTCACTGATTTATCAAAAGCAGGGGGATTTACAAGTGGTATAGAACGACCACACTCACTAGCATCTATATACATGTTCTTTCCCCTATAGGTGAAGTATATTCTCGTTTCAGGGAACTTCATGTTGGCAGTCATGCGATCAAACCATGGCGCCCCTAGGATAGCATCCTCATGTTGAAGAGGAGAGATGAAAAACTCTTCTTTGTCAACATAGCTTTGGACATGAAGCCTCAACTTCCCAATCAAGGGAGTAACAGAGTCTCCCATCTCAAAATCTTGAATGCCCAACTTGGTGGCCAACTCCGTTGATATGAAGTTGTGAGTAGAGCCAAGGTCAAACAAGATGAAGGCATCATGCTCCCTTACCTTTCCCCAAGCATAGGAAAGAGATGATCCTTTGTAATGAGCATCCTCTTTTGGAGCTTTGATGGTGGAATCCCTAGGAGTCTCATTGCCAGTATTTTTCTTGGGGCAAGAACGATAGCCATGTCCTTGCTCCCCACACTTCAAACACTTATGGTCCTTGCGGAAAGCTTCATGCTCTTCAGGAGAGAGTTTGTTTTTTCCTTTGTAAACTCCCTTCTCCTTGGACTGACTGTTGTTGTTGTTGTTGGAAGTGCCTTGGGAAGAATTTTGGGCATTGGTTTTCCCCTTTGCATCATTTTTATCTTTGTTTTCCATGGGCTTGACATTTTGTCTAGCCCCTTGTTGGAAATTGATGCGTGAAGCAACCATGATGTGATGGATTACTTCAGTGATAGAACTAGGCCATTGAGAGTTGATGTATTCGGCCATCTCTTCAGGTAATCCCGCACAGAATTGTTGCTTTTGCTCGACAAAGTCTATCTTTTGGAAGACAGTAGCCTTGAGATGTAAATCCCAAAACCTGTCTACATACTTGTGGATAGACTCATGAGAGAGATGCTTCAAACTATGCCATTCGGTGAGCACTTTGTCCTTTGCATCGCTTGCAAGGAATTGCTTCATGATGGAAACTCGTAGAGATTTCCATGTCTTTGGGGCTTTGCCGTTGCCATGAAGGCTAGCCCACCATTGACGAGCCAATTTTTGGAAGTGCATAGCTACATGGCGTAGCTTGGAGGACTCCGTGAAGCCCTCGTGTCCAAAGGCCGCATCAAATTGTTGGATGAAGACCACACTTTGTCGGTGGCACCAAAGGTGCCATCGTAGGTGAGAAAAGAGATATTTTTGCCTCCCTCCTTGAACTTCTTTAGCTTTTGTGACCTTCGCCATGCGGGGTATGATTTATGATGTCCTCCCCTCTTGTTTTCTATAGGAGAATAGCCATAGCTTTTGTCCGAAGAGGAGGGAGGTGAAGATGAAGGAGAAGAGGGTGACCTCTTTCTTGCCCTTTTCTTCCTTTGTTTCCTCTTTTCCCTTTTGGAATGACAAAGAGAAGGACTGTGTGTTGATCTTTTCCTCTTGGGAGGAGTTGGCAATCGTCTAGACCACCGTCTTTGTGGAGCCACATCTTCAGAGAAACTTAAAGTTTCATTGCTTTCTTGCTTTTTGGATTCCTCTGCTCGTATGGAAGAGAGTCTTATTTTAGGGGTCTCATCAAGAGGCCTCTTAATCTTTCTCTCCTCTTAAAGAGGAAGGGAAATCCCATAAGCACGAAGTTGTTGAGTAACTTTGGCTTGCAAAGTAGGGTTGCCCATAGCTTGCTGCAACCTAGTAACAAGATAATTGACAAACATGGGGACATCATCATTAGCACCTTCATGTGAAAAATCAAAGCTATCAATGTTCATTCTACTCTCTTGGTTATTGTCAGCCATGTTAACAAAATTTGTGTACGTACTTAGTGTATGCTTTGGAAATTCAAAACCTTAGTTGCCACTCCTCTTAGCCTTTGAAAATTGGCTCTTAAGTATCTACACCCACTACTCAAAGTGGTTAATTATAGAGAGTAATGGAGTGGGTCTAGTATTGCAGAGTTGTTGAGGGTTAGCTCCTTTCGGACTTCTTATGGCTCAATAATGGTAAAGCCGTAAGCAAATCCAAAAAGATTCCATTATTAAGTCCAAATCTCACGAGATGTGCACCATATTCCACATAGTGGGTTGTAGAAGATGCCAGCTTTGATCAAAATTTGGTCATATATTATGGAGCCTATTTCCATGTGACACCTCACAGAGAATGGTTCTCTATGTATGCACATACATGTGGTATAGTGAAGCTCAATGATGCTTATGAGCTTGAGGTGTTGGAGACATTAAGTTGATTTTGCATAATGTCATGCAGCTTGTAATAAAAAATGTAAGACATGTCCCCAAGTTAGCAAAGAGTTTGAGATTTTCTAGTTATCTTGAGGACTTGGGTTACATGATAATCTTTGATAATGATTCATGGATAATTAAGAAGGAAAATCTTGTTATTCCAAAGGTTGGAAGCATGGAACACTCTATTCAATGTTTGTTTTGTGTGTAAAAGAGGATTGTATATCCATAGCTAAGCTTCCATCTACTGACTGATGGCATAATTGGCTAGGACATATAAGGCAAAAGGGAATGAAAACATTAGTACATTTTGGTTACATATGGGTTAAAGTTTTTTTACTTCTCAATGTATGAGCATTGCATTTATGGAAAACACACTAGGAACACTTCATCACCATTGAATACAAAGAATTTATAGCCATTAGAACTTGTCCATAGCAACATTTGTGATCCTATGCTAACCAAGTCTTTAGGAGAGCTAGCCATTTTGTGACCTTTATAGGAAATTCCACTAGGAAGATGTGGGGTTATCCTTTGCGTCATAAGGATCAAATCTTCTCTACTTTCCAAAAGTTCTTAGTGTTTGTAGAGATTCAATCTAGCAAGAAGCTCAAGAGCTTGCAAAACAATTCAAGAGCAGGTTACATTTGACAATAGCACACATCATTAACTGAACACCTAGTATGCCATTGAATCACCTAATTCTAGAAGAGTTATGGTCTAGAAAGAAGCCACAGTATGATCATGTGCTCAAAGAGATCAAGAAAAATCTAGACCTGAAGTCACACAAGTGTAATTTTCTTGGTTATGGTGTATATGGAAAGATGAAATATCCCTCTCTAGCACTCGGAATCTTGTAAAATTCATTCACAATTCACAAGCTATCTTCAACAAGTGGAAGATTCACAAGAAACCTATCAAAGAGGTTGATTATAAAAGGGTCACATTTGAGGATGTTGCCTCATATCTAGTGAAAACTCAAAAGACTAGTGGTGCATTTTCACTAGTAATGCTCATATTGATAGGGTAAAGAGCAGTAGTTAGTTGTTGATATTGAAGAGTGCACAATGCGTGCAGAGTGAGAGGGAGAAGAAGAGAAGACACACGGTGTTGGTGGAGCTCTTAGTGAGGATTCAAAATATCGTTCTATATGATCAAAAGAATAGATAAGGTTAGTAGGGTTGGTGTGATGGGTGTCCCGCCAGTTAGCTTAAACCCTAACAATCTCCCACTTGAATGCCAACGTGGCCCCAAAAAAAATTTGAAATGCAAAGAAAACCCATCCTTGTGTTTCAAAGAATATGTTCGCACCTTTGTAGTAGAACCATCTATGAATGTCACAAAAATAGCTAGTCCGCCCTAGAAACTTGGTTGACATAGGACGGCATACATTGCTATGTACAAGTTCTAATGGCTCAAGATGCTTTTTGCCCAATGGAAAGTGTACATACCTAGTTTGTTTGCCACGAATATGATACTCACATATAGTTTTTTTTCCATATATACAATGCTCACATATAGAAAAAATATTGAAACTCAACACAAGTAAGTAACCAAAAGGTGTTATTTTGTTTGGTTTCTTGCCTACTGACTACATACTTACTTAATCCTCTGCTATTGTGCTAGAAAATGACATCAAATCTATCATGCATATGGTTACTATTTGATTTTTTGATATTGATGGTGAGTATAAGGCTAAATGCCTGGTGGTGGTGGTGGTGGTGGTGTTGGTTATGCTGCCATGGAATATATACATTCTGTAGCAGATCTATACTTTTGGGATTTTTCTTAGCTAAAAGCAAATGGTTTGATAACCATCGGCACTAATAAGTATACATCAATTGAGGGTTTCTTTTTGCTTGGTACTGATTACATACACTCACTCTAGTTTTTTGGTTGCTTGACATAAAAATGGCATCAATTCTATGGTTATTGGAATGTGGTATACTGTTTATGCTGCCAAATTTTGATATTTGCAGTTGTTTATGCTACACTCAAATTGCAGAAAAGAAAAAAATGGAGTTAAAACTTGATGATCTGATCTGGTCCTAACTAGTTATAGCCAGACTCTATACTTTCGGCTTGATCTTGGGGGTGATGGGAAAATAGCCGGATCTAGTTCTCCATTTTACAAATCTAGTATGATATAACTAGTCTTTTCATATGGATAATGATCTGGTGTTTTTACCTTAGTTTGTTATGGTATTATGATTGGGGGAAGACTGTTGTGACTTAAAAAAACTTCTAAACTTCACCTGTTGCTTGGATAACTGGCGTAGATCTAGTTCTTTACTTACTTATTCCACTACATCTAGTGATAATGCTACCATAAAATAAATTTTGGTTTTTATTGCTTGCTCTGACTTACTATAAATGGTACCTTCTGCTTGTTGCCTGGATGCCTGGCTTTGCTTGGTCCAGGTTTGATAAAACTGTATATACAAAAATCCCTATATTTAGCATGGGGTACTGGTTCTTTTTTTTTCACTACTCCTGGTCTTCTAATCTTTCTCTCCACTTATGGATAATGATCTGGTGCTGTAGATACCTAGGTTTTTATCGTATTATGATTTGGGAAACTGTTTTGACTTACTAAAACTGACCGTCACCTATTGCTTGGTTGTCGGGCTTAGATCTGATTTTCCATTATAGCTTGTGCATACTGATCTGGTCTGGTATAACTGGATAAAACTGGACTTTATACCTTCTACTTGATACTTAGACTGTCGGCTTAATACTAGTTCTTTTTTTCACTACATCTGGTTAGAATCTTCCTAGCCAACTATAGCTTCAATCTGGATAAAGATACTTTGGACCTACTCACTAATACTTGAGTAAAAATCTATCTAAAAAACTTTTGTTTTTATACCTTATGGTTAGTTCGTCATAACACCAATTAAGAGATGACTTGAAAACATTCTTTACCAGTGAGAATGAGCCCCATTCTTTTTTCACTCTGGCTGACACTTTCAGGGCAGTCCAATCTAACTGCTATTTGGATACCAATCTCTTAGATGGGTGTTGATAGGTAAGAAGGCCTATTACAAAAGATATAACTAAGGTTTTTTCTGGCTGAACTATACCTTGTTTTTTTTACATACACTATTTAAACTAGAAAATTACATATGATGATATGGAGTTGTCGACTTCCTCTCACAGTAAAAGGTTATTTTAACCATATAAAGCAATTATGGTAGGATTACTTTGTATAGGAAAGTAGCCAGTCTAAATACTTTTTAAGTTTGACATGGATAACAACTGATAGGTTCTTTGAAGCCTGCCATACGTAGCTAAGTCTAACATATCTGTTGTCTTGACTATATGGATGCAAGTGAGAATTCTATCTTGGCTTAAAGAGGTTTAGCTTGCTGCAGTCAGACTTTGGAAACATTTAATGATTCAATTGGGATAGTTTTGATACCTTTGTACAAATTCATTTAGAATGATACTTTATTCTTATTATGTTGTACAATTATGATACGAAGACCGAGTTGTTGATGTACTTATCTTTGCCTTGACATCTTTAGCCAGTCGTCGTTTTGAACATCTTGTTCATTGGTGTGTTAATTATTTAAGTTAAACAACTAAACAAACACACACACACACGTGTGGAGTCATATATATGTAAGTGTGTGCATGTATTTGCATGTCCACGTGTGAGGACCAAGAAATTGTAGTCCTTGGAATCACTCTAGGAAGATAACAATACATCTCTCTCTCTCTCTCTCTCTCTCTCTCTCTCTCTCTCTCACACACACACACACACACACACACACACACACACACACACACTAGTATACTGGTCATAAGTTGTATTTTTTTTTTTGAAAAACTTACCTAAGGGAACACCCCCCCCCCCCCCCCCCCCCCCGGTTGCATAATAAAGATGACTAGGGACTTGGCCCCCGCTTAGACCAAAGCGAGAAGTGTAATTATTTCATGGGGTAGACGGCCCCTGTCCACTCTCGATCACCTTCCCTAGGCTATGGCACCTACAAGCTTGAGCAGTTGAGGGCGGCCGAATGCATTCAAACTGATGACTCTGGGAGCGTACATGACATCCTATATATACTGAGGTGAGGGCATACTCTGGCCCTCACTTAGCCCTGGAGCAGTTCTTTCTGCTCTTTTTTTCGTTGTTGTCGTCTGAGCTTTACACTGTGTATTTGTCTTGGACTTAGAGAGACAAACTTATTTGCCTAGCATTTGAGAAAAATAATGGACTCTTTGAAATACCTGCATATAATTTAAGGTATCAGCTCAAAAAGAAACCGCTGCATAATCACAACTACTGTACTTAGACATTATTGTGGGCCTTGGGACTGCTTGTGCATACAAAGCAACTGTTTTTTTTTTTGCCTATCTTGTTGATTGTACCAACGGAGATAAACACCCGAGGGAATGGTGTTAGCTTAGTATGGTAATTATGGACATGATACACTCCTGTCTGCTATGGGCTGACATGGGAGGTGCTCGTGACCTTGGACTGGTTATGCCGCTTCTTTGGTAAGCTGTCGGGGTCTGTCGGCTCTTCATACCGTGTGTGGTTGGCACCTCTTAGGCCAGTAAAAGATAATGATTGGCTGGAATGCTTTGGTATACATCGAGAGATAGGGGTTTTTCTGTTGTTTTTTTTTTGGAAAGGAACTATGTACAGTATGGCTTTAAATTGCGATATGATCTTGTAAATGGGTTTCTTTTAAAAATCGCTGCAGGGAATTACCGTCTGCATGCTTTACCTAATCTCGACATAACTGGTTTTTCTCAGAAAAATGCGGTTATTCTTGACCTTTATAATAACTGAGGCACTGTTTAAATTTTGCATTACTATGTGTTCTCACATTTCCTAGTCTCGGCATAAATGGTTCTTTTCAAAAAAATGGGGTTACTCTTAACCCTTGTAGCAACTGAGGCGCTAGATACTCTATATCACTGTGCGTGCTCACATTCTGAGGAAAGGTATAAAAACTTTGTCGAACACTAGCAAGGATTGAAAGTTTTTTATAAGCTCTGTGCGAGCAGCTAAGGGTTACATTAATTTCAATAAAAGGTAATCTTACCTAGCTAATAAAATGTCGATACTAATGTGGTGGCTTATGGGTTGTCCTGGTTGTAACCTTTCTCTTGGATAGTCAATATTCAAGGGGGGAGGGAGCTTGACTGGCACAATTCGAAAACTGTTGTTTTTTTTATAAAACTGGTTGCCACACTTGGGCTTATCACTGTTGGGATTTCATAGCAAATAAGGGGCTGGTGTGGTTTTTTAGTAACCATGACAGTTGAAACTTTAAGCATCATACTCTAATCGGGCCGGATACTACAATCCGTGATAAACTATGGCATTCTGAAGGTAAGTATATAGCTGATACTTTCGGCTTTGGGAAAAAAGCTATCGTTGGTAATCCATGAGTCCTACTTAAATAGATGGAGCTTTTTTAAATACTTTGTTAATTGGTTATACTGGAATTTTTTTGTTGCAAAAAGGGAGATGAGACATTAACCTCTATTTTGATACCATTGGGCATCTTAAACGGTTTAAGTTGCTCTTGACCTCTCGGTGTGTAAAAGAAAACCAATGACACTTTGAAATTGTTTTTCAAAAAGATAAGTATATGGTTCCTACTGCAAAGCATAGCTACCAAGCTATGGTGTAAAAAATAGATCTCACTATGATTAAAATTGATATATGGATTCTTGGTGGGCTTCACAACTCAATAAAAGAAAGTAAAAGGTAACACTCATCTTTTGATGTAATAAGTAAAAGACTGCTATCATACAAGTTCTAAATGAATAACCTAGCTTGTCTAAAGTAAATAAAATCAGTAAGATAGACATGGATAACAACTGATAGGGTCCATTCACACCTGTAAAACACATCCAAAGCTAACTGAATTGTTGTTTTGTTTGGATGGATGCAGGTAAGGACTCTATCTTATCTTTGACAAGCAACCTTTCTGTAATAAAATACTCACTGAGGAACGGGGAAGTTCTTTTACTATTAGTCTTACTAAAAGAGGATCTCTTTCCTACAATCATTGTACCTAAATAATTCTAACACTAAGTTATTTTTGTACATATCAGCTCATTATTCCTTGGTCGACTGTCTTTTGAATGTAAAAATTCAATTATGTCTTATTAGTTAAGATTCAAACAGTTTCACATACATCCTATACAAAAGGTTTCTTCTTTTCGGGAGAAACTAGGATGTTGGCTTAGGAAATTATCTTAGAAATGGAGCTCTAGATTGGACCCACAGTCTGTAAATCCTTCATTGGTAGACTAGTGTTAGGTGGCTTCTTTTAGACTCTTTTTCTAGTCTGTAAATCCTTCATTGGTAGACTAGTGTTAGGTGGCTCCTTTTAGACTCTTTTTCTGGTTCCCTGCTCACGGCTACCATAGTCTCTAACTTTGCCGGTTGAAGGTTTACAGGACCAAGTATACTTTACAATATACACTTTGCTAATTTTTATGTCACCTCTGTTTGAGTACTGCTCACGTTATAGAATGACAGCTCGCATGAGTACTAATCACAACCCTAAGAATCATGCAAAGATTCTTGATCAGATTAAGCTTTACCTTAAAGACCATACACCAAAGAATGCCTTGGCTACTAAAGCTAGACCTTTCCTTGCTAGAAAAGACAAATTATGTATTACATACTATGGCAAGAAAAAGTAAACCTGACCTCACTATTTTTGCAGAATCTTGCTTTATCTCAAGGATTGGAACTTACCTCGTAGCCCCTCTCTGTGGCCTCCTCTCTTATCCTCTTCTCTTGTCCTCAAATGTATTAACAGTTTGGATGCTTCACAACTTATTTATGATTCAGCTCTTGTCTCGGATAAAAAACTATCTGTCTTGCATATGTTGTCATTTAATGACTGGGTAAAAATTCTGGCTACATTGAACAAAGACCCCCTAGAAGGTGTTAATTTGTTGTCCCAATATATTGCCCAACTTCATGTCCTTGCTTCACAATCTCAGCAAGAGCTTGCCCAGTTCTCCTCATCTGGAGCTGAGCTATCAAAATTCCTTAGAAAACTCTGTGGACTTAACCCCTCGTTTGTCTGTACCCCAAATACCCCCGTCCATCCCTCCAACTGGTGGCATTTTTTGTCGAGAAAGTGCAGCACTAGAAGCAGTAAAAGAATTTCAAAATAATCTTTGCTCCCTCAATGATGTTAACCTCCTTGAGATGGTACCAAAAATCTCTAAAGTATTTCTTGTCTTACCAATAAGACAAATAGAAATTGAATCTCTCGAAGTTGACCATCAACTATGGGTTTTTCCTAACAAAGCCTTCCTGGCTCCTATTCTTAGGGAAACCTAGGTGTACTTGGCCAACCTTCCTACCTCAACCGTGGAAGATTGTAAACTCAAGATTCTTAAAGGTGGACAATTCTTGGACAAGGGAGAATTGATTAAAGCACCCTTTTACCTTCATCTCATCGACCACTCCAAATACCCCTCAAATGCAAGATTGTATATACGTACTAAAAGTAGCATGGAATTTGCAAAAAGTAACCCAGATTTCTACATAGAGTCCATCTGGAATATCTTCCGTCCCTATGTGAAATGTGATTGCAGGTTTCTTGACCCCAAAGCTACCTGTAAATCAAGCATCATGTGGTTTGATCATGCAATATGGTGTATGTTCAACCATTTGGATCTGTTATTTCCAAAGAAACCAGTCGACTTTCATCTCTCCCTCATCTGCTCATGGCTAGGTGGACAGGCCAAGCAAATTGTGATTGCACAAATTACCTTTAATATCTTCCGTGGTCTTATGCATGATATTATGAAAGAGCTTAAAGTAGATGAGCCCGGTCTACATCTCACCACTTATGCTAAGTTTAAAGGGGTCAAGTTCATCACTAATCTACATAAACCTTGTATTGAAGATGATGATTCTCCTGCTCTGAAAAGAGCTAACTCTTTGGCTACTCCCAACTCCTTCACCTCGTTTTTTACACCTAGCTCCTCATCTAATCGAGGAAAATCTCGTAGCTTTACAAGAGGGAGAGTCAAATTCCATGCAATCAAAAACTTCCATGAAATCTAACCCATGTGGAAGAAGATTCGAATTGTGGTGCTATCTACATACACTGTCTATTTCACAATATCTTTCTTTTTTGGATCTTACCAAAAAATCTTTTTTGTGAGTGCTTTGACTTATTTTTTGTTAATCATAAACTGCTTGACAATATTCTCATAGGATGGAAATACCATCATCCTATAAAAAGATTAGTTTTAAATCATGACTTTCTTAAACAAGAAACAATCCCTTACTATACATGCATTCAATTTACCCTATTTTGCAAGAATTTTGAAGGATTTGGTAACCATGTCTATACCCAGGACATTAGCATTATCGATAATGTCACAATACGTAAGTTACTAGCCAAAGGACTCAATCACATACCTAACTATTTAAAAAAACCCTTACCTTGCCCTATCAGCTTTACTTAGCTGACTCACTGACCTTGTCAGTGCACTCCGACTAGAGATGACAATCCTACCAAACTTTCTTCATAAAATTTCTCTACTTAGGTAATGGCTTTTTTTTGATAGCTCTTGGCTTACATCTCAACTAGCTCTTGATTTTCAACTAATCTTCAATCAATGGCTTGTGGTCAGCCTTGACAAAAGCTCCAACTATCCTACTATTATGTACAAATACCTTGCTTGGAAAGCGAGTTAACTCGGGATCGAGTATCAAGTAAAGAATTCTGTCATACTAACAATTCGCCACAAGATATCTCTAACAAGATCTCTAAACATCTAAGACAACTTGATTATTCTATTTATAACACCAGATTACCAATACTATTTCTTACATATAAATTCCACAAACATAAATTGAAATAGATATCCGATGCCTCTAATGGTATCTTCACAAATATCACCAAAGATATTACTCTTTGCCTTGATATTATTCTCAAGGCAGAATTTGAACTCATTTGTGCAAAAAAGCATCTCTACAAGGATTTCCTAAATATCCAATACAATCCCTTTTGATTAACAAAAAACGCTGTAGAAGTCACACTTAACCTTTACTAATACTAAAAAGAGAAAGTATTGTTTTATCTCCCTATCCAAGAAACCCAGATAGATTCAAGCATCTCAATCCATACACCCTCTACACTTCAATGAAACAAAACTCTGCTCCTATATTTTTTGGTTGTTGAATAACTGCACTGTTATTGCAAACGATTGCTGCTTTAACTAATGCCTTCGCATCCCTATGGGCTTCTCTTGCTCTCCACTTATATGCAACATTTTCTTGGCTTTTTTCGAATACAAATGATGTTTTAAGAACATGAAATTAAGAACATGAAAACTAACCATAAAATACTTCCATTATTCAATCATACTTTTAGATATATGGATGACCTACTTAGTGTTAACAACAGAATGTTCTCTAAAAAGATTGATCTAATCTACCCCCACTGCCTAAAAATTGAGCCTACTTTCCTCCCAGATAATTCGATTGTTTTTTAAAACTTTTACAAATCAACCTACTTTTTTAACCTTTCAATATCTCTTCACTCTCCATCTGTAGGTGGATATAACCTTAGATGTATATGGAGAAAGTATCTTCTTAAGCTTCCTCACATAGAATTCAATAAAAAACAACAATAAGCCATACAAAAACTCTATTTTCTTTTGTATTGGCCTTCTTTACTTACTTTGCTACTCTTCATCTACCCCCTCTTTGACCTGGGAAGACATATCTGTACTTAAAAAATACTGCCAGAACGAATTTAACCATAATCAGATCCGGAACACCATCATACAAACTGTCATTCGACATAACTAATTTGGACTATTGTTTCAAAAAGAGAATCCCATCTCTCTCATAAGGTAATAGACCCATACACAATGGATCTACTACCGACCCATTGTGTGTGGTGTCTGGGTTAGGACGGATACACACACTAGTATACTGGTCATAAGTTGTATATTTTTTTAAGAAAAACCTCCCAAAAGAAAATTAATGACATTGAGAACGTACATGACATCCTATATATAGTAAGGTGAGGACATACTGACATCCTATATATAGTAAGGTGAGGACATACTGTGGCCCTCACTTAGCCTTGAAGTAGATCTTTCTTTCTGCTCTTTTTTTCGTTGTTGTTTGATCTTGTCAAAATGGATCTTGTAACTCAAGTAATACAAGTATCTTACTGAGCTTCGATTTTTGATTAAGTGGTGTTGCAATACCTTGCATGATAAGAGAAGAATGATGTCATCTAAGCTTTAGACTTTTAAAGATGTGAATAAAAGCTTTCCTAAAAAATATATATTTTTTAAAATAAAAATAACATTTCAGATAAGTTTTCAACATGACACTAAAAACAATGAAAGTTTGCCTAACCCAACAAAGATACAAAAGTGAAAGATAAGTACCACTATAATAGAATTGAAAAGACTTTTGAGAGAGTCTTGACACATTCCAAAAAGAGTTTAATACTATCTAAGTTAATGATACTTAAAGACTATAAATTTTGAAAGACTTTTTTCACTCCAAACACAACTCCAACCCTTATTTCACGGATGACCACTAACTACTTTTATTTTTCAAAATCATTTTAAGAGTTGCTTCTCTTTACAATTTTAAAGCTATAAAAAAACTGACTTTCAAAATTTACCTTAGTGTTGTGTTGGATTAGGTAGTCTTTCATAGTTTTCAATGCCATAATGGAGAATATTAAATAAATATTTATTATTTAGATTTCAAATTATTTTTCAATTTTCCTTTAAATGTTTTTGACTCTTTATTAATCTAAGGATAAACATTATTAGTCCAATTGCCATTTTCTTTACTTCCTTCATTTTGCAAGAGTTAAAATTTCATCAAATTGTCTCTAGACTACCAACGTGACGCTTCTCTTCAAAGGTCTACAGTGACCTTCTATGTTGTAAATGATTTTTGACTTTCATGGTCGAAGTTCAAAAACTAGTTGCATGTACTCCAATATACGTGAATGTGTATGTATGTGTGAAAGACAAAGAGAGAGAGATCCATTCTCTCAATGTATATAAAAATAAGAGACAAAGTCACTATGTCATTTCCCAAAGTGTTAGCAATTATACGAGGGCTTTCCATATTTATAGCATTAATGACGCATATTAAACCTAACTATTGGGGGGTAAGTCCAATGTATTACGAATATTATGTGCATATTATGTGTGTATGTGAGAGAGAGAGAGAGAGAGAGAGAGAGAGAGAGAGAGCAACATTCACTACAACCTATGTGAGTGAGTGAATATGTGTAAGAGAGAGAGAGAGAGGAGGGGAGGGAGTGACGACGAGAGCTCTCAATGCTACACTAAAGAAGAGGAAAGAAAGAATAAACGTTGGTTTTACAATCAACAATAGATTTCAAAGAATGGACAACATCTACTAAATCGAGGATTGGCAAATATGACACAATTTGAAATGTTCAATCCGACAAATCCAAGGTAGAAGATGAACTATCTCAAGGTAAGATTAAACCTCAACACACTTTGGACCAAAACATAGCTACTATATCTCTGATGAATACAACGAAATACATACTATGGACCAAAACATAGCTACTATATACCATTCACAATTAAGAGTTAAATCTCAAACAAATTAGATGGAAAAATACTCAATGCTGTGAATGTACCAACATTCAAATGGCTTAAGCAAAAACAATTGTAGCCACAACTCCAACAAACTAATGTGTGAGAAAGGAAGAGAAAGACAAAGGTCCCTTTTCTTTAGCAAGCTTATTGCAACGAAAACCAAGACTATGATGAAGATAGCTACTAATGATCATTAGGTGAACAAGGGACAAACACTACCCGTTGGTATAGAGTGCTTGGTAGTAGAAGATAGTGCTCAAGGCAAAATAGGTGTGAATGCATGTCCTTGAAGCCACTAAAAGTTTAATAAAGTTTGGTATATTAAAATTTAGGTAAAGAGCTAATGACTTAAGCGAGAACAATTGTAGCCACAACTCAAACAAATTAAGTGTGTGAGGGTGTTTGAAAGAAAGAGATAAATGAACCTATTCCATTGTCCAAATTTAAGAGACTAACCTCTCCAACTAAGTGTGGGTGTGTGTGTGAGAGAAAGAAAGAAATTGATGAAGGCCTATTCCATTGTCCAAACTTAAGAAACAAATGCCTCTCCATAATCTCAACCCCCATTAGCACCGATAATACCTCTCTCTACATTAGAGAACTACAAGGATTGCCATATTGAGAGAATTATTTGCAAGTTATGGTGGTGATGTACTAATTGAAGCAAAAAGAAAAAAACGAGTCCCTCTTACAATGATGAATATAAGAGACCTTAATTGAGGATTGAAGGATGCATAAAATCGTATGTACTTATGCTACTTCTATGGCTAGCAAAGTTGTTTTGGTTTCCAAGAGCTTTCAGCAACAAACCATTTGAGCTCACATATTTGAAGAGATTGTAAATGTTTAACAACTAGCCCAAGGTATGTGTGTGATGTCAAAGAGAAGACATTGTTATTATGTTAGTGATTACAAGGAACTTATTAACACAAGAGCGTACGTACATATGTATACGTACGTGTGTGTGTGTGTGTGTGTGTGTATACTGCATTTTACATAAACTCAAAAATTAAACTAATCTTTTCTTTCTTATTTAAAAAATCTTCAACATAAATTATTTATCGCTCTTTAGCAAGCACATTTCCTCTAGATCAAAAAAATAAAACCACACTAATTTGCAGCATACCAGCTGATTTAAATTTAAAATTCCAATTAAGAACAAGAACTAACAAAACCATAATTAACTACCTCTGTGACACCTTGAAACTTAAAGAGGCACTCAACTTAAATTCTTGGACAGGTCTATAACACACGCAGGGAAAAATTGGATGCGACTCTGGAGATACATGTCTCAACGCAGTAGCATTGTGCAAGCCGATTCAATACCGTCAATTTAGCATCTCTACTCTGTAGGTGGCCTCGAGTGAGCAAGCTTAGTGATGGTGCGCTAATGAGAAGACTGCAACTCAGTATTGATTAACAAGAAACCCATCGTGGACAACGAGCCTTGTCGGCCTTGTCACACCCAATCTAGACATTCTTGAAGCAGGAATCAGACAAGAAGATACAAAACATGCAATAGATGCACAGAACAGCAATTGTAGAAGAACTCCCTAACAAACCACAAACCACTGCTGTCATCTAAAGCTCAAACAAGTAGAACAGGCATTATAGCAACATGACGAATATGAAGAGGGTGGGAGGGAAGAGGGGCTGGGAATCAGTACCACCTGGCTTAGGGCGTGGCATGGACCACCACGCCCTTTCAGATGCCGAATCAGCGTCGATCATACGGGGAAAGAATGTGTTCATCACCTTCCACACCGACCCCCTCCCAACGCACGCGCACACACACACATCCGGACACAGTATCCGAATAGAAGCTCGGGATGAGGCTCTCACACACAAACCTCGCTATCTCCATCGCTGATCTCACAGTCATAAATAGCTCTCAGCCAAACCCTAAGTCCAAGCCGACTTCACACGTAAGAAGGTGAAAATTGGCCACGGGACCATAAATTGAGACATTTGAAGCGAAGCAAGCCCGAAATGCCCTTACCCTTAACGCCAACCATGGGATTCGATTCAAACAAGTGATAAAATCACGAGGCCTGCCTTCTAGATTAGAGCAGCAGTGAAAGGTAGAAAAGACCAATTTTAACGAGCGTAAAGGAAAAACTCGCTCGACGATAGGAAAAACTCATCTGCTTGCGGCACATGACCTAGGGAGGGACCGAAATTCCTCCCTACTTTATATAGTGTATAGATTTTAAGTAGCCATCCAACTAATTTTGTCTTTCTCTTTATTGTGATCAGCAAGCATTAAGCATTAAAAGAGAACATGCCCACAAATTGACGACATCAATATGGACACATTCCACTTTATCCACAACCAAAGTATCCATACACTCTCTCTCTCTCTCTCTCTCTCTCTCTCTCTCTCTCTCTCTCTCTCTCTCCCCCAACACACACACACAAAATTCATTTCAACTTGAACATAGATTTGGAATGCATAGCTTCCATGGCACATACATTTTGATATGATTAGTTTATCAGCACAAAATGTTAAGTCCTTTTCATACTCTTATTTCTCGGTAAAAATCTTTGAATGTTTAATCAAGAAATATACAATTAGCATGTAAGGACTCTTATCTATTTGTTTATCCCAAAACATTCTTATTGATGGTTAAAATCGCATGCCAAATTGGCAGCTCATCCTTGGCTGCTAGTAAGCATGGTTGTCATCCAAGAGACACAATCTCTTACAATATGAGATACCAACAAGGAAAAAATGCCAATTCAAAGGACCGCATGCATTCTTTCCAAAAATATAAGGGACTGAGAGTGTTTAATGTCACAAATAATTAGCACAATACAACGTTTTGTAGTTTTCAAATAGTGGAGATCAGAGGAATTGAAATACTGGAGACCACTAAAAGTTCATTCTCAGGGCCTTTGCACCTTGCATTGTTTGCATGGGGCCTTACAAAAATCCATGCCTGGGGCTGAAGCACGGATACCATGGTATTCATAGTTATTGCATGCCGATGCCAGTGTGTGCCTACTTCCGGCAAGTAGGATAGAGAGATCAAGTTAGAGAGTAGGAGCAGAAGTGATGGGAGGATTGGGTAGGGAAGAGAAGCAAGGGCGATGGGAGGCGGCAACTTATGTAACTCTCAGCTAGAAAGGTTGATATTATTTAGAAAAGTTTCCACTACAAATTTTGAGCTACAACGTACTCACATAATTAGGTTCACTTGATTATCACCGGCTAGAGAGGACAACTGCACAAGTACACTGTGGATGCATGTTTGGAGAGTTGGGTTGTTGCATACATGCCAAGAAGTGGAAGCAGGCTGCACTCATGCTCCTAACAAGGCAATGCTGGGAGGGTTGAGGATTCAGGGCATGCATCTGGCCGCCTTGCCTACCAACCTACTCACTATCGAAAGCCTTTTCTATCTGAAAAGTGTCATGCTGCCACTACATTCACCTGTGTGTGTGTGTGTGTGTGTGTGTGTGTGTGTGAGAGAGAGAGAGAGAGAGAGAACGTTTCCCTTACAACCCACAATATCAACGTAGGGAGAGAGAGAGAGAGAGGCTTTTGGTGTTACTTCAAAGCATTTAGGGCGCAGTAGAGACTTGATCGAAGCGAAGACGGGAAGTATGAAGGAGGAAGTCTAGGCTGGGTCGCAAGTTTGCAACTCGGATTGTTGGGATTGGCCGCTTAGGCTGGAGCACGAAGCCGTCCTCTAATTACAACAACTCTCTCTCCATGCTCTTGGATTGCGAGCTGCCACAACCTACATTCTCTCACCCGTAAAGCAAGGGTTCGCTGCAACTCACTCGAGGTGAGCCCAATTTGTTGGAGGAGTTGTTGAGCTTCTAGTTGCTCATGAGCACAGATGATCAATGGGAGATCAAAGCTGGCGGTTGCAAGATGATGATCGTCCAAACCAAACGCAGGGGAATCATCCTGCTGGTTGAAGGAATCCCCTCTCGCCTTCTCTTTGCGCACATGAGAATGAGAGAGAGAGAGAGAGAGAGAGAGAGAGCACTTGCTAGCATAAAGCATCCGCACTCGCAAGGCTGAGAGCAAGGGCATAGCATGTGCAGGTCTCGTACAAACACACACACACACACAGGTTCTGTACTCATGGCTTGAATCCCTGCTAAAGACTAGCTTTGGGAGAGTTTGAGAGAGAGAGAGAGAGAGAGAGAGAGAGAGAGAGAGAGAGAGAGAGAGAGAGAGAGATTCCTTCCAAGATCGACACACAAGATTTTTTTAAAAGTGTGCATGCATGCTTATAAATCATTCCCTTTACACGGAGGGTCTCTCTCACGATAGTTTCCTACGACGTTAAAACTCTCTTCCTCTTCTTCTTCTTCTCTCTCTCTCTACTATATCTACACCAATAGCGGAATATCTAATTTTGGATAGACGAATAAAAATAAAACTTCTATTTTTCATTAGCAAAAAGGGAAACCATCACTAAGACTTCATCTCTTTGGGGCAGGCCAAAAAACATGAGGCTGGACTAAATAGCAAGCGTAAAAGCCCTCTCTAACAAAACACCACTTACGTCCTCTAAGAGACTTAACACTAGCACTGTAATTGGACCCTCAAGTGAGTGTCATAAAACATTAAAGTGTCATGTTTCTCTGCGAAATTTTGGCCATTTATTTCTCAAGGTAGAAAGAAGTCTTTTGCACCTTGCTTCTACCATAGCTTGGTTCTGAGAGAAAGAAAAAATTGGATTTTTCTCCGTGTCCAAATACAAACCCTATGGAGAGAATTGTGGTAAGTTCTAAGTCATAAATTTTAATAAAATTTCATGCTATTTTGCAAAAAAAAAGTCATAAAATTCTTACATCTTTTTGTCGAGATGACATTTTTTTTTGAAAAAAAAAGCCAAGTGTTAGCACTTAGTGTTACAAAATAATGGAATGACCTTCAAGAAATAGTTCCTAAGTCACTTCCAAGTTATAGACATGATTTGATACTTGAGCACGTGTTGACTAAAAACATTATTTTGTCTTTCAAAGGTCCTCTCATGGAACTGGGGCTATTCTTGCTCAACACATAAGAAAGTGTGAGTGTGTGTGCTGCTTGCTAAATTTGTGAGCCTTTTTTCCCTTCATTAGTCCACTTGTCTATGCCCTCTTTGTCTTGGGTAAGCGTATAGAGGGTGTGTGTGTTCTCTTTCATCCCCCTAGCAAAAGCGCTCGTCCCCTCCTTTGTAGGGATTTGTTGAATGTTGGGACTCAAGCACCTAAAATTGGTCGTAGTTCCCGCCTATTGATCCTAGGCCTAAGGAATTTGACACTAAACTTTGGAGGCTTTGATGAAGCTTAGCCTAAGGTCTTAGGTGCACCTTGCCCATCTCCTTCTAGGCCCCTATTGAGAGATAGTTATCCCTCCTCTTGGGGCCCTCTGTTGAGATAGGTTTAGAGACACATATCCATATTCTAATCCTTCTTGCCTTCTATCTTACCATATTAAATGATCCGTTTAGTATGAGAAAATCATTTGGGATAGGTAAATATTAGATCTTATGACATTACCTCTCTCTTGAAATCATAGTCATCCTCGACTATGAGATAGAGGAGATAAAGCCTAACCATTAGTCCATGGTCTCCTAGCGGATAAAGGATCTCTTTCTACCCTACGACATCATTCCAGAATGGACGACTAATACATTTGGTGCTTGAGAGACTCAGTTGCCACCGCAAGTATGTCTGCTCATTAGTCCATATCATACTTCCAAAGTAGAGTGACAAATTCTACTTGGTGTTTAGGAGACGTCGTCACCACAAACACGATCCTAAGCATGCATACTTGTTAAATTTGTGCACAATAAAAGGAAAAGAGAGAGTCTTATAAGACAAAGACATTGTTTATTTAAAATGCATTTACATTTGCTCACCCTAGTGTAGCATTGTAAGCATTGACAAGGTTCATATTATCCTTAAGTTGTGTTCCTTGCATCCATCTAGCATCTTCAAAAGGATAATTCTTGAATTTAATAAGATATCGTCGGATAATCTTACCATGTCTTAGCACCCTGTCTTCGTGTCAAAGGATGGATTTGGGTTGAAGCACCTCTTTCTTGATCTTTGGATGATAGGTAGACAAGAGTTCCATATGGCCTTCAAATTGCAAAGTATGAATCTCCTTCAAATGGCTTCCAAAAACAAAGTAATCACATCTAAAATTTGATGACTGGAGTGACACTTTATGATTTTTTTGACTGAAGTACTAGTTTTTTGAGTTTACATTGTCAACCACAACATTAAGTGGCACATGGCATTAAGGCAAGGGGGGGGGGGATCAACGGCCCGAAAATTTTGGACCTGATCTCGAGGCATATTAAATCTGAACGATTCAAAAATAGACACAAAGGTGATACTCCAACCGTCAAAAATTTTAAGCTCCATTATTAATATAAAATGTTAACAAAACGCATTGAATAAAGTGTCCATTGTGATATGTTTTGAATCTTTCCTATGAGCAATATCATCTATACTATATAAGAAGTAGCTTAAAATCTATACTCTTTATAATGTGGCTTAAAATTTTTGAAGAAGGAGATGGGCTCCACGTGTCGTGCACTGGAGAGTTTTGAACCTTTGAAGTAAAAAAACAAAACCTTGACTTTTGATCCTTTGTAAAGCGGACCTTCACCTCACCGTTGAGTTCTCCAGACGCTGCACGGATTGCACCTTCGCTATGTTGTCCTATCTCATTTTATAACTCCAATGACTTGCAACAGTCTTGTGTTGTGTGTGTGTGTGTGTGTGTGAGAGAGAGAGAGAGAGAGAGAGAGAGAGTGTGTGTGTGTGTGTGTGTGAGAGAGAGAGAGAGAGTGTGTGTGTGTGTGTGTGTGTGAGAGAGAGAGAGAGAGTGTGTGTGTGTGAGAGAGAGAGAGAGTACACGACTACGCGTCAACTCTTGGCTGCCTTAGCATGCTTTGTGTGTGTGGGTGTGTGGGTGTGTGTGTGTGTGTGTGTGTGTGTGAGAGAGAGAGAGAGAGAGAGAGAGAGAGAGAGAGAGTTGTAGGACTAAGGTTGTGTCTTTGTGTGTGTGTGTGTGTGTGAGAGAGAGAGAGAGAGAGAGAAATTGAGAGAGAGACTGCGTACGTGCAACCTGTGTGTGTAGGAGAGTGAGAGAGAGACAATAGCACCTTTGAGCGTGCTCACATTAAGCACCCTCCTGCATCCAGCCAAATCATCGACTTCCTCGCCTGACCTCAACGGTGGCATCTCTCTCTTCTTTAGCAGCGTCACTGTCACCAGAATCGTCATCTCACCCTTGTGCTCCTCACACACGCCTTCATTTCTTTAGCCTCATCCTCGTGCGGCCAGTGTGAGTTGTGCTATTTTTGCCCGTGCCCGCGTGGTCTCTTTGCCAAAGGTAATGCAGGTGATTCTATCACGTCTGTGCTCTCTTGGGTTTGCAATAACTTCAAGGGATAACACCCAGACCACGGCCCAGATCAAGTAGAGCATTGCAGAAATGTCATTATGAGGGCACTTATCGAGCTCGACAGGAAGCCTGAGACATGGGTGCGCAAGCCCAGATCAGCAAGGCAGTCCCAGGTGCTTAGTATTCATATTGCAATTGCTCTGTAATATAGAAGATAAGTGTGATATACTAGCTTTTGAGAGAGAGAGAGAGAGAGAGAGAGAGAGAGACCTACAACTGGGAGTAGACGCCTGTGTGCGCAGATCTTGAGACACACACACAGAAGCATATCATTTTTGTTGAAGGGTGAGACGAGTTTCACAATTAATGTGGGTGATTTATTTGGTAGGGTGGCACACCTAATGTGGGTGAGGCTTTAGATAAAGCATAGAAATGAGTCCCACTTGGAGACTTCAGCTTTTGAAAATGGAGAAGGCAATTAAGCTTTGCCCAGGGAAGAGCCGTCAGTATGTGGAGAGAGAGAGAGAGAGAGAGAGAGAGAGAGAGAGAGAGAGAGAGAGAGAGAGAGAGAGAGAGAGAGAGGGTGACACATTGAAAGTGCTCTCGCAATTGTTTGGATGTCAATACTACATAGAAGACACTGACAAGGAGAGAGGGATTGGGAGTCCGTGCTTGAAAGACTTTTTTTCCAAAAAAATGAAAAACTATAGAAGGATTTTTAGCGGTAAATTGACTATATCGAATGGATTTTACAATAAATTTTGTAGGTTTTGTCACCTTCAAATATAAAATTTAGTAGTAAATCTCAAAATTTATAGGTGGGATTGCACTAAACCTAGGTTTTTTTTAGCACTACTAGGAGTACGACTGTTGGGCTACGTGGAGCCAGGGTTCAAGCATGGAAGACAGAGTGCGTGCGAGAAAGAAGGGCTTTGAACAAAGGGATGAAAAAAAAATCGATGCTCAATCGATGTCAACCTTACCTATTGTTCAACGAACAAGTCCCATGACCGATGATCTTTTTGCTCCTTTCCCTCAAGTGTCACCAAATCAAAGCTCAAGATGAGGGAGGCGATTCTCAGCCTCTTCTGTAGATCAAGCTATGTTGCAGCTTTCAAGAATGGTACCTTACAAGCTCGGGTTATAGTGGCCCTTCTCTCCTCTTCTTTCTCAAGTGTCAAAGTTGCCGCTTGCATAGGTAGAGTTGTTGTACCCTGATACCAAAAAGATCTATAAATCATGCTTTTGCCACATGCCCATTTCTCCTCAGATATGCGTAATGTAGGATCAATTCCTGAGGTAATTTTTCTTGCATTATCACCTAGAAAAGTTATGCGTAATGTAGGATCAATTCCTGAGGTAATTTTTCTTGCATTATCACCTAGAAAAGTTATGTGTGTGAGGAGGGGGTTGAGAATTGCAGGGTGTGTGTGTGTGTGTGTGTGTGTGTGTAGAGAGGAAAATTTTGCTGGCTCACAACGGGTAGTGGTTATATCTCTCTACATATGAATGAGTTTGGGACTAGCAACTACATTTATGTGCGACAACTCTGCATAACAAAGAATTGAAAGGGACTCTTTTGATGGCTAACATTGCTTGGGATTCCATCTATCTATAAAACTCTTAGGGTGTGCACATGCGCATGTTTTCAAGGTCTAGCTGGTGCAAAATTTGCAGGACCCCACCAGATTTAGACCACTTTCATGAACATTGACAAACGGCTCCTATCCTTGGTTATGGGCCGGACGTTAGTGGGAGGCCCTATCCATTTGTCAAGCTTCAACAACTAGTGAGCTACTCATACCAAATTTAGCTTGCATTAATAAATGTTTGTGTACTTTTGGTTGTGTAACGCACCTTTTTGAGGCTACAAGCATTAGCACTTTTGGCTGGTTACCATATATATCCATCATCGTCATTGTTTTGGCTGTCAACTAGACTTGCATGTGCGTGATCAATAGCTCTTTGGTCTGATTGAGATTCAACAGCCTGAACGGTTGGCATTCATGCATTTTTTTGTGTCGTTTTGGTTGCATAACACACCTTTTTGAGTTGTATCCATCATCATCGTTGTTTTTGCTATTAATTGGACCTACATGTGCATGATCATTATTTCTTTGGTCCAATTGAGATACAACGGCCTGAACGGTTGGCATTGGTGCATGTGTTTACGAAAGAGCCATTTTTAGGCGGGTCAAGTGGCACCAGCCAAGAGATGCGAGACACGAGTAGCTTGCAGTGGGAGAGTAGCTGTTGTGAGGGTGCCACCAATACCCAGGAGCTTGGAGGGATCGATGGGAGGCAAACATGCAAGGTAGCTGATGGGGAATGCGAGCAGGCAAGTGGGGAATGTAGTGGCAATCGAGGCGATAAGAGAGAGAAAGGGGCCATTGCAGTGGAAACAATTGAAGAGAGGAGAGACATTAGGATCCTCAACTGACTATTGTAGAGACATTAACCGTGTCATTTGAGGGTCTAACTTGTACATGATGATAGAAACTAGGTTGAGGAGAGTCATCCACTTGGAGACACTAAAGATTCAATTTGAAGCTTACTTATGGAGTTTCTAAATGTGTGTCTCCAAGCATTATACTTCTACCATCATCAATGATGCATGGAGTAGCATTGTTGACATTATCATTGTATACTACAACGGCAATTCTAGGGACATTTCCATCGTTTTTCTTGCAAGCAGACGATCAAGAAGTCCATAGGGGGTGGGATTACTCCATTCACCGATGTTGCTGAGAAGAAAGCCAGTAAAGTTATATTGCAAGCGATCTTTCAAACGGTGGGATGGAGTAAAGATAGGTTCTATCAGGCTAGTCTTGGGTGGTGGGGGAAGAACCCATCTCCAAAGCGAGTTCAAAGCCTATAGGTAAGCTTGGTTTAACATGCAATAATGGGTGATGGTGGAGAGCCCATCTGTATAGTCCACCAGTGAGCTTGATCAATGTGCATCATCGAGTCACAACCATAAAAAATGATTCAACTTTTGTTATGATCTTTCCAACGTATTTAGTGTATCAATTCCTCTCTTTATAACATACAATCCAAGTAGCAAACCCCCCCCCCCCCCCCCCCCCCCCTCTCTCTCCCTCTCTCTCTCTCTCTCTCTCTCTCTCTCTCTCTCTCTCTCTCTCTCTCTCTCTCTCTCTCTCTCTCTCTCTCTCTCTCTCTCTCTCTCTCTCTCTCTCTCTCTCTCTCTCTCTCTCTCTCTCTCTACTATACTAAGGAGGTAGAGCCGATGGGTAGTATATCAAGGCTCTCAATGAGCTACATCGGATAATGGTGATGGCATTTAGGAGCGATGGAGGATGGGGATAGGATGTAAATTCTGATGTCATGCATGGAAAGTAGAGAGGTGGATGCATTGGTGGCACTATTTGTGAGTAGGCACATGTAGCACGAGGGATGGGATGGACAAGTTGCCACAGGCTGGTGGGTGCAAACAATGTAGTCTGGTTAAAGGTAGCTGAGAGGACATCAAGGGCTATTGTTAATTTTTTGCCATCCTTCACAGGATTGGTGCACATGAGGCTAGCCGGTAGCTGCATGCAAGGAGTTGAGGATCCTACACTACATGTACTGAGGTTTAGCTATGGAAGGGCTATCGCATGACTGATCTCCGTAATATCCTCTAAGACTTATTGATGTTGTTTCCACCCTGCAACACGTTGCTATTGGTCCTTCCACATCATTTCGCACACATGGAGCAAGGGAATCCATGATCTTAGTGAAGAGATGGGCAAGTTGTTTGACCATGGCTAGTATAGTCTCCATGGCAATGGAGTTGAATTTTTTTGGTTCAATGCAGTGTCCATCAATTAGCTGGTAGATGAAAAGGAGAAAGCTAGAGAGATCCTCAACATGGGGAAGTACTACTCATGTGGCCATGTCTACTATGTACTTTGCCATGGCTTAGGGCGAAAGTAAGGTGGAGAGGTGAAAAACTTTCAGCTCGTAGCTAGATGTGGGAGGCAAAGACACAAGGATGTAGAGCATTTTAGCATCGGATGCATTTGAGCTTCTTTTGTGGCTAGCAGTCTTATCTTCTGGGAGGCACTGCATCCAACTCAGTTTAGCTACACATATTTGGAGAAGCCGTAGATGTTTTACATCTATCCAAAGGCATGTGTGTGTGTGTATGTGTGTGTGTGTGTGTGTGTGTGTGTGTGTGTGTGTGTGTGTGTGTGAGAGAGAGAGAGAGAGAGAGAGAGAGAGAGAGAGAGAGAGAGCATAAGAATAATCCAAAGGGATATTGGTGTGTGTGTGTGTGTGTGTGTGTGTGTGAGAGAGAGAGAGAGAGAGAGAGAGAGAGAGAGAGAGAGAGCATAAGAATAATCCAAAGGGATATTGGTGTGTGTGTGTGTGTGTGTGTGAGAGAGAGAGAGAGAGACAGAGAGAACATAATTTTTAATAGCATAGGAATAATCCAAAGGGACATTAGTGTGTGTTTAAGTATGAAAATCCCCTCATAATTGAACCATACTTAGACAATTGTATTAAATAATATATTAAATAACAATATTTTAAAACAAGATGTCATAAACCTCAATTATCTTTTCATATACATCAATACAACATTCTGTATCTAATGGATAATACAGTCATTTAGATCAAAGATTTGATCTTTGCTCATTACAATTTGATATCTTGGTGTTGTATCTCTATGTGTCCACCCTTTGGGACAAGCATCCACTACATCTACATAGAGAAGGATCCAACTGTAATATTGGACGATCTTCTGTTATCGCTGCAGTTGTCGTTGTAATCCCAAGGAAAGAATCTCTTACCTGTCACTATCCAAGAAACACAAGCCTGTCAGAACTGGCATGACTTGGGAAGACAGGTGTCAACGACTCCCTCCCCTTGTTATTGGTGTCAAAAATTACAACAAAAACTAACACCATAGCATAGATCAAATATTAAGTTTAAAGAATGAGACCTTAATTTATGATAATGTTTTCATCTTTTAATTCCGGAAAAAATTGGACAGCATCTCCTTTGTGTTTATAACTAATTTTCAAAAGTCCAGTCCACTGCCATCTCATCCGAGACCCTCACGTGAGGATTAAGGCTCTATTTAAAAACATTGGAGTATGTTCAAAGTAAAGCACTAACACTAAATTCCAAAAGTTATGCATCTATGCAATCAAGGAGAAAATGTTTTCATAATTAACAACCTATCAAGCTCAAAGGTTTACGGCATACATTTGTAACAAGCCTGATTAGCTCCAGGAGATAACACATCAGTTAATAACCATTAAAAAACCAGAATTTACTGAGTAGGTTTCTCGGCAGCATAGCCAAATTAAACATCTAAGCTCAATCTTTTGAAACCATTTCGACTGCAAATGAAGAACTGCAGTTTGACATTTACTGATCAAACTAGAGATCATTAAAGAGCTCAAAATGTCTATCTATAGTTCAATGTACCATTTATACTATTATGCCCATAGTTCCTACAACATATCTATGTCCAAGATTACCATGTAGTAATCCTCCGACTGAGCCTAAAAAATAGTTATAAGCTAAACTTATGTACGAATTTTTTTTGCAACATTTCCTTTGCATATGCTTAGTTATTAAAAAAATATAGTCAATGTCCAAAGCTAGTTCTGACAAAACAAGTATTCACAAGCATCTCATATTGTGTATGTCTCTCAAAGATTTGGAAACAATTATGCAGCCATTTATTTGTATTCTTACAGTCAACCAAAAGATACCATAGGCTGCCATCCATGATAGTTCAGAGATTCATCCAAATATGAGAATTTTGAAAAAAGTTCCAACCCGTAATTCAGCAATATGCAACAAGCCTATATAAATGTATCCCATCAGAAAGTCTAATGTATATTATGTATGGTAGGGAATCAACCCCAATTTCATAGTTCCCCATACTATGTTCATTGTCATCATTCCCCATACTATGTTCATTTTAAAGTTACATATTGTATGTCTTTTCGATTTCTGTAGGAATTTTGACAGCATTTCCTTTGTATCTGCTCAATATTTTCAAAAAATCAAGTCCCAAGAATCATCTATAATACCCTCACATGAGGTTACTGAAAGAAATAGTGACAAATCATTTCCAAAAACCATATCCGAACTATATCAAGTTAATCTATGACTTTTTCCTGCAAGTCTAAAAGTGAGCAGACCAATTCGGTAGGATATGAGTGCGTACGATTGAGAGGCAGGCACGAGGGTGCAAGGGGTGGTTTGGGACAAGGCAAGATAGAACATCGTGTGTGTGTGTGTGTGTGTGCGCGCGTGCACCTTAACAAAGCCAAAGAAAGCACTATATCCTCATGATCAATAAACTGTTAAGATTACAACCACATAAAAGTTGTCCAAAGTGATTGTCCTATTCCCAAAGTAACAATCTCATCATTACAAGTTATCTTTAGATTCTATTCAGCAGATTAAGAACATCTGTAACAATGTATTTTTTTT
The DNA here is from genome assembly GCF_014529385.1 of Adiantum capillus-veneris. NCBI lineage: Eukaryota > Viridiplantae > Streptophyta > Polypodiopsida > Polypodiales > Pteridaceae > Adiantum > Adiantum capillus-veneris. The sequence goes on from NC_140932.1 coordinate 90,768,988, forward strand.
TCAAAAACCACCAGAATATATAATTTCTGTCGAACTGAGTAGGTGCAGATGCACCTACCTGGACGATGTTGCTTTCCTGATTGTTGAAGCAGGTGTTGTGTGCTAGAGCATATGCAGTAGTAGCCCGACGATACTCCACATCAGCTATCGCAAGGGATACCATCTTGCTTGCCAATATATTTTGATGTATGCACCGAGACACAGAAGAAGTTGAGAAGGTTGATCCAGATAATGTTACTAACCATGCTATGCCGGTGAACACGAATGCAGGTATGGGTATAAGAATGATATGTCCAGCGTAGTACGAGGCCCGTTTTCCAAGCTAGATTCAGAATGTGTGTGTGTGTGCACGCGCGCATGTCCATGATAAGGTCGAGTGTGAGTGAGTGAGAGTGTGTGTGTGTGTGTGTGTGTGTGTGTGGGTGTGTGGGTGTGTGTGTGCATGTAGCACGCTGTGATAGCCACGCACATGTGAGGGAAGGAACAAAGGGCAATGAAGCAGGTCCGAACCTGCGAAGATAGCTTATACGAGATGAGAGAGGGAAACCTGCAAGATCCATTCCGCGAAGGAGATGAAGCAGTTCATTGTGTGCGTATGATAGAGAGAGAGAGAGAGAGTGTGTGTGTGTGTTAACCTACTGTGCAAGACAAGTAAGGTGCACAGAGATCTGATGGCGAGATATAAGCCGCAAGAGAACTACCCGTGAGGATGATACTATTTTTAAGGTGTATAATGCATGCACCAAAACGCACGTAGTGAGTGGGTGGGTAGCAGTAAATGCTCAAGTCGAAGTAAGTGTGTGATCGACTGAAAGATTTTAATGTTGAAGTGGTGCTCAAAAAATCGTAGGACTGGATACACCCCAAAAGCCAGCTACCCATCTTCTAAGTATGGGCCTTAATTTCAAGGCACCACCACCTTGGAAGGCTTATCTATTTAATTTTTTTCTTCCCAATGAGAGATAGCAAGAGCGAGTCATGCAAGAGAAGGGGAAACAGTATCCATTCCCGAGCCTATCATAACAATAAATAGCAAAGATGATTGCAAGCCTAGCCAATGTTGTAGAATAATTTTGATAAAGCGAGAGTGTGTGGACCCACCCCCATCCCTGAGGAGAGTTGCCAAGGTTTAACAAAGTCATTGCCGTCCAGATAGCAAGAGCGAGATCACCATAGAGGGAAGCAGTCTGCCAAGGGTTATTCAAGGAATTGTCAGCTAGATAAGTGTGTGTGTGTGTGTGTGTGTGTGTGAGAGAGAGAGAGAGAGAGAGAGAGAGAGAGAGAGAGAGAGAGAGAGAGAGAGAGAGAGAGAGAGAGAGAGAGAGAGAGAGATCCAATCACCATGCTTTTCTTGGCCGCAGCAACGCGGAGGTCACATACTAGTATTCAAAGAAGGAGAGACCCTCCATGTGTCACATTCTGCTTCATTCGAAACAGAACCTTTAAAAAACAGTTAATTGAAAATGCAAAAGTGAAGGGTAAGTACTAGGATGGTAGAAATGAAAAAATTGGAAAGTCAAAAAGACCTCAATACTCTATCTAAATTTATGATACTCAACCCTATAATTTTGGGATGGAGGCCTTTTTCACTCCAACCCTCAATTTCAAGGATGACCACTAACTACTTTTATTTTTGAAAATCATTTGAAGTGTTGCGTTCCTTTACATTTTGAAGGACAAAAAGAAATTTTGGCCTTCAGAAGGCCATAGGAGAGTGGGTGGAGAATTGGTGCACTTTTTAGATCGTTGATCAAGAATCACGGATTGGCAATACATGTCAGGTGAGCTTGTTTTATAATATATATGGGTCTTTTCATCATTTCAACTTGGTCCTTCTTTTAGTGCTCAATTGACTTTCTTGTTTATTAATAAAGGTTATATTTTCTTTTTATAATATAAATGGCTCTTTCCATCATTGTAATTTGGTTCCTTTATTTAATGCTCACTTGAATTTTTTTGTTTTTTAAATCTTTGTTTAGTTTATAAGTTTTATAAAGGTTATATTTTCCTTTTATAATGTAAGTGTCTCTTTTCATCATTGTAATTTAGTCCCTTTATTTAATGCTCACTTGACTTTTTTAAATTTTTGTTTAGTTTATAAATGGGTCTCTTCATTTAAGGATCTAATTACTTTCTTGTCATCTTTTTGATTTGAAACAAACTTTTTTCCTTGTAAATTTTCTATTCATTTACAGACAATTTCTAACTAAAATTTTATAAATTGTCCTGAAATGAAAGATTTTTTTCACCACTAAGAATTTTTTTCCAGCTTTTGGTTTTAATATGCAAATGTCACCTTATTACTTTGGTGCATGTATTATTATTAGGGATTGTCTTTAAAAGAAATTCACAACTAAGATTTTTTTTTCAACTTTTTGTTCTGATATGTAAGCGTCACCTTGTTACTTTAGTGCATGTATTATTATTAGGGATTAGGTTTAAACATTTTCAATATTCATTTTTATCATAAAGATATTATGTATTTATTTCCCTTCCCATTCTATTATGTAATTTGTTTTATTGATATATTTATACAAGACTTAGATCAATTCTTAAACTCTCACTAATATTTTATATGCTTTATGTTTTCATGAGGTCAATCAATATAACACTCAGACATAAGGGCATAAGAAAAAGCGAAGAATTTTTGGTGCAATTTCTTTACCATTGAATCGAATTGTTGGATGTTCTCCATGTGGCATTTGAACATTTTTGGATTTTAATGTGTGCATATGGGAGTTCCCCCCCTCTCTCTCACTTCATTGGGTCGAGGTAGCTCTCTCTCTCTCTGAAATTGGAGCTGATCTCTTCAGATAGCTAATTCCAGTGTTAGAATTTAAAGCTAATGGTAAGTCGTCAGTCAATCAGTAAAACTGGAATAGAGACCAGAACTAGACTGAATTCAAAGCTAATGGTAAGTCGTCAATCAGTCAGTAAAACTGGAATAGAGACCAAAACTAGACTGAAATGGTTATTTGAAATGAATTAGCCAACTGAAATGATAGACAGACTGGACAACTGGAAAAGTGATTGTAGTTTCAAATTCATATTTAGGATAATCAGTACAAGATGGAATGGTTTGAAGTTCGCCTGTAATCTAAATTAGATTACAGGCGAATAGATTGCTGCTAGGAAATTGCTCAAAGGTTAAGCCAAAGAGAACTCCGAAGTAAGAAGCAAGAAAACTAAGGGACAAGAAGTAAGCCGCCCGATTACAGTGTAATGGGTCCTATTTATAGCCTTCTAGAAGTTATTGTGGTAACTGTCGTGGTAATTACTGACTGATCCACTGTTCGGCTTCCAGGAGACAGTTCCCGCCAGCCAGTTCCCGCCTGCTGAGACTGTCTTCGCCTTCTACATCCTTCTGTCCTTTCTTGAATTTTGGTATGACTCCAAATTTTTTGAAAAATCCACCAGCTGATTCTGAATTAGTGTTGAAGAACCCGTCTGGATTTGTGGTTGAGGTCCAAACCCAAACCCTAAACCCATATGTCTGTTTCCTGAGTCGGCCGATGGTCCTCTTGAGTTGGCCGATGTTCCTCACGATAGTACTCCTCTGGAGTTGCTAGCTCTCCTGGTATTGATAGATTTATGCCATATTTCATGCTTGTTGAGTGCTTGACACCCCTATAATTGTAATTCCAAGGGTGTCATGCTAAAGAAATTCTAGCGCCTTACTGGGAAAATCCACCGTCTGATTCTGAGATGGAACTACCCAATATCCTTTCACTGAATCCGCTTCCACTTGCCCTTCTTCGGCGCTGGTGCTTCAGAAGTTCTAGTGCCAGCATTGTCCTTCTGGATAAGTTGATAAATGGCCTCTTGCTCGAGCTGATCCCGCCTTGCCGTGGACATCTCCAATTCATAATGCGTGAGAGGATTATAAGTTTTAGTGTTGGGATCATACAATGTATATCTTCCCTTTGTCAGACGGCATCTGGCCAACTTATGAAGCCGTATGGAGCCATCCTTCAAGGAGAGGCTGATTTGTTTTAATCCTGGCTTCAAAGAGTATCTCAACCATTTCTCTGTATTGTGGGCTTAAACCTCATTTAGCTGTAATATCCTTTTCAGGGATCTTAGAGGACTCCACAGTAAGTTGAAGCAGTTGATTTGTGATCTTGGTGAGTCCTTTGAGTTGGATCTTCCATTGGACCATACATAACTTGATTCTCTACATTTCTCCTTACAGTTCCAATACATCATCCAATCGCAGAGCATCATCGATAAGTCTCTGCTAGGTTTTCCATTCTACAGTGGATCGCTCATACCAATCCTGAAGATCATCAATGATATTACAGTATGTGAACCGATCTACTGGTTCTGGATGTTGAGGATACAGTGCTGGGAAAAACCTAGGCAGCTCAATTTCTCTAGCCGATAAAGCATACAGGAGAACTTGGGAATCAGGTACAAACTCCTGAAAGTTGAGGACAACCTGGTTCTCCTGCTGCATCATCTTTCTGGTAACTGTAACCAGCTGAAACAGTCTTTGGAGAGCAGTTTCCTATTCTCCTACTGTCATTTGAGTTTGAGGCCCCTTACTGGTGGAAGTCTGATCTTCAATAATAGCTTGTACCCTCTGATCCAGAACTCCCCTGGCAATTTGCATTTGTAGTAAGACTTCTTTCAATTGACTTCTGACGTCTTTCATACATTTATATGTTGTCCTGTTCCCCAAATGGGAGCTCTAATTCGATGGCTAGGAAATAACAGTCTGCAGTAGATTGTTGGTGCTAGTGTGGATTAACCAGTTTATCATAAGCAATTAGTGCCCATTCAAGTACTCTCTCTAGCAGCTGAATTCTGCTATGATGTTCAAGTAACTGGCATAATTCCTGATCATGAAAAACAACTGATTTCCAAGTTGGATCATTTCTTTGGCGCCGACATATAGTCATTGAAATCGTTCAAGATTAGAAAGAAGAACGTCATTCTCCACATACATCCTAGTTATAGGAGCTTGCTGATGTCTTAGCCTCTTATTCAGTGTGATGAGCTGTAATGAATGTTGCGCATCACCTTTCAGAATCTTAGTCACAACTTTACCTTTCCCTTTCACACCGAACTGTGCTGTGACTGGTTTACTGGTGAATCTCCAGTGTTGCTTGGTCGTTGATCTCCAGCCTGCTGATCTCCCGATTGATGACCCCTATACTGGTCTGGCTGGTCTGTATTGGGCTGATTGCCCCTTGTTGCAGCTGATCCACCACCACCGGATCCTGAAGGCGGAGATGGAGGAGAGTCGTCATCATCATGCCTTTTTGCTGGTTCATCCTCCTTCTCTTCCTTCTCTGCTGCTTTATCATCATCCTCATCGAGGTTATTCTACTGTTCAATATAGTTCAGAATGGCCTGATTTTCCAAAGCACTGTTGTATTCAGAAAGTTTATCCTGCAAATCACTTTGCATTGTTTCCATGAGTGCCCTCAGATTATCTATATTGAAAACAGCATTTCCCTCTGGATTCAGTATATCAACCAAATTATTATAGATATATCTTTCAGTTAAAGTGGCTTTCAATGCAGTGTGGCTGGTTAGCAGTGAGTTGAAATCAACTCTCTTCATTTGTAGCATGGTTTTGAATATGTCAGCAGCTCTCTCAGCCTTTGCATTTTCTTCTTTTAGCACCCTCATCTCAGACTCCATCTTTGACAACTTATTTTCTAAAGTCTGAATGGTCCTAGCTGATTGATTTTCAAGGATACTGTGCCGCAGGGACTGTGCTCCTATATCCTGCTTCAACTTCTCAACTTGCTACTCATTATCTCTCAGTTCAGCCTTTACCTTGGTCACTTCATCAATAGGTGTTGAGCCATCCAACATTTGTCCTATAGCATTAACAATTGTGTTTCCAGGACGACTGAATAAGTAATGAACAACCATCATTCACTGTTGTTGGGTCACAGGCAACTAGCTCATAAATTGTGATAGGAGCCGTATATGGTAATGTGGTAGAATCAGGTTTATGCAAGACTAATCGTCCTCTGAGCGGATGAGTCTGCAACTGTTGTAACCGGTCCTTCTTGGTTAAAGTCAAAGCCAATTCACTGTAAGGGATGGAAACTTTACCATTTGGACTAGAAGGTGTTGGTCCTTTTCCCTTATCAGTCTGAACCACCAGCTGCTCAGCACTAGTCTTATCTGGCTGGTCTTTTTCTGCACTGGTGGTCACTGATCTTTGCCCTACTTGCTGGCTAGTTCCACCAGTGGTCTGGACTGGAGGCTGGTCTGTCTCGCTAGCTGAAGCTTGGTCTACTTGAGATTTTTCAGTAGACATAGTTTTGACTTGACTTTCGAGCTGCTTTATGAAAGCATTGCTCTTAGCCAATGTAGTTTTCTGCCTCTTAGAACTACCAACTTCCTCCTGCGTGGCCCTCCTCTTCTGTCCCGTGAGAGCTAAGTGGTTATCTGGGGCTTCTTCATTTGATGATAAATCCACCTTGTTAGTTACTGGGAAGGGCTTCTGGCTCCAAGCCATCCTTACCTGGTCATGAGCTGCCGAAGAAGTTGCCCAGTAAAGAAACTGTCAAACATACCAGGCTTTGAAAATAGTCTGGGACTTCGACTTAGCAGTCTGTTGAAGCACATTATGTGACAAAATTTGACATAGATTAATTGAAACTATGGCATCTAATCTCTTTGCCAGTAGCATAGCAAACATTTTTTTTTTGACACATAAGTCGGGTTGTTTTTGAGACTCACAGCCTCAACCACAAAGCAATAAGCAGCGGGGACGTCCAGTCCCGCTACTGGAACCCCTTGCGCATTGGCTTTGCGTTTCTTCTTGGCAGCATCATCTTCTTTCAGAGCTGCATTAATCTGTTCTGATGTTGCCACAGATGGCTTTGGCTCATTTGGCATCTTGAATGCAAAAGCAATATTTTCCGGAGTTACTGACACTTTGCTACCATATACCATAGCACTTCCTTCATCAACATTGAAGGAATCAAGAACCTGTCTAATGATAGTAGTGTCAAACTCAATTCTTGTGGCTTGTACAACCACATGCAAATCCCACAGTTGAGTAATGCCTCGGCTTGCTCAGTAAACACATACCGTTGTATCTTACTGTGAGGGATAAGTGGAAGAGAAGCTTTTGCAGCAGCAATAAGTGCTTGGGTTTCCTCTATAGTTTCCTGTATCTTTTCCGACATTTTCTTCCTGCCCATACACTGTGAAGACGATGAATCAATAGTAGTAGAAGAAGAGGACTTACTTGAATCTTCAAACGCGTATCCTGGTGTGGCTGGTAAAGATAGACAGCAATCGACAATTTCCTCAAACAAAGAAGTTTGTGGTTGTAGCGAAAAAACTTCAAAGCTCAGTGATGGCGAAGGGATAACAATAGGCAGACGTCACGCAGGAGATTTACGAGGAAAATGCCTACTTGCCTTACTGTTATACGCGTTCGTGCCATAAAAGCTCCACTACTTATCGTTCCTAGAGTTTTGTGCACCGCTAATGACATGGCATACATGCATTGGCTAATACTCTCCATGTTCTTTGAAATGATTATCACAAATATTCCGACTGACCCTTTTCCCCATAAAAACTGATACTGGTTCTGACACTTTACTGATTCTTGTATTGACATGGTTTTGTCGTACTGAGACTTTTTTGAACTTTTGACTAGCTCTGGATTTGCCTGTACATGAAAAAGTCTTAAAATAGCTGATTCTGGAATTTTGTGGTCTTCAGTTCCCAGACTACCAGTTCCCTTATCCCTGGAAGTCTCTCTGTCTTCTGAATAATAGAGCTTGATTTTGGCCCCATTATATATTCCTGGCAGGTGTAATCCAGATAAGTCTTTCAGTCTTACAGTGCTGTTAGAAAACACCCAATCCACCTTGTATGGACCTACTCAAGCTATTTTTAAGTTTGGTTTCTTAGGACCCAGTTTAGATTGATAGAGCAGAACCAAATCTCCTTTTTGGATTTCCCTGATTTTGATTCTTCTGTCGTGCCAGTGTTTCCTTCTTTGCTGAACAATTTCTTGTTCCAACATAGCCCTCTGTCTCAACTCATCCAACTGCGTTAACTCCTCCAGTATCTGTTTAAGATTGTGATTAAAATCCAATCCATTCTCTACTGCCATTCTGAGACTGGGAATAACAAATTCCATATGCACGACAGCTTCAGTTCCGTACACCATTCTAAATGGTGTTAGTCCAGTGGTGACCTTATAGGCTATCCTATATGCCCAGAGAGCAATCTGGAGTTTCAGATCCCACTGGTGTGGTTCCTTTTGCACAATTTTGGTGATAATGGTCTTCACAATTTTGTTACTGCTCTCTGCTTGCCCATTGCATCTGGGATAATATGGGGTTGATTTTCGATGCTTTACTGAGAGCATTTCCATTAGAATGTCCATAGTATCATTTATGAAGTGTGTTCCCTGATCAGATACAATCTCCACAGGACATCCATAACGGCATATAATATTTTCAAATAAGAATACAGCAGTGGACTTTGTTGTGTTGTCGGGAAGAGCCTTAGCTTCCACCCATTTGGTGACATAACACGTGGCCATCAATATATACCCGAGTCTTCCTTGGCGTAATTTTCTTAAATGGACCCATAAAATCCAGACCCCATTTTATAAACACTCCCAATGGTTGGACTGGAGTTAGAGGAATCATATCTGTTGCTATGGGTCTACCCATCCTCTGGCATATATCACATGTTTTACAAAAGCTTCTGACATCAGCTATTAAAGTTTGCCACCATAAACCAGCCTGCAAAATCTTCTTGTAAGTAATATCAGTGGAGAAATGTCCTTCAGAATCCCCATCATGTGCTTCTGAAATAACTTGCATTCTACCTTCCATAGGCACACATCTGCGAAGAACCCCATCCACTCCCAGTGTGTAGAGTGATCCACCAATGATGGTGAACTTTAGACTCTTTATGATCAAGGCCTTCATCTGATTCTGAGTCCAGTTATCTCGGAATCCTCCTTTAGAAAGGAACTGATACACATCATATAATTTTGGATCAGTTATTTCCTCAGCTGTCATCTGAAATAGTTCTGCATCCACTGGCTCATCTTTCAAAGATGTCTCAGAACAGCCATCCGTACTTCTAGACAAGAAATCAACACCACAGTGGGTTCTACCGGGCTTATGAAAAATATGGAACTCAAATTCCATTAGGAACATCATCCATCTTATCAATCTCCCTTGAATAATGACCTTGTTAATCAAGAATAATAATGCTTGATGGTCTACATAAAAATGAAATATCTTGCCCAACAAATAGTGTCGAAACTTAGTAGCACTAAAAGCCATTCCCAAGGCTTCTCTTTGAGTAGTGGTATATTTTTGTTTGGCCTGACTGAATCTTCAATTGGCAAAATAGATTGGATAATCAATGTTCCCATCGGACTGAGCTAAGATTGCCCCTGTTGCCAGTCCTGAGGCATCTACATGTACATAAAAAATGACACCCCAGTTTGGTTGTCGAAGTACTGGTTTACTGGTAATGCATTCTTCAAACTCTAAAAGCTCTCATCACATTCAGTAGTCCAAATGAACTTGGTGTTCTTCTTTGTGAGCTCATACAAAGGTAATGCCTGAGAAGCAAACTGATGCACAAACTGTCATTAAATCTAATATCTAACCAACCCAAATTATTTTCTCATATTAAACTAATCATTTAATGTGGGATAATGAACGGGAACAAGGGTTAGAATATAGACATGTGCTTCCGGATCTATCTAAACACGGGGCCAATGGTAAAGGGACCCAAATGAGAGATGGTCTGTCAAAGAGCAAGGTTAACTAATAGAGCTTAAAAGACCTAAGGGTTAGCTTCATTAAAGGCCTCCAATGGTTAGTGTTAAAAGTCCTTTGACCTTAGGCAAGCTAGGGTTGAGCTTGAGGTGGGAACCGGACCTAAACTTACCTTTGACCTTAGGCAAGCTAGGGCTGAGCTTGAGATGGAAACGCAACCTAAACTTGCCTTTGACCTTGGGCAAGCTAGGGCTGAGCTTGAGGTGGGGACTCCACATAGGGTGCTTGTCATGCTTCATGACTAAGGTACTTGAGGTACTTGTCATACTTAATGAGAGGAAGGTGCTTGAGAAGCTTCCCATGCATGGGGGGTAAGGTGCTTGAGTCAAAAAGAGACCCTACAAACTTAATGAGGAAGATGCTTGAGAAGCTTCCTATGCATGAAAGTCCCAAAGTTAGGGGAATCTTTGACCTAACCTTCCACTCACCCAAAGGGCACCCCTTTTCTCAAAGGGCACATGGGACACATGTCAGACTCTCCCTAATTTTAACCACATGGTGTGCTTGAATGCTATTGGTTGGGCTAAAGAGGGGTCCAATGAGCTTCTAGTTCCATCCAACAAATATCTAGATATTTTCAAGCTCTCTCTCTCTCTCTCTCTCTCTCTCTCTAAAAGGTAAGGAGGACACTTGTCAAAAGACTACCCATGTACTTGACTGCATGATGCATGTGATTGGCTAGGGGGAGAGGGGTCCAATGAGCTTGAAGCATGTGGAAAAGCTACCACTCGCCCAAAGCAATCAAGGGGGGTGCTAGGGGGATATACTCCACACACACACACACACTCATTTTGTGGACCATTCTCACTTGGTGAAAGTTGAGGGACACCACCTCCTTCTCCAAGTTTGTGAGAAGTGAGAGCCTACATCAACACTCTTGGCTATGGAATGCAAATCCAACCAAGAGCCATGCTTCAATGCTTAAGCTTGCCATCTTCTCTATCTTCATTACTATGCTATTATGTATGCTAGCAAAAGAAGAGTAATGATAAGTGAGGAGCTACTTCTTTCTCCTATGGAGTGTTTCTTCTTCCTCTTCCCTATCCTCATTCCCCGCTATCTCTCTCCACCTTCGAAGGTGTTTGAGGCCTTGGGACTGAGGCTTGGGATAGTTGATGCTTTCTACAAAGTTTATGTTATGCTTGTGATGCATGAAGCTTTCCATCTTCATTGCATCACCTAGGTCACAAGGAACACAAAGATTGTATTGTACCAAGCCTCTCTTGATGGGAGAAACTATAATACAAATGCCTATTGGAGGGGGGACCGGCTCCATATGAATTCGGTCCTCAACTATTGTCATGTTCTCTAAACCCTCTCTCTTGCAAAAGTATTGTGCATGCCAAGTTAACTAAGTACCATGTTTATGTTGCTACCATCAATTAAGTTCACCCGCTATGCTCACAAAGTAATCTCTCAAAAGTGCTTCACCTAATTTCCTAATTTGGCTACTTTCAAAGTTCAGGCCATTTCCATTACACAAACCTTCTATAAAAATTGATATATCCCAAGAAAGAACTCAATTTTGATGCATTGAGTGGCGCCTTGGCCTGTTGGACACACTAAATCTTGTCATTGGCCATTTCAATACCATTTCTGGACACTACATGTCCCAGAAGTTGTCCTTTCCAGACCAAGAAAACAGATTTGAATGGATTTAAACAAATCCGCTTTTCCTGGCAGCGCTGGAAAACCATTTCCAAAAAAAGTAAATGCTTGTCCTCTGCTGAATATACAATGAAGTCATCCATAAATATGGCAAGGAATCGGTGTAGAAATTCACTGAATATTTCCATCATACATCTTTGAAAAGTTGATGGGGCATTACAAAGACCAAATGGCATAACCAGATGCATGAATGCTCCCCATTCAGTAATAAAAGTAGTCTTACTCCGGTCCGCAGGAGCAATTTGTAACTGGTTATAACCATTATAACCATCCATAAAGCTATACATCTCATAACCTACAATTTCGTGAAGCAACATGTCTGTAAATGGTAATGGGAAGGGATCCTTGATTGTCTGAGCATTCAACTTTTGATAATCCACACATACCCTAAGCTTTCCATTCTTCTTGGGCACCACCACAATAGGAAATAACCAGTCACTATTGTCCACCTCAGTAATGAACCCAGCCTTCAGAAGGTTATCGATCTCTTCCTTAACCTTCTTAGCATAGTTAGGATTCATTCAGTATCTTTGCAACCTCACAGGTCTGGCATGTGGTTTTAATGGTATTCGATGTTGACATACCTCTAGATCCACTCCCTTGAGATCAGTATGTTCCCATGCGAACACATCTTCATACTGTTGGAACATGTGTTGGGATTTATCTTTCATGATTGGACTTAGATGTTTGTTGACTTTGATCACTCTAGGATTCTCCTCAGAACCTAGATTCCATTCCTCTATTTCTTGATCATCTGGAAGCAACCAATTAGGCCCACCACCCTTTCGTTTGGTTGATTCCTCAGCGTAATCCCAAGACGGTTCTTTGGACTCTGAATTGCTATTCTGACTCCCAGTAACTTCTTTAGAAATTGCTGACACACAGGAATCCACTGGTTCTTCCGACCTTCCAGTTAACTGAACTGGTTGTTCCCCAAAATTCAGTTCAGTGAACTGATCTGGAAACTGCTTCTTTTGCTTTTCAGCCTGATCTTTCTCCAATAATACCACATTGAGATCTATTTTAGCTAGCGGAAAAATATTCATTGCCGCCAACATCCTCTCAATTTTCGTCACCTTATACTTCTGGCAAAGCTCTTCTGGTCATAGTTCCTTCTTCCAACTCCTAGTGTTGTTCATCGGAATCTGAATTCTGTTATTGACACCTTGTATAGTCAGAGTCTGATTGGCATAGTTGTGAACATCTTGTGCCGTTCGCTTGCACATCCAGTACTAGGAAAATTTTCCTTGCTTACTCTTATCTGTATACCCTCTAGCATCCCACTTGCTTGCACAACTCGATGATCTGCCATTTGCACTTTGAAAGGTGTTGGTTTTAGGTTTGTAGGACCCATTCTTTGCTGAAGATGTGCCCCCAGGATATTTACTCTTGCTCCCCCATCTAGTATGACACCAGATAGTGGCTCCCACTGTTTCCTAACCTTATAGTCCACCTGGATCACCGACACTTCATCATCTCAAACAGCAGTGAAGTCAATTGCTTTGGCCTCCGCTTCAGCCTTCCTTCACTGTCTAATGAACTTCGTTGCTTCCGGTATAGTTTTTCTAATATCTTCCCGCTCAACTATGAGTTTTTGAATTTTGTCATAAATTTTGACATGTATTTCCTCTCTCTCGTGGTCGGAGTTATTGTCCGAACTTGAAGAATCAGCAGTATCTGCACAGTGCCATTCCTCTGCTTTGGTACCTATAGCGCTTCCTTCAATGTTTCCGGTTGTCGCTATTTTTGATTTATCATTCCCTAGTCCTTGAACTGCAACCAACATGGTCTCAGGAATCCCAGACCCCGATTGATTTGGTTGTGCTGAAGACTGGGCTAGTATCTTTTGAATGACCCGGGCATCAAAACTTTTTGGCTGCTCTGGCGATTTCTTGGCTAAATTTACTATATTTTAGCCGCCAGTTCTCTCTGCTCCTGCGAGTCATCAACTACCTTTTCTTTACCCTTTTCCTCCCACACCTCTCTCTACTGAGCCCATTTGCTACTTTCAGGACTTACTGGTTTTGTCGGCTCCTCTAGAATTTCCTCAATGACCACCCCTTTGCCGCGTGTTACTGCTCGTACAGGAACTGGCTTTGGGGCCTTTGCCTTAGTAGCCACAGTAGTAGGTGTTTTTGGACATTAAGCCGCAAAATGCCCATACTTGCCACAAGTGTAACAGTTCAGACTTCGGTTTTGGAAATTACCACGCTCCCGACCTCTGTCAGTACCTCCCTGGTACCTGCCTCACCTAGTACCAGTACCACTGGTACGTGTTTCTCGTCTTGGGGTATACTAGTTGTCTCCACTCTGACTGGTTCAACATTGGTGAACACTACGACAGACAAATCTTTGCCCTTCTTGAAGTGATGGATACAAATGCCACAATTATTCCATAAATGACCATATGCTTTGCAGTAGGTACATTGTGGACATTCATTGGAAACATGATCTTTAAATTTACATTTTGAACACCAAGTTTCCGTTCTTCTAACTGATTGTCTGGTCTGGCTGCTTTCAGCAATCTGTCGGGCCATTTCATCAATCTTCCTGGACCAAGACCCCTTCTTGGCTTTGTCCTTGCTTTTTTCATCTGAGCTGCTTTCAGAACTACTGGAGGTCTTACTGGAATCAGAATTCTCAGTGGAAGAATTACTACTACTAGACCTCCTCTTCTTGTGACTCCTCTATTTCTTTGCCTGCTGTTTCAGCTTCACGGTGTGCTGCACCAAATCATTGAATTTCTTTGTTGGTGTAGGTACTTCCTATTCCCTAAGATTTTTACTGGGGAACCCATTTGAAAACCATGCACGTAGCCTCTTTTCTGATGGTGGTTCCTGCAGCTGCCTGGTCAACATAACTTCTAACTGATAATTTTCCTTGCTTTATCTTGTCCAGTTCACAGAGGAGATCCTCATCTCCTTTGTTGTCTGAATATTCCAGCCTGAAAGCTTTGAGTAAATTATTGTATGATTTGAGTTGGCAAGCTGGGTAATGGTAGTACCATTTCCTTGTTGCATCCTTTAATGTATGAGGAAAGTATTCACCCTAGTCATCTTCATCAATATTTTTCAACTCAGCGTAGTGTTCAAAGGCTTGGATATGAACATCTGGATCATCTTTCTTCCCACCCTTGAACACTGGAAAAGAAATTTTTGATGAAGAGGTATAATCATGTCGGTCAGCATTTTCTTTGCCTCTTCTGACCTTCGAAACCTAACTCCGTCTTGAGGACTTTTTGTAATGGTCCGTATCCGCGTCCCAATCAATTTCCTCATCTATCTTAGTTTCTGTTTCCTCCCTGGCTTTTCTACTGGAACTGTGGCGACTACCCTTGCTGTCTTTGGCCCCATCATCCCTCTGTGTGGCTCAAGAACTCCTGGCCTTGCATTCTTCCCTCTCAGCTCTTCTCATTCTGGACTGACTGGAGTGCTGAGAGTCCTTAGCCTCATCAGCATGACTGTGCTCCTCCTGAGCCTCAGTTTCAGTCACCGGGTCCTTCTTAGGATCAGAGTCACGTTCGGATTCCTCAGGAACAGGGTCAATGCGGTGTGATGGTTTCCAACCACGACTCGTTTTGGGCGCCATTCTTTAGTTGAAAATCCTAACTGGGAGAAGAGTTTTCTGGTCAACGAGCAACAGCTCTAACCACCGTGATTGCTAAAATGGAATTGGAGCTGATCTCTTGAGATAGCTAATTCCAGTGTTAGAATTTAAAGCTAATGGTAAGTCGTCAGTCAGTTAGTAAATCTGGATTAGAGACCAGAACTAGACTGAAATGGTTATCTGAAGTGAATTAGCCAACTGAAATGATAGACAGACTGGACAACTGGAAAAGTGATTGCAGTTTCAGATTCATATTCAGGATAACCAGTACAAGATGGAATGGTTTGAAGCTCGAATGATTACAGTAGTAAGGATTACAAGATTACAGGCAAATAGATTGCTGTTAGGAAATTGCTCAAAGGTTAAGCCAAAAAGAACTCCCAAGTAAGAAGCAAGAGAACTAAGAGACAAGAAGTAAGCAGCCCGATTACAGTGTAAAGGGTCCTATTTATAGCCTTCAAGAAGTTACTGTGGTGGTAATTACTGACTGATCCACTGTTCGGCTTCCAGGAGACAGTTCTCTCATGCTGAGACTGTCTTCGCCTTCTCTTTCTCTCTCTCTCTCTCTCTCTCTCTCTCTCTCTCTCTCTTATGTAGGCCACCGTAAATCTTTACCTTGTTATCCATGTGTTGCTCAATGAACTTTGCTTCGGAGGTTCGCACGGACCTTCTATGTCGTAAATGATCTTTGACCTCGATGCTCGAAGTTCAAAAGCTAGATACATGTAGAGTTAGGTTTTCGAGCGAGCTCAACGGAGCGAGCTTTTTTTTTTCTTGGAGGACCGCCCTCCCTACCTCCCCTTCCTCCTCTCGCCGCCCATGTGCTTCCTCCTCCTCCTTCAACATCCTCCGTCTCCTCCACCCCCTCTCTCCATCTACTCCTCTAACCGCCCTCCCTTTCTCCATCTCTCCTTTAGCAACCACCATCCCTTCCCCAAAGTCCTCTTCTCCTACTCCCTTCTTTCTCTCTCTTTTCTTGTCACTCTATAACCCCTATCCCTCTCTCTCTCTCTCTCTCTCTCTCTCTCTCTCCCCTCTTCCTCCTATCTCTCTCCCCCACCACCCCTCTCTCTTATTGTCTTCCCTCTCTCCATGTGTGTATGTGTGTCTTCCACCGGCCACCTCTCTCTCTCTCTCTCTCTCTCTTCCCTTCCCTCCCATCCTAGAGTGAGCTCCACCCCCCGTTGCCCCTCTCTCTCTCTCTCTCTCTCTCTCTCTCTCTCTCTCTCTCTCTCTTGCTCTTTACCCTTGCCCTTCCACTAGTAATTTTGATAGTTTTTTAAAATTAAAAAAATCTCCCCTCCACTAGCTCTCTTTCCCGCTAGTTTGTTTTAAAAGAAATTAAGACACTCTCCGTCTCTCCCTCTCATAATTTTTGATGCCTCCTTTTCTCTCTCCCATTGGCCCCTCCCTTTCCTCTCTCTCTCTCTCTCTCTCTCACACACACACACACACACACACACACACACACACACACACACACGTGCACGCACACATACCCTATTGATCTCACTCTCTCTGCTCCTCACTCTTCCCTTCCCTCCCATCTGAGAGTGAGCTCTACCCCTCATCTCTCTCTCTCTCTCTCTCTCTCTCTCTCTCTACCTTTGCCACCATGCCCTTTCCTTCCCTCCCGTCCCACAAACACACAGGGGGGGGGGGGGGGATCCATTGAAAATTTAAAAAAAAAAAGCATTAGCAGTATCGCTAATGCCTGTCCTTTTTTGTAAAAGAGGGAGAGCAGGGGAGAGAAAGAGAGAGAGATAGCGGGAGGGAGAGAGAAGGGGGGTGGGATTGGG